>NC_073696.1:203475439-204081689 GCF_029784165.1 Wyeomyia smithii
TATGGCCGATTCGTCGTGCATTTGCAGACTTTAAACACATCGCAAGGAATCAATGAATTTGGAACGTTCAAATAGTACGACACCACATTTAAATTATGTTGAGGCCACATATATCGATCAAAGCGAGTATAATTTCAAATAGTCTTTGAATTTCTTTTCTTTCCATAACTTTTGAGCCACATATCAAATTGTTATGAAGTTTGTTATTTGTAAGCTTGAGAGATGACTCGTTCGTATGGCACTAGTTATGTTCAAATAAGTCATGTAATCTTTGAGATAATGGACTTTCGTTGTTTTATTAACAATTTAATACATAACGGTTGCTTAAGTTCGATTATAATCAAATGAAATGGAAACGAATACGGCAGACAAACTTTGAAACCACGTGTTCAATCATAATTCATCAGTTAACGCTTAACTAGTCCGCTCATCTAATAGTAATATTGATCAATTCGGTTGTGTAGTTTCTGAGATAATGAAGTTTCGTGATTTTCACATTTCGGTACATTACAGACGAAGTTACAGTTCGATTATAGTAAAATTCAATAGGATGTTATGAGGCAGCTAGACTTTTTATTTGACACTAATTTTGTGGAAATCGGGTCAGCCATCTCTGAGAAAATTGAGTGAGTCCAAGCAGTCTTCGGAATATGTTCCTTTTCATAGCTGGATTTCACATTTTTAAACATAACAGTCAAAGTAATAGTCCGATTGCAAAACAAATCAATAGGGTCTTATGGGGCAACTGGACCTTCCATCTGACACTGATTTAATGAAAATCGGTCCAGCCATCTCTGAGAAACATGAGTGAGATTAAACAGTCTTCAAACCACGTTTCTTTTCATAACTTTTGAACCACACGTTCAATCTTTATAAAATTCAAAAGTTAAGGTTTTTTCAGATAGCCCGTTCATTTGAAACCAATTTTGTTCAAATCGGTTGTGTGGTTTTAGAGATAATGATGTTTCATGATTTTTACATTTTGATACATAACCTCAAAACTCAAAATCCGATTACAATAAAATTGAATAGGATCTTATGGGACAACAAGACCTTTCATTTGCAATTAATTTCATGAAAATCGGTCCAGCCATCTCTGAGAAAAGTGAGTGAGGATAAAAATCTGCACATACACACACACACACACACACACACACACACACACACACACACACACACACACACACACACATACAGAAAATGCTCAGCTCGCCGAGCTGAGTCGAGTGTTATATGCCATTCGGCCCTTTGGAGCACTTTTATATCTTCGGTTTTGCAAGTGATTGCTATACCTTTCTAGGAGAAAGGCAAAAATACTTTTGTGGGTTTTCGTGAGGATTAGGCCTATGCTATGCTGGAAACCAGGGGCGACTCGTCCATAGGTGCAACCTGTGTATTGCACACGGGGACGTCAAGCAAATAATAAATTTTAAATCCAAATTTATATCTACATTTTAATAGTTTATAGTTTTACTTAGCAATATCGAGTCGCAATATCGAAATATCGATAATATCAGATGCCCCAATATCGGTTACAAATATCGATATTGCGACGAGCAAATATCGATAATATCAAATATCGATAAAATATCAGCAACCCTAATCGGGAATAGGTCTCAAAAAGTGAAGTGAGAGTGAGAGTGAAATATATTTCACCGAGAAGTGACTCCCGTAATCCACGTTCAATCCAAAATCCGCGTAGCAAACTGCGTGAATTCTGTAATCCGCATGAAAAAACCGCGTCAATTCCGAAATCCGCGTACCAAAAGACGCGCGAAAAAAATTACCTTTAATTTGACCCAAAAAGATCGAAAATCGACCAACTGGTTCAAAAGTTATGATTTTTTTTTAAATTTAATACATCGAACACAGTCGTTTTTTATGGTCACCCTATTTCGAAGTTGGTCACGCAAAGTGCTTCAATTGTGCTCAAAATCGCAGGGATGCATCTATGTTGAAAATAATCAAACCCGTATTGTTTCGTTGGGTTGTTAAGGGGACCAGCTCCGAAATAGGGTGACCATAAAAAACGGCTATATTCGATGTATGTTATTTAAAAAAAATTCATAACTTTTGAACCAGTTGATCGATTTTCGATCTTTTTGGGTCGAATTAAAGGTAATTACGTCTAGTTATAAGAAAAAATACCAAAACATAAATCTGGGTGCTTTTATATGCATAATGTATAAAGTTATTGAAATTTTCGGCTTGTTTTTAAATTGAATTTACTCAAATTTAAAAAATAACATATTTCTAAAAGTTCCTCCATTTATGGAGTTAAGTATGCCTTTCTAAATGAGACCAAGAGATATTTTTTATGTTTGCCCCAAAATGAATGACATACAAATGAAAAACGCATATTTTTTGATGAAAAATAATAATAACTTTGAGTAAAATTGAGATATTTCGATATCAGCGTTGCAAATTGTTTCTCTTAAAAAGCTCTAAAAGTCGTTCAAAGACAGTTTCGAGATGAAACTTTAAATAAAAAAGTTACAGCGTAAAATATGTTTTTTCAATATAAATCGGTTGTTTTCAAAGATAGGGAAAAACTTAATTTTTCAAAGTTACTTAAAATTAATGGAGCTATAACATTGTAGAACAAATTTTTCTTCTATCTGCAAAGATAAAAAAGTTAGATACTTGATTGCATCGAAAATGTTGGTCACCCTAATTTTTGATAATTTTTCAATGAGCGCCTTATCATATGTAACAACTTTGTAGAAGAAAGTTTTTCTCTAAAATGTTGCTATAGAGCTCTAGACCCAAATTTCCCACTAAATTCGGTTTCTGGACCATTGTGCAATGGTTGTTATTATTGGTTCTGTATGATATTTTATTTTATTAGTAAGCTGATACGTTACTAACAAAGTTCGATATAGGTTTGATACAAGTAGAATCATTTTTGTTATAATTTCTGCTATTTAAACACCTAACGGGATCAAGTTGAAAACACAATTTGAAAAGTTTTCCTCAAAACAAACTAACAGCTTGTGTTACATTTTTGTTTCGCCTTCCTGATCGGAGTGGTTTAAATATTTTTTTATACGCAGCCTCTCCATAAATTTCCTTTTTAGAAATATAATGAACAACACTCGAAAGAACTTCGATTACACTTAACGATATTGTGTAGCGTTTTTTTTTGTGCGAACAACATTTATTTAACAAGGCACAAGCGTGTCGTTGTTATTGTAGAAGCACAAAAAATTTCTCGCATTGCGTCTGAATCAGAATTAACACTATTTCCTCATAAACCAAATCCAACAATACCTACGTTATCATAATATATGATTTTGTCTTATTAACTCTGATCAAATTAAATTTATGACATAAATCTTATTATGAAAATAATTTCGAAGCCGTTACATAGGTTCACTCATAGGAAAACATAAGAAGATATGTTGAACAAAATTATCAACAAGTTCCAGCGAAAAATCATAACAATCGACAATTACAAGGAAGCTAAAGTTCGAAATGATTAATTTCTGTTTTTTTGTTTGACAAGTTTTTTCTTTTGCCAACAATTACATTCACTGTATTACGAAGACAGCTAATATACGTAAGAATATTATTTGTTAAGTTGAAAACAAAAATATATCATCTAACGATGTTGAAATGTGTAACAAAGATTCTGAATAGATTCTAGTGAATCGACAAAATATTCAGAAGCATTCGTTGGCTCTTAAGCTTTTATAAATTTGTATTTTCAGAAATCTACTCTTTCGATCACGATCATTTAGTGAATACCGAAGATAAAATGCAAAAAAAATCTTATGACCGTTGCAAAAATGCTCAATTCTTGTTGAGTAGTTTATGTTTGAATAATGTAACCATATTCATGAGATGAACTTTTAATCACTATCAATGTACAGTAGGTTTCCGTTTTTGGCATGTTCCATTTTTGGCATGCTCCGTTTTTGGCACACTCCGAATTTGGCAATAAAAGGGTTCCTTTTTTGGCAACATTTTATAGTACATAGTGAACAATAAATTATACAACAAACTGAGGTGAATTTGTCACCCGTTCTAGGTCGAAAATGTTTTAACTGAAACTGGAAGCATCTTACGCTTGATGATTTCTAACGAGCTCAACTACCAACACTATTGATATCCCGTAGACACATGCATTTTTGTGTATGCCTGAAGAGCTTTGGGTAGAAGTGCCACTGCGACAGAAATGATTGTCTTTTGTGGCTGGCCCCGATTGCTTTACACAGATTACAGGATGCTCGAACTCATTGATGGAGTTGAGCTAGTCGGTTGTAAGCCGGTTGCCCCAATTCGAAACAACATGGTTGATAAAACCAGTGACCGTTTTGGGATTGGTGCTCCTGCTCCGTACCTGGTATGGAGTTGAGAACTAACTTGCTTAGTTATGTGAGGGGCTGTTCTGTCAATGATTTTGTAACGATGGAATTCCATCGCTAGATCTTCTTGTCTTCTTTTTCTGTTTATTTACACGAAAAGTATATGTTTTTCATAATGTATGTCAAATAAAGCAAGCGCGAATGAATGCAGTTCCCCTAGAATGATATACGGTCATACCTCGGTATAAGGCAACCTCGATATAACGTAACTTTTACCTCGACATAACGTAACTTTGTTAAATATCTTGAAATGAAAGTACAACAATCATTTTTGGGGTGCATAATGTTCTAAATAAATGTTTGTTGTAAGTTTTGAATCCAATAAGTACCGTAAAATAAGGTAAAATTGACAATTTTTTTGAATGTTTTGTGACTGATTTTGTTTGTCTACGAAAATTGTCCTAAAGGGGCTCAAGACAGGTTTATATATACTGCTAGATGAAGTGAAATACGGTTTGCGCTCCTTTGAGTAACCATCAAGGATTTTGCATCAATGAAAAAAATTTTTTTTTGTGCTTCGATATGGGTCATTCCTTACGAAGTGACCACGAAAAAGCACAAACTTGAACACGACCATCACAGATTTTGCTCAAAGTTGGGAGAATTATTCATCTACTGTCACTTTGGAAAAATCCCAATTTTGGTGTCGATTGGAATACCCCCCGCTCTCCAGGACCCCCCTCTTTATTGCAAAGTCGCGCAATTTTTGTCAAAAATCTCTTTTTTCTTTTTCTTACAATTCATAGACGTAAGATGTCCGCAAAATACTGATAGATGATTTTTGAAGAAAATAAACCAAGGAATCCAGAAAAAATATAAGTTTTAACCGGAAGTGTTGCCAGATAGATTATTTTTGTAATGTAAAACCCAAATTTGCATTTTTCGGCAAATGCAGCTTTTAATTCAAATTTTATGGTTTCATCGTATTTCTCGGAAAATTTTACGTAAGAAACACTTATCACCCCGTGGTAATATGAGCCAATCTCGAGATATAGCATTTTTACGAAAAAAGTTCTGAATTTCGTAATTAATTTTTCGTAAAAATGTTATATCTCAAGATTGGCTCATATTACCACGGAATGGTAAGTGCTTTTACGTAAAATTATCTGAGAAATACGATGAAACCACCAAATTTAAAATAAAATTAGCTGCATTGGCCGAAAAATGCAAATTTATTTTCAAAATACAAAAATTATCTATCTGGCAACACTTCCGGACAAAAACAATATTTTTTCTGGATTCCTTGGCTTATTTTCCTCAAAATTTATCTATCACTATTTTTCGGGTGTCTTACGTCTATAAATTATAAAATAAAATAATTACGAAATTTACAACTTTTTTCGTAAAAATGTTATATCTCGAGATTGGCTCATAATACCTCGGGATGATAGTTGTTTCTTTTGTGAAATTTTCCAAGGAACACGAGAAAATTATCAAATTTAAAATAAAAATTGCTGCATTTGCCGAAAAATGTAAATATAGTTTTCAAATACAAAAATAATTTATCTGGCAACACTTCCGGTCAAAACATATATTTTTTCTGGATTCCTTGGTTTATTTTCTTCAAAAATTATCTATCAGTATTTTTCGGACATCTTACGTCTATGAATTGTAAGAAAAAGAAAAACGAGATTTTTGACAAAAATTGCGCGACTTTGCAATAAAGAGGGGGGTCCTGGAGAGCGGGGGGTATTCCAATCGACACCAAAATTGAGATTTTTCCAAAGAAACAGTAGATGAATAATTCCCCCAACTTTGAACAAAATCTGTGATGGTCGTGTCCAAGTGGCATGTACACTTCGTATGGAATGACCCATATAACGTAACGAAAAAAAAACTTACCTTATATCGAGGTATGACTGTATCACAAAGCGCAAAATTCAAATTTTGGAAATCAATAAAAAATTTATCGAAAGACTAATTGGCAGCTGTTAATCATCAAATGCGTAAAAAATTTACTCAATCAAAAGTCGTGCATTTTTTTCAAAAATAGGGTAAATTTATCTTACTAATGTGTAACTTAAATTTGACGTGTATTTGACTCCAACTGTAAACAACGCACTGTCGTTTACAGCAGGTCCGGCAATCTAAAACCAGCCGTCGTTTACACTCACTTGCTTGCAATTGGAACAGAGAGTTTGACGTCACACTCGCTGTTGTAAAAGCACTACGAGAGAATAAAAGTGACGACAAATTTAAAATTTGTTATACACGTTACGTTATACACGACGAATTTTGTTAAAAACCTATTGAATCACATTAAGACATAAATTTTCATAATAACTTCGAAGTCTCAAATTGATTATATCAATGACAAAAAAGGTTTCCGTTTTGGCACGGTTCCACTTTTGGCAACTGAAATTTAACATTTTGTTGCCAAAAACGGAAACTTACTGTAGCAGCATTGCAGTTTTTCCTAGAATTCACGGAAATAGAAGTCGTGTACCACTGCAGACGACGAGAGACCAGCGGCGCTCTGCTCCACATAATATGTATATTATACTGTACGGTATTGTTACTAATACCAGAATGTTTTCTTTCAAGACATCAGTTTTTATTATGCTCTGACAGCAGATTTAGAAATTGTTCAAGTAAAAGGCTTATTTCAAAACTTTTTGAAAGATCTTTACCTTCGAGACTTCAGATTAGTCTGAGTTCATGGAAGCAAACTTAAATTGACCTGTTGGGACGGGAAGGCTCTGTCCATTTTTGCCTTTCTCCTAGAAAGGTATAGCAATCACTTGCAAAACCGAAAGTATAAAAGTGCTCCAAAGGGCCGAATGGCATATATCACTCGACTCAGCTCGACGAGCTGAGCATTTTCTGTATGTGTGTGTGTGTGTGTATGTGTGTGTGTATGTGCAGATTTTTATTCTCACTCACTTTTCTCAGAGATGGCTGGACCGATTTTCATGAAATTAATTGCAAATGAAAGGTCTTGTTGCCCCATAAGACCCTATTGAATTTTATTGTAATCGGATTTTTAGTTTAGCGGTTATGTTTAAAAATGTGAAAATCATGAAACATCAATATCTCAGAAACTACACAACCGATTTGAACAAAATTGGTCTCAAAAGAACGGGCTACCTAGAAAACCCTTAGGTTTTGAATTTCATAAAGATTGAACTTGTGGTTCAAAATTTATGAAAAGAAACGTGTTCTGAAGACTGTTTAATCTCACTCATGTTTCTCAGAGATGGCTGTACCGATTTTCATAAAATCAGTGTCAAATGGAAGGTCTAATTGCCCCATAAGACCTGTTGATTTGTTTTGCAGTCGGACTATTACTTTGCCTGTTATGTTTAAAAATGTGAAATCCAGCTATGCAAAGGAACATATTCCGAAGACTACTTGGACTCACTCACTTTTCTCAGAGATGGCCGACCCGATTTCCCAGAAATTAGTGTCAAATGAATGGTCTAGCTGCCTCAGAAGACCCTATTGAATTTTACTGTAATCGAACTGTAACTTCATTTGTAATGTGCCGGCTTGTGAAAATCACGAAACTTCATTATCTCAGAAACTACACAACCGATTTGATTATTATTATCAGATGAGCGGGCTAGTTAAGGGTTAACTGATGAATTATGATTGAACACGTGGTTTCAAAGTTTGGCTGCACTAAACGTTCCCATTTCATTTGATTATAATCGAACTTAAGCAACCGTTATGTATTAAATTGTTAATAAAACAACGAAAGTCTATTATCTCAAAGATTACATGACTTATTTGAACATAACTAGTGTCATATGAACGAGTCATCTCGCAAACTTATAAATAACAAACTTCATAACAATTTGATGTGTGGCTCAAAAGTTATGGAAAGAAGAGAAATTCAAAGACTATTTAAAACTATACCTGCTTTGATCGATATATGTGGCCTCAACATAATTTAAATGTGGTGTCGTACTATTTGAACGTTCCAAGTTCATTGATTCCTTGCGGTTTGTTTGAAGTCTGCAAATGCACGACGAATCGGCCATAGGATATGATCAAAGTAAAATAACAAATCGTTTGAAATGATTGGTTTTATCGAAATGACAAATGACATACTCGTCTTTTGTCTTCTGTACATCGCCTTAATTCTGAATATATTCATATTGGGTGGTATTCGGTCATTATCAGTAGACTTGTTTTCCAGAAACTAAAAGTGGTCGTCTTCAAATTCAAAATAGTGTCCAGGGTCAATGTTTGGTTTCTATGCATCATCACGTTTACGGAAATATCCATATTGAGTATTATTCGGTCATTTCCGACTGTTGCCTATAAGTTGCCATTTAGCAATTCAAAATGGTGCCTGAGGTCAATTGTTAGCTCCTTGCATCATTCTGGTTCCAGAGATACTCATATTGGATAGTATTTGTTTATTTTAGGCTGTTTTTCACAAACCGGTAGTCGCCATCTTGGATTTCAAAATGGTATTTAGGATACTGGTTAAGAAAAAACTCATATTGGGTGATATTTGGTCACTTTGGACTGTTTTTCAGAAGCCGAAAGTCGTCATTTTCGACTTTAAAATTGCCTGTGAAATCAATTTCTGTCATCTGGGCGTAATTCTGGTTCCGAAAACATTCATATTGAATGGTATTTGGTCATTTCCGGCTGTTTGCCAGACACCGGAAGTCATCATCTTAAAATTCAAGATTGTGTCTGTGATCAATTTTTAGCTTCTGTGCATCTTTCTAGTTCCAGAGATACTAATATTTAATGGGAATCGTCCTTTTCAGGCTGTTTTCCAGAAACCGGAAGTTGCCATCTTACAATCCAAAATGTTGTCTGAGGTCGATTATGGAACATATTTGTTACCACTGAAAACATTCACCTACCAATATGGTTCCATTTAGTTGATTAGTTCGCGAGATGTGCAAAAATTTGTGAAGAAACATGTGCTTCCAGAGGAGGGAGGGGCGTCAAACCATTATGGTCATATTTGTTACCTCTAAAAACATTCACATACCCAATTTGGTTGTATTTTCTTGATTGGTTCTTGAGCTGTGCGAAATTTGTGTTTCATTTTCATGGGATCGCTCCCTTATAGAAGAAGGAGTTGTTACCACTAAAAACATTTACCTGCCAAATTTTGTTCCATTTGATTAGTTCTCGAGATGTGCACAAATTTGTGTTTCATCCAACTATTATGGACATATTAGTTACCCCTTAAAACATCCACATGCCAAATTCGGTTTCATTTGCTTGGTTTGTTCTTGAGTTGTGCAGAAATTTATGTTTAATTTGTATGGGACCCTTCCCTTCCAGAAGAGGGAGGGGTCTCAAACTATCATAGGAACCTTTATCGGCATCAACAACCCCTACATACAAATTTTCACGTCGATCGGTTCGGTAGTTTTCGGGCCTATATGGATCAGACAGACAGACAGACTTGACTGCATTTTTATATGTAAAGATTACAACATCAATATTTTAGAACCTGAAGAGTGAATATACATTTATTGGATTGAAGCGTTCATGTAAATCTATTTTTACAAATAAAAAATTGAATGAGAAAGGCTGGGTCTGACTGCTAGGTGGATTAATTTAGGTTTTTTTTTTGATATTGTAACAGAGAATATTACAGGGAATGGTTGGTGTCCATTCACATCGTCTGTGCTAGGAATGCTCGCGTGTGATTGGTTCATTGTTTGTGTAAATTTCCTTGTAACTTTTTATCAATTTTCACCATTGTGCAGTGAAGTAATAATGATGACTAGTGTATTATATAATTGTTACACGTTTTTTCTATCCAACAATATATTGGTTATTGATATTCATCATGTTGTTATGCTGTTATTATCGTTTGAAATCTGACGTAACATTTGCATGTTTCGTTTCCTATTTTACAGAATGCATCCCAGTATAGAAAACAAAGACGTAGTCCCACGTCAAAAAAACTTGGTTCTGGCTTTCTGCTATCAAGTTTCGTTTTTCCCATATAACGATTCCCCACCCTATTACATATATACCTTTGAAAAAACCGCCAGACAATAGGGGTTTTCCACATTTTCAGAAAACGGTTCTAAAATACGGTTTTGAAGTGACAGAAAACTCAACAAAAACACTGTAAAATATACATTTTTTCCCCCGCTTTCGGAGTGATAGTTTGATGCATCAGATCAGTCATCAGATTATGTATCGTCATAAAGTTGTTAATTAGAAATTTATTAACTTCACAACATGCTGTCCAGGATTATCTGGGATTTCTCCGCGAACAGACTGTCAGTTACTACTGGATTTATATTTTTTTTTCTCATATCATTTATTTGACACGGCACAAATACAATTTAATGTTTAACGGCGCCAATTATATCTGAAGACTTAAAATCTTAAAGCAATTTTTTTATCCTCGCTGCCGACTACGAGCTGAAATTAAGTCTATCTTAAAACTAGGATGTATTTTTCAATCACTGTTTTGTAGTTTGATGGTCGTCTGATGCTCTTCGAATGGCCATGAATATGCAGCATGTATGGATTTGTTCTGCTGAGCCACGATGTCATGAGCTGGAAGAGGGGCTTGTAGTTCTCGGGTCCTGAAGGTATTGTGCGGGGGCTAGTTGCTGGTTATGGTTCGTTGTTGCTGTTCGCTGGTGTTCAAGTGGCCTATGGTATGTGCCGCTGAGCCAAGATATCACTGAAGGCCTCGGGTCCTCAGGTCCTGGTGAATTCGTGTGGGGTGCAGTTGTTGATTCCAAAACCTCTGCTTAAGGTTCAAACGTGTTCTTGTCGTTTTGTTGGGTGTAGACGGAGGGGAACGGGACTAGACTGGGGCATGGATGGATTTTAGGAAAATGTATATAAGGGTCATGTAGGGTATGTCACGGCTCGCCAAGACATCACGAACAGGAACAGCTGGCCGTCTACCTCCGGCCTGAAGGGAAGCTACTAATTTAGACCTGGCGTCACGGTGGACAGGGCATGACCAAACAACGTGCTCTATGTCGTGATAACCTTCACCACAGGCACAGATACCGCTTTCTCCGAGCCCAATACGACGGAGATGCGCATCAAATCTATAGCGATTGGACATAAGCCGAGACATCACGCAAATGAAATCTCGACCTACATCCAACCCCTTGAACCACGGATTCGTCGATACCTTGGGTATAATGGAATGTAACCACCTTCCCAGTTCCCCTCTGGTCCAAGAATTTTGCCAACTGATGATCGTATTCTGACGTACAAATGCAAAAAATTCATTAAAAGCAATTGGTCTTTCATAAATTTCACCGTTTGTAGCGCCCACCTTAGCCAAAGAGTCCGCTTCCTCATTGCCCAGTATCGAGCAGTGAGAAGGAACCCACACTAAGGTAATCTGAAAAGATTTTTCGGATAAAGCACTCAGATGTTCCCGTATTTTCCCCAGGAAATACGGAGAGTGCTTAACATCTTTCATCGATCGGAGAGCCTCAATGGAACTGAGACTATCCGTAAAGATGAAATAATGGTCCGTGGGCATTTTTCCGATGATCCCTAGGGTGTACTGAATTGCAGCTAATTCTGCGACGTAAACAGAAGCAGGATTATCGAGCTTATGGGAGGCGGTTAAATTGTTATTGAAGATACCGAAGCCAGTGGACCCATCGATAAGTGATCCGTCAGTGTAGAACATATTGTCGCAGTTGATGTTTCGATATTTATTGGAAAAAAATTTGGGGATCTGCTGCACGCGTAAATGATCCGGGATTCCACGAGTTTCTTCTATCATGGATGTATCGAAAAACACAGTAGAATCAGAAGTATTTAATAAGTTGACACGATTTGGAATATTCGGAGAAGGGTTAATATTTTGTGACATGTGATTGAAATACAATGTCATAAAACGGGTTTGAGAATTAAGTTCGATTAACCTTTCAAAATTTTCAATCACAGGACGGTTCAAGACCTCACATTTGATAAGAATACGAGAAGACAGGCTCCAGAAGCGGGTTTTCAATGGTAGAACTCCAGCTAAGACCTCCAAACTCATCGTATGGGTCGATTGCATGCAACCTAAGGCGATACGCAAACAACGATATTGTATTCGCTCCAGTTTGATCAAATGTGTGTTTGCTGCGGAGCGGAAGCAGAAACACCCGTACTCAATTACCGACAATATGGTTGTTTGGTAAAGCCTTATAAGGTCTCCCGGGTGTGCTCCCCACCATGATCCGGTTATTGTACGAAGGAAATTCACTCTTTGTTGGCTTTTTTTCATCAGATACCTTATGTGACAACCCCAGGTGCCTTTAGAGTCCAACCAGACACCAAGATACTTGTGTACCAAAACCTGAGAAATCGTTTTACCCAATAATTGTGGCTGGAGCTGAGCAGGTTCATGCTTCCTAGAAAAAACTACTATCTCAGTCTTCTCCGGAGAGAATTCGATACCTAGCTGTAGAGCCCAAGCAGACAAATTGTCCAAGGTATCTTGCAATGGTCCTTGCAAATCGGCAGCTTTGGCTCCTGTAACAGAAACCACGCTGTCGTCTGCAAGTTGTCGTGCATGAATTTGCCAGACATTCGTCGATGTCATTTACATAAAAATTGTAAAGAAGGGGGCTTAAACATGAGCCCTGGGGAAGACCCATGTAGCTAATTCGAAAAGTTGCCAAATCGCCATGCGTAAAATGCATGTGCTTTTCGAACAACAAATTGTGCAAAAAATTGTTCAAAATTGGAGAAAATCCTTGTCGGTGAAGTTTGCCCGAGAGAATGTCAATAGAAACGGAATCAAAAGCCCCCTTAATGTCCAAGAACGCAGACGCCATTTGTTCTTTGCGAGCATACGCCAGCTGGGTATCTGTTGAAAGCAACGCAAGACAATCATTCGTCCCTTTGGCACGGCGGAAATCAAATTGAGTATCTGACAGTAGACCATTTGAATCGACCCAGTGGTCTAAACGACGAAGTATCATTTTCTCCATCAATTTCCGGATACAGGATAGCATTGCAATCGGCCTATAGGAGTTGTGATCAGAGGCTGGTTTTCCCGGTTTTTGGATGGCGATCACCCTCACTTGCCTCCAATCCTGCGGTACAATATTTTGCTCCAGGAACTTATTGAACAAGTTCAACAAGCACCTCTTGGCATTGCCGGTAGATTCTTCAACAAGTTGAATTTGATTCTATCTAACCCAGGCGCGTTACTGTTACAGGACAGGAGGGCAATTGAAAATTCTGCCATTGTAAAAGGTGATTCTATCGCGTCGTGGCCCGGAGACGCATCGCGAACAAAGTTTTGCGCAGGAACAGAGTCCGGACATACTTTCCTGGCAAAATCAAATATCCACCTACTTGAAGACTCTTCGCTTTCGTTGACCGTTACGCGATTCCGCATTCTTCGGGCTGTGTTCCAAAGAGTGCTCATCGATGTCTCCCTCGACGTCTCGTTCACGAACCGACGCCAATATCCGCGTTTCTTTGCTTTAGCCAAGCTTTTAAGCTTAGTATCAAGCTCCGAATACCGTATATAGTCGCCAGGTATACCTTTCTTCTGATAGGCCAAAAACGCGTCGGATCTTTGCGTGTAGACATCGGAGCACTCTTGGTCCCACCACGGAGTGGGAGGCCGTTCTTTGATCGTTACGCCGGGATATTTCTTCGTTTGGGCTTGCAACGCGGCGTCGAGAATCCAGCCCGCGAAGAGGTTGTATTCTTCAAGTGGTGGATGATGTTGAATCGACTCGACAGCTTCTGAAACCATTTCCTCGTATAACTTCCAATCAACATTCCGTGTGAGGTCATACGGAATGTCAATTGGCCGCATGCGAGTTGACCCGTTGGTAATTGAAATAAGAATAGGCAAATGGTCGCTACCGTGAGGATCGAGGATTACCTTCCATGTGCAATCCAACGTCGAACATAAAGAGAGATCCAAAGCGCTTGGGCGCGCTGGAGGTTTCGGGACACGTGTCATTTCACCGTTGTTCAAAATAGTCATGTCGAAGTCATCGCAAAGGTTATAGATTAAAGAGGAGCGGTTATCATTGTAAGGGGAACCCCAAGCCGCACCATGAGAGTTAAAGTTTCCCAAAATGAAACGTGGCGAGGGAAGAAGTTCTATTAAATCAAAGAGCAGCCGTTGCCCAACCTGTGCTCTGGGAGGAATATATATTGAGAAAATACAAAGCTCTTTACCTTGTATTGTCATTTGACATGCGACAGCTTCGATGCCTGGAATCGAGGGGAGGTTAATACGATAGAAAGAATAGCACTTCTTAATCCCTAGAAGTACTCCTCCATATGGGGTGTCTCGATCAAGGCGAATAATATTATAATCATGGAAGTTTAGATCAGTATTCGAAGTTAGCCAAGTTTCACAAAGGGAAAATGCATCGCATTTGTTTTTATTTATCAAAACTTTAAACGAATCAATTTTTGGTAAAATACTTCTACAATTCCACTGTAAGACAGAGATAGAATCCTTCACATAAGCAGATGAATTAGGCATCGAAGGATACGATCGCTGCAAGGAGGGGCCATTGAGCAGTCAACTGCTTCAAAAATGTTCTAACTGTTGGGAGGAATGCTGTAAGAAAATCTTTTATTGGATCGGGTACATTGAAAGTTTCAAAAATCCAGTCCACAATGTCAGAAAATTTCACCAGTCCAGCATTTGATTTTTCAACTGGATGTGCAAATGGAACAACTGGGGTTTTAGATGTTCCAGGAAGTGCTGGGAACTCCTTCTGGGACTTTAAATTTGCAAGCCCAGGAGGGGTTTGCTTCGGTTTTTCCGCTGCACTTTTAGGTTTGTTTGTACCATTCATTTCACTTTGGGAAATCTTAGGACCTTTTCGGGGAAGTTTAGGAGAGGAAATATTTTTCCTCTTTCTAGACTCCCCAGGATTGGCATAAGATGTTCCCACTGGTGAATCGTCAGAATCGGTTTCATCAGAGGACAACAGATCAAAAGGGTTTGATGTTATGGGACACGTGGTAGCGGTCTTCTCCAGCATGTCAGCGTAGGAACGCTTTGAACGCTCTTTGAGAGAGCGTTTTATTTTATCCCTGCGCTGCATGTACACCGCACATGTTGAGAGCTCATGCAGATTTTCCCCGCAGTGAATACACTTTACGGCGTTAACACTGCAAGAATCTTCCGCATGAGTCTCCCCACACTTGCCACAACGTGCCTTATTGCAGCAGTATGCGGCTGTATGGCCTAACTGCTTGCAATGAGTGCAGTTCATGACGCGGGGCACGTATAGCCTCACAGGGAGACGAACCCGGTAGATCGAGATGTGGCTTGGTAGTGCAGACCCGGCGAACGTAACTCGAAACGAGTCTGACGGAGTGTAAACTTTTTTGTCACCGACGTTCGATACCGACCGCAATTGCTTGCAGTCGAGCACCTTCACATCGGGACATGTGTTGTTCTTAAAGCACCCTTTAGCACTTTCCAATATACACTCGACGGACAGACTCGAATCGGTCACGACACCGTCGATCTCCACATCTCTAGCGGGTACATAGACACGGTATTCCCGTGAAAAAAGCTCGGAGCAAGCTATATCGTTGGCCTCTTTAAGGTCATTGACCACGACACGGAGCTTGTTCGGCCTGATTTTTAAAATTTCAGTCACAGCTTTAAAGTGTGACGTCAGGTCTTGCGAAATCTGTAGAATGTTTAAAGATTTCGATTTCGGCCCCGCTTTAGGCCTGAGGTAAACTGCCACCGGAAGAGTCGATCCATCTGGATACAATCTGACACGTGGGGGAGCTGAGGAATTGATATTAGGAGGGGGGCAGGAGGGACAGGGTCGAGGGGATTCGAGGATGGAGGTGCGGGAGGTGGGGCGTCTACATCTATCGCGCTAAACCTAGCGCGCCGATGGGACAAACAAGAAGCACGTACCTTCCTTTCTTTTTCTCCTTCGTGTTGGAGTGCACTGCACTCACCACCAAATCGTTCGACAGCAGGCAGCTACAAAGCGACACATTAACACAAAGGCGCTTGACCTTGAGACACAGCAATCTAGACAAAAGACACCGGGATCGGTCAAAAAATGCCACCACTTGCACACACGTTTTGAAATTTATCGGAGCGATTTCGAAGCACAACCGATGCTGATGCGTGTTCGGCACAGAATGATACTGGATTTATATGTTGTGTGCGAATAGATCACATTGCATAACATTGGTTGACAAAATAGAAAGATTATAGCTTTTAACCATTCCTGTGAAATTTGGCGGCTATGTCAAAGCGCACCAACTTACGTCAAAATGTCGCATACTGATTGTTCGCCGGGTTTGTCGCTTCAACGTTATGTTTACGAGAAAACTCATTTAAGTCTCTGAAAAATGTTGGTGGTTAGGGGCACCAAAATTCACAGGAATGGTAAAAAAGCTATAATCTTTCATTTTTTCCAGTTTGAGATTTATGGCCACACATTTGTTGACCAGTGTAATCTATCATCTTGCCCGCACGCAGATAAAATTTCGCGAATTTTTTATCTGCCTTGTGCAGTGTTTATATTGTGAGATAAACGAATACTGTGAACAAAGTTCACAGTTTGTTTGTGTAATTTAGTCGAGTCTCCAGTGTAGGGAAAAAGTAAGCAGAGCAAGCATAACGATCCTGCTGACTCTAACTGTAAAAAATAAAAGTATCTTTTCCTCATCTGATGCAATTAAAAAGTTTATTACACATTGTTTAAGTGCTGTTGATATTATGTATCATGTAGCGCCCGGAAGATTCAACTCATTCACAGAAGTAGATTCTCTATTTTTATTTCAGTGTTAACTCATCTGTGAATGCACTATCACCCACTCTGCAATTGTTCAAGTCAAATGTTGGAAACACAATGACAACGTTGGAGGACAAAGATGATATGCAGGACTGGGAATATGTCAAACAGGGAATTGCTCTCTGGCTCAACAACCAACCAAAGGCCGCGGAGGAGAGTTTCAGCAATCGCAAGTCAAGCATTCACATCGTTGCAGGGCATACCTTCATTTCGTTCATGGTGAGTTGAGGATTTTGTTATGTATTGCATTGCAAATTAAATTCTTAGCGACGAGTGGCAACTATTCTAATTGTTATAAAAAGGTGACCTATCTCGTGAAAACAGACATCCATAGCGAGCTATGTTGTGTGAAAAATGAATGCATCTACTGAAACTTATCATGGAGTGACTTTGTCATCGTTACTGTGATAACAGATTTGCTAGAATATTCAAACGGTGTTCAATTATTTGGGATAATAAAAAGAAAATAATCGAACCGTTATTGCAATACTATACTAACTTTTACGCTGACAAAGTTTCTTCAATTGATAAAAGGAAATATAATCCTTTTATGCACAGATATTTTGTTTATGAAAGGCTTGTTAAGGACAGTCGGTGGAGAGGCAATTCGTGCTCGTAGTTGTTCATGGAACACGCACACAACAGGCGGTGCTATCGGAGCGCAAGAAATGTACTGCATAGAATGTGGATGAATACACGTCTTTGCTGACTATAGTAATATGATTGCATCGAAATATCTATTTAATCACGTACGTCTGAATTGAAATATTGATTTCGGTTTTTGTTTAAATTTTTTTGAGTAAAGTGTTTGAACCGTTTTCCAGTACATTTTAGAGAACTATTGAAAGCGACATAAAATATATCAGTAGGTTGTGTTTTCACAAGTGGATAACACTGATATTTTATCAAGAATTGTTCGATAGCTGGTATTCCCTTCAATCACAAATAATACCTTTTGTTTCTCCATTACTCAAAAAATGGGGAAGCATGGTCGTTTATTTTTTATCAAATCCGATATCACTTGTAAAATTTGGAATGTCGTAATATTCTGCACCCAACATATGCTATTCGAGATCTAAAAAAATTTGAGAGTGTTAAGTAATTTATCCCACGGAAAGTCATATGAGTTAGGTGTCAAGGTTGTACAATATTTTACAACTTTATTCCTAATAATTGTATTTTAGAATGCTGTTATCTCTTGGGAAACGGACAAGCTGAGCGAAGCCCAGACGATGTTGCGAGAACTGGAGAAGAAGTGTGCGGTTGACATTGGCTGGCTGAAAACGATGCGAACAAAACTATTCGGTAGCTACGAGCAGCAAAAGTCACTGGCAGAATCGCTCGAGGGACAGATTATTCTGGCAGATACCCAATTGTGCCTCGCCATATTGGTGTCCCTGAGTCAAGACATTGGCGGCTTCGTCAAGGGCGGCTGGTTGCTTCGGAAAGCTTGGAAAGTCTACCAGCACACGTACAGCCAAATCTATCAGCTGTACAGTCATACTATCTCCTCTGATCGCATACCACAGGCACCACTCAAATATAACCTCCGAGCCGCGGAGTCGACGGTGGAGCTGGGAACACCGGGACCTGTTGATTGGACCGTACCCAATTCAACACTGCAATCACCCGATGTAATTGATGCTAAACAGTTAAGTTTCAATTAATGAATTTCGTTTATGTTTTATTTTTTTTAAGTACCATAAAACACAACAATTAGGAACAATCGGTCATCAAACTCTCGAATTAGAATTTGAATGTTTTTTTACCTTTGCCATCGTCTCAGTCAGTGGTGTAGTCAGGAGTTACTTCTTTTTGACAAAAAAGAATGAATTTTGAGAATTTTAAAGAGACAGGTAGCTTGATAGAGTAACCTAAATCAATAACTTTCATGTAGCAAAACGAGACAGTGGTTTAGTGCGCTCAAGTCGCTCGTTCTAAATATTGATTGCGTTGTAGTAGGGATATGAGTATGGGGAATTTTGAAGAGAGAGAGAGAGAACAGGAGAGATGGTGTACTATCATTAGCGATACAGCTTACCGTGCAACGCACATGCTGTTTAAATAAACCTTTGCGTAGTTTAGTCAATGGTTAGTTTGAGAACAACATTCGAATTGTCTTACGCAGAAGGTTTCCAATGGAAATCGAATTTCGTTTAGCGGTAGGTCTCAAGGATTTCGTCTTCTCGAAAAAAACAATGCAGAAAATACTAGTTTCAGTAAAATGTGTCTAGAACACAGAACGCCTATGAAACCAACACATTATTGGAAGGTACCTTGTTTCTTGCGTGTTGAAACTTTTATCGTTTTTTTTTTTTTTTTTTTTTTTTTTAAGGGGGGATTTGTTAGTAGCTTAAGTATTTATGATAAATATTAGTAAATAATGAGTATGTGTGTCCAATCACAAATGGTGACTTCTCAACACTGTTAGAAATTTGAAATTTTAATTGTTAGGATTTGTTTGCTTTCGCAATAAGGACTTATCATTCGTAGGGATTTAAACCTACTTGTCAGAAAGGGGGAAGTAAACTTACAACTAACTTAATTGCTAACTTATTGGCTATAAAGAGAGCTTATCGTAGCAATTGAGGATTGCAACGATTTTTGTCGAAAATTGTTAATAATTTTATTTGACATAGCTTCTAATGGTTCAACACCAGTAAGTCTATGTAATTCGAGTGTACCAAACCAAGGAGGACGCTTCAAAATCATTTTCAGAATTTTATTCTGAATCCTTTGGAGCGTTTTCTTCCTTGTTGAACAGCAACTTGACCAGATCGGTACAGCATAAAGCATTGCTGGTCTAAAAATTTGTTTGTAAATCAAAAGTTTGTTCTTTAAACAAAGTTTAGAATTCCTGTTAATGAGAGGATATAAACATCTCGTATATTTGATGCACTTGGCTTGTATACTCTCAATGTGCTCTTTGAAAATAAGTTTTTTATCATAAATTAGTCCCAAGTACTTAACCTTGTCGGACCAACTTAAAATAACCCCATTCATCTTGACAACGTGATTATTGTTTGGCTTGAGGAAAGACGCCCTAGGCTTATGCGGAAAAATTATCATTTGAGTTTTAGAAGCATTGGGAGAGATTTTCCACTTTTGCAAGTAGGAAGAAAAAATATCTAAACTTTTCTGCAATCGACTGCATATGACACGAAGGCTTTTTCCTTTTACGGAAATGCTTGTGTCATCGCAGAACAATGACTTTGTGCATCCTGGAGGCAAATCAGGAAGATCTGAAGTGAATATGTTGTACAGGACTGGCCCCAAGACTGAACCTTGAGGTACACCTGCTCTGACAGGAAATCTATCAGATTTTGAATTCTGATAGACAACCTGCAGAGTTCGATCAGTAAGATAATTTTTTAAAATTTTGATAAGGAAAATCGGAAAATTAAAAGTTTGCAATTTCGCAATCAAACCTTTATGCCAAACACTGTCGAATGCTTTTTCTATGTCTAAAAGAGCAGCTCCAGTGGAATAACCTTCAGATTTGTTAGCTCGTATCATATTAGTAACTCTGAGCAATTGATGAGTTGTGGAATGCCCATGGCGAAATCCAAACTGTTCATTTGCAAAAATTGAATTTTCGTTGATGTGTGACATCATTCTGTTAAGAATAATTCTCTCAAACAGTTTACTTATTGAAGAAAGCAAACTGATTGGTCGGTAACTTGAAACTTCAGCTGGATTCTTATCCGGCTTTAAAATTGGAGTAATTTTTGCATTTTTCCATAATTTGGGAAAATATGCAATTTTGAAGCAGCAATTGAAAATTTTCACTAAAAATTCCATTGTGCTCTCAGGGAGATGTTTGATTAGTATATTAAAGATTCCATCGTCACCAGGTGCTTTCATATTTTTGAAATTTTTAATAATTGATTTAATCTCATTCAAGTTAGTTTCAATTATTTCTGCAGGTAAAAAATTCTGGGAAGAAATTAAATCAAATTGACGTGTGACTTCATTTTCAATTGGACTCACAAAATTCAAATTTGAGTTATGAACACTCTCAAACTGCTGAGCAAGTCTTTGAGCCTTTTGTTCATTGGATACAAGAAAACGTTCACCATCTTTTAAAACTGGAATAGGCTTTGAAGGTTTCTTAAGAATCTTCGACAGCTTCCAAAATGGTTTTGAATATGGTTTCAATTTTTCAACTTTAGTCTCAAAATTTTGATTTCTCAGAAGAGTAAATCTATGTTTAATCTCTTTTTGTAAATCTTTATAAATAGTTTTAAAAACAGGGTCACGAGAACGTTGATATTGACGTCTGCGGACATTTTTCAAACGAATTAGAAGTTGAAGATTTTCGTCAATTATTGATGAATCAAATTTCACTTGAGCCTTTGGAACAGAATAATTCCTGGCATCAACAATTGCACATTTTAATGCTTCCAAAGCGGAATCAATATTCACTTCGTTTTGCAAATCAAGCTCATTATTGAAATTTCTCTCAATATGAGTTTTGTATCTTTCCCAATTAGCCTTGTTATAATTAAAAACAGAGCTCATAGGGTTTAAAACTGATTCATGTGATAAAGAAAAAGTTATTGGAAGATGGTCAGAATCAAAGTCAGCATGTGTGATCAAATCACTACACACATGACTTTGATCTGTTAGCACCAAATCAATTGTTGAAGGGTTTCTTACAGAAGAAAAGCATGTAGGACTATTCGTAGACAAAACAGAATAGTATCCTGAAGAACAATCATTGAATAAAATTTTTCCATTGGAATTACTTTGAGAATTATTCCATGAACGATGTTTAGCGTTAAAATCGCCGATTATGAAAAATTTCGAACGATTTCTGGTGAGTTTTTGTAAATCACCTTTAAAATAATTTTTGAGCTCGCGTGTGCATTGAAATGGTAAATATGCTGCGGCAATAAATAAAATCCCAAGTTCAGTTTGAGCTTCAATTCCCAAAGTTTCAATAACTTTCGTCTCAAGATGGGGAAGAGCACGATGTTTGATTCGGCGATGAATAACAATTGCAACTCCACCGCCGGAACCCTGAATCCTATCATATCTATGAACCACGTAATTGGGATCATATTTTAATTTTATGTTAGGTTTCAAAAATGTTTCAGTAATAATTGCAATATGCACATTATTTACTGTTAAAAAATTAAAAAGCTCATTCTCTTTGGCCTTCATTGAGCGAGCATTCCAATTTAATATTTTAATTGTTTTATTTAAAATCATTGCTAAATTTTAAATTAGAAACAATTTTAATAGTAAAATTTGTGCCTATTTGAATGGCTTCAAACATTGATTTTGCCTGCAACATGGCGTTCATAAGATCGAACATTGCCTGTTGCAAAAAAGAAAGTTTACCTGCCGTAATAGGCCCCAGGCAGTTGACATTAGAAAAAATATTTTCGGTAGCAATATTAGCTGGAGTGATAGGTGTACAATTATTTTCTAGCGTGTTTTGCTTACCCATATTAACGGTCATTTTCGAACTACCAACACTAGGCGGTATAATGTTCGAACTACCTGTAACCTGTGCATAAGTTAAACGGGTATGCAAAGGAGTAGGTAAACTATGCGTCACTGGTACGCTTGGAGAATTTTGTTTTGAAGTTGGTTTTAATTGAGAAATTGAATTTTGTTTACCTTGCCTTGCCTTAACAATTGCTAACCGGACTGGGCATTGATAAAAATTTGACATATGGTTGCCGTTACAACTCGCACAGCGAAAATTTTTACTCTCTTTCACAGGACATGTGTCCTTTTTGTGAGAAGAGTCTCCACAATTAAGACATTTTTGGTCCATGTTACAGAATTTGGAACCATGGCCATAACGTTGGCAAGTACGGCATTGGGTGATATGCTTTTCACCTCCGCCATACTTCCTATAAATTTCCCACTTTACACGCACATTATACAAAGCATGTGCTTTTTCAAAAAATTTTAAGTTGTTAACCTCATTGCGGTTAAAATGAATTAAATAATTAACAAGGGAAATTCCAGTTCTCTGACTGTTTTCGCCTCGTGATTTTTGTTTCATTAGAATAACTTGGGTAGGGGCTATGCCAAGTAATTCTGTTAAAGTAAGTTTGATCTCATCAACGGTTTGATCGTTGGTGAGACCTTTCAAGACAACCTTGAACGGCTTGGCGTTCTTGGTGTCATATGTAAAAAATTTTTACATCTTGTCAGTTAAATACTGGACAAGACGATCACGACCCTTTACTGAGTCGGCTAATAAGCGGCATTCACCTCTACGGCCAATTTGATAGGTAACTTTAACGTCAGAAACAAACGTTGAAAGTTCCTTTTTGAATATATTAAATTCAGAAGAAATAGTTACCACAATAGGTGGAACTTTCTCCTTTTTTAAAGATTTTATATTTTGTATAGTTTCATTATTAACAACTTCCATTTCACCAGCTTCTTGCTCAGGCAAAATATCAAAAGGATTGTCACTACAGACACTCGAAGTGTCAGAAAGAGATGCCTCTCTTTTTCTCCCCGCAGCGATGCGAGGTTTCTTTTTCCGTCCAGCCATTTCAGGTGGTACGAAAAAAGTTAAAACAAATGTTAAATTCAAAAGTAGGTAGTCTTGAGAAAGACTGATGGGAAATAACTTTTAGGTAGTCTTTAAAAGACACACTGACAAAACACAAACTTTGAAGCTATAGGCAGTCAAAGACCAGTCCACAAGCAACCGAAAAAACGTCTGACCTGTAGGACAGTTCAAGACGCACTGAAACTTTTATCGTTTATTTCATCTATTCTATTGTTTCTATTTTAAGTTATTGACATTATACTTAGCATTAAGTTGTTCTTTTTTCCAATATAGAATCCGTCTCACAATGTATCGTTCATCGACTGAAGATTTGCGCCGGGAAACCATCACAACCACAGACACATTAGAAAATCAACTGGCTTTGGAGCAAACCTACGGTGAAACGAGTAGCACCAGCACCGGCACAGGAAGTTGTTCGAGTGTGAAAAAAAGTTATACAACTCATTTTGAAGGGATTAATCTTGGAAATGATCCCAAGTCAAGTGCCTCATATGCTCTCAACATCGAATCTGTTGTCGAGCCGGTTGTGGTCAAGATCGATGCGAATTGTGGACAACAAAGCCGAAATGGATTGCGCTTGGACATTTTTGACAATACTAGAAGACAGAATGGACGCAATGGTTCAAATGGATTCAAGCTACGTCCCCCACCTGAGCCAGCGAATTATGACGGCAACGGAGGCAGCAGTTTCAATGATAATAGGTATCAAAAATAGTATAAAATGATATTGGCGTTTGATGAACTTTCTTCTTCCAGGCATATAGAACCAGAGGATGTCCGCCGCTTAATGGGCGCCGTCAGCTTCGGGTACGGTGTGTTTCAGCTCAGCATATCTTTACTGCCACCCAGCTTGCTAAAACTGATTAGTTTTCTCGGGTTTGAAGGAGATCGCACAATGGGAATCGCCTGTCTAATGCATTCCAGAACCAGTGTGGATATGCGAGCGCCCCTCTCAACGCTGGCATTACTTTGGTACTTTACCATAGTGACACCTTTTTTCGCCACAGATGGTTCCAATCTAAAGTATGAAATCTGTTCGGCTCAGGAATTGATCGACGAAGCTTCCCCTCAGTTCGAGAAATCGTCTCTTTTTTTGTTCTTCAGAGGTCGTATTGAAAGGCTCAAAGTAAGTGTGACGATGATTTTGTACACGCTGGGGAGCGTTCATAATTTTCCATTTTAGTCTAAAATCAGTGAAGCTATTCAGGCCTACGAGTTCGCCTATCGAACGTCACCCCAGCGTGAAATAAAACTGCTGTGTCTGCATGAAATAGGTTGGTGTAGATTGATACAACTAGACTACGGACTAGCTATGACAAACTTCAAGGAATTGCGGTGAGTATTATTTCAAGAAGATTGTAGATACAAATTTCTACATATCAGTCGTCTACATTTCAGTCGTAGCAGCCAGTTCTCCAAAAGCTTTCACTCATATATGACTACCATATGTCAAGGTTCCCATGGCTACTTTGACGAACTTGTCAAATGGCGATCAGAAATCTCTGATCTGCTCAGTCGATCTTGCCAGAAAGAGTCACAGATAGAAAAGTACATTTTTCGACGATGCCACAAAATTCCGTTATCTGTGGCAGAGGAGGAAAAATATGACTGCACATATTGGCGCCTGCTGGTATATGAGATGTTGTTCATGTGGAATGCATTGAGCAGCTGTAGTGAAAATAATTTGGCCACCATAATAGAAGACTGTGGTCGACCGACGGGGGAACTAAATGAGCCCTCACTAGGATTAGGACGACTGATTCTTGCGGCATCGTTTGTATGCACGAAACAGTACGATGAGGCTGCTGATGCCTATCGCGAATGCATTGCGGTGCGGGACGGTGAACTGCAACAGGATGTTCACATATCCGCCTTCGCACATTACGAGCTCGCCGTGCTATTACTCCGGAAGCAAGAAGCAGAAGCAAGAGCAGAGGCCAAGCAGCTGCTTCTTTTTGCTCAACAAAACTATCGCGGATTTGATTTCGAAAATCGGATTACCGTTCGGATACATTCCATTTTGAAAAAGCTTAATTAGATGGTAAAAAAAATTGTCCAAGCACTAATGATTCGTTCGAATGAAAATTACTTTGCTACTTTGAATAGTGCCGTATCGCGCGTTCGAAGCTTGAAACAAAATAAGTATAAACATTGTCAAAAAAATTAAGAAAGGGAACGATTGAATTCTAGTTCACTAAGTCATGGGAAATGCACACTTATATTTCCTGATTACTTCCGCGGGTTTTGATTTTTTTTGCCAACTATATCGCCAAACCGATTCGCATGATGTATTCAACACTAACAAATATGAGTAATTGATGCAGAAACAAAGGTATTTTCTGTTTGAACAAAAAGGTGATGATTTATTGTGTGTGCTAGTTTCCGCAACTATGGTGCGTAAAAAATCGGATTAAAGACAGGCGATAGTACCTTCCATCTGGATTTGATTTCAAATGAGCAGCAATGGCTGGTTGTGAGTATTTTGGAAAAAAAAAAACATTTTCACAAAACACAGTCACCTTTGATAAACATGCTATCACAGTTGCCTCATTGCCTCCTACGTCGAATTAGAATATCCGTGTACTTGCTTGAATGCTCGAAACTTCATATTATTGTTAGCCACAGAATTGTGTAGAACAAATTTAAAACACGTCTTTACTAATAGACAAACAACGCTCAAGTGAGCTTTTATTCAACCGCTCTCCTCACACACAAAATTGAATGAACGGTTGTGTTCACACAGAGTGAGTGAAACACACAATGCTGAATGAGCGCGCGATGCTGAATGGCATAGGGTTGCCATCACTTCTCCTCTTCGCGCAGAAATAGAAGACCAATCCTTTTTCTAAAATTCTCCAGTTTCACACGACTCAACGGCTTGGTAAAAATATCCGCCAACATATCAGTTGTAGAGCAATACGTCACACTGATGTTCTTCTTTTCTGCCAAATCTCGCACAAAATGGAACTTGGTGTCTACATGTTTTGAACGCTTCTGCCCAGCGTTCTGGTCCAACATCTTAAAGCAACTTTGATTATCTTCGAAAATCTGCACCGGTTCTGGAACAGTCTCTCCGAAGTCTATCAGCAACTTTTTAAGCCACAACAGTTCTTGGCAGCTTTCAGCCAAAGATATATACTCTGCCTCGGTCGATGAAAGTGCCACACATGCTTGCTTTCTAGCACACCACGAAATAGAACCTCCAGCCAATTGGAATATGTAACCCGAATTTGACTTCCGATCCTTCACGTTTCCGGCCCAGTCGGCATCCGCATATCCTTGAAGTTTTTCATCACTGGAACCCAGTTTTAGCTTTAAATCACTTGTCGCCTTCAGGTATCGCAGAGCCGTTTTTGCTTCAATCCAATGTACGTTCGTTGGCTTGCTCACCTGCCTTCCAAGAATTGACGAACTGATAGCAATGTCTGGCCGAGTGTTTACCGATAAATACAGCAAACCTCCCACGAGACTCTGAAACTTCTCATTGTTCGGAAGACTCTCATGCTTCTCCTTTTGCTGTAAGTATCCGACATCCAGTGGAATCCTTGATCCCTTCGCATCTACAAGTCCGAATTGCGCAACTAACTTGTTAATGTAATTTTGTTGGTCCAAGTAGTAGGCCTTTCCACGCTTCGTCACTCGTATTCCCAAAAAATATTTTATGTCACCAAGTGTTGTAATCTGGAACTTGCTGCTCAAAGCCTTCACAATTCCATCGTATTCACCATTGTTGGATGTCACGACCAGCATATCATCTACGTATACTAGGATGTACACTGTACCGCCGTTTCTCTTCCGTACGTATAAACATGGATCAGCTTCCGCCTGCTTGGATCCAAGTCGCTTCAGAACATCGTTCAGAGTTTGATTCCAAACCCTGGCTGATTGCTTCAACCCATAGAGACTCTTGCGCAAACGACAGACTTCTTTACTTCCAGCTTGTAGTCCGGGTGGCACCCGCATGTAAATAATCTCCTCCAGATCGCCGTTCAGGTATGCAGTCTTCACATCAACGTGCCTAACTTGCATTTCGTCACGTCCAGCGATAGTCAAAAGCGTACGAAGCGTCACCTGCTTTGCGACTAGAGCGAAGACTTCATCATAATCCAATCCTTGTCGCTGGGTGAAACTCTGTGCAACCAGTCTGGCTTTATACCGTATAATAGCACCTTGCTCATCCTGTTTCTTTTGTAGATCCAACGACATCCAATGACCTTGCTTCCTGATGGTAACGTTGTCAACTCCCAGGCTCCATTGTCACCGAGAGACTTCAGCTCATCATCCATGGCAACCTTCCAACGATCACTCTACGGACCATTAACAGCGTCTTGATAACTGTTTGGTTCGCTTAGCTTACACTGAACCAACTTGCCATCGGCCGAGTATCGAACAGGTGCAACACCTTTCGTAGACCTTTCCGAACGACGGAGTGTGTCCACGGACTGCTCCTCCTGCAAGCGTGCCGACTCCTCTTGGACGGGAGTGGAATCATCATCTTGGCGATATCCTTCACCGCCACTAGCGTCTTCGTAGATACTCTGATCTTCAAAACCCTGAATAGTGTCATCAGCAGATTCATCTCTAAAGCCAGGAAACTCTATCTCAGTTTTATTCTTCGGTTCAACTTCGAACTCATCGTCGGAATAATCCGATTCAGCTTCAGACGCATCATCAGAGTCATTCGACTCAGCTTCGGACTCACCATCAGAATTATTCGGTGCTACACCGCAATCTGGCCCAACAGATAGCTCGGGCAACTGGAAAAATTGTTTTTCTACTTCGTCCTGATCCTGGACTTCCTCGTTTGGCTTTAAAAAACGAGCATCACGACTGAAAACGATTTTGTGTGTTTTCAAATCAATAAAACGCCACGCTTTATGTTGTTGAGAGTATCCAACGAAAGTCATTTTTACTGCTTTCGGCTCCAATTTTGTCCGTTTTTCCTTTGGAATGTAGACGTACGCCTTAGTACCAAACACTTGCAGCATGCTCATGTCCGGCTTTGTACCATTCCAAATCTCGAAAGGTGTCTGTTGAACGAACTTCGTAGGTAACATATTCTGCAGGTAGTTGGCTGTACTGACCGCCTCGGCCCAGTACCGATAGTGCAAACCAGATTCGATGACCATGCACCGCGCCATCTCAACTAACGAACGGTTCTTGCGCTCGGCAACTCCGTTCTGCTGTGGCGTGTATGCTGTCGTGAATTGCTGCTGTATGCCTTCTTGCTTCAAAAACCGTACCAGTTCCGCGCTGCGGTACTCTCCACCTTGATCTGACCTGATCACTTTTGGCGGCCTACCGAATTGTGTCTTCATGCTGCATACGAAATCTCGGATTGCATTCATCGTTTCCGACTTCTTTGTCAAAACATACAGGGTAGTGTAACGGCTGTAGTCATCGATTAATGTCATGAAGTATCGTCGATCACCGGGCGTAGCAGTATTCATCGGCCCACACAAATCACTGTGTACCAGATCTAAAATCGCCTTGGACGTTCGTGCCGCCTTCTTGGGAAATGAAAGTCGAGCCATTTTCCCTTGCAAGCACGGTTCACAAGTAGTTTTAATGGAACAGTTATTTACCTTGATACCAGTCGCCAAATTCTTCCGTTGGACTTCCAGGATAGCTTGAGGATCACGATGTCCCAACTTCCTGTGCCATTCATGAATGCAACTCTTTTTGTAACACTGATCCGATGCCACATTGACCTTTTCCACCATTGGAAGATGATAGAGGCCTTTGCTCCTTAGCGCCACAGCAGCAACTCGATCACCACTCGCTATCGTACAGCCTTTCTGGTCAAAAGTTATTCGCACTCCTTTCTGTACCAGCCTGCCCACCGACACGAGATTCATATCGAGTTCCGGAACGAAAAGCACTTCACTTAACGTAATGTCCCTTTCGTCCCCAGCTTCACCGTAGCAGCTTAGCTTGCATAATCCGACACATTTCACTACTGCCCGCTTGCCATCGGCAGCCGTCACTGATTTTGGCGTATTCGCCCGCGGTTCACACAGCGACTCGAAAAACTTCCGGTTTGCACACATGTGCGAACTTGCACCGGAATCAACAATCCACTCTGTAACCGCACTTTCACTGGCACTAAACGCGAATCCTTTCACTTCGAACTTCGCTATTTTAGCTTTTTCTTGTTTTTTCTTTTTCTTCTGTTCTTTGCTTTCGCCCCCAGAACTGCTGGCACTAACATCATTCTTTTTCCGTTGCCACAGCTTGCAGTCCCTTTTCTTATAACCGGGCTTTTCGCAAAAATAACACACAACACTTTTCTTCTTATCGTCTGTCTTCAGAACAACCGGATCCACGACCGACGACTCTCGCCGCTTATGTACTTCATTGATAATCTTTCCTTTTACCAACTGCAGCGTCAAATCGTCGTCGGACCGGTTTTCTAACGTCGTCGTTAGAGCGTCGAACGAACTCGGCAAACTTCTAAACACTAAAACCACCTGAAGACCTTCATCAAGCTTCGTTCCAGCACTCTCCAGCTTCTCAAACAAACACTCGAACTCCATCAAGTGCTCCTCGATGTCGTCACCGTCGTGGTAATTCATGTCGCAGATCCGTTTGAGCAGATGCACTTTGGTTGTCAGCGTCTTTTTCTGATGCTGCTGCTTCAAAATGTCCCATACAGCCTTCGCGGAGTTCCGATTCCGGATATGCCCGTATTGACTCTTTGTCAGCAGTAGACCTATGGTTGCCTGTGTCTTTTGGTCACTGTCGTCCCAGGCAGCCAACTCCGCCGCGTTCGCATTGTTAGCAGCCGCTTCCGGCTTCACTCCCGGCGAAACGTACTTCCAAAGTCCTTCTCTCACTAGAAGGAACTCGACTTCCAAATGCCACGAGTCATAGTTCTCGTTGGTAAGCTTAGCGATTCCCGTTCGATCCATTTTTTGAATCGAAAAATGTCCAAATACTCAACGAAAAACAATCACTTTCGGTTTCTCTCAACGCGTGTTCAAACGTGTTCATACAGAACAAAACAAAATGGCCTACTTTAACGGCCCATTACCTGTTAGCCACAGAATTGTGTAGAACAAATTTAAAACACGTTTTACTCAGGGTGGCCACTCATTTTACATTTTCGAATTCCCGCTTTTTTCCCGACTTTTTCCCGCATGATTGCAACAAACTCCCGATTTGAATCAAAATGCTGAAAAAGTTGTGAATTCACTTCTGAAAAGTTTTCAGAATCTATGTAACGCGTGATAAACGAAATATAGTTAAATCGCAGTATTTTTCCTGAACGTAAAATAACATTACACTGGGGTCGCTTTTTACGCGGGTTGTTTTTATGCGTTTTTTAAACGGGATATTTTTACAATAACGCGGATTTTTTTTACCCGATTCGGATGATTATTTGTACGCGGTATCAAATAAGTTAAGTATAAATATATCGAATCTAATCTTTTAAATGCGGTACAACCAACCGCGTAAAAAGCGACCCCAATTTGAAAAAAAAAACAATTCAAACAAAATATTTTTTACTCTTAGGTTTAGTAGTTTTATGTTTACCCTTAGCTTCCCATGACTTTTTCCGATGATTTGAGCAAAGGAAAATTTTTTTTGTACGAAAAGTGCTGTTTTGTTTGTTGTTGTTCCCCTCATAGGTTGTTAGTTCATCTAGTCCATCAAAGTTGCATCTCTCTGGTCATCTGCCAACATATTCAACTTGTTTGCATCCAGCGCTCAAAATGGTCAAACTAATAAAAAAAAATGATATTGGGGACCAACATTTCAAAATAAGTGGTTTCGAAACTTAGAAAAATGACCTGGAAATCAGAGTAATGATCTTAAATTATTATTTTTCAAATTGAAAGTGTTTTACTGCACGAACATGTCTTGTAGAAACCGTTGAAAAGAAAACAAATCTATTTTCAATTTCTATTAAACTTCTCAAAAATAAAAAATATTTTCTAAAATTTTCCCAAATCCTTTTTATTAGGATATTTTCTAAAAAATTTTTGGTTTTCATTTCTCCATGATCATCAATGTACAGTTTACATTATGCAGTTTTTAAAAAATACATTAATATTTTTCAAAAATCAGCTCTTTGGAATGTTTAATTTAAAATATTTTTAATACTCAACTACTGTCAACAACTTTGGCGAAAACATCGCACCAATCAAACAAATCGTTCTGGTTTCGAAAAAAAAAATTCAGATATTTTAACCTCTTCCGTGTTCAAATAATCAACGTTGTAACGTTTGGCAACTTAGAATTCAAAAAAATAAGCTTTTTGAGATATTCAATCAATTTTTTTTAACAGAACTACTATCTACAGCTTTGCCGGAAACATCACATCAATCAAGCTAATTATTTTGGCTTTTAAAATATTTAAAGTATTTTTGTTTATTGGCCACAGATTTAGTGGCCAACTGTTTAGTGCACAGGGCGATTGCAGGGCTAGCACTACGATCCTGCAGACACTAAAGCCTGTATTACACTCTTTGACCAAGCGTCAAATATTTGGCACTTTTTGACAGATAAAAATTTGGTCAAATATAATTGTTTGTCACTCTCCAATTTTACATGGGGCAAACACGGGCAAACAACAACCATGATGTCAAATAAATTTGACCACTATGTCAGAAGGTCAAATATTTGACCATTAGACAAAGAGTGTACTACAGGCTTAACAGTCTCTCTCGAGCCGAGACACGAACCTACGACGACTGACTAGTTAGGCCAGCATCGTAAGACCAGTTACAAAACAACAAGCACCTCCGTAAAACATTGATTTGTGTTGTGCCGTGTCAAATAAATGTTGAACAAAAAAAAAGCATGTAAAAAGTCGTATGCAGAAACAAATAAATTAAATAAAATGTTCTCTTGAAAACCTCGCAAACGATTATGCTGTTTTCTAAGAGCATTTCTGATTGTATTTACCTCAAAAATAGTTTTTTAACAGTTAAATTGTATAAATACGAATTTGAAATATGTACAAAATTTAGTTTTAAAAAAATTCCAAAATAATGTTTGCTCTATTTTGTGGCAAGTTTTCAATGTTTTTTCAATTAACTGCTCCGCATAGCAAGTTCATCTCAAACCCAAATATTCACCAGCATTGAGTTTCTAAGCGGAAATGGTAGCTAGTTTCGCTGGAGTTCGCCAAATATTTCTTCTAAAAGACTAGCTGAAATAAAAATCTTTAAAAAACTGGAGAATCAGAACTGTGTACCACTTATTTTATCCTCAATTTGTTTATTCAAATAACTACTAATAACTAGTAATGTTAGTAAGATTGTACAGTGAAACTTATTTTCCATTGCTACTAGAAATTAAAACAGTTTCTATCATACATATGAGAATTTATGATTGATTTTTTCGCTAAAAACGTTTTCTCGACAAACTGGCAACTTCCATTCCCAGACTCCGGACCAGTTTTCGACCCCGGTTTTAATTCGCTTTAAAATCTTGAGAAGTCCCACAGAGTCCATTCATTTTTTTTAGATAACACCAGATTTCGACTTTTTATGCTATTCTAAGACATTTGGTGTCAACATTTATTTCATTTGAAAAGCAGGCCTGATAAAAGTAGTCAGCTGATCAGCGGATCAAAATAAGCAAGTTTAGTGACTTTTTTGTTAAAAAATTGACTGCTGAAGAAAAATGTAACTTTTAATGGAACAGTTCTGCACTTCCAACTTCTCACTCCAACAACACTATGCTATTGCAGGGCTAGTAGCGGACTCGGAGTAAAATAGTAGTGATTTTTTTATTCTACCAAAAGTTAAAAAACATATAGGGATGGTAATTTTCTTGTGTAATCTTCAATATTTCATTTAAAACATATGTTCAGAACATAGGATGCGGAACGATTGGTTCTCGCAGAAATAAATCGGAGTAAAATCTCTACCGTTGGTTCACCTTGAAATGCTTGTTATTAGTTACGGATTATAAAATACATAGGTTTTTTGATAGTTTTAGCATTCTTACTTGTGCCATATTTAACGACTGGAGGCCCAAACACGAAGAAGCGGAATAAACCTCGATTTTTTAACTTTCCTGCAGTCAGAAAAAGGAGGGTACACTCGATTTAAGACAAGGAAATCAAAGTAGTTATTTTACGCACAATACTGACTAAGACGTGGACAGCTTAAAGAATAAACAAAGAATCAATTTTTAGGTACCTACATTTCTTTGCAACTGTTAGGGTGTTCGTTCGTGGTTATTCTACACTGTTCACCCAATGAGACATTCGAAAACATTCCGTGGCATAAATCTTCCTTGATTCCACGATTCCTTCTATGTAACCGAAAAGTCCTGTTCAAATATTCGGTAGATGAGAAGCACTCTTTTCAATTTATGTTCCCATACAGCAATAGCTATTTTTACTTATTTCAAGCTAAAATAGTGACTTCAGTGACCATTTTGTCCTGAAATAGTGAGCGTTAGCGTGATTAGTAATAGTGATCAAAATAGTGAAAAAATCACTCAAAAGCGATTCGCTACTAGCCCTGCTATTGTAGTAAATAATATTCTAGGTATTATTTTTATCAAATTATTTCCTTTTCACGTACATATTAGCGAATTGATATTTGGAATTGAAAAAGTATTATACGAATTGCTACGAAATAAAAAATCAATCTTTGCAACATAAATTTGAATCGCCTCTGAACAGACTCACGAAACAAATAAAAAAATTTTCGAAATTTGGATTCACCACAACATTGAAAATAAAAGGTTTATCTATGCATCTTTACAACATCGCGCTGAAGATTCAACGGTAAAAAAATACTGCTTTCACAAACCCACTGACACATCTTCGCTAAAACATGCAAAGGGAAAACAAATAAATTAACGATCTCAGTTTAATTAAACCATTGTTAATTTATGCTTAAGCTCCAGAAAGTTCTATGGGGAATTAAGGAAACTGTTTTGATTACTCTCAGAGTGAAATAAAAAAAAATAAAATAAAAAGTCCAATATATTATTTTTAAGGGCGGAATACAAAGCAAAGCTGCATACCAAAAATTTTAGGCGAAAATTGAATTCATTTTTTTCGTGTATAAGATTTACACGAACTCATTTCATCTATTAGATCATTCTTTTCTAAGATACTAGTAAGCTCAGGCAACTTGAAAATCGATTTAATGTACGTAGATATGAGTAGAATGAAAATCGAATCCATGTACGTAGATCTCTAAAGTACTGAGTTGATAGAAAAATTTTCAAATGTGGAATCAGCCAACGGCTGTGATTGTTGAAACTAATGAAAATGGTTATTAAATACTAGTAGTCATGTTTCATTTAGAGCTCATCTTTGTACATCTAGTTAGTCATATTTTCAGCAAAAATGCAACAGGCTGTTTTAAATTAAACACCTAATATTTTAAATGCAGTAAATTTCATATTAATATTCATTAATATGTGCCTTATGAATATTACCGGTTCGGAGAATAATGTTTCACAGTGTGTTATTAACCCGTTATATAATTTGGTTTTTGTTGGAAAAAACGATATTATCTTCCAAATAATTCCATCCCGCACTTTAAGGTGAATACATAAGACAAATGCTGAAAAAGTTGATTAGTTATATAGCATTTCGAATATAATTCCACAATAATAAAATTTATAAATGAAGATCACTGGATGTTTAATAAGACAATGACGTACCAACATGTGTTAATAAAAAATACTGTTACAGAAAAAAAGTGATTCGAAACTTTTCATTAATGTAGTTTTTTTTTCATTCGACTTAAACATTCTTTGTTTTTAATACCTAACTAGGTTGGCAAAGGTGATCCGCAGATAATTTTCGTTAAGCTTTGAAACTTTTCCTTAAAGCTTGGTAAGTATAAGATGGTTAAGTACATAATTTGACTAAGTTTCTTCAATATGTAGACTCTGTAATACTTTGACCGGATCTGAGATCTTGCAATTATGTTGTTGATCCTGGATTGCTACAAATACCAGAATATAGCTTTTGTGTCTAGTCTTGAATTGCCATTCGTTTGACTTAAATCAATACTCCTGAAAATCGCCAGTAATAAATAAAAAACCGTTTTTTTATTGATAAATCATAAAGTAAAAAGAATTCTGAGCTTTCAAACATTGATAAAATAGACTACTTTTAATTCAAGTGGTAGATACCTTTACGTCATTTCAAACTTTCTCATGTTTTCTATATATTTACAATAAACTTCATAATGATCAATAATTTAGCAGGTATAATTTAATATCTGATAGATTTTATTACAACTTAAATCTCGGCTTAGTGTAAACATTTTTTCGATTTGTTTTGGTTTTCTTCTTTACTAGCGAGATCATGTATTGTGATTTGACTAGAGTTTAGTATATCACTTTTGATGACCACCCAACGAGTGTTTAACAAAATAAATTATCTCTGGATGCCAAACGGCATAAAAAAACATGCTACTAAAATTTAAAGAAACCTTCTCTCAAATGAGCATGTCTATGATCAAACTAACTGCGGTTAATTGTATCTAACCAAATTCACAAAAATCAAGAGACTTGGCTCTGCTTCTGAGATTCAGTTTTATGATTGGACATAATAAAATCCTAGTAAAATCGACAAAATTGGTTTGTTTTCGAACGAACCATATTTTTGATTGTTTTGTGAATTTGATGAAATGCAATTTTATTTTTATTCTTTTTGGGACAGTTAATTACGAGCAGATTAATAATCACGATTTGGTAACGCAAAGTATTGCACCGGGTGGTGCTCTAGTAACATTGTGCTCTGTCGGTTTTCTCTAATGGCACATCAGTAATCGCCAATTACGGATAAACTTCAAGCTTCAAATTAAACTGTTAGTACTGTTAGCAACATACTGACTTATAACGTTTCCTATTTTACACATCTGTTTCGTAGTTCCGTAGCAAGAGCTAGATTAATTCCTAGGATGGCATTTAACCTTCCTGTATTTAGTTCTTCCACGTGCATAACTAAGCGATTAGAATTTTAATACTAATTTAAATGGGATCAGAATGGCACATATTGAGTATTCATGTGAAATTCTATCTAAAATTCTTTTGTTATAAAATGATAGGCTTGTGCTTTAGTACTACACAAAATTTAGCTAGGTGTAGCATTAAAATCTTAGATTCATATTCCATGACTATAAAATAAATAGAGCGGCCACAATACAAGAGGTTTACTTACTAAACTTGTTTTCTTATCAGATAAACGATGATTTGGTCGTAGTCAGATGAGTATACTTACAAGCTATGTAGAGATCAACATGAACAACTCAATCGCAGATACGACACATGCGATAAGAAGTAGAACACAGGAATTGTGATCTTTTAAAGCGCAACTACAGTACAGGATCGCTTAAGTTAAACTGAAACGGACATGTACTCTTCGTTTTGAACAGCAAATACAACTTTTTGGCTTTTAGTCCGTCACAAGAATGGTTAGCTCTAGACTGAGCATGGTTTTGTCTTTAATCAAGCATGTGATAATGCAATCATTCCTGCATTCCATTTTACAAGATTTAAGAATAGGACTCTACCGATACTCTACATATTGCGAATAAGACTCGTTTTGGAATTTTCGCTCATTGCAATTCCTGTGTTCTACATCAAACCAAATTAAAAAAATTGTACCTTAGATTACCCATCAATTTTGTATCGTGTGGAATACTTGTTGTAAGATCAAAAAAACACTCTTTCGTTGAGCGTATGTTTCGTTAAACTACGTAAGCTTTGGTGAAGCTATAGTAAAAAGCTTACACATACTACTCCGAAATAAAGCATTTCAACCGTTTTCTCAAATCCGAATCTCTCGGCAGTGCGAGTGCCCACTTACGCATCCCTGATAGTACAACTGAGCTGACTACTAGTAGGGCCCCCAGTACAGAATACACGTTTGGAGTTTCCCTGAAAAACATTATTTGCCAAATGAAGGCAAAAACTATGTCAGCTGACCGTGCGATAGCGACAGGCCCAGCCTGTTCATATTGCAGTGCCAAAGTTAACAGAATTTGACCTCCAAAACTGAACAGTGCCAAAGCAATCACGAGTAATCGGTCGGTCCCACATAGAGGCCAACAGAGTGCTCCTAGATAATAGCAAACAATGAGCGTATAGACAAGGGCAAATGCGCCAAAGTTTGTCATAATAACAGAAAAGTGTAGTCCTTTAAGAGCACGAAGAAGCACATAAGCATTCGCGCCAAATAATGTGGATGAAAGAGCTGCAACAGGACCCCACACATCGTAGTTTGTTTCCATTATCTGTTCATCGGCTAAACCCTGTGTTCCTACATCTCCAAAGAGAAATGGAGGTCGCGTAATCAGCACCACCCCAATCAGAGTTAGAATTATGGTTAGGATATTGAACATCCCACAACTTTCGCGTAAAAACAAACGCGCAAAGATGGCTACGAACACCGGAGTTGAGAATATAATTACCGAAGCATCTGCTAGTGGCATGTGTCTGAATGCATAGAAGCTCAGCATTAAACCAGTTGTTCCCACAAAACATCGTAGAACCAGTATGATACGCTTTCCTTTAGGAAAAAAGCATTCCTCTTTGTATATAGCAATTGGAATCGACGGCAGCAGAACACCAATAAACCTGCAGAAAAAAACTTTTGTGAGCACAAGCAATATGTTAGTTTTATGAAATTACTAACCTGAATGTTGCTAACTCAATCGGGTTTATATCCACCAACCCTTTCACTATTACCGAGCATAGTGAAAAGAATAGTGACGAAACAGTGGCTAGTATAATACCCAAATAAGGACAAGAGCATCTGGCCCAAGGAAACGTTCGATGCCGCACGCTGCCTTGAAGAACGCCGCCCACCAATTGCTGCAATTCCAAATGCTCTGGCATCGTTGGTCCTTGGTTGCTAAAATCCAGATGATTCTGAAGTATACCTTTGAAACAGCATCACTGTCGCTGGCTATGTATTCCTCATACAAATGCTAAAAACATATGATTTATAACAAATCTGTACATATTTTTTGTAATTTGTAATTGATCAAAATTGCACTGCATTTTCGAGGCTATACGAAAATATGGAATGGCAAATAGATTAAAATTCTTTCACTCGAATTATCATTGTGGTTGGGAAATTCCGGGTAAGAATATAATTCAATTAACGATGAAAATTTATCATACTGTTTTCAAGAAAGTTTCATAATGAGTGAACTGGTTAGATCGTTGCCAAATCGATCAACTAGTAATTTTCATTATTTTCTTTGCACAAAAAAGATCTTCGAAATGATTTGAAGCAGTTAGGAATGCAGTTTAATTACTCACCCTCTTTTGGGAGGCATCCTTTCCATTTGGCCAGATTGCTCAGTAACCAAACTATATGCAAGGGTAGATTTAATTGGAACTTGTTGATTCAATCTACAAGCCTCACACTATATTTAATGTGAGAATACTGACGAAAGTCTAATAATTCCAGACACTTTCTTTCGAAAGATTTTCCAGATTTTCCAACTTGCTGAATCCTGATTTTCCACCTTTGACAGCTGTGAGTACCCGTGCAGCAAAAGTTACACCGTGTGCGATAGTTTCTAAAGCCCAGAGATGCCAGATATTTTTGTAAAAGTCTGTCACAAAATTCGCTTGAAATCTGAAAATTTATCTGTGGTTCGAATAAATCACGCTCGCACTTGTGAAAGTCTGCGAAAATCTGTACACACAAAGCAAGAATAACTATATCCAAATAACGATATCTTCTCAAATTCTTTGCCATACATAGTCGAAACATTGGAAAATTGAGAATGTCAAATCTAACTAACAAATTCAAGTTGGTATGAAGTCGGTTGTGTTTTTGTATAAAAAAATTATTTATATTGCTTCTTAAGTATGGTTACAGTTCCAAAGAAGTGAAAAATATTCGGTTTATTCGTGTTGAAAGAGATTTTGAAGGCTCTTCGCACCTACGTGAACTCTCATATGTAATTGTCAAAATGTGCGTGATGACAAAAGCAAACATATTTCCTTCCTTCTTTTTCGCACGCAAAAACCAAACAAATGTCAGCAATACCGTCAATGCAAATAGAAAGTAAAAAAGCATGAATTTTCGCCAACGAAATCAGTCGGTGTTTAAAGACGTTGGTATTTCTTCAGCCTGTAGTTTACAGTTCATGTGATGCGAAACCTAAAAGTAAAACAAAAATTGGTCGTTGCTGTCGTAATCATTACAGTACGTAGCGTCTATCATGTACTTGTGTTTTTTGGTTAACACCTGTCACGGCAGAAAGCAGCGTACGTATATGATTTTTTACTTTGAGTATTTTTTATAGGGAATTTATGCATTTTGCCACATGGGATTGTTCTATGACGTTGACGTTTATTTTTTCGTTTGAGTCTGTTGTTTACGTTATCAAAACAAACTGTTCTTTTTTTAAGTCACCATTGCGGATTCAGAAAATCAGGAACAAATAGTTTTGTTTGATAGAAGTTCCGGGAATTACTTTTCTCTATTTATTACAACACAGCAAACAACACATCCATCTTTACTTCTGTGTATCATTCAGGTATGATTTATTCTTTTTTTTCGACTTGCAAAAATACAGAAAGTTAAATACTTATTCTCTTGCACCAAAGACCGGCTTCGTTTGTTTGGTTTACCAGTTTTTTTTATGTAAAGCACTGTTTTGTGTTGATGTCTGTAAATGTCGTACTATATAAATTGTGGTAGTCCTCTACAGTTTGATAAATATTTTATAAATAATGCTTACAAATGGATATTATATTGCACTGTTGGTGATTATTTTGTAATGTGGAGTGATTCCAAAGCGATCAATGGTGTCTGAATATGAGAAATCAACAGTAAGTTTAGTTATTCGCTAAATAATCATTAATTATCCTAGATCAGCTATGACTGAATCCAGATCCGCTTGAAGCGTACAACACATTTCCCGTGTTTTATTAATTTCGTCCTTCATCCGATCAACATTTGCCTGCAGTAAGTAATTGCCCTTTTTAAGCGAAGCTAGTCGGCCCTCGTGTCGCTTAACCCTTGGTTCAAGATTCATTTTCTTTTTCTCATCAGGTGCGTCCTAAAACAAAGTCATGTGTTAACTGATATACCAAAACTCCAGCTATCGATAAATCACCTCGGCTTCATTCGTACTCTCACTATCACTTTCAGACTCTGATTCCGATTCACTTTCCTCCTCAGTTTCTTCTTCTTCCTCTTCTTCCGGCTCTTCTGGCAATGGCTCTTTTACTTCGTCCGCGTCCTCGTCGTCCTCTTCCATTTTCATCATTGCTGCCATTTTGTCCACTTCTTTCTGCAATTTCTTGTACTTTTTACGTTCGTTTCTGAATTGGGTAAGGGTAAAAATTAGATTAATATTGGTTAAACCTGACCGACGTAACTAAAAAATTAACTTACTTGAGCGCGTATTGATTAGTTTTCATAGCATACTTCAGGGCCTGTCGTTCAGCGTGTTTTTCCTCTTCTTTTTCCTTCAACCGAATCAATCGAGCGGAAAGCATATTCACTTCGCGATTCAGTCGCTTGGCTGCTTTTTCTGCTTTCTTCTCTTCATCTTCCTCCTCCTCTTCATCTTCCTCTTCTTCGGCAGCCAGTTCCGGTGAGCTTTCCTTCTGCGCTGCTTCACTAACGCGCCGAGCCGCATTGATACCACCATCCGTTATACCCTGTGTAAGAAGGTAACGTAAAGCATGACCAAATTTTGTTATTTCGTTCGTGAAGGTTTAAAGAAAAACTACATCGATACCACTACATCGAATGCTACGTACTAGTCTGGTTTTGTACAGATTTCAGTATCGGACAAGTCGGTTACGATACTAGTCTAAAAAAGCCTCAACGCATTACAAGTCTGTAGTACTTTACCTGATGTTCATTCAAATAGTAGTCATCATCCGTTAAGCACTGCATTCATATTGATGACACAGGGTTTTAAAAAATAATAATTAGAATCTATTTTAAGCTTTATTATCGTATGACGACCAGTATATATGTATCGATATTAGTGTTGGTATGATTTTGGAATATATTAAAATCGACTGCTTTTTTTGGGTTGGTCTGTTTAGGTTCTAAAAACAAACTTTTGTGGAGCTGTAGAATGTTCAGCTACCAGTTTCAGTAGCAGCATTTTGATTACTCCATAGAGCTAAACTCTCAATGTTTCGTTTTACTGTTATCTTTGTTACTAGTTTTTGTCTTCAACAAATCCGTAAACAATGTACCTTTATTATGAGTGCGAATTTGATTCTGGTCAATATAGAATAAAGTGTCGAAATCGAAGTAATTTTATCATTAATAGTTGTTTGAAATTCAATAAATGAAAAGCACAAATTCTATTAACTTACGATCATTATTGTAAGGAGCAGTATTTTGGTAGATAGTTTACATCAGATGCAAATTGTGTGGAATGTTGCATTGTGATCAAACTTTTACTCACCTGTAGCTTTTTCTCTAATTCTGCTATTTTTCGTTTTTGCTCCTCATTTGATTTGTACGCCGTATCCAATTCCTTTGCCACTGTCTGATACTTTTCTTCTAGCTGCTTCGACTGTTGTTGGGCCTCAAGCGCCTCAGTTTTTAATGATTGTATTAGACCGGCATCAGGTCCACTAATGGTGCTCTTTTCCTCTCCACTCAGTGGATTCCAACGTTCACGGGAAAGTTCAGCTTCCAGATTTTGCACCCTCTGTAAGAGCCGTTTGTTTTCCCGTTCTAGTGCTTCGTTGTTCCGCAGTTCCATGGCAAGCAGTTGTTTAGTACTTTGAAGATCATCACGAACCTTGTCTATGTCATCCATTTCATCAACCTCATCTTCTTCTACAGGAGGTGCCTCCAAGTTAGCTCGCGATTCCGATTTAGCGAGTTGTTCCTCTAAAGTCATTTGTCGACGGAACTTCCGTAAACCTTCTAAATTTGGTTTACTGCGATCATTGCATTTAGTCGGTTTTAACTGTATGCCTGACTGAATCTCTTTCAACAAAACATTATGTACAGTTGCTTTTTCGGTCTCGAAGATAAACTGATCTTTGACTTTGGTGATCGACTTCGAGTGAATGATTGGTTTCGATCTGCAACAGTAGAGTGGACCAGTGTTAGTATGGAACGAATGTTAGTATACAGAGGGACAAAAACGAGCAACATAACAGCCATTAAGCGACATCTACAATACCTATCATTGCATTCAACGTGACGCAGTTTTCTACCCTGTTCCACTTCTTTCATCATGTCGGACCAGTCCGGTCGTTTGCGCGGCCGTTTTCTGCAATCGAAACAGGTATTGACTCGATTAGTGATGAGGTTAGATTCAGTTAGAGGTCAGCCAAAAATCACGGAAAAAAAGAATTTTGTCTTATAGATGGCGAAGAGTAGTGCCGATTTAAATACATTGATTGTAACAAAAATAACAGAAGAAAAAAGAATATTAAATGACTATTGGTTACAAAGCAATTAAGTATTTGTTTCGAATCAATAATAATCAACAATCCAACCATATAAAGGAAAAACGAGTAGCCATATTTTTGAAAAAGGGTTAGCGCTTAATACGAGATTGTAACGGGTGTGAGTTTTTCAGGCAAACTACACGGAAATCTGGTACAAATTCATAGCTTCCTGATTAAATTTATTTTGATTGAAGAAGCTTTTGTTTCGAGATAATATACAAGGTACAAGGTGCATCCATCAAGCTCCGGACCTTAAAAAATAAACTTTTATTTATGTTGCAGCGTTGTGTAAAAGCTATAGTTACTACATGTTCTCAACTATGTCTTTGTTTTAATAACTTAAATATTTAAAGATGCTTCAAGTTATGATTTGTTCACAAACGAGGTCATAAGAATTAGTTTAACTACAAAAAGATAATCATGCATAAGCCTGTCTTACACTGTTTCGCAATTTCATACCTTAAATTATTAAATTTGTAAATTTATCTCATGGTTTTATAGTTTACTTAAAATAAACAGCAAGAATTTTTTTTAACTGTTTTCGTATCTAAAAGACAGATCCTCAATTTTGACATTCTCTAAATTAGATCGTATCAATTTTTTCCAAACCCTAATATCAACAATATAGATGAATACGGACTTTTCATGCTTTTGCGACAGCTCAGTGTCCATTGGTTTGCATAACAATAATCTCAAAGTCAACTTACTTGAGCTTCTCGATTAGTTGCTTTTGTTTATTCGAGACATCTTCCTTTTTGAATTCCGGTGGAGGTCCTAATTTTGGTGGCGGAGGCGGTGGTGGGGGAATATTTGATTTCGGCATTGGTGGTGGCGGTGGAACTAGAATGGAGAAAACATATGTAAGCTTATCTGCTGATACCATAAATAGAACCATTTGTACTTTATAATTGACTTCGACAGCCATATGATATGAAATTTTGCTCGTTTTATTAAACATAAAATTCAATCGGAAATTGTTTACTTTTGTCGCTTAACCCTTTCCCGCTCATGGTGACTCTAAAGCACCAAGAATTATAATCTTCATATCTTGACATAAAATAGTTTGTTGTGCTTACGATTGTTCCATAAACTTTTATATGCTGCCTCAGAGCATCACTGGGCATTTTCTTCAAAATACTACAGTTGACAGTAATTTTAGTTAGTCTACAAAGTGTTCAGCTTGAAATTTCTCGTGAAGCTATAAATTTTAATGATAAACCTTGTGAGCGGGAGAGGGTTAATGGATATCTTCAATCATCGAATGAAGTGGGTTAGATTAAATTCGAATGCTTTGTTCTAGTCTGCCAAAAGTGGTAATTTTGATTAACACTCATATAAAAAAATATAAACTAAGAATCTACACACCATGCGTTGAAACAAAAAAAAAAGCAATTTATTTCAAAGCTTCTCTCATGTTATCGAACACTAAGTTTATCGTAAGCCATAAATGCTTCAAGACCGGTGGATATCTTCTTCTTCTTGTTCTTCTTGGCAATGTGTTCAATCTGCGCAATTTTCGGTCAAAATATCTGCGTAAACGCGACGCAAGCGGTTTCTTGTCACAGAGTAAAGTAGCCGTGTTATAGTTGGAAATCATAAAAATATGAATGTCGTACCGTAGACAAATTTTTGGCATGGCAGTTCGACATTCGTCTAGTTTAACCTCTGCAGAAGTGACGCGAATTTTCAAATCATTTGCGGTCTCAAATAGGACATAATACATTTCAATCAGTATTTATTAAACATTGGTACTGTACATGAATTTTGTCCGCATAATTTCAATTGAAATAGAATGAATATTATTAAAGGTCCATACTTGTTGTATTGACTGGTAGTAGCTTTCGGATTAATATTTGAAAATATTTATATTTGGATACCATAAACAATGTTAAACCCACAAAAACAAATGTATCTGAAAAACTACAGCGTCAAAGACATATTTGTTTGGTAAGACAACCAATCTTCTCAAAATTTTTTGAAATAAATTCGAAATCACCTTATCAACTCGATTAGTTGTATAAATCGGGGGCAAATGAATACAGAACTACAACTTCAGCGATTTTAAAAATTAGTCGTGGAGCTAACTGTTATAAATGTTTCCGTAAACGAGAGTAATGATGAGCCATTGTCAGGCTAAAATCCATAGAAATTAAATAAACAAGATTTTTTCGCTTTTCTCTTCCTGAGGGTCTTGAAAATGTGAGTTGAAAAACAAGCATTTTTAAAAAATTGTATCATCACATTCATATGTGCACTTTAACGACTAAATCGATTTTAATGTTGGCTCAACGGCTTAAATTTTCATGGAGCCTTTAAAGAATGTTTATTATTTCTTTTTCTACGTTGAAACAAAATAAGGTGCGGCTCCCGAAATTTCATCTGTTTCAAGAATACACTAAAGTCGCTTTTTTCGCGGGGGATACGTGCCGGATAAAAAACCGCCTAAATTCCAGAATCCGCGTAAAAAAACCGCGTAAATTCCGGAATCCGCGTAAAAAACCACGTAAATTCCAGAATCCGCGTACATTCCGGAATCCCCATAAAAAAAAACCTGCGTTAATTCTGTAATCCGAGTGAAGAGGAACCGAAATCCGCGCAAAAAAATACCGCGTAAATTCCGGAATCCGCGTTAATTCCGGAATCCGCGTAAAAAATCGCGTTAATTCCGGAATCCGCGTAAAAAGCGACCCTAGTGTATTTATGATTTTTTGACGTAGGACTACGTCTTACCGCACTATATCGCGATACATTCTGCGGGAACTGAAACCAAGGTGTAACCACAGAGAACAGACATTCATGTTCATATAAAGGAATTTGAAAATCGTGCTCCAGTTGCACTGCATAAATATTGCTGTATCGACATTTTATCGATATCTGTGCTTGGTTTTTGAGTGATGCGAGCGCCACATAGCGGGAGCATTACCACTTTCTGTTAAATGACGGTTGCAAGTTTTTACACATATTTTGAAAATAAGATGAACGTCTGTTCTCTGTGGTGTAACATCGGAATGAAATGTTCCAAACGGTGATACTGATGTAACATCATATTAAACTGATGTACATTATATCCTCTATAGCAGTGGCAAAAATTGAAACATACAAGAATTGACAGAGTCCCCCTATCCCCATAGGTCAACTAATGTTTGCTTTAATGAGCCTAGACTATTTTGATGTCTTGAAGGTGAAGCTTTTTCGGAAAACTCGTGACAACTTCCTTTATCAGACAGTTTGACGATCTGCTGTTAGAAAGTTATTAAAACTGATATCTTGAAGAAAAGAAGCTCTCCCAGCTGGTCTCGAGGTACGATGCTGGCTTAACAAGCCAGTCGTCGTATGTTCGAGTCTCGGCTCGGGAGAGACTGTTAGTGTCAGTAGGATCGTAGCGCTAGCCCCGCAATTGTCCTGTACACTCAGCAGTTGGCTGCGATGTCTGTGTATAATAAACAGAAGGTCGAGTTCCGATACGGAATGTAGCACCAAGGCTTTGCTTTTTTTTCTTGAAGAAAAACATGCTGGCACAGGCAACAGTACGACAGTACTGCACCGAGCCATGTATGAACAGAGCACTGGTCACTCGTCTATCAGTGCAGTAGAACTCGATATCCATTCGTGTGAAGCCAAGCAGAATAAAGACTACATTACCGCTGACTACGCACATTGGGGTGTGTTGGGCAATCGAATTGCCGTTTGAATTGTCTTCTTCCTATTGTTTCGTTTAGAAGCAAATATCGGAAGGTGTCGCACACTACGCTGTGCCGCCAGGGACAACAAAATTCTGTGCGTGTCGATAGAGGCAGAAAGCACGGTATATGAATTTGATACATTGTACAGATAAAATTGTTGTTTATTTTTTAACTCTACGCTTTGTTTTTATTAGGTTTTCTCAAATAACTAGATAGGGTATTTAGAAGATTTTAAAAAATAATAGAATACCAAAAAACGGTCAGAATATTCTTAATCTGTTACCTGATTTAATGCGAAGACAATAAACTTTATGCCCCAAACAACTCGCAAGATCACACACTTTACTAAAAAAAACAATGCAAAATTTAGTTAGGGGACTACCGTACAGAACGCACTAGCGGATTAAGATTGCCCATACTATTGCTTTTGGTTATTATGCTGCATATTTTGATACGAAAACGGGAAAAAGGCGGGTTTAGGGGCGTTTTTCGTTTGAAAATGAGCTACGGCACCAACTTTAAAACCCCATATCTTTCGAACAAAAAATATCACAAACTCGAAATTTTCAGGACAGTTTCGAAATTTTGTCAAAAATACTTGTGTTTTTTCAGATTTTTAAGTGCCCCAGAACGTAGTTTTTCAACATATTGTTTCAAATAGTTACTATTGAAAAAATATTTCGATCAGGAAAAATATTTTCAGAAACTACAACTTGAGTTGTATCAGCTGTGAAAAGTTCATTAAAATTGATGCAATATTCTTAAAGATATGTTTATTTTAAATACTACAAGGTATACACTGCCGTTCCACGCATAGTTGTCCCATGTTACTTTTGGTCGATTTTCGTTTTTCATCACCAATGAGTCTATTTTCATATAAATTTTTGAAAAATATTTAAAAATAACATTGTTTGTTCCGAAAATCTTGAAAAACCATACCAAGTCTGTTTGTCCCATCGATGATTTTCTACACATTTTGTCCCATTAGATTTTTTCTATTCTAATCCATCCCACTAACCATTAATTTCCATATCTACAACTTGGGAAGTGCTACAGAGCACTAAAATCCTCTCCTCACAACGTTTGGCTATCTTACGGGTTTCGGGAATTCGGTACTGATAATCACTTTGCTTGATTATTTAAACCTTGTGTGCTAGTTTGTAATCTGAATGTCTTTCCTTTTCGAGCATAAGAAGATTAACGCATGAGATTTATACTAATTGAAAGTTGTAAGAACTTATTTTTGTGTGTAGCCATGGTAAAAGTCTAGTAACGTTCAAATATGACTGGAATGGGCAATCTAAAAAAACAATTCCCCTTTGTAATTGTAAGTCATCTGATACTCATTCAATTAACTAAACTTTCATCTCGACTATCATCACTTGCGTACAAACACAACACGATTAGCGTGATCGTTTTCGTGAAAAATAAAATAGCCTTGTATCCCCAGTACGAACTTTGTATTGGAAAACATCAAATGCACGTGGTGGGACTGATATGCGTAGAAATTACCTATTTGAAGGCAAATTTCTTGGCATTATTGTCCCAGTGGGTAATTTTATGGAAAAGAGTGTTAAATCGCAAAATATTCAACTAGATATATTGAAAACAGTCTATTGCAAGGTGAAACTGGTTAGAAGCCCATAATTGCATTTGTCACATTGACGCAATGCGAAAAAGTATTGTATAACTTCAACATCGTTTTTCTCGTTTGCATGATTTGGAACATGGGACAAATATGCATAGAACGGCCGTACAGCCCTAGGAGTATATGAAATGGTGACGTGGGACTAAACACTGTAATTAGGGGATTTTTTGTTCCAAAATATACAGAGTCCACAAACAGAATCAATGTGTTCGCTCGGTGACTTACGTACTTTTATTTTCAGCCTTAGAAATAGGCTGAAACATTCAACAACACTCGAAAAAATATCGTTTATATTTGGCGATATTATGCCTGTAGAATTTTTTGTGCATTTGACAAAGCACAAGCTTATCGTTTTCGTTAAAGAAGCACCAAGAATTTCTCGTATTGCGTCAAAGTCAGAATCAACTCTATATGCTCAAAAACCAAATCCAATAATACTTACGTTATCATAATGCATGGTTTTGTCTTATTTAACTTAGATTAAATCAAATTTATAATATGGATCTTAGTTTCAAAATAATATGGGAGCCCTTAAGAAAATTCATTAATTGGCAAACATAAGAAGATATGTTAAACAAAATTATCAACAAGTTTCAGCAAAAAATCGTAGCAATCAACAATTTATTTTTTGTTTTTTGCTTGACAGTTTTTTTTTTCATTTGCCTACAATTACATTCGCTGTATTACGAAGACAGCTAATAAACGTTTATTATGGAATAGTTTAAAATAATAAAATATCATCTAACAATTTTGAAATGTAAGAAAAAATTTGGAATGAATCTTAGTAAATGGACTCTTACTCTTCTATAAATTTGTATATTTGGGAATCCAATTTTGCGATACTATCCGGTCACGATTATTTAGTGAATATCGAATAAAAATATATAATAATAAAAATATAATCAATAGAACTTATAACCGTTGCAAAAGTGTACAACTCTTGTTGAGTAATTTATGGCAATCATATTTAAGAGATAAACTGTCAATCACCATCAGCAGCAGCATTACAGTTTTTTCTCGATTGCACACGAATAGAAATGTACAAACAGAATTGTACCACTGCAATACGAAAAGTACCGCGCGCTGCAGTACGAATGGAAGTGTATCGCTGAAATGTAGGAATAGAAGAGTACCGCTGCAATCATAGACGACGAGAGACCTGCTGCTTTCTGCTCCACTGATACTGTTGCTTATACCAGCATGTTTTCTTCCAAGACATTAGTTTTTATTACGTTCTGACAGCAGGTTTAGGAATTGTTCAAGTATGGGGATTGTTTCAAAGTTTTCGGAAAACTTTTACCTTCGAGACATCACATTAGTCTATGCTCATGGAAGCAAAAATAAATTGACCTATTGGGACGGGGAGACCCCGTCAATTTTTTTTTCGATATTGAAACAGAGAATATCACAGGGAACGGTTGGTGTCCATTCATGTCGTCTGTGCTAGGGATGCTTGCATGTAATTGGTTCGTTATTCGCGTAAATTTGTCATTGAAACTTTTTATCAATTTTACCGCTTAGCAATGAAATTAGAGTGATAACTAGCATATTACAAAATTGTTCTACATTTTATCTATCCAACAACATATTGGTTATTGTTATCCGTCATATGGTTATACTGTTATTAACGTTTGAAATCTGACGCAACATTTGCCAGTTTTATTTCCAGTTTTACAGAATGCATCTCAGTATAGTAAACAAAGACGTAGTCCCACGTCAAAAAATATTGACCCAAATTTCAAATGACAATAACAACTTGAAAATTTACTCAAATTCAGCAAAAATTGGAAAATCGACTTCCCCAGTGAAACTCGCGATTTTTAGTGATCCGTTTTACAAATTCTGACCCATTTGCTAGAGGCACCAAAATTCACAGTAATGATTAAATTGCTATGACCTTTAATTTTTTTTTCAGTTTGAGCTCTAGGGCAAAACTAGTGTTTACCAGTGTAATAGTACAATTCCCCGAACCGCAGTGTAGTTTGTCAATTCAGAAAGAAAGTTTCTACGGTTATCGATTGTGGGTTGAATCCTTCGATTAGTGATTGACACGTGTCTTTGTTATTATTGGGGTAGGTCAAGGTTCACCGTCGTAGGCTGGTGGAAGATATCAATCCCAAATTAACAATTATCGGCCTGAACCTAGTGCTGACAAGTAGAGATGGTCGGGTACGGGTATTTTTACCCGAAACCCGTACCCGACGGGTTCGGGTCGGGTTTCGGGTAACGCCAAAAAATATTCTACGGGTTCGGGTCGGGTACGGGTAATTAAAAAACCAAGGCTTCGGGTTCGGGTCGGGTACGGGTTTGAAAAATTCTCAATTGGTCGGGTACGGGTCGGGTACGGGTAATTCAATTTTCGTGCATTCAATTTTTATCATTTCAAGCCTGGGTGTTTTCTTAATGTCGATAATCGGTAAGATCGGAGAGAAAATCGCCCATCATCACTCAACGAGAGATCGCCCAATACCTATTCTGACAGTTGTCGGCAGTCTATGCACCAAGGAAATGACATCATGCTATCGCTTTCTAATGTTAGATTGAATAGTTCTTCCTGCAACGGTTTTGATTTAAATGGAGTTTTTGTCGGGCTTTTTTCATAACTGTCAGGAAAACCGCGGAGCATTGCACAGTGGGGCGACTTAATACAAATGCTTGTCAAGTAAAAAAAAAGTGTCGATAAATACGACAAAAATATGGTATATACTTAATTTTGGGGTGCTGAACACGAATCTCCATTCCACTTTTTATTTGGAGACGTTCATAAAGCACGTGACTTAATTTTTCATGATTTTTAGCACTTCTCCCCTAACTTTTTTATTAAACAGAATTATATGATCTTCAACCACAAGCAACGCCACAGGGCGTCCTCTTTACAAAAACAGCTTACGTAGTTTTTGCACAACTCCTCAAATCAACCAAATTTCGCAAAAAAATTGTTTTTATAAAAATTAAAACAATATTATATATTATAATAGGTAATAAAAACTAACTACAAATCAACTTTTTCTTCGAGGCCAAAAAAATCAAGCTATCATTGAAGCTGCAGAGCGTTTCAAAGTAATGATATATTTTTTTTTAAATATGTCAAAAAACGTCAGTATGCCGAGTTTTGAAAAGTTATAAAAAAATCAAATTTTATGATATTGCACCCAAATTTTGGACTTAAGCACTTAAATATTTATTTATTTATTTATTTATTGGATATCTGTTTTTTACAGATTTTTAGAATTTATCAATGACACCGAATCTATACTCAAAATTACAGGTTTTTGGAAAATGCAATGAATTATCAAATTTTTCTCAAGTTATAAACTATATTAATTTTGACCTTTTAAAATTCGTTTGACCCTTTAATGTGTTTATAAAACTCGTCGTTTATTTTAAACTTTACCAGACATGCACTTTTCATAGTGTACCGATTCCTTATAGTGGACCACCCGCCTGAAACTCTGGGTTCATTATCATTCGTTCACACGCACACTCGGTTCTAGCCTGGCTCCGGCCATCATCTCGAGAAACCACATATGACAATCAGTGCATAAAATGTACGAGGTACCCAGGCATGTTGAACAAAAAAAAATTGAAAAAAAAAAAATAAAACAGGACGGGTCGGGTACGGGTCGGGTACCGGCAATTTCGGCTTTTTTTCTATCGGGTACGGGTAGTTAGAATAAATATTTTTCGGGTTCGGGTCGGGTACGGGTATTTTAAACAAACCAGACTTCGGGTTCGGGTCGGGTACGGGTTTGAAAATTTTCGATGAGTCGGGTACGGGTCGGGTACGGGTAACAAATTTCCCATACCCGACCATCTCTACTGACAAGTTCTGATTACATGACCGAACATACTAATTGATCTAAATCATTCTAAATCGAACTGATATTCAAAAGTTGTGCAAAAATATCAATATCCTTACAAAAGTGCAAATAGCAAACCAATTTTCGGTCCGAACCGAAGCATCTGATATAAATGGAAGTATTTGAGGTTTTTTTTCTAATATAGTCTAGCGCACTCGTCATTTGAAATGCGAGAATTATTATTCCTTTATAGTAATACTCACTTCTTTTACTGCTCTCCGATTTCAGCATCGAGGGTTTATGAGGATAGGCTTCCTCCTTCTTTGGGACATCTTCCAGTAACGGTTTCTCTACCTTTTTCAGCTGAACTTCCGGTAATTTTTCTTTAACCCGCGGTGCCTTCAGATTCGAGGGAACCTTCCGCAATTGCACACGGAAGTTCTTCGGTTCCGGCGAGGCTGATCGTTCCTTGACCTGTTCGGATGGTTGGCGAATCACCTTTTTCAGCGGAGGTTTTACAAATGTTTTTGGCTCTGGTGATGATGATTTCTCTGATTTGGATGATTTACTATCGTCGGTTTTCTCAGGACTCTTTGTAACTTTTTTCAGTTGAACAGGTGTCTTTGGTTTGGGCGGAGACGGTTCCCGCTTTGGTGGTGGTGGTTTTTTAACCGGTGGCGGAGGAGGGGTTTCCTCTTCCGATTCAGTTTCTGTTTCAGTTTCATATTCAGTACTACCTTCTTCTTCCTCCTCCTCTTCCTCTTCCTCCTCTTCTTCTGATTCGGGGGATGGTTCCTTTGGTGACGGCTTTGACTTAACAGGTTCTCTAAGTACTGTCATCTGCGGTGTAGTGTTTTTAATCATTGGTTCCGGTTTGTTTGGTTTGACGAGAGGGGGAGGAACAGGCTTTTTCTGTTGCACCACAATTGGAACCTTAATTTCTTTTGATTGCAGTTTGGCGGCTTTCGCGGGTTCTCCATTCTCTTTTACCGCTGCTGTAGCAGCAGTAGGTGCTTTCTTCGGTACAGGAGCCGTTTTGCTTTCTGTTGCAGCTGCCTTCGTGGTAGGTTTGGAGTCCTTCAATGGTTCAGAGGAAGTTGTTCCTGCTGAATTCTTCCTTGCCCACGCAGGAGGAACGTTTTTGTTCACTGTTTCTAATCTGTCTTTCAGCCAAGGAGGTCGATTGCTTCCATTGACTGGCATGGTACCACTAACTACAAAGCTATTGTTCTAATAGTTGAGCGCAAATACCTGGTTCATTGTTCAAAATCACTGGTTCAATAATTCGGTTAGTTTAACGAGTATTTTTTTAATGAAAGGCCAATTTTCTACCATCTTCTCGCAAGAATCGATAATTTTATTTCAATTTCAATTCACAGACTGCTCATGAGTAAGCTTCTACATTGTTTACCCAAATTGATGTTAAACGGCTACTTCAACAAAACATCGTAACATAGCGGTTCACTCAGCGGTGAACAATTCCGAATAATTTCATGTCGAGATGACGCTGATAAAAGGATTTGTAATAAATTATATTTTTAAATCTGCACAAAGTAGTTGTGAGATGTCTACTAAAAATAGCGTTTCGTATCAAAATAAAACCTGCTGCCCGAGATACGAATGAGATGAAAACATATTCCTCCCACCGCACCCAAACCGGGACCACCTATGTGCCCGTGTTGCAGCCGCGAACGTTGAAACTGCTTTAGGTACATTACTCATACCGGTGCTCGCGATGTTGCCTTTTTACTTTTAGTGATTCAAGTCAATCGCCAAACTCCGATCTGAGTTCTAGCTAGAGCTTGCTAATTTTTAATGTTAGGTTTGAATTAGTTTTACATAATATGTAAACAGTATTGTGTGGATTTTACCTAAGGTACCTACAAATTCTAAGCTAAACTCTTCTAGACTGGGAAAAGTGCTTGTGGAAATTATTACCGATTCCATTTGATAATAAGATGAAAACATATCTTTTCATTCAGGAAATGGTTAACTGTTGCTTATTTTATTATGTAGTTTTAACAATGATGCCAAAATAACCTTTTTTACTGTTATCGTGTATCAGAGATTTTTTTCAATGTGAAATTTTATAAAAGATTCGTCAAAAACCAACCAGTTTTGGGAATGCTAACTGAATATCCTCTATCACGGTATCAAATTGATTAACCCTGAAAAGATAATCATATTTTGATAGGCGTAAAAGAATAATTATCCTAGAGCTCAACAAAAGAGCTCTTTGTACATACGTCGGCCTAGTAACAGGGCACTGTCCGAGTAGATATCATTTAAAGAACATTGGCCGGATTCAGGATGTTATCTGTCGCTTTTGTAATATGGAAAGCGAGACATCGGAACATCTGCTGTGCAGTTGTGGTGCATTATTTAAACGCAGATCAAGGTTTCTTGGCAGTGGCTGTTTACAGCCCAAAGAGATTTGGTCTTTGAATCCTGGGAAGGTGATTGGCTTCATAAACCATATTTCACCTGACTGGGAGCGTGTCGGTGCAGGTACCTGATCACCCAACAATAGTGGTCATTGTATTTTGCAAGGGGACACGTATAGCAATTGACTGGGATATATATTACAAAAGTTCACATCAATGGACAACGTAATTCTAATTCCCTAACAAAAAAAAAAAAGAATAATCATGCGTCAAATTGACTCCCGACTTTCAACTGATTGAAAATGCTACTTTTTCTTCATAAATTATCGATTAATGATCATTACGGTGTTAACACATGGATAAACGACAAAAACTACAATTTTGGTGTTTTTATTTCTTCATTGATTAAGATAAAAAGGGAAAAAAATGACGCACTGTTAGAAAAAAAGAGCGCAACATTGCTGAAACCGAGCAGTCAAATTGACGCAGACTATCTTTCCAGGGTTAATATACCATAATGTTATCATGGTCAAATTTGGGAAAACATTCCAGTTACTGTAGAAATGAAGTGTTAACTGGAGATCCCACAAATCCGGCCGACCCTACTACTATTCCGTAAAGCATATTTATCTAGAACAATGTTTGGTAGATTGAATAGTAAACAAATCGCCACGTCAGTTTATTTGTAACAAAAGCAAGGCAATGACTGAAAAAATACCTGACTGTTGAACTACCTTCAAAAATGTAAATTTCGCTGTATAGAACAACTATTATTTTAATTTTTTTTGCGCTTCTCCCTTTCCACCACAAACATGACCAGAAAGAAAAAAGAATGTGTATATTTTTTGTTTTTTTTTTTTTTTTATGCATGGTCAGTTCTGTTCAAAAAGACGTCAAAACCAAAGGCATTGCGAAAGCGCATTGTACAGTTTTAACTGAACTGCACAAAAATCTTGGCGAAGATTTCACGGTAAACCTTTTTCGAGGCGCAAATCTACCGGTATCAACAAAAATTCCCCAGTCAGTTAGTAGAAGACCGGCCATAGTAATGGACAAAAAGGGCTGCGATTTTCTGGTCTAAATCATGGTTTAAGTCCAGTGGTTGGCTATCAATCAAGATGGGTACCAGTACGAATGCTAATATTTATTCACGCTTGGTCAAAACATTTTTTTAGAAATCTTTAACTGCCGTTCCAAGCATAGCTGTCCCTGCGTACATAAGGTTTGTGTAGAACATGGGACAACTATGCTTGGAACGGCAGTTAAACAGTCATAAAAAAGGATACGCGATTCACGGCAGTGCGACAAAACTGTAACCAGTGAAGCAAAAAAACAAACTATTGATCTTAAAATTCATTGAATCTTGACAGTCTCATCTCGTTCAAAGAATAATTTTAAAAATTTTGCAATAAATATATATTCTGGTTGAAATTATACAATGTCACATAAATTTATAGTTTATAAATTCGTATCGCCCCCGCACACCCACGCTATTACAGTAACGATTTTTGTGACGACAAATAATATCTATTTCTCTGCATGTCCTCCATAGCTAAATTCTCACAAATCGGTCTGGTGTTCATTCGAAAACGCACACAACCAGTTGATTCAGCGAGGATTATTTGGAGAAAAATCTATAGGCGATCATGGCAGTTGCGGCGAACGGAGAAAAAATTAGTGAATTCTCTTGCGCGACGAAAAGCCGAAGTCGCGGCGATGCGATAAGTAATTCGGAATTAAGAATTGCAGGCGATGACGTTAGTACGGCGCTCTACCAGAGCTTTTCTTTTCAACGATCGGTTCTTTTTTTTGCGATCCAGCCTTCGTCGTGTGTGAGTGAATGTGCGACCAGCGCAAGAAAATTTTCAAATCTCAAAAAGATGGTGGAAAATTAGCCTTCGGAAATTCCGTTCATGATCACTTTTTGTCGCCAGTTGCGTCTGAGGTCACACACAAGGAACTAGGTTGAGCGTCGTTTATTCATTTCTAAATATTTGAGGAAATAAATTTAGACAATATTGCTATTTTCTTCGTTTCAGCGGTATTCGTTATTTTCGGCAGTCGACCTATTTTTCATTGTGATGCATTTTTTTTTTTTTCAATTTCCTCTTTATCTACTTTGGAGGGCTTTCCTGCTCGTTTCACTTCAAATAGTCATCAGGAATAAATCATAAACACTTGCTAACTATTCACCATTCAAAAAACCTTGATTTTTTTGGTAGAAAAATATAAATTTTCACTTTTCTTTTTCTTCTATTCTATGTGCTTGCAGATTTTCACTCTGCTTCCGATCGAATTTTCACGCCACGCTTATAGAACCACTGCCTTGAACGAACTGATTCGAACGCAGATCGTAGTAAGTTACCCGCACTGGGTTGAGTCTGAGCGAATAGCTAAAAATCGGCGCAAAGTTGCACGAAAATTACGACCGTTGTGATGTGTGCGTACGATGCGCACGGCAGATCTTAATTTAACCACCGTGCGCGCGTGTTTCACGAAAATACCGAGGAAAATCATAAAGTAAATATTCACTGCAGTTTTGTGGTTCTTTGTGCGACTGGCTAAGTTTGTTGACTACCACCACCGGTGACCGGGAAAATTTGTTTATCGTTCGCGAATGTGAGTGTCATTGCATGTATCGGTTGTAGTGGTTAATCGTGTGAATACAACCTGGGGGTGGTTGTCGCAGTTCATCTACCAACATGTATTGCATAGGATGGCTTACATTCCATCATGGATTGTTTTTCCTGCTCAAACCAACAAAATTAAGTTATCGAGCTTTTGGTTTTTCGATACTCAACTTTAATAGCTTGTAAACTCATCCAACTCGTTGGAGGCAGCTATTCAAGCTACACACTCTTTTGTGTTCTTATATACAAATTTCAAGCTAAAAGTTTTCTTGTTTCAATATGTATGTTTCAATATGTAGTGCATTTACAACAACAATATCGCACACTAGCCTGGAGGGCCAAGAGCGGTCTCGATCAACTAGATTAGATGAGAGAATTCGTTATCGATATTGTTTTTGGCACATTTTGCATGTTGTAGGATAAGTACAACGATACACCGTGCCTCAGTGCTGAGTCGAGAAAATTTCCAGCTCGGAAAGATCCTCAACCTGATCGGGAATCGAACCCGACATCACAATCGTGTATGGGGGAGCGAGCCGACCGACATCGCTAACCACAGAACCACGGGGACCACATGTAGTACATTTCACTACCTCAATTTTTTGGTATCGGCTACTTGAATTCTCTGTAGTGACCATAGCTTGTTATAAATACCATGTAGTTTTTGCGTAAAATTTTCAATCGAAGTCCTAAATCGGTTTTCTCGATAAAATTATAACAATACTTATATACAAGGTGTTATTCGTGTGAGTTTTATTCGAAAAATTAAACTTCTATACACTGTTCAGTCTACGATGGAATACTGTTAGGGTCGACCACGTCCATCATTGGCGAATAATGAGGCCATGTTTGTATTTCGGCATACAACCGATCGCCTGGACACTCCGTCGGGCGAGTTTGCCGGTGGCCAATCAGAGTGTAGTTCGATTCTATAATATTATTTTGAACTCCATACTCGATTAGGCTATGCAATGCAGTCAGCATCTGTTTGGGTGGCAGATCAACTGGAAAATGATTAAAAATTCACTTGAAACATTATTTGCCTTACGTTACAATTTTACCACTTACACCGCCAATCGCCAATCATGCAGATGCCAACACTCCGTGAATTGTATCGTGGTGCATGAGCACCGATAACATTGAATCCTCGTCCCTGATAGATCCGTCCGTCACCACCGATTGCAAAGCTGTATCCGATGTCATTCCAACCGCGATTTTGCTGGTGCATACGTTGCATTGTTCGCATGGCTTTCTCACAGCCAGGTCCATCGTAGCAGGCCGCGGGCTCATATGAGTGATGGATGATAACGTACGGAATAGGACCTGAAAACTTCTCCACCAATTTCGGAGGCTTAGCGTCCCATGCCTCACGTGTCACATAAGGAACTGCAAAGAAGAAAACAGTGATTGGAAGCTCAGAATACTATAAAAACAGGTGAAACAATTAATGACGCGTTTTGATAATGGCTAGGGACACCAAAATTCACAGAAATGGTTGAATACTGAATAGTTATAATCTTTCATTTTTTTCCGGTTTGAGCTTTTGGAGTGCACCTGTGTTGATCAACGTTATTTTCACTTGATTCGGATATATCCCAAACATGCCGGAAGGAACATAAATGGTAACGAATATGCCGGTAGGGATGGTAAATGTAAAATTTTGAATTGAAAAATAAAAACGAACACCGGAATTATAGGAATTATTTTGTGTTTTGATAGTTGTGTGTTTTGATGATATACAAATATTTGCTGAACATTGTTGCCTTCTAAATGCTATAGTTTTCTAACTTTTAAATTATTATTTCAAAGATTGAACTTATATAAAACGTTATTTCTCTAAAACAAGGTAGGTTAGAAGAAAAGTGTCTTTTTGTGACGATATTATCTACAGATATGCTGAAAACACCATCCTCCGACGTGCAGGACTGAAAAGTTACATTCTGCAGTGCCTAGCACCGGAGTTCTGAACTTAAACTCATTGTCATTTTAAGAGGGTTTTTGTACTATTTATTTCTGAAGATAGTATGTCCTACAAAATTGTGTGTTTCAATAACATACAAATATATGCTGAACATTGTTGCCTACAGTATGCTACAGTTTATTAGATATTCAAAAAAAAATCGAACTTTAAGGACTAGTCTGGTATGAAACGGTATATCTTCAAAACAAGGGAGCTGCGTAACCACAAAGTTACAGAGTCCGCTTTGTCGAGCGGGTTATCGTGGGTTTGAATCTTGCTAGAATCAGGCTATTCGATGTCAAAAAGAACTTAAGCATGGGTTTGTTCTCAGGCCCCTCCACCACACTTACCCTTCCATTAGGCTGAAATCTATAAAACCTTTGCGTGACTTCCTCTGAACAATAATAAGTACATCTTATAAATAAAACTTACCAGAAGGACGCAATACTACACTTCTCCAGGGAATTATGATTGGCAATATTTGGCAAGAGGAACGAGGCTTGGTATAGTAGAGCAGATAGCGTGTAAAAAAGGAGGGTAAAATCCACATTACACACAAGCACGGATAAAAAAATAATAAGCTTGCCACTTTTCAATAGCGGCGGTATTGCTAGTAAAAAGAAGTGCGGGATAGAGCTGACACCAGGGCATATTTCACAATAGATCAATAATTCTGGTCGCAGTGAGGAAGTCCACACTGAAAATCTCCAAGTTTAAGATTGGTTTTGCATTCCCAAACATCAAACGACAAAGTAAATTTGTTACGTGGTTTATGGATAACCCCACAAACCAAGTCCATAAAGTAGAAGTAGAAATATAGAAAATCAGATATTGAACTATTTCTTATGAAAATGTCTAAAAAAAGTTATAAATAATGGATATCGACTGATTCATATTTTCGTGACGTTACAACGGAGTGAGAATACCCCTTGCTGAAAAATGAGCGTTGTAACGTCACGAAATATAGAAGCTTCTCAAATATAGATGTTACCAGTTATAGGCTCTCTAAACATGGCAAAATGTTCGATTATTATTTGTTATCAAATCGTGGAAGAAGAAACTGTTATAAAATTCCAAACAGAGCAGAGTTTTTGACTTTTGTAAGAAAAGTCCCGACACCTCAATTTCTCGCGCGTTGTAACGTCACGCTACATTTTCACTCCCCAAGGTAATTTAAATAAAGTAAACAGATATCTTATACATCATTTTTATAGGAAATTTTGTCTACTTTCCGAATTTGTAATAATATCAAAGGGTTTCATGAAAAACAAACAAGTTAGAATTAAAATGATGCCTACAGAATAGTCGAAACGTTGTAACGTCACGGTAGAATGTGTCATTTATAAATGCTAAATTTCTTCTGAATGTGTCAATTAAATCAAATAAAACTACGATTTTGAGCTCTCCTGCCACTGCGCACTAGAGTGAAACGAGCCCAAATGCTCGAAAAGCTTTACATAAAAGAGGAACTGCAGAGGATTTCAGGGTTCTCTTCGTAGTTGTAAATTCTTTCTCCAATTGGGTTGTTTAGCTATTCACGGATTTCCGATTTTTATATATCATCTGAAAGAGTGTAATTTTCTGAGCAAAACGTGATTTTTTAAAACTTTATATCATTATCCTTCGATTTTTAAATGAAGAATTAAAATTCGCTCCAAATCGTTACAATGACAGTTGGTATATGGGCGAACTGTCATTGTAGCGATTTCGAGCAGTTTAGAATCGTGATTTAAAAAGCGAAGGACGATAGAATTTTTTTTTAAGATTACGTTTTACTCAGAAAATGCAGACCTTTCAGATGATATAAAAAACTGATATAGCTAAACAACCTAATTCAAGTAAAACTTAACAGTAAGGCAAAAGACTTTCAAATAAATGGGAAGAAAAAAGCAGGAAACTACAGCGAGAAAAAAAACAGGAGACTATAATTCTAAACATCACGTAAACAACAACAGAGTTATCATTTATCTCTATGAAGTGTTTACTAAACGAATTCGGTATCGGTATGAGATGACGAAAGATCTTCAACGCAACAATAAAATAAAATTCGAGTAGTTCAAGGGCGGTTTTGATTAGACACCCGATCAAACGATTATAACAAACGGGTAACACAAACATATCTGAACTTGATAAAAATAACAAAGCCTGTAATATTATTGATATGCCAGAATGATAAAAAATACAGAAATATATCAAATTCTGTTATCATACACTTGAATGTTCAAAAGTGTGTTTTTCCAAAGCATATTTATAACAAAATTTGCTATTCAATCAACAAAATATTGTACATTCTAACTAATTCTGTTCTTTTTCTGCCAAAAACCTTACAAAACTTGCTATAATTTGTGATAATCAGTAAGTAGTTTTAATATTTTGACTATTAACGAGACCAAGTTTAGAGCACAAGTTGATATAAAAAGGTCGCAACAAAATATCAAGATTTGTTATAATCCTGATATTTTTGACTTATCGGGCAAGCAAAGAATTGAATGGTGAGATTCAAAACCAACACTAAACATCATGTATAACAATGAGCAGGTCGAACTTATTCGAAATTTTGAACCCTGGGGTGTGGGGTTTGACAGGTAAGATCGGCTTTAATTGATTCATTACATCGAATAACTCAATAAAAAGCTCTTTTAAGCAGCAGGGATTTTCGAAAAACATCAGATTGTTACTTAATGGAACACCCCGGAATTGTACTTCTAATTGTTTCATAGCCCTCTGATCTATCAGCCATCAAATACTAAGTGCTCACAGAATCAGCACTCGGTGAAAAATCGGCAAAACTCGGCATTATATATGGCAACTACAATCGATAACCCTCTAGAGCAGCGGTTCTCAACCTGGAGTACGCGAAGGCCTCCAGGGGGTACGCGAAAAAAAATCAGTAATGGCGGACAAAGCAATTTTCCCTATACCACTTCATTTGTTTTGCATTCTTGATTTTAAAATATGACTGTACTGCCTATAATCGCATACTAGTCCCATATGAATTTTCATCGTTTTTGAGTTAAATATCAGATTCCATCTATTTCTTGCTCTACTATCGATTAAGAAAACGAAAAAGTATGTTTTATTTGAAAAAAGTCAAAAAAAATGTGAGGTCAAATTGTCCCATCTTGAAAATAATCGCATATCAGTCCCACCAAATGTTTTTCCTGAGTATGGCCATATTTTTTTCTACAATCCATATAATAAATACTTGGTGTTGTTTTCCAAGCTTTTTACTGTTAAAAAATCATCAAATAATTGATAATTGCAAGGTTATTTCAAATAAATTCCACACAAAAGATAATTCTAAGTAGACACTGAAACTGCAACTTTTTTTTGAAAGTTTGTTCCCGAAAGGTTATTGGTTTCGTCAATCAGAGGGACAATAGTCTTGAGCAATGCTGCTTTCTGCAAGGGGTTAATTTCCTGCGGATGATCTGCTCACTTCAAATAATAATTCAAGTTGAAATGGTCAGAACTCAGAAGTTTTTAGTTGCTTAGCTAAAAACAGCTTGTACCTCTTTTCATCGTCGTCGTCTTTCGTCAAGTCACTGTTGTAATGAAATTGGAAACTTCCCTTTCTCAATACTACTCTTCCAATATGCTAAGTGCACGGGCTAATGCGGAATAGTTTTATTCAGCAAGTATTGCGAAACACTGAAGACATAAGAAAGGATATTGTTCAGTAGCATATCCAAGACTTCACCCTTATATTTTGCTTTTTCAACGACGACCTTAAAGTCGGGGTAAGTAATGGGTGGATGTTTCCGCAATTCTCCATGCAGAAAATTTAGATGCTGTCTGCGGTCATAAACGTTTCCCATATTCAAAATACTTGAGAAAAATATGGAGTAGTACCCCGACTAATTGAAAGTGAGACTGGTATGTGATTATTTTGCTACTCGATGGCCTAAATAATCGCATATTAGTCTCTCCCTTTTTTTCATTGTAATTTTCACGACAAAGGCAATTCTTCAATGAAGAAGTTATGATTGAGGTCTATTTCATTACATCATGACAAAAAAATTAGAATAGCACACCCAGGGCCGGATTTACGACTGTGGGGGCCCGGGGCCCAGTTATAGTGGGGGCCCCGAAATAAAACAAAACCTTTTTTTTATCGTACGAGTTAAAAACATTTATTTGCTATTGAAAAGTTATCAAAAATTTGTTAAATTTTTTTCTTTCGTGTTGTTTTGCAGAAAACTTATTAATTAAATAATCAACATTCAACTCCTTCAGTATACTCGTACTCGAAACTTAATAATGCTAAGACTGCCTTTCATTCTCCACAGTCGTACGCAACCTATTTTTAATTAGTTTCATCTTCGATTTTTTTTTTCTTGACACCTGAAAAAAAAAACCTTATTTGAAAAAATTGCGATCCACAGGCTAAAATTTGCACACAATTTGAGAAAGACTGCGCAAATATAAGACGACTCTGACAATAATCTACAGAAACTAGGAAAAAACTACACACATCTGCAGGTCAATAAAATCTGCACACGAACTCAGAAAATCTGCATTTTGCAAAGCACATCTGGTGTTCCTGATTCGGACAAGTTAGCAAAAGCAATGCATTAAAAAAACTTGTGGGTTATTTTCTTTCTCTGCTTTATCTCCCATGCGCGCTGGTTCGATTCAAATGGTGTGTTAATGTGTGTCATTCCAAGAGAATCCAAGGCTGGGATGCCACATATACAGATTTTTCTGTATTTTACAGATTTTTGAACTAAAAAAGCAATACAGAATCTGTATTACAGAATTACAGAATATTGTCAAAAATACAGATTTTACAGAATCTTTTGCTATTCGAAATGAAATCATTTTTTTGGAAGGTTAAATTCAATTCAACGACTTTCAAACTTTTGTGAAAAAACCTGATGCTGTTTATGTTAGTATCGTTGCAGAAGAAGAGGGATGAGGCTTGGACGAAGGCGGAAAATAACGTTTCGAAAGATTTGACGGGATTTCTATTTAAAATTTGTGAAACAAATCGCAAAGCTGTTCGATTTTATCGATTCTGTTGTAAAAACGGTAGCTTTATTCAATTCTAAACATTCGTGAAATTGGAAAATTTAAATGATTTGATTTCCAAAATTCGTAACAGTAACTGATCGACAAGACATGAATAACGAGTTTTACTCGCTAAGAACAAACTTGTTGACCGGAAGATTCGATGAAACAGATGACTTAACTTGGTCTGAGTAGTTGGACGCCACAATGCCAATGGTAAATTCATGTTTCCGTTACTGAGATCATTTGTGCGAATTTTTTCAATAATTCCACATTCTTCGGCTTTTGTAGAACGCATATTTTCAATATATAATTGCAGCAAGTCTAAAGCCAGATATCTCATGGCCCCTAAGCTTATGAGCTCAATTTTAAAAGCTAAAAGCTACGTTGCTAACCAAGCAGGAGCTACTAGAATTAAATTAACAAAAACATGCATGAACATCACGTAAAGATAAATAAGCAATATCGTGTTCAGTTACTACATTTGATTAACTCGCCTAATTATAAGTTTGGAACTAATAAAAAATTAGGCCAAAGCAAAAAATGGTGATTTGTTTCAATATTTTCTTTAAGGAAGAAGATTTTCATGCAACATTTTTAGTTTGCTGGATACAGATTTTTTATATAGATTTTTTAGCCCGTGAAACAGATAATACAGACATTTTCGAGCAAAAATACAGAAATAAATGTGGCAACCCTGATCCAAGGTGAGCTCTTATGGATGTAGTTGTGATATTGGCGCTAGTAAAAAAATAACACTGAAAGAAAGTGTCAGATTGAAATGGTCTGATCAAATTTTCTTACTGTAAATCGAACTTTTGATTAAATCTCATTTTTCAAAGAGAAAAATCTTTTTCTCAATTTGTGGGGGCCCGGGCCCCCTGGGCCCCCCCATAAATCCGGCTCTGAGCACACCCCAAACAGGAGAAATACCCAAAACATGAAAAATATCTTCAAGCGCTGTTTTCTCAATTTGATGTTTTCCAGATGGGACTGATATGCGATTATAGGCAGTGTAGCAATCAAACAAACCATAGTTTGATTTGAAACCTGAATTAGACTACCACAACATGATCTGTCACTACTTACTCTCACTCTGCGATAACAAACCAAGGCAGGGGGTACAATTGATTTGAAAAATATCACCAAAGGGACGCGGACCAAAAAAGGTTGAGAACCGCTGCTCTAGAGCCTAGACGAAAACTTTATTGCTTGTTGTGTGACACCAAAGATGACTAGTACAAGATTTTCAACTCTTGCAGTATACATCGGACACGATTGTCGCTGCGCGTGAACAAAAGTCGAACTAATTTCTATACTGGTAATTTGATAATGACGGCAAGGTGGCGAAATGTATAGCACTTTATTTTCGATATCCTTGTATGGTCCTGCCATCTGATTTTCAAGAAATTGACGGTGCGGCCATCTAATTTAAATATGCGAATTTAAATCATCAGATGGCAGCACTAACGGTTGTAAAGGTGTCGTGGGCAAAATATATGAAAAAACTGGAAGTCAGGAATCTTGTTCTAGTTATCTTTGGTGACACTCAAAGTTAGTTGAATTGTTTGTTCTATTCTCCTTAATTGTTCTTTATTATGATTTGTGAGTTATATTTTTCGTTTTCTATTACAAATGAATTGATGCAAGACAAGTTTACGGGAAACAGAAGAAATAAAATAAAATTCTATGCTAATATTATGAAAGATTGGTTTTACTTCATGTTCGTTTCCGCGTCTCAGATTTTTTAGTCATAACTATCTGCATACACCAATGATAATCCTAGACGTTACGTCACTCTTAAATCATTCCTTCTTTTTACACACACTCACACCCGAAAAGGCGGTCTGGTTGAGCACACCTAGTATCGATTTGGAAGACTTTATAAGGAAGACTTTATAATCTTCTACTTTAAAGTATGACAACTTCTTGTGACAATAAACGCTATCAAAAACAATTACCTTTGAATGTTTGTAGCAAAGAGGGCCCCAAAAAATATTTGGTTGGGCCCCATGCAACAATCGAAGCATAATGAAAAATAAATAATGAGCATTTGTTGCACTACCGAATTTCAGTGGTTTCAAGAAAATTATTTTGTTACTACGATGTTACGACGACATTGTAAAGATACAAGCAACAACTAAAGTTGCGTCGTTGCTTAAAAAAACTACACCTACACCAACAACGTAATTCGCGATGCTAGTTTTGGTGTTAAAACCTGTAAAAAACCAAGAAACTGCATAAAATTATCTGAAACTCCGTCAATTAGTATTTTTAACAACTATTTGATTTTATGTAGTTATAATTATTTTTTATTTTGATCAATAATAGTTATCAACCAAAAGTGCTATTTCATGTCATGATGTGTAGAGACATGTTGTAACGGTATGTCAAAAGCAGAATATTGAAAACAAATCAAACTGCGAAAAAGTTTGTTTATATACAGCCACTAAATAACAATTTTTCGCATCGTTAAGTATATCATTGAGATGCATTTGTAAATATGACATAACTAACTAACAATATTTGTTCTTCTGAATAGTGCCTCACAAGTTAAACATTGAAAATTGAGACATTTCTTTTCCTAGCGAGCAAGGAAACATTAATAAATAAAGAAAAAATTCTTCCTGTATTCCATAGTAAAACCATCCTGCGCTTCCTTTTTTATCAAACTGTTACACCATGTTCTACGAATCATGATTTGATGTAACGAGTAAGCTGGGATTTTTATATGGTAGCAAGATGTAAAACAAAGTAATTGTCCAACAAATTTGTGTAAACTGCGTAGCCTAAGTTGCCGTGATTAGTTATAATATACGGTTAAGAGTTACACAATACTTCAATTATATATACTAACACGATATTTTAGGAGAGTTATAACTTTAATGTTAATTCGTTGATCGATTTCATTCAAATGCACTATATCTAAAAATTTCGTTTTCCTTAAAACTATAAGACCATTAAATGGTTAGCGTGCGACCAGACCGAACCAAGCGCCAAAAACATTATTTCGAGTAATCGGCGATCAAAGTTTAACAACCCCGTATATTTCCTGCGACTGCTGCAGAGAAATTGTGTTATAATACCATTATAAACTGTTCAAATGATTTCGTTTTTTTCATGAAAGATAGATTATCAATTTTAACATCCACTGGTGATAAAACTCGATCTTTTAAAAAATGCTTGGTTCGGTCTGGTCGCACGCTGACCAAATATGCAGGTTAACGAATGATTTTTGTGGATAGAATATGCTATTATGATGTCCAAATTATTGACTGTTCGTAATCGATTTTCCTATCGTGTGAGCAAAAATGCAAAACAAACACTCAGCGAAAGTGTAATTCCCCACACCTTTATTCTATAGATTTTTCCTTATCATTGCTTCCGATAACAGCTCTAAGTATCCACTTAATAACATTGTGCTTTTGAATTGGCTGCTCTCATTAAAGAAATAGTTACCTCTTATACTGGTGGTTCCACTTAACTCGTCCATCACAATCAACGGTAGAATACAAATGCAGCTAATGTACAACCTGAATTTCCTATTACTGTTCGTTTCAACCTCAAAAGTATGTTCACGTTGTTACAATTTTATTTTAAAGATATATCAGACAATCTCGTTGCAGTACCTGTTGTTATTCCAACACGTACATTTTTTGTTTCAATTGGAAAAATCCCCGCGCTCTTACTAACAGGCAAACCTGTTCAATTCAGTTCAATTTTGTTTTGCTTTTGATATGTGATGTTTGTCACACGTAAAGTAAGTATACCGGGGCATTTTTAAGCTCTAGTGAATAATCATAAAGTTTACTGTATATACAACCTAGGCTACTTCACTCAAGAATATTAGGTATAAGGTATTCTAACAATCATCGCGCGTGGTATCATGTTGTATGCGGACCTATTGTGAAAAAGTTTGGGAAACTTATTTTTTACCTCATTTGCCCCACTTGCCCATGTAACATGTACACAAATTGGCTGAAAATCACCGCTACTAGGATTGATGATAAATCGTATTTCGTTCGATAAACATCCAAGGATGAACCAGGATATTCTCATATAATTGGGTCATCATTTTCAAAAGCAAAATTTCAGCACAATCCTAATTTTCTAAGGCAAGATATTTAAACAGCATTACGATGTGTGCAATTAACTTTTTACTTACGGCATGCTTGAACTGCTTCTGTAATGCCTAAAATTACTGCTACCAGTATAATCAATTTTCTTGTAGGCATTCCAACAGATATGAATACTGTATTTCGACAACGCATAACCATTTTTCACCGTCTAAACTTCAATGTTTCATTGTTCAATATGAGCCTTGTATTTTGGGAAACCAGTTTTCATTTATTTACCACAAACAATGACGGCGTACCTTCTCTAATGGTCTTATCGAGCGTCACAAATAAAGCACTGCCGACAGCATTGCAATTTAGCGCTGTTTTGTTATCAATTGTAAATACGCTGCTTGTTTGACAAACCTTCGGGGATAACAAATTTAATTGATATCACCAAAGTTTGCGCGAATTTGGATGGTTTCAATTAAGTAGCTGTTACAACTTTGGGTGCGTAATGTTCTGCTAGCACATTTCTACTGCTGATAAGACGACGTGCTACACCACCACCTGGGCCGAAAGTTATTAATTTGATAAAGGTTCATCCATTAGATTTACCGACGTCACCAATAATGAACGAAACTCGCGTAGTCACGCTTAATGCAGATGAATAAAAACTAGCCTGCGACGCATGTGGCCGGAGTAAAGAATGTAACAGTCGAGTGTCCACTTTACGTATTCAAGCGCGCGTTTGCAATGGCAAGCTGGGTTGAAAGCTCCCGCTTATTTATATGCTGGCGGCTTAACGCTCAAGCTCATTGTAAATGATAAGAAACATTATACAGCAGCTGGTGGCTGCTCGGTTCTCGTCATTAGTAGCGAACACGCAGATGAGCTTCACTTGTGTAAATGTGAGCTTTTTATTGACATTTCATTAAAGTTTAAGTTTGTTTGATTCTTAATTGGATGATCTAGCTACAGTTATACCGGTCAAATTTTGTTTTCTGTAATTTAAGTAGACCGATTAAGGACCTTGGAATTAAATCACTATCATTAAAATGTTTGCTTGTTTAAACGTTTCTCGTCAAATTTTAAGAATCACAGCAAATACTTGCTCTATTTTAACAGCAGTCGTGACTACGCCTTCTATGGTAATTAATTCCATCAATTTGCAAATTGATTGATAATTACGTTTTTCCATACAATCTTTCATAGCTTGTATCGGTATTGAACAAAACTTCTACCACAAGTACAAGTGACTAAGCAAATTTAGAAGAGTTGTCCTTGCTGTATTTAATGCTTTTTACTCTGTTCCTTTTGGTCGAACGAAACGTAAGTAACGGATTGGTATATTTGACTTGAGCTCTTTCACTTATTTTTTTTTTCACGGAGATGCAATTCTATTTAATCAGCTTATCGGATAGACTATATGAACTTTTTTTAACAAACTTCTGGATATTATTTTACTACTAGTGTGTCGTAATAAATTTATGAATTGTTGACTAGTGCTAGTATGCAATGTATTGTAATTTGATAGATGGTAACAATAACTTGCAAATACAATCAAAATTATTAAAATGACATGTTGTTATCGAAAGTAATTCAAGCTGAACTACATGAAAATGCGTTCAAAATTACCAATAATTATAAACACTTTGTCAACAAAGTTTGTTGCGAGTTTCAGTTTTAAAACATGAGTATATTTATATCTAAAAGTATCATATCCTCATGAACGTGATTAAAATCTTCGGTAAATAAATTTCTTTTTCAAGAAATAGAAACAATCATTCTAAGACTTTTGTTTGGTTTGAGTATTTTGAATTAAAGTTCCAATTATCTCGTCGGTTACCAGCGAGGAGCATAATTACGGTACTTTTTTCACTGACAACCAAATGATGCTACATAAATCCTTCTCGTGGTCAGTACACATTCAAGGGAAAAAACATCAATAAGTTTCAAATACTCGTACATTACTTCCGCTTTCTATACGCTCAATAAAAAAATACAAAAAATCATGCGAGAAGGAAATAAGAATTTGAGTACCAGCCAGCATGCATACGAAAACTGAACTTCAAAACATCTTTTACCGTACAACTCTCGAAAACATGCCATTTTCAAAAGTACATAAATTTCGATAGGTTCACTAACGAAACAACCCCGATACCTACTACTACAGAAGTAGAGCCCAACAACTTGTGGTGCGCAATTCGAATTGATCCCAATACTTTGGTTTGGTTATGCATATCAATCGATTTCTGATATTGTAAAATTTTCTATTCGGACTTAAGGTTAGCAAAAAAAATCTGAGTTTCAAAGTTTTATAGTTGAGATAAATATATTTATTAAGTAAATTATGTCGGAATGACTAAATAACACTGGTGTAACAAATCGATGATGCTTTGCGCCAATACGAAGCATAGTTATGCATGTATTCATCTATTAAAAATCACACGATGCTTCTGGGGGGATTCACCGATAAACCAGTCGAATGCTCGCCGGACGCGTGAATGTTTGTTTCATGGAAAACATAACGCAACAAACCATTCGTGTTGATAAACATCCTTTTTCTTCTTCAAGGCATCCATTATTTACTGTTGTGAAACTACATTAAAATATTACTAGTCTTCTTCTTCTTCTTTTATCTGGTGAGCTTGCTGCTCTGTCAAGGGCTAGTGACTCGACTATATGCCCTATTACTAGTCTTAAATATAAAAGATACAAAATATATATAGTTATCATAATAAATGACGTATCCACTAATTTTCAAGATGTTGTGGGGAGCTTAATATGTGATTTCACTCCCTTGAATAATCTCTCACTGAATCATCGTTAATCTTGATAACAAGATTGCTTGAAATTGCATTGAATAAGTCGGCGTCAATATTATAATGATATTGTTCACTGATTATGGCACTGATTTTGCTGCTCTCTACGACGACAATGAGTCGAAGTTATATGAGTAAGCATGGTGATGTTGGTCTACGGAAACAGTCGCTTTGTTTTACTTATCTTAAAATTGTTACACGCGAGTTGAACTTCTAGTTCCTTTTTTTTAGAATGACTTAACAGTACTATAATCAATTCAAATAATTATCAGCGTAAAAACCATTTCTGTCTCATTGTGATTAACTCACAGCTGGTTTCGAGGTGCTGGTCAAATAAGATAGTCGTCTTATGTTCGAGTCCCTGATCGAGGCTGTCAGTGTGCACCATAGTGATCGTAACACTAGATCCGCATTAGTATCCTGGTTGAATTTGCCATGGATAATCCCCACGCTCCACGTTTCTGTTAATGACATTTCATTTTCTCAATTTTATTCTAGTTGAACAGCGATGAAAAGTGCCAAATTACAAGCTGCACTAGCCAAGCGTCGGGAGGCAGAACAGATTAAGTATCAGAAGTCGGCTGCCGTTGAAAGGTACTATGACCAATGGAGTCGTATTACGTCACGTCTAGATTCGTGGAATTCTCCCAAATTTCAGCAGCAAGCTGAGGAGGCACAGCGCAAACGAGAGGAAGCTGAGAAAAAGGAAGCTGCTCTTAACGAGCGACGTGAAAAGCTATGTGCCGCGCTGCAAAAGGAGAAGGATGATTTCCAACGAGAGATAAAAGGTAAAACCATACAACTCTGTACAGTATTGATGGGCTTGAGTCTCTATGCAGTCACTAGATGACCATGAAAGGGCTATTCCCACTGCTTCCGTTCCGGGACCGGGCCGTGTCCAAGACTTTTCATGCATTCACACTGCGCCGTGCTCGAACCGTGCCTGCGCTGCGCTCTGGCTGAGAAATGTTGATGTGTGTATGTGAAAGAACGTCTTTCTCTTTTTTTCATACCGCAGTTCACTCCGCGCGAAATATGTCACTACAACATACACGCATCCACCCGAGTGCCTTCCGTGCACTCTCCAGCCAACACAAAGTATCGTCGGCAACGATAGTTTTTCTCTCGCACGGCGGCAGCACGACGGCAACTCAGCGCTGCCCCGGTCTGGGCACGGCGCGTCGGTGTGAATGCGTTCATAAGAACGCATGCAATCAATCTCAAACAAGCTCGGACGACACACGGAACGGCCACGGCCCGGTCCCGGAACGGAAGCAGTGGGAATAGCCCTTAATAGTTAGAGAAATTTACTGACGTGACTATAAGAATAGCATCTAATACCTAGCTGACTTAACGTCTCATCTAATGAAATTTCTTTCTAATTGACTTAACGCCTGATATACTAATGTTTGATTGAAAACTTTTCACGCCTACAGTTAATTGGGTATTTCATTTACAGAAAAGCAGCGCCCAAAATCCAAACCAATTTCCACCGATTTACTAGAGAGCGTCCGGTCACGCTTGAACGACACTGAAGAAGCCAAGCGTCGAATGGACTTGGAGGCAAGTTTGTACACCAAATGGCGTATGGGTTATGACCGCGATGCCGTCCTAATGGATTCCACAAACTCGCATCAGGCAATGGCCAAACTGAACTGGTTGGACCGGCAGGTTGAGCTGCAGCTGCAGAGCGAAAAAGAACGTAAAGATGACCAAGAAAGAGAAATTCGACTCCATGAGGAGGCTCGGCGTCATGAGGAAGTGTTACTCGAGAAAGAACGACGCAGAGAGCAGCAAATCAAAGAACTGAGAGAACACCAAGAGTTTCACATGAAAGAATTGAAATGTCGTGAGCAAGAAATGAATGAATTGAAATTGTACGAGATACGATTGCGTTCGAAACAGGAGGAGTTCACTAAGGAAATTGAACAATTGAGGGTCTACAACGATCGGCGCCGAGATCGTGTGGTCGCAATGCATAATCTCAGGCGTATAAAAATGCTACTCCGTGAAAGATCGGAAGCCGTCCGCAACGATCTTAAGCACGATCTTCAGCTTCTTCAGAGAATTTCGATCGATTATCCAGAATCTAATGATGGGATAAACTATCTGCGCAAAAAGTTCCAACTGCAGTATGATCTAGAAGTCGACCAACAGACAACAATCGAGAACATGTATGAGTCGGAAGCGAAACATAACCTGTCCAAGTGGGAAGATAAATGGAACGAGGAAGCCCTGGTGCGAGAGCGACAACTTCGCTGTTTACTGGATGATCGCATTACAGATTTCGAGTCTAAATTGATAGATTGTACGCAACGACAACGAGATTTGATTACTATTCGTGAAGAACACATCAAGGCTATCGAAGCTGCTAATCAACAGCTAAAGCAGCAGATGGATGAGAAATCGAAAGATTCCTCAGCGGTCGCTAACTCCAACCAAATACGAGAGCTGCTAATAGATAATTACCCACCTAAAGCGGCGGAATTGAGTCGACCTTCTACACAAAAATCCTACAGAAGTCCGACCTTCAGCAGCATCTTTCCGTTTGATGACATAAATGTACGAGATCTTACGCTTAACGAAAAATTCAATAGAAATGAAGAACAGTCAGGAGTTCTGTCCATTCCGCGATTCGGTCGCAAAAAAGTTGCTTGGTGCTAGTTGTAAGTATACTTCTTACAGTTTTTGACAGTTTTTTGATGATGATATTTTTAATACCAAAGCTGACAAAATAAATTATTTTTTGCAATAAATGAGGTTTATTATGTGATGAAATTTCTTCGAATATACAGTTAGTTTACGTAGCCAAAGATGTTTCCATTTGAGTAGTTAGGCTCGATATACCTACCGAAGAATTAGACGCGAATTTACATTTAAAAAATGTGGGAATAACGAAGCTTGATTCATGTAAATATTTTATAGACGATTGAAACAAAATTATCGACAAATGAACGGGTTCCATTTCACTCTCAACTAACAAGTTTCACATAGAATAATCAGGTAGTTTGAATGTTGCAGAAATCGTATTTATTATTTTCAGAACATGTAAGTTATTGGAAAAGTAAATTGTTACATATTGAGTAGACAAGCTCTGGATCTGTCGACCTTGGACAAGGTCAAGAAAACTTTTAAAGAGTTTTAAAGAAGATTTTTGCCTAGCCATTACGCTCTTCAAATCTATGGGCCGTATTACAGCAAGACGCAAAAAGCCTTTATTGAAAAGTACTAGTGCGATTCGCTGGAAGGGCGATCCACAACATCTTGCATCAAATCCTTGACAAGTTCAGGGATGTCAATTTACAGACTAGCCCTCTCCATCTCCTTTGGCTATGTCAGAGAAGCGGTATCATTATCCTGAAGTTTGATATTCTCTTTGAGTTAGCAGAAGATATTGTTGGATCTAACAACGCATTGAACGAGTCATTCGTGCCTTTTAGAAAGCAAACAGAGAGAGTTGGACTCATCATTAACTCCTTCAAAAGAAGCACATGGCTACTAATAGAGAGTGATTTTTGGTGCTGAAAACGATAGTAGTTGTGACGTGTGGTGTGGATAACCCTCTCTTTACCATGGTTACTCTAGAGCACCACAGGTTTGGAAGCGAAAAGCCTTTCGAAATATTTACCAATGCTACTCAGAATGCATAAATATATTCTTGAACAATATACTGATTGTTCAAGAATATATTTATGCATTTTGAGTAGGATTGGTAAATATTTCGACAGGTTTTTTGCATTCAAACGTGTGGTGCTCTAGAGTAACCATGGTAGAGAGAGGGATAAGAACGCCCGATCAGTGAGTTATGAGGAGAGATCTATCTTGATGGAATACAATTGCTGATGCTGATGAAATGTTCACTTAAGAGTTGAAAACCTATTGCTAGAGAAACTGTTTGTCACATTCGATTTGAGAAAGATGAGGGCCAATTGGGAATTATGGTTTTATTCATAGAAGAGTTTAAAAATTGGATAGTTTGCCGCTAACGAGTTTATTTTTTTTCTGTCTCATTCCATTATTCATCTCATATACAATAAGATCAAATGTATATTTGTCTCGACTGTGGTTTCTATTTTCTGCAGTTTTATTTGTTATCGTTACGATAAAGGATACGTCAAACTATGAATAAACGAAACATGTTCTGCTATTTAGAAAAGTTGACAAAACGTGTTTAAAAACTGAGATGTACCTTTTTACCTGACAGACGCGCACCGTCAAATAGTGGAGAGAGAAGCTCTTCAAAGCATCTTATTACGCTTAGACAAATGAGCAAAAAATGTTTGAGTACAACGCTAGTTACCTTTTAAAGCGAAACTCTCGATTACTAGCACCTCGAAAGTGTTTCTGAAACCGATGTGTTGCACATGACGAATAATATGACAAGAAGCTTTAAAGACTGTTAATCAAACCAGTCTATCGCATATCCCGTGGCGTGGAAATGGAATGCCTAATTTACACTTCACCTTGTTAATAGTAGAAAACATTCCAGTATGCAGTACCTCCTGTATCCAGTACCTCCTATTGTTTTTTTTTTTTGTATGATTTTAGACCTCAGTGGGTTTTTCGTTCCACAACTATTCGTGCTATCACTCATTACGTTCTCTCACGTCATATCTATGTTTAGTTTTATAGTGTAAATAAATTAAAAACCTTACATCGCGTTTTTACCGCACTGCTGTATTGTGGGAGCAGGATGGGGTTCCTATCCCTTTTCACATAAGAACTGAACCTACCTTTTTTACGGAAACGAAACAAAAACAAATATGATTGAGTAATTTAGCTTAATTTTCTGTGCCATGCATTTCATTTTGTGAATTGCCTCTTCCGTGTTTGGTGGTCACATCTTTATGCAAAATTTGCTTCCACTTCTCAACGCACTTTTTTTTTACCGTTCTACACAAGTATGTTACCATAGTCGTCGTTATTGTATAATTATTTAGTATGTTATATAAAAAAGTTACAATAGGTAATAGGTCTACTACAAGGTCAAAACAGATTGCACTTGGATAACCAACTCGGTGCCTTCCGGGGTTGCTCAGATGCTTTCAGCTGATGACCTCCCTTAGGTGGATTGTTCGCTTCCTAGAAATAAGAAAAACAAGCATTAGAATAAATATTCGTGTTAGTTGCGATCCAAAATTTACCATTCGTTTCTCCATTTTGCACTTGATATCTCGGGCAAGTGTAAAAAATGCTTCGTCCACGTTAATACTAGCCTTCGCGGAGGTTTCCATAAATTTGATACCATATTCTACAGCCAGTTGCTCACCTCGGTCTTTAGTCACCTGGCGTTGTTTTAATCGAAAAATTAACGAAATGCTTGCTTTGACATTAGTCGAACATACCTGTCGCTTCTCGTTTAGCTCGCATTTGTTCCCCAGCAGCATCTTCTCGACGTCAGCGGATGCGTTCTCCTCAATGTTTCTGATCCAGTTCTTGATGTTTTCGAACGACTTTTCCTGTGTGATATCGTATACTAGCATGATACCCATTGCCCCGCGATAGTACGCTGTCGTGATTGTGCGGAATCGTTCCTGACCGGCAGTATCCCTGATATAGATAACATACAATTCTATAGTATATAAAAGATATTCTAAGATCTGTTTATGACTTACCAAATTTGCAGCTTAATTTTTTTGCCATCCAACTCTATAGTTCTAATTTTGAAATCAATTCCTGCAGAAATTCAAATAATTAATTTTGAATTCAACATTTCTCAGGGGTAGTTGATGCAATATGTTATGATAAATTAGCAAAATTTGTTGGGTAAACTAGTTAGAAAAAATAAACAATAAATCCGTTTGTGATAACTAATCTCAAACCCCAGGATTGAAATTTAAAATTATAGTAAAAAGACAAGTACTATGAAGTAATTATAAAATTCAAGAGAAAAATACAATATACTAAATGCTAAAAATTCACATTCTAATATACTGGTTCACCGCAAAAATCGCTTAGGCACAAGCAATTTTATCCCAACGGAACCGATTGCTTTTCTGTCAAAACAACTAGATACATACACATCGTCTTACAATATTAGAGGCCAAAGTCACAAAACTAATTTTGCTTCCATTAGCCAAAGATAGACAAAATTCTTCTACTCAGTTTGGATCGACATATGTTTTATCGGTACTGTAGTATCACGATCGAATCATATTTATCCGTAAGTGCTGCTGCTTACACTTACGGGAACGCCTCTATCGACCAGCGGAAATTATTCTATTTTAGTCTGCTTACAGCGTCAACAAGAGCAAACGCTACAACGGATCATCTCTGACGCCGTTACCAGATAGACCAGAGCAACTGGCGTGATGCACATGTGTAAATAAGATTTGCCTGTTTGTGATTAAGCTCAAAAGATGGATGTGAGATTTCTTGTAGAACAGAGAATAGAGTATGTAGAGTTATGCCATACCAGTTAGATGGCAATATTCAATAAACAGTTTTATTCATTGCGTCACAGCTGACCAGCTGTGATTGGGTTTACTGACCTTTGAGCTTCTCGTTTATTACAGGGTAACAACGGGTAAATCTTGCATATGATCGATGCAACCAAAAATAAAGTCATTCAATAGTTCGAAAGTACTGATATCCGTAAGCGTGAAGTAAGTGAAACTTGAAGTCGTGTAAATTGATATCGAAGTGTGTATCATTTCAAGGAAAAGAAAATCAAAAAGTAAATCAATTGGTATTGGTAAAACAATGATCATTGAACTGTTTAGTCTAACAAAATGACAAAAAAAATGCGGCGGCTCTATTAGGTAATATAGTAACCCATGACAAAAATTTCTTTCCACCAAGCTTTAAAAAATGCACCGATCCCCAAAACATAAAACCTATGATAAAAGCACATTACGAATCCATAGACGGGTCATACTCTAGCAGTGACTCACCGATGGTGCTGATGAAGGTCGTATTGAATGCATCCTCTGAAAAACGAAACAGAATGCACGTTTTACCGACACCGGAATCGCCAATCAGCAAGAGCTTAAACAGGTAATCGTACGTCTTCGCCATAATTTTGCTCGCGGCAGGTCCTCGGTAAACGCTGTTCACGGTATCTCAAGCTACTTTTTCACTGGCTTAGATTGACAGTGAATCGACTGGATCGTTGCTCTCACTTGCTCCTGTGGCACACTGAGCACTTGCTGGTGGCTAGACGACACAACTTGAACTCTCGAAAGTTTTTTTTTCTATTCTCTTTAGGATCGCCCTTTTGCACAACTTCTTTGTTATCCGTTTCACCTCTGAAATACCGCGACTTTAATCTAACAAATTAGTAGCTGTCTCCAAATCAGAGCTATCTTGGAAAACGGAAATATAGCAAAAATATACAGCGCAAATCTTGCAATGATAAAATTTATAACTAAAACTATTCCGATCACACACACTCTGGGGTCAAGACGACGACGACGACGACGTAAATTTTTCGTTTCTTTTGTAGTTTTCTCCTTCTGTCCGATGGGTGATAATTTTGACAATCGCTGTCGCCGATGATGATCAAAATGTCACAAGAAATGAAAAGTGGTGAGAATGACGCCGCGCAGCCGTGTTCGACAAATACGGCTGCGTTCTTTTGAATCTTATGTCGAATTGGGTTGTTTAGCTATATCATTTTTTTATCCAGCTTTCCACGAGCGGTAATGGCGGACAGTGCACGCAGCCCTTTTTGACGTTTTCTGTAGGTCAGGGAATTTTCAATCGCAGTAACGGAGTGGAAAATATCACAACATCGTAACGTAGCGTAGCAACTTCAACAAACAATGGGCGTTTTGTTATTTATTTTCGTCGTGCGCATGCGCGGATCATAATAAACAAAACTGTTTATTGAAGTTGCTATGCTACGTTGCAAAAATTTTATGTTTTCACTCCGTTACTGCGATTGAAAATTACCCGACCTACAGAAAACGTCAAAATGAGCTGCGTGCACTGTCCGCCATTACCGCTTGTGGAAAGCATCCGGCCTACTTTGTGATTAGAGCGAATCTTACAATGACTACAAAACTCAAAAAAGACAAAAAAAGTTTTCAATCACAAATTCAAATCCTAAATAACAGAGGAACAATACATTTGTCATCCAAATACTCTAATAAAAGCAAAATTGTAGCTTTGTACATGGTAAACCTAAAACTTGAATTTCAGTTGCTTTACATTATATATTCGAAAATTTATAGTTTCGTCCTTTACTATGCAACTTCTTCGATCTGCTCGAAAGTATCACCCTTTACTTTGCACCTTATCTAGATCTGCTCGACAGTATTGCCTTTGCTATGCGCCTTATTTTCATTTTCTCGACAGTATCGCCCTTTGCTATGCGCCTTATTTTCATTTGCTCGACAGTATCGCCCTTTACCACACGCCGTGTTTACGTTATCGTATTGGAATACGCCCTTTGCTTTTTATGTTTATTTTGTTGACAACTCTGATTCCGTCCATTCATCAAGACGAAGTCAAGTTTCGCCTTTCACTAACGTAAACAACAAAAAGGGCGTATTTCTCATTCAAACTCATTCAAACATCGAACTTTTTAATAGTTAGAAAATAGATACATTATTTTCTCGAAGTTTAAAGGTTAGGTAGTAGTTGATTTCATACGTTTCCGGTATTATCTCCATTTGTTTACAGTTTGTTAGATTCACCCTTATCACGAAGTACTCCGGATATATCATCTAAAAGATCTGCATTTTCTAAGTAAAACGTGACTTAAAAAATTTCTGTCGTTGTTCATCACTTTTTAACTCACGATTTTAAACTGCTCGAAATCTGCTCAAAATCGCTACAATGACAGTTCGCCCATATATCGCTCGTCTGACAAGGATTTTCCAGTGAACTTCGTAGTATTTTAATATAAAGTATTCTTTGATTCAACATAAAATGTCCCAAAATATGCAACTGTATTATTTTCTAATAGTTTTGATTGTTTTCTAGTAGCAAAACTATGTCAATTTTATCAAAGAACAATAAAACTGCATTGTACTATGCGAGAAATAATCATGCAATATGACATCGCTAGAAATTTTCGCGTCGCTGGACTCACCAGCGAATTGCAGAGTAGTGCTGCAGCGACAATACCAACTGTCATTCTAGCGATTTAAAACAAATTTTTATTTCTTATTTTAAAATCGAATGATAATGATATAGAGTTTTAAAAAATCACCTTTTTCTCAGAAAATTATACTCTTTCAGATGATATATAAAAATCGGAAATCCGTGTATAGCTAAACAACTCAATTCGTTTTTACCTCAAGACAATATCGTCCCGGACACATTGCAGCTGAAAAAAAAAAACACTCTCCGAGCAGTTGCAATGGTGTGCGTAGTACCACAGGTAGGACAGGTAGCTGTCACTTTGTTTTGTTTTGGTCATTATCGCCATTGTCTTTTTGTCGCGTTTGTGCTACTGTACGAAAAATTTGCCAATTTACTGAAATACTACAAGGTATACAGCCCTAGGGTTGTATGAAATGGTGACGTGGGACTAAAGACTGTAATTAGAAAAACTTTTAGTTACAAAGGTTACAGAATCTGCAGACAGCAACAATTCGTTTGTTCTGTGGTTTAAGTATTTTTTTTATACGCAGCCTCCCCATAAATTTTCTTTTTAGAAATATATTGAGCAACACTCGAAAGAACTTCGATCACACTTAACGATATTGTGTAGTGTTTTTTTGTGCGAACAACATTTTTTTAACAAGGCACAAGCGTGTCGTTATTATTGTAGAAGCACCAAGAATTTCTTGCAATGCGTCTGAATCAGAATTAACTCTATTCCCTCATAAACCAAATCAAACAATACCTACGTTATCATAAAACATGATTTTGTCGTATTTAACTCTGCTCAAATTAAAGTTATTACATAACTCTTATTATGGAAATAATTTCGAAGCCGTTGCATAGGTTCACTCATAGGGAAACATAAGAAGATATGTTGAACAAAATAATCAACAAGTTCCAGCGAAAAATCATAACAATCAACAATTACAAGGAAGTTAAAGTTCGAAATGAATAATTTCTCGTTTTTTGTTTGACAAATTGTTAAGTTATTTGTTAAGTTGAAAACAAAAATATATCATCTAATAATGTCGAAATGTGAACAAATATTCTGAATAGATCCTAGTGAATCGACAAAATTAAATATTTTATTTGAAGCATTCGCTGGCTCTTGAGCTTCTATAAATTTCTATTTTCAGCAATCTAATTTTACGATCACAATCATTTAGTGAATATTGAAGATAAAATGCAAAAAAAATCTTATGACCGTTGCAAAAATGCTCAATTCTTGTTGAGTAGTTTATTTTTTTTTCTAAGGTAACCATATTCATGAGATAAACTTTCAATCACTATCAATGCAGCAGCATTGCACTTTTTCCTTGATTTCACGGAAATAGAAGTCGTGTACCACTGCAATGATAGACGACGAGAGACCAGCGGCGCCCTGCTCCACATAATATGTATATTATACTGTACGGTATTGTTGCTTTTACCAGCATGTTTTCATTCAAGACATCAGTTTTTATTATGCTCTGACAACAGGTATAGGAATTGTTCAAAAAAAGGGTTATTTCAAAACTTTTCGAAAGATCTTTACCTTCGAGACTTCAAATTAGTCTAAGTTCATGGAAGCAAACTTAAATTGACCTGTTGGGACGGGGAAACTCTGTCCATTTTTTTATATTGAAACTGAAAATATCACAGGGAATGGCTAGTGTCCATTTACATCATCTGTACTAGGAATGCTCGCGTGTGATTGGTTCGTTGTTCGCGTAAATTTTCTTGTACTTTTTATCAATTTTAACCGTTGAGCAGTGCAATAATAATGATGACTAGCGTATTATGAGTTGTTACACGTTTTATCTATCCATTAATATATTGGTTATTATTATCCATCACGTGGTTATGCTGTTATTATTGTTTGAAATATGACGTAACATTTGCCAGTTTCGTTTCCTATTTTACAGAATACATCCCAGTATAGTAAACAAAGACGTAGTCCCACGTCAAAATGACGGAACTATTAATTTGCAAGAATATGCATTGGTACAAGGAAAGATAAAACAACCCAACCCCAGCAAACATAAAATAGAATTTTCATAGGGAACGCAATGAATATTTCTGAGTCTTGTGCTTTTGAAAATTCGAAATGGTGACTCGAAGTCGGCCATTTTTGGATTCAATGAGGTTTCACCTTAACTGTTCTCACCACGAAATACATCGTAACCTCTTTTTCGGGACGTTACGACATGAGAGTTACGACGTTGTTATATTTTCTACTCCGTTACTGCGATTGAAAATTCCCAGGGTGGCCACTCAAAACCCGAAATTAAATTCCCGGTTTTCTCCCGGTTTTTCCCGGTTCGTTCAAATATTTCTCCTGGTTAATTGTACTTTTGAATTCTGTAGTTTTCCATGCAGTTAAGGAATAAAAAAGCGTGACTTTCGATTTACATCTCAATATGCTCTAAGTCACTTCTTGACGTGTTTAGCCTTATTAGAATCAAGAGATATAGTTGCAAAGAATCGAAAAATGCGACGGATGTCACCTTTCCGAGAGGAGATGTCTACAAGTATCTTATAAACAACGCATATAATACTCATTACCGAGGAATTCTAGGCCAAATTAAGTTTGAAGGAATCGTTTTTACCTCAACCAGATAAGATTCAATATATAAAAGAGTAATATATTGTTACTGTTTGATTGCCCGGCGTTACTCTCATTTACAGGGTCGGCAAAATGCGCTCAAGGTAGCTTCAAATCGGTCACAACCTAAAATCGAAATTTCGGCTCACGCAAAACCCAAGAAACTAATCATTTGGCAACCACGGCATTTATTGAATTTGAAAGGAAAACTTTTAAATTAAAGTCAAAGTTTAAGGGAAAATCTACGGAATTTATTTAGCTATTTTAGCTCTACGACTCACTGTTGTCCGTTATTGCCGCCGCTTGGAGCTGACACTGTCGAGTTGCTCTCTCGTACCATTGCCTTGAAGAATCGCACCGGCGCGTCCGCCGGTTTCTGCTGCTGGTGGATACACTCGTAGATACTCGCTGGTGATGTAGCTATGACCGGAACGTGTTCGGCCAGCCTTGGCTCAAATATTTCGCCCTTCTCGGGACTTTCCCGATGCAAAGCCGTGTGCTGACGAACGGCCAGGAACTGTGGTCACTACCGTACAGACCGTAGCGTGGTCAAATCGGGACCGGAGTAATATGGTCCGACACGGGTTCTTGAGCCGTATGTTGACGAACGGCCAAGAACAGGGCACTCGCGTACTGACCGCAGCGGGTGGTGGTATGTGCGGTATCTGATCAGGCCGATTTACTATGGCCCAACACGTTTAAGCCGTATCTTGATGGACGGCTGATGCCACTGGGACACTCGCGCACTGGGGACGAGGGTAGTCTGGCTGTTCACGTCGGGCAGTAACGCCTAATTTTACCGTACGGGCTTTTGCCGGGGTTAATCCGGATTGGGCTGTGGATCGGAATCCAATTAACTGCGGCGAACTTCGAAACACTGCCTACGATCGTTCTTTTCTCGTACCGCGCGGAAGGCAATCGCTGCCGTTGTCTAAACTCGTCCCAGGAACTGATCTCGCGTGGCGGCTTCGCAGTCCTTTTATACACGCTTGAGGCCGCATGTCTGGTGTCACAGCTCGACTAATGCGTAGTCGGACCAATCGCAAGACAGCACGTCGATATTCTCCCTCCTTGATGTAGGCTTCTCTCTCGAACGCAAAAGTGGCTGGTGTACGTCTCGACTGACGGCATTTCCGTACAACCAGTAGAGTCCCCTCACATCTCTCTTTGCGTATACCAGTTCAACCCTACCTAGCTCCTAATGGACGTACGGAGATGTAATTGGTCCCATTTGGTAGCACATCGGGTCTTTTTGCTACGCTGCCCATATTTTGTAATGACTTATTTTTTCAAAAACTGACGTGGAAACCGATTACATCCCGCTACGCCGGGCCACACATGGTTGCCATTTTATTAATTCTGGTATACTGAAACTTTGTTTACTTTGAATATAATGCAACAAAGGTAATTTTGCGTGAATATTTACATTTATCCACAGAGTCGATCTCTTGTTAGATCTTTTTTTTTATTAACAACCTCCAACCAAAACTTCAACTTTCCGATTGTAACTTCTCCAATGGTTACAATATGAAAGAGTATTTTCATAACACTTAAAACACGTTACTCCAGCAGCTCACGCATCTCCTCATCAATATCAATTTCGTGTCCTCCTCCGGCAACCTGTACTGTATCGTACACCAAGCGCTGCGCTACAAGACTGTCTTTTTCCAAATTCATGACTACGCACTCCTTGTTCACGGAGAAACCTTGCTCTAACGTGGCATTGCCATGCGATAGAATCAGAATCTTCTTGATAAACACAGTAAAGTTAGAAAGTTTCTTGCCTGAAGCAGCTATCAGATCTCTACAAAAAGTATCAAGGTAGGAAGTCAGCAATGTCTTCGTCGAATGCATACTCAATAGTTGTGAGTATTCTTGGCGACATCTATCAGCTACAGTTCCCGCGAGATTATCGTTGTGAACCATTTGCTCTGGGCAAAATTCGAGCCATTTGAATGCTACTTCCGGGGAGCTTACCTTGGTCAAGTTAGCTTCCAAGAGAAAGATGAATAGAAACAAAAAAAAACTGTTTTATGCACTGTAAGATATGTCAGCCATCTTTTCCGGGTCACAGGGCTAGTCTTTTTTAGTTAAGTATTCGAGTAAACTTAGTTAAGAAATTTTGGTCTTGTGATCGCCATGAGATGGCTGCAAAAAATGGGTTTGTATGGCACAATCCCACCTCCACTGGCACAATCTCACCCCGGCTTGTAATGTACAGTGAAATTCCCGGTTTTTTCCCGGTTTTTCCCGGTTCCAAACGATTCCAGGTTTTTTCCTGGTTCTCCCGGTTTTCCCGGTTGGGTGGCCACCCTGAATTCCCTGACCTACAGAAAACGTCAAAATGGGATGCGTGTACTGTCCGCCATTACCACTCGTGGAAATCTGGATTGATTGAATCAGTTTTTTCCTCAAAATGTCAGGTTGCATTATCAAAATCTGATATTTCAATAAGCCCCTATCAACAGAATAAACCTGTATTCTTTTTCGATTGGATATCAAGTATTTAGGGTTAGTAACGAAAGGCTGGAACTCAAAAGGCTGAAACCCGAAAGGCTGAAACTCGAAAGGCTGAAAAGTATGTTTCACACACTTAATCCAAAAAAAGTCGTTCGGTAATTTTTTTTACAATAATCCATCGGTAAAGTGTAATAATACCGGTATTCCTGCAAAAAAGCATCGAATTAACGACTGTTCTGTAAGATCTGTAAGTTTTACCATAATTTTGTTACCTGTTACCGAAATATTTGCTTAATTTTACATTCACCGAAATTTGTATAACTTTTTACCGAACAACTTGTGAAAATGCCAAATTGTGAATGTGGTGGCCATTTTTCTCATACGTGCAACCGTCCAAGACGCGAATATTTTCTACTGGTGCTGCTGATTTGTTTTAATTGTTGTATGTAAACATAGGATATTTATAATTTTTGGAAAGTGTTAATGGTGAATTACTGAAACAGGATGTACGAGTCGCTAACATTTTTCGTAAGTAATATGGTTAATTTAGTTTGATTTTAGACGGTACCGGCAGGCTCATTTATAACCGACTTTTTCTGCCACCGGTATTTTTTACAGGTGCGTTCGGTATTTTTGTTCATTTTTAAAGTTTCTTTCGGTAAATTTTACTGGCTGCTCGGTTTGGAACATTACCAAAAAGCTGCGAAAACTACCGACCACTCGGTTGGTGGTTTCACAAACTGTTCGGTAATTTTCGGAAACACCGAAGATGTCACCGAACGTTCAGCTGTTGAGATTCCGGTAAAACTTTACCGAATTCGGTGTTTTATTTTAAGTGTGGCATAACAAAAGGCTGAATGCACAAAAGGCTGAAACCACAAAAGGCTGAATGAACGAAAGGCTGAAATATGAAAGGCTGAAACTTTTGTAACTTGAATCATAATCGTTGAAAAATTCGGACACATGGATAACAAACCTTTATAAGGTGACAGAGTTCAATGTTTGAGTATCAATTGGTTTGTGCAATGGAAAATCAATTTTCGGCAACATTTGAATCTATACACACTTGACTCTTGTACACGTTTCCCAAATGATTCAAGGCGAGACGGCCGAAGGTCGCGAGTGTGGGCCGGCGACCCGCCGTCGGAAGCGCCCCCGCAGAACTCACCTCTGTATAGGTTCGTTCGTTTTCCTAGGTCTACTGACTCGTAGGGGTGATCCCCTAGTTCGAACGAGCGATAGCGAGTAAGGACAGCATACATCTCGGACAATCGAGTCGGCCGAAGGCCGCGAGTGTGTTTTTAGAAATGAACTTTGTGAATTTCAGCCTTATGATTTTTCAGCTTTTCGTGATTCAGCCTTTCGTGTTTTCAGCCTTATGTAGCTTTCAGCCTTTGGTGATTTCAGCCTTTCGTGATTTCAGCCTTTCGTGATTTCAGCCTTTCGGATTTCAGCCTTTTGTGTTTCAGCCTTTCGTAGTAGACCCAGTATTTAATATTACATCATAAATTATGTAAATGATGTAATAATAAATACTTAGGGCCAGGGGTAGATTTAGGGTCGCGGGGGCCAAAAAACTTGTGAGAGCGTCCTTTTCAGTTGTTGAAATTTCAATGAAGGACATCCCAAGTAACAATTATTGTTGCCTAAACATTTACTCGATCACTTTTATTAGGACACAGTTGAACAATAAACAAAATGAAAAATAAAAAACTTCTGTTGAATGGTTGTTCAGTTGAATTTGGAGAAATTATCCGACACACAGTTGTTTAGTAACGGCGAAGAGGGTTTTGAACAACAACAGCAGAATATTGTATTCAACACTTGTTAATCCAGCGTTGAATAGATGCACCAGAAAACATTTATTAGCCTTCTGTTCTGTATATGTTCGACCTATGTTCGAATGAAATATTTATTAAACATTTTTTAAGCCTTTGCTCGACTCTTGAAATGCTCTGTTAAAATGCTCTTGTCGTGTTTAACAATAATGCTTGAAAACGTTTGTGTCGCGTATTAGAATATACTTATGCACCTCCCGCTGAATAGTAGCGTGGAAAAAACGTTTAGTCGATATTTATTCAGCTATTTTAGCGCAAACAAAATGTAAAAGTAAAGTTCGAAGAATTAGTTGAACCATATTTATTCGTGGTAGTATTTTTTATTATAATTCTCGTTATTAACTTCATTACTTTTTTTTACTTGGAAATACTACGGGTAAATTTTAATTTATATCGGGAAGGCAACATCGTCGTCACATGCCACCCTTTTTGTAAACCTTTTTTTTTTTGTTGGTTCCCTGGTGAGATTCGAACTTGCGATCCATTGCTTGGCTGCCTTCGATGAATGCATGTGAGCTAATCTGTAATATGACGTGTGCTGTGTTAAAAGTGAATATGCTTCTAAGCGTTCTGATCTAATAAATGTTGAACAGGCATTGTGTAACTGCTGAAATATAAGCTTCTTGCACGTACCTCTAAACAAAGCGTACCGGTTGATTTGACATAACCATTGTTTGCTAGCAGCTACTGCAGCGTGCAAGAAGCTTATATTTCAGTAGTTATATGATGGCTGTTCAACATTTATTAGACCAGAACGTTTAGAAGCATATTTACTTTACACACTGCACACGTTATATTAAAGATTAGCTCACTTGCATTCATCGATGGCAACCAAGCAATGGATCGCAAGTTCGAATCTCAACAGAAGCCCAGTAAAAGATAGTTTTTGTTGCCTTTTAATACAAATTAAAAAATCACCCATATCATTTCCACAAGTAAAAAACTAATAAAGCTGATAAAAATAATTTTAACAAAAAAATCGAGCTCCATTTTTGCTTTTTTTGTACTTAAAGAGCTGAATTAATATCGATTAAACCTTTTTTAAGCTACTATTCAGCGTGAGCTCCATAAGTATGTTCTAATGCGCGAAACAAAGGTTTGTAAAAACTATTATTAAACAAGCTTCAACAAGCATTTAACAAGAGCATTTCAAGAGCAAATGTTTCGTTGATATTTTATTCGACAGATCGAACACACACAGAACAGTAGCCTAATAAATTTTTTGCGGTGCATCTATTCAATCTAAATATTCAATTGAATTATTCTATTGTTCATGACGCAAACGCAGCCAATTTTTTATATTCACCACAATTTTAGGCATGAGTTGTAAAAGGGCTATTAACATAAGATGGAACATTCTAAAAATTCAGCTGTCAGTCTGCAATTCGCACAGAGAGGACTTTTTCTTAGAACAGAAATAAAACGTCAGTCAGTTCCAGTCTGCAGAAGTGAAGTGCAGAATGCGAAGTATCGTCGTCATTGAAGTGTTCGTATTGAGCTGAGTTAAAGAGGAAAATTTGTGTTTTTTCATTGCTTCGCAAATAAACTTCCTGTAAGGTTTTTTGCTCTTTATTATGTGTATGTTTGGAGTCATTTCGCCTTAGAAAAACTACGCATTTAAATGGTATTTACTAGCGGAAAATGCATCGTCACCGTTCGCTATCAGATCAAGTGCACTGAAAATAAGGAAAAGTTATCAATTGTATTTCCTGGTCCCCATACAATAATCGGAGACCACTTCGGTCGAATCAGAGCAAGGGTGAATAAAAAATGCTAAAGCTCGATGACACAGTTGCAAAAGGTACAAAATCGACGATGAAAAGCTGGTCCCGTTATTAGGGATAACATTAGAATTTGCATTGTGCTGTGTGGATAGGGGAGATTTGAACATCAACCTTCTAGTCACCTGATTCAGTGATTTTGGTCGCTTGTGTGATCGCTGGTTAGTGTTTTTTTTCTCTCTGATGTGTGATAATAAAGACCAATCGTCATAGAAAGTGCAGTGCTGCCAAGGTAAATTGATAATGTGTAGATAATAGGTATGGAGTAATCGTCGCAATCCTAACTCGTTAATTATTGTAACTTATCTTTGTGAGACATCAAAAATTTGAGAACCGTTATTGTCTAGCCAACATATAAGTCCTAGAATTTGATTCAGTTGTCGGTAACGAGTAAAAATCTTGAAACCATTTAGAATATAGTACAAGACAGCGATGACTTAAATATTGTAATAGTAAAATTTCAGCAGTGTCAATAAATTATTACATCAGACCTAGCAAGTATGATAAATTATGGAAAATATTTTAGTAACCTGCCATCATGTAGAATTTAAAGTAGTGTTTTGAGCGGTTAAACAAAGTGATAATTTTGTGAGTGTTTTCTCATAAAAAAGTTCAATGATACCAGATAAGTAAGTCGAGATAAAATGAATTACGTACCTCGGCAACTAGCTGTATTCATATCTGGAAAGGATGTATAGGCAACGCCAAAAAACTCTGATGCGATGTGACGTGGGATGATGATTTTTAACTTTGTGGTAAGGTGGTTAAAGGAAAACACTGTTAAAAAGGACGCATCTTCGTATAGTCGAATGGAATATTATCAGTAACTGCAGCCAGCTGCTTGGCAGAGCCGTTTGCAATTGTCCAAAAAAGAGTGTGTTGAATCTAAAACCGCGATTCAAAAATAATGGGTGCAAAGGATTCAAAGCCATCGTGCATCAGCTACGAGGAGGCAGTAAAAAGAGGTAAGAATCTTACTTTCTTGTTTAGCCTATACCTAAACTTTTTGTTGCATGGCACCATCATTGTAACATGTAATTGTATGGTATGTGACGTTGCTTTTGGTTTTATTATCAAACTGTCATGTTTTGCATGATATTGTGATTCTTTCATAAACATCAATCAGTCATGGCAATCGGGTTCGATTGCCATAGATACAATGTTTTTTTTTCAGATCAGCTGTAGTCTTAAACGATATTTCATGTTGCTTGAAATTTTTTTTTTGCTGATACATGAACCAATTCAGCAACATAACTATTCCAGTATTATTGTAAAAGTATCAAAACCGATATAACTCTGAAATAGATACCGTGAGGCGTCCTAATTCTGCGCACCTCGTACCAAAATGTTAATGCCGTTTAGTAAGAAACGAAACATAAGCAGAAAGTTAACAGTTAATATATAGGAAACCACTTCCAAACTTAATTTTTGAAAATCTGCTTTTAAATGATTTTTTTAACATTTTAATACGAAGTACGCAGAATTAGGAACCGCGCAGAATTAGGGCGCCTTACGGTACATTCTTGACAGCTTTAATTGTTGACTTACGTTGATTTGTTTTCTTATGTTTGTTCATATTTTTAATGAATATGTCACAATAGTAGAATGTGACCCACATTTACACCATATTCTTTCTAGCAGTTGATGTGATCTTTAATAATGCGCTCTGCGTCCTTAATTTTTAACCGTTACCCGAAAATAACGTAAACAATCTTAATAGTTTTAGAAGTATTAATTTAAATGCTGTTTTATTTTTTCTCAGTCTGTTTCTACACTTCTGAATTTTCTATCATAGACATTATTAGCAGTAGCGTAATGTTTACAGTTTTTGTCAGTTCCATTTGATTCTACGTATGTGTGTATCCTACATAGTGTTTACCCCCTCTTTACTTTGTTTGCACGGAAACGAGGGATTTCAAAGTTGGTCGTTCCGATTACGACAAGGGCATATCCAATGCAGTGATATAAACAGTAGTTGTCGTTTTTACACTAACAGTTAGAAGATAGGAAGCTTTGGGGTTTTAGCTAGCTATTATCAAATCTGCCGAATTATTCTTTTATAAAAAATAATTAACGTTACACCTTTCGTGATTGAATTTAAACAGATACATTAATGTATTTATTCAGTGACTCGCTTCTGCGATAACTGATGTCTAGAAAATTACATTATTAATGGTGCTCCCTGCTCCAGTATCACCTAAATCTACTAAAAATATGCAGACGGTTTCAGTGTATGTTCACTTCTAAACAGTAAGGCTAATTAATATCAACCGAATGACGTCTTCTATCCCTGTTTTTGTGGGTTCTAGTTTTAGTTTGGTTGATTTCTCTGCCACAGCAATAATAATTTTATTGTTATTTTCGTAGTTATGTTCACTTGCTTATCATAGTTTATTAAAATGAGCTTTACATGTAAATAAACAGTAGCGTGTTATTGAAAATCGATACTTCGAATTTCGTTCAACGGCAGGGTTAAAAAAATTCGTTTTCTCGAATAAATTGCTCATGCAAAATTTCTGCTCAAGCGGGTTTCGGGAACACGTGCTTTAAGGTGTTTCTTATACCCTCTAATTCGACGTTTTCAAGACACTGTTGAGTATAGAATTTTATCAACTTTTAATGATACCAACAGAATTGAGCTAGCTATCATACCTTGTTAAAGGCAAACATAACCGAAAAAAAGTGAATAACTCTGCAGTAGTTGAATTTTAGCCATATGCATAGAAGGATTTTTGTATCCGTCAATTATTTGAATGTAAAATTTTGGCTGCTGACTGAATTTTATCTGAGACTGCAAGAAATTATACCTTTAACGTTAATCCACTTTCCAGTATGGATTGCGAATTTGCTAAAATTTCATTCGAAAATTTCAATTTCGGTGAACTAATATCAGTTGCAGCACAAAGATAAATAACGAGCATTGTCTGTTAAACGTGCTACACTGGTGTGGCCCCCGAAAACAATGTTCTTCACCATTTGGATATATTTTTGTGCATATTGCAGATTATTCACCAAATTTACCCATTCAGATTAATCTGGCACTTTATCGGGGAGCACTTCATAAAAATGGGATATTATCATTGTTCAAGCTGGAGATTATGTTTGCTTGAATCGCACAAGAACGCGTAATATAAATAATATATGCGGTATCGTAATCTTTTTATGGGTCTACTACGAAAGGCTGAAACTCAAAAGGCTGAAACACGAAAGGCTGAAATTCGAAAGGCTGAAATCACGAAAGGCTGAAAACTACATAAGGCTGAAAACACGAAAGGCTGAAAACACGAAAGGCTGAATCACGAAAAGCTGAAAAATCATAAGGCTGAAATTCACAAAGTTCATTTCTAAAAGAACACTCGCGGCCTACGGCCGACTCGATTGTCCGAGATGTATGCTGTCCTTACTCGCTATCGCTCGTTCGGACTAAACTAGGGGATCACCCCTACGAGTCAATAGACCTAGGAAAACGAACGAACCTATACAGAGGTGATTTCTGCGGGGGGGCTGCCCCCCCGCAGTGGCCGGCGCTTCCGACGGCGAGTCGCCGGCGCACACTCGCGGCCTTCGGCCGTCTCGTCCCGAATCATCTAGGAAACGTGTACAAGAGTCAAGTGTGTATAGATTCAAATGTTGCCGAAAATTAATTTTCCATTGCACAAACCAATTAATACTCAAACATTGAACTCTGTCACCTTATAAAGGTTTGTTATCCATGTGTCCGAATTTTTCAACGATTATGATTCAAAAGTTTCAGCCTTTCATGTTTCAGCCTTTCGTTCATTCGGCCTTTTGTGGTTTCAGCCTTTCGTTATGAAACATACTTTTCAGCCTTTCGAGTTTCAGCCTTTCGGGTTTCAGCCTTTCGGGTTTCAGCCTTTTGAGTTTCAGCCTTTCGTTACTAACCCCTTTTTATTGATAAGAAATGACAATAAGAGTTGAGATAAGCTGTTTGCAAAAATATTTGGCGTTTAGTGATTATTTCTAGTGCTGTTAATGAACTGTTACTGGTTGTATGGGCGAGTGATGATTGTTTTTCACATATATAATTCACCGTTCATTGTAATCGTTCATTGAATGAATTGAAATCGCAGTTGAATACACCTGAAAAATATAGCTAACGGGTGACAACTGCAATTTTTGAATTTGTATTTACTACTGTCAAAAAAGGTAGATGTACTGAGAGAAAAACTGATTTATTTCTTATGAAGACATTTTTATTATCAACGAAAATTAATTAGGCCGTTACAAATTTCATTCTCATTTTATGTCACCTCCCCCCCCTCCCCCTTCAAAAATGTTGAAATTTCCAAGGGGAAGAAAAAAAATCAAATCGTTTTGTTAAGAGGTTATATACCTTTTTAAGTTTTCAAAAAACCGAAAAAAATTATTGCATTATCTTGGAATACAACTACTTGAGAACATTTTCACAAATTTTCATAAAGTTCTGAGCAATAGGAAGAAAGTTAGAGAGATTTGCAGCGCGCCTCGCCACGGCCGCATAAGCTAAACTAGAAACTTTACACGCGATTATCTCGGAATAGTGTTTTCCGAAAAAAGACTTTGCCGTGATCCTGATTGCGGGAAAACTACTGAACCGATTTTCTCATCTTTTTTTTAAAATTTTCGTTATTAAATTTGCCGGTCCTTGAACGATCGCTTTTTGCAACATACAGTTACATTTTGCCGCAAAAAAATTTTTAATGCAATTTTTAGCGCTCAAAACGTGCATTTTTTGGGAAAAACGTTCCCGTTTGCACTGAAAACAAAATACTCATAAAAGCGATCGTTCAAGGACCCGGCACACTTCTAAACTAATGAAATAATATGAGTGTTTTGATTTCGGTAGACCCGCTGAGTCTCTATCAGGATCACCGCAAGCCTCTGCAAAAAAATAGCGTTTCGGGGAAACGGCCATTACTCCAGTAATAATTGGTATATCTCAAAATCAAACGTATTTTTTTGTTGTTGATAAACTGTACTTTCAGAAAAATACCACTTTGATGCAATGAAAATGGTGCTATGCACTTAAAAATAAATTCAAACTTTCCTCATTTTTCTCGACCAAAAAGGTATATAACCCCTTAATATTACATATTGGTTGTTCGACAGCGTATATGCTCAACTTAGCAACAAATAAACCCAGTGACATTGAGAGTGTTGTCAAAAGGCAAGCTAAATGATTTATAATAATAATAATGTATTATTTTTCAACATTAATTTGCACGCAAGTTCCAAACGTCGTAACTTGCATACAACTTTTTATGAAAAATGTGTCTCTTTTTTCTTCTCGGTGTTATTTATTATTTGCCCTCCCCTTGGCTAACTTTAATAGGCTTGGACATACAAACTTTCCAAAATTTGTATCAGCCTTAATGAACATTTGAGAAAGGTCCGTAACCGGCTTTCGTACGAAGCTTTTCTATAATGTTGAAACAAAAGCGTTGTACGGCCTATACGACGACTTTTCGAATGCATCTGTTGATTGTACCAATCAACTGTTTGCAGATTTTGGATCTCTAGTTATTTTTGTGCACCAAGAAATATCCCAAGGAAATTCCCGAATGGACGACACTGAGGCAGATTCGTCGTGTTGCGTATATTGGGTACAAATGGGGTCGAATGGTTGTTCAGGAACGTTTGTGTTCATTACCATAATGTGATGATACTTTATCTGGCCAAAACTCATACCTTCTATCGGCATAGTGTTTGTGAAGAAATGAGTTTGAGCTTGAGCTTGATTGATTACTGCCGGTTGCCAATCCGTTACTGACCAGGATCAACCGGAATTGCACATCGAATTATCAATTATTGCTTTAGTTTTAGCTCTTCGATGTGCATCCACAATGATCCCTGCAAGTTGATCAGTACAGCCGATCCAAAACGAAGATCAAAGGAAGGAAGAAAAGTTAGTTCGATACTTGTTGCTAATAGAGGCCGGATATTAGGGTGGGACAAAAAAAAGCTCCTATGTACTTTCCGTGTTCCATTCCACGTGGACACAAAAAATCATCATTTTAGACCCTCCGTCCCCCCTAGTGGACAAGCGTGGACAATGTCCTAAACCCCACCCCTCCTACCTCTTTGTCCACGTGGACATCATTCTTACAAAGAAGAGTTGAATAACGTTTTTCTGTGGTTTATTTATTGGTTATAATGCAGAATTGATCTCAAATTAGTATCTAACTAGCTGACCCGGCAAACTTCGTCTCGCCCATTTTTGTGTTATATTAAATAATTTTAAACATTTCAAATTCATTGATTCCTTGCGACTTGTTCATAGTCTGCAAATGCACGATGAATCGGCCATAGAATATGATCAAAGGCAAATCGTTTGAAATGATTGGTTTTATCGGAATGACGATATCCTCGACTTTTGGGTTCTGTACATCACATCTCTTATGTAAATATTAGGGTGGGGGAAAGTGATCGATTTTCCTGAACTAAGTTTTTCTGGTTCCTTTTGGGGCCCCAAACAACCCTAAACTTACCGAATGTCGATTGGTTTTGTCTCCGCTTGGCGCATTGCATTTCAAATTTGTATGAAAATTTATATGGGAAAACCTACTTTTTCGCATTTACTTTCCTAGAGAGCTCAATGATGCTCTGATAATGCACTACGATTTGATAAAGTATAGTATTTTAGATGCCTAACAACTTTGCAGAAGACACTGAAGAGCTAGGATGTCCCTAAGAAGAGCTATAGCTGTTCAAAGTTGAGTAAGTCTATTTAAATGCAGAAAATCTTGTTTTCTGCCAACATTACCAATGTACCGGCGTCAGTAGGATTCCCATCAGAAGTAACCTGTCGTAAAGAGTTTATACACTCAGCTGGATCAAGCTAACAAATTCAGGTCACTATTCTAGGTGTAGGTAAAAGCTACAACGTGTTTCAGAGGTTACTTCTGATGAAAATCTGACTGACGCCGGTACACTGACAGTGTTGGCAGAAAAAATGATTTGCAACATAAATTTCGACATAATCAACTTTGAACAGCTCTAGTATTTTTTGTGACACCCTAACTCTTTAGTGTCTTCGGCCAAGTTGTTAGGCATCAAAAAACCTACCATTTGAAGTCATAAAACCTATGGTTTGGGCCATTTTGAGCTCTTTAGAATGGAAAATGCAGAAAAGTTGGTTTTTCCATACAAATCTCCATATAAATTTGAATTGCAATGCGCCAAGCGAAGAAAAAACCAATCGATTTCCGATAAATTTAGGATTGTTTGGGGTCTCAAATATAACAAAAGAAACTTGGATCTGGCTTTCTGCTATCAAGTTTCGTTTTTTTCATATAACGATTCCCCACCCTAGTAAATATCCATATTGAGTGGTATTCGATCATTTTCAGCTGTTTTTTCTGGCATCAATCTGATTCCGGAAATACCCATATTGGGTGATATTTAGTCATTTTGTTGTTTTCCAGAAACTGAAAGTGGTTATCTTTGAATTCAAAATAAGGATAAATGCTCGGCTTCTATGCATCATCTCGATTACGGAAATATTCATATTAAGTAAGATTCGGTCATTTTCGGCTGTTTTCCAGAAACCGGAAGTTGCCATCTTACAATTCAAAATGTTGTCTGAGGTCGACTTGTGGCCTTAGTGCACCAATACGATTCCGGGAATACTCATATTAGAAACCAGAAGTTTCCATCCTTAATTTATAAATGGCGTCTAGAGTCGAGTTTTGGCCCCTTTGCCGATCCTTGTAGGCTGTTTTCCGGAGAAATTTCTGTGTATGGGAGACCTGCCTCCCCTTCCAGAGTTCGGAGGAGTATCGAACCACCGTAGAAGCTATGTTTGATTTGTATAAGAGCCCTCCCATCCAGAATGGTAGGGGTATTGAACCACCATTAAAATATTTTTGCCTCCAAAATCCTCCACATGCTTAATTTGTTTCCATTTACTCGATTATTTCTGGGGTTGTGAAAAAATTTGAGTTTCATTTGTAGGAAATCCCACCCTTACAGAAGAAGGAGGGGTTTCAAATTATGGATATATTTGTTACACCTAAAAATATTCACCAGCCAAATTTGTTCCATTTACTTGGTTAGTTCTCGAGATGTGAAGAAATTTTAGTTTAATTTGTTTGGAACCCCTTACCTCCAGAAGAGGGAGGGGTGTCAAAGCATAATGGACATATTTGTTACCCCTGAAGACATCCATATGCCAAATTTGGTTCCATTTGCTTGGTCAGTTTTCGAGATGTGCAGAAATTTGTGTTTCATCTGTATGGGACCCCTCCCTTCCAGAAGAGGGAGGGGTCTCGAACTATCTTAGTTACCTTCCTCGGCCCCTAAAACCCCTATATACAAATTTTCACGCCGATCGGTTCAGTAGTTTCCAAGCCTATATGGATCAGACAAACAGAGCTGCATTTTTATATGTTTAGACAGTTCAACCGATCGCCGTGACGGTAGCCACCAGTTGAGCGTACTTTTATTTGCATCCTTATTTTCGGTGGTAGCTTTTAAAGAATGATTTCAAAATAACTGTCGAGAGTCACCTGTTTCAAATTGCTGTCATATTATTGTTGTTCATTGCGCCTTCTGCAATCTCATTTCATTGTTCTATGGAAATTCTATTTTCGTGAATTTTACCATTTTTCTTTGAATTTCCCGAGTTTTCTCACCGTAACGTTTTGCTTTGGACAAAGACGAACACAACAAACAAAGCCAGCTCAAATCAGACGCTCCGTTGTAAAGTTATGGGCGGTCGCACATATGTAACTTTATTTTATATATAAGAGAAGATAACCTAATAAAGCAACTAAAAATCGGAAAAAAATACCAAACTCATACAAACAAATATGTGAACTTCAATTTGAAATGCATAACAACTCTAGTAAATGTAGCTTGAAACATCTAAAAACACGTTTTTCAAATAAAAAAGAAGAATTTTAAATTCAGTTTAAAATGCTTGAAAAACGACTTTAGAAGGCAAGAAAAAGTCAACTATAGAAATAATGGGTTAGGACGCTTAAATTAGATAGAGAGAGTTAAAATAAAATTTAATCATAAATTAATAAAAAAGTGCTGAAAAATGCTTCTTAGGTAAAAAGAAACAGAAGAAAAAAAATTGTTTGAAATAATGTTAAAATTTCCTCTGAAAAAAAAAAAAACGAATAAACCCAACAAACGTTTCTAAATGAAAGAATTATGCTAAAACTGGATCCATAGATGCATCAGACTAAAGACAAAAGTGATGCTTAATTGAGCTTGAAAATGCCTCAAAGAGTATGATAAAAAACAAATGAACCACCCTAATGAAAATCTAGTTTGAGATAACTAATGAACATTAACATAATTTTCATTTGCTTTGGAACGAGTTGTGGGTCATTTTAGTAGCCAGTTCTAAAATATTCCATATAAAGCCTTCGGTTGCCCAGAAAACGGCCATGTTACGGAAGGTCGATTTTCGGTCATTCGAGATGCGAGATCTCGACTTTTATGCATTTTTTAGGACATTTGGCATCGAAAACAAAATTTCGATTTTCTCAATTTGATGTACTCCTCCCTTAGTCGATTTTCGAGGTTCGAAAAATCACAACTTTGAGCGCTTCGAGGCACCCCTAAATCATGTCCGATTGAGCTGGAATTTCGCACAGATGATTTTTTTGGGCCAATGAACAAAATGTACATGGCTGCTTTGCGAAGTTCGACACGACTCTTTTCGCTGCCACCCTAATATAGGTATATCGCGATTCTAATTCTATCGGTTGCGAGAGAGCGACTACGCGCGCATTTCCCAAGTAACAATATCAGTTTTACGATGCACTTGAAGAAGTTTTGATTGCTTGTCCTTTGAAACAGTGTATAAATCTTATTATTCCCACAAACTGCTACAAATCAGCCGTAAAATCCTCATATGATCGAGGAGGCCCATACTAGAGAAGGCGCTCGAGAATAGTTCCTAAAGTTCGCATAAAACTCTATATTTTTATCGATATGTACTCATAATAGCATTTAGGAGTTACTCAGAGCCATGAAAAAAACTATAACAAATTGCGAGAGTTTTATAAATTAGGTTTGCGATCCTTTTTTGGCTAATTTCGCTTGGAACAGAATTTATTTATTATTTACATAGAGCAATTTATGAAACAAACCCGATCGATCTACTCCTTCTTCAAAATGAATGTCATCGTAGTCGTTAAATAAAGTAGGTATGAGAATTTTTAATTGCCGAGTTCAGTTTATACGTGTTATGTGGAAAAAAGTTTGTTATTTTCAACGCGCCATGATATTACTGCCAAATAAACAATTTATTTAGAAAATAAGAAAAATATCTGAATTTTCGTTGAGTTCAGGATTGCTAGACTATTGAAAATTTTACTAAACTTTGTGTTTCACTACTAAACTACCAAAATTATTAGTAGCATTGAGAATCACGGTCTTTTATTACCGTTTAATTACAAATGGCTATTATTTTGACGGAGTCAATCACAGTCAGTTCGCCATATTTGTCGATGGTTTTATATTAATCCCTCATGAGACGGCTTCCAACTAAAACTTCTTGTGTAAGATTAATAATATTTTTTTAGCATCTCGATAAGCTGCTATTTACTTATTGCATTCTCGGAGAAGAATACTTGCGCTTGAATAAAACACGTTTGAACTTTTCAAGACAAACAAATTTTATCTTGGATAGCTCCCTTTCCCTTGTTTGTTTACAGTCAAGCATCGAGCTGATTATGAGCTCGAACGGATGGAGATATGACCTGATACTGAAGTGAAAGACAATCCAGTGCCACCTCCAACGAAACGCAAGCTATCAATGCTCACAAGCAATAATAATTTAGTGAAGGATTTCAACAACGTTCACAAGCAAATGGTGGTGACACCGGAAGAATTACTCATAGGAATGATTGCTGCATCCAAGCCCATGGTTAATTGCTTAAATTTCTTGTTCCTTTTACATGTTTTTAATTTATCAAATCGGTTATAGGCTAGGGCCTTAAAACATGAATGGGCAAAATGAAAAAATGCAACATAATGCACGAAGCAGGGGCATAAATATCATTTTTTGATGTTTATTTTCAACAAAAGTAAACACGCTTAAATGATTTGATTTAAAATAATGTAGGTTGACTTGACTTAAGAAGTTCGTTGCTTGAATGAGCTGAAAAATGTTTGTTTATTTTAGATTCTTTTCTTTCATGAAGGTTTTCTCTTTCATGAGACAAAATGGGCTTAAGAAAAAATTTTGGGTACATTTTCAAGATAGATTCATCTTAAAGATAAGTACCATAAAACTATCGTAAAACTCTCATGAAGTTTTACGGAAGTTTCTCATAGGTATTTTAAAAGGGATATTAAGTAGGTTTCAAAACCGCTCCTCAGGTTCATTAGACTTATTGATGAAAAAGTTTTATGGAGGACTCTTTAAGTGTTCTTTAATTACTGTTGGAAACTGTTGATAAATAAAAACCACAAGTTCTTAGAAAACCTTGTGATAAAACTCGATATATTCAGTAATGTTTTGATAAAACTACCATAAAGTATAAATAAAACTAAATCGCATCAGGATTGTTACTTGGGCCATCTACCCAACCTAACCTTAGAGACGTACAAATGTTCACGCAATTTCATTACGAAAGTCGAGCGAAGGGTATGTGTATCGCGATTCTATCGATGCAAAAGCGATGTTGTTTCAGAAGTATATAAATGTTGTCTACTTCATCGTGAGAAAGCAGACGGATTCGGACCAAGTGAGGGGGTGGTGTTGGTGATGAGGAGGCTGAGGAAACCCATGCTTAAGTTCTTTGATAGCCAAAAATGGCCTTCTTCTATCAAGAACCATTTGCTTATCAAAGCGGACTCTGTAACCTCTGTAACCATCCCTATCGGCATGGTGTTTTTGATGAAATGGAATCAAAATTTTGTCAAACATGCGTTCTGGTACACATCTTGATTGATAACCAAACCACTAGACCTGAACCTTGACTTAGACCAGTAGAACGAAGTCCGGCTTTGTTCATAGTTCTAGCCAAACTTCCACTACCTACCTGGCGAATTGTTGTTGAGGTTTGCAAGAAATTATGAATATTTGAAACCAGAAGACTTTTGCTTTTGAAATACTTTACCGTGATCTTTGAGCCTAATTTTTGTGCAGTTCAGTTAGAACTGTACAGTGCACTTGCACAAGGCTTCTGGTTCCGACGCTATTTTGAACAGAACTGAGTGTGCATAAACAAAACAGATAATACTGCCATAAAGAGGAGAAAGAGAGTTTACATATACATATTCTCGTTTTTCTCTGAGCGTGTTTGTTGTTGAGTTAGAGAGCCTCATAAAAATCAAAAATTTTAGTTGTCACCCGTTGTTCCGAAGAATATAGTCTCAAAATACTATTTTGATATGGCATATAAGCTGTTTTTTATTTTTTTTTTCTTCTATAAACCAATATTCACTGGTTGATTTCTGGAAATCCACTATGTGGGTAATTGTGGTTACCTACGTAATTTCCAATCATTTTACCAATACACATCAATGGAAAGCTCTTAATTTGTTATTTACGAAAATGCCTACCATGGGATCACTTGTCATTTTTTTCTGATTAGCTAAAGTGGGATGCCCCCATTGTAGTTTCAAATCTTAAATTACACTCGAAACCAGTTGTCTATTTTCGATGCAGTAGGATATTTATTTAATTATCTCTCGTGTCGTGTAAAAGTCGTCTCTTTACTCCACTGGGCAAGTATTTCAATTATCTTAGGTGCGATTTTCTCGCACACGTTCTTGCGAAAAGTTAAAATAGATTGTTGCTTTAGGATAACAGAAACGTTTTGTTGCAAGTAGTTTGACTCGACATTTCAAAGACATTACCTTTAAGCCATTTACAGAACTCATCTTATTTTTTTACAGAGTGTCACCGCGAAAGTGATGCACTTCATTACTACCATAAAAATTAAACAGATGAATTTTTCTTCTCTGATTAAGTTTTGTTATCATGGTACGGTTGTAAAGTACAGAATTAGTTTAATACAAATCTTTCGCCTTTGCATTTGATTACGGCTCGCAAACGCTTCTCAAAATTACCACAAACCGCACGCACGACTTCGATCGGCTTTTCATCCCAGATTTTCACCAAACGATTCTCAAAAGTGTTCAAAGTCATGTGTTTTACTTCACCTAGCTTTCCTAGCATGTATGTACCTCAAAATGCTGAAGTCCAAAGGTTAAAATCGTTAGAGGATGCGGGTCATTCAGAGGTAAAACACGGTAAATTTTCGTTGCACCACCTCTGAACAACCAATTGCCAAGTTGAATAGAACAAGATACCTTACAGTATGCAGCGGACACGATTGTCGCTGCGCGTGAGCGAAAGTCGAACTATTTTGTATACTGGTCATTTGATGATGACGGCAAGGTGGTGAAAGGTGAAGCAATTTTTTTTTCAATATCTTTGTATGGTCCTGCCATCTAACTTTCAATATTCTTGCACGGTGCGGCTGTTTAAATTTCAATATCCTTATATGGTACTTCCATCTAGTTTTCATTTTCATCTGGCGGATCATGCACGATAAATCGATTCTCCTAATAACTAGTTTTGTGCGCTGCGCATTTAAGTCATCAGATGGCAGTACTAACCGTTGTAAAGGTGTCGTGGGCAAAATTTAGGAAAAAACTGAAAGTCAGGTATCTTGTTCTAGTCATCTCTGCTAATACGCTAGCGCTGAGTCCAGTTGAAAGCAAAAACTTTCTTCTCTAAATAATTCATTGGCACAAAGTAGCAAATAGTCTTACTTGATGTGTTGTAGATAGCACCCTTTATAAATTTTCACATCCCTGTCGATGAATAGCAACTTAACAACAAGCTTATCCAAGGCCTTTTTTGAATATTTTACACATAGTGTTATGGCTCATGTTCATTTCACGAGCCATTTTTCTTGAGACCGGTCTGAATTTCGCCGGGTACGTTTTTTAACCGCTTTGATCGCCGTTGCAGTACTCACACTCTGTTTTTGACCCGGTTTCTGTTTGGGGACAACCGTGCCAGTTTCCGTGAATCGTTTGATGATCTCGTACACGAATAATTTGCTTAAATTCAGATGTGCCAGCTTCCTTCTGATCTAACTGTAGCTCATTCCAGCAAGGTACAAAATCTTAATTTGTTTTCTACCTAAATCCATTGCAATTTTCCTCTGACAAAAAGAAACATTGCTTACATCACTTACAAGTGAGCTATAAACATGTGTCGCAATAAAAAACAGCCTTCCGATGCGAAAAAAAGGCCCTCAAATGTCTGTATCACTTTCAAGGTGACACCCTGTACACGTTCATTTTTTAATAACTATCTTTCGATTTATACTTAGTTATAAACTACAAAAATCGATTTTTTTATTGTTTGTTTTTGATGAAGAAAAAATTCTGAAAACATTTTGTATATAGTGGCATCAATCAAGTGTCATTTCGCGAGAGAAAACTGTGTTCTGATTTACACATTAGAAATCACCAAGCTACGCTAGCTGCATGATAACTTTCCTATTTCTTCATTTTTGCGCGAACCGTGCCGGTAAAGTGCCATTAAAACACATGCATTTTCTTGTAGTAGGCATTTAACAAATACCAAGAATTGTATGAAAAATCAAAGAAATAGTTATCGGTTTCCGTTATACTCTACTAGAAAATTTTTTGGAAATAAATATTGAAATTCAGTCCGCGCAAAATATATATTTCGACTGTGACTTACAGTCTTCCTCAGTGCTTATGTGGACTGGTCTAGTTTCTAGTAGAGTTTAACGGAAACCGATAACTATTTCTTTGATTTTTCGATCACTCTGCTAAGACGCAAAGAATTGTATGGATCAAAAAAAGAAGTAAAGGTGATAAAGCATATATAAAATAGTATTTCCGAGTTTGTCCTTTTAAAAATTCGAAGTGGTGGCTCGAAGTCAGTCATTTGTGGCTTCCACACCATTTCTTTTTAACAGTTACTTACAGCTTAATGTTGTAGAAACAAATTACCAAAACTGATCTCTAATATCGCGGCTTTCGGACTTGGAAATAAATGAACAACTTTAAGCTTTTGAGTGAAAAAGTTGGACATGTGTTAGAGTAACATTTAGAGGACGACATAATCTTAATAGCAGTTAAGCAAGTCTTTATCCTCCCGCTTTTCAGAAAGCAACCTTGGTCAAATTTGATAATTTTAGTCGATAAAAGATAGTCGTAAAGAAATCTATTATAACCTAACGATAAGTACTGTCTTCGTCACCTATCTGTAAATAAATAGGATGCAAAGTTGCCATTCGAAGGTTGCATACAGTTTATTTTTAATTCACGAAGCAATTTTCAAAGTGTTTACTACGTTAGCCGGCTCCGAAGCGCTCCAATGATCTTGAGTAAGTTTCAAGTTTTTGATGCGGAAACACTCTTCTTGATAATTGGTTCTGCTAGCAGTTCATTGTATTTTCATGAAACATTTTCTGCATGATTAATTTCAAATGTAAAAATATCTTTCAAGGATATCACGTTCAGTAATAAGGTTATAATAATGACCCAATGCGATGATTATTGTGCCATGTGATATGTTATTTTCATTCGTATTTGTAAATCATTTACCAACGTAGCCAACGCAGGTTGTTTGGAAACGTGTATATTCTTGAATAATTTCTAAATTAAAGCCTTCGTCTAAGTTGTTTGTTTATAGGCTTTTCATCGTCATCGACAGACTCAAATCTGGTAAATGTTTTACTGACAGCTGACATTTTTTCTACAAAAAAAAAACGATCGAAGAATGTGTCTTTTTCTTGGCATAGTCAGAACTGAGCATTGGTGTTCTACGTCAGTACTACAGCTTAAAAATGTCGCATTTTCGGTGCATCGATTTTACCTTTACTGATATGATTTTTTTATTATAAGGTGTCGGACTACTTCGCAGGTTTTCTATAGTAGTTTAATGCAGCATCTGTCGTACAAAACCGCTGCCGAAGTAGACCGATACCCTACCATACCACCAACAGTAATCATTGTGTGGCCTGAATTTTTCTCGGGGCATATATAAATCGAAATAAAATATTAGAAAATTGAATGCATACAATCTCCCTATCACTGAACGGAACTCGAACACCTATAATATCTCAACCAAGTTCAAATGTTCCTCAAACTTGGGACCTGATGATTGGCATATTTTTTCAATAGTAAATAGGAATAGTTGAGTTGAACCAAGTTGAGAAAGAATTTTCGTATATCTTGCATGTAACATGCTCATACCTGCAAAAGTTACGTTTTCGTGAGCCACAAACTAAGAGCTTTTAATTGAAGCAAAATCGTTTTAATGATGGCTTGACTCGATGTCTGGCTCTGGATACATTATAAAAGCTGCTAAGAATTCGGTTGGTTGGAGTTCGTTTTTATTATTTTATTATCAAACACAGTTTTTTTTTTATCTATCGTCTAATACCGCTATTGAGAGTAAGCGACATGCTTATCATTATTTTATCTGTGCTTCTTTTTATTAGCTTACTGCTCTACTATACCAATCTCACATGTTTCACATGTCAGTATCACCACTCGTTGTAATTCACTCTGGCGAGTCCTGATTACGTTCCTCTGACCAGTACACAACTATAAAGGCCTCAACACAATGGACACGTCGCGGCTGCGTTTGCGGTAATTTGACAGTTGGCCCATACATTTTCTGTCAAAATAACGTCGACGCAACGCAAACGTATCCATTGTGTTTGGGCCTAAAGAGTGACTTAATTTATCCGGCTTGTGTGAAAGCGGACTCTGTTGTTTGGAAGCCTGCCAAACACAACTTTCTCGAATAAAAATAATTTGACATTGTTCAAATCGAATAATATTAATCAAAAAGCAATTGCTCATCCATATCTTAATACAGAACCTTCACCTAATTACGATGTAGCTTTGTAATTCAAACGCAACAATAATTTCTCTCTTAGATAAGTCTCGGGCCCGATAAGATTGGGTAGTGCTTTCATCATAAAGATATACACACGCGTTAAGTCGATCAGGGTGATAAGAATGATAAGACTTCTTCTATCTTTTCTGTCTCATTGCAGTTACGGATTTTGAGTTGCGACGAATCAAAGATGCATTCAAGCGATCAGCTGGCACCAGCGGAACTGTTCTTAGCAAGAGCGCTTTCGTGCAGGATGTGCTTGGAGATGGAGTTCCGACAGTGGTCGCCGATTGGCTGTATTCGGCCTGCGGTGGAACGGCAAAAGGTATTGCCTTCAAAGAACTCCTATGCGGGCTGGTACTGCTAACGAAAGGAACACCGGAGGAAAAAATCAGGTGGGTTAAATTCGAGTTCGAAGTAGTTCCATAGACGCTAGTGATACGGTTGAATCGGCAAGAGTTCATAATTTCTACTGACGCACTGAATCAAGCTGGCTGCGTTCTACAGTTTTTTAGTTCGGACATTTATTTGAGTCTGTATTACGTCTTTCCCACGTTGGTGTTTCGTGCGTACGGCCAATCGGTGTGGAGCGTTGATAATTGTTCTTCAAATATTGCTAATTATGTTTGCTGTTGTTGGATGCGAAATCTGAATGGAAGCATTTTACTGACTTCTTGCTTTTATTACAGCAAAAATTAAAAAAAAAAAAACTAAAATTGTGATTCTAGAAGCGGAACATGGCATTGTTGAATAGTTGTTGGTTTGTTTTTTTTTTTTATTTCCTGCAGTAGAAATTCGCTGTACAAACATGAACACTGCCGTGAGATGACAAAGTGACGTAAAGGCCATTTTTTCGAATATGAGTTTTTCATGCCAAGTTGTTAATTATTTGAAGACCTATCTTTTGGTATCCTTCCTTTTCGTTGTTACTTATTCGTAATTCATTTGTTTTTGGGCCGTACTGAAAAACTGATCATTGGATCTACGTCACAATGTCATATCACGGCAGAACAGCGATCAGTGATCGATGGTTGATCCATCTGAAACATGACTCCCTTCATCTATGAGGCATGCTGTTTACGTTCATTTATTTGTTTTCAGATTTCTCTGGACCCTGTACTGCAACGACTCTGGTACCCACATCCTGAAGCAAGACTTTCAAAAGGCCATGCAAATTGAAACTTCGTACCAAAGCAATATATTGAGCGCGACCAGCACCACCTCCAGCGGGAGCTTCAATTTCGTCAACAATAGCACCATTAACAACAATCAGTCGACGTTGAACAAAAGCAACAGTCTGCCGAAATATACGGTAGCCCTATTCGGACCTAATGATCGGGTCACCTTTGATCAGTTCAAGTCTTGGATTCAAATATACAAAGGGGCTACAGTTTTGTCCAAGTGGTTACTCCAGGATGCCTGTGTTAACTTAAGCTCTGAGCTGGAAACTCCCACCTTCTACCAAAGTTTGGCAGGAGTCACTCATCTCGAGGAGCAGGACATTGGGGACTTGGAGAAGGTGTTCTGGTTACTCAAGGGTTTGACCGGTCAGTTAGATCTAGAATCACTTGGGCCTTTGATCTGCCCTCCGGTGCCAAAAGCTGCGTTGAATGGAGTCTTTCTAGCGTTCGATGAGAACCACGATGGTCATATTGATTTTAAAGAACTATGTTGCGGTGTCAGTGCAGCTTGCCGTGGACCCAACGTAGAGCGAAGCAAATTTTGCTTTAAGGTTTTTGACATTGACCGCGATGGAATGTTGAATTTCGTGGAAATTAACAAAATGGTAGACATTTTGCTGTTTGTAGCCAAAGAAACAAGTTCTGCTTATTACCGGGGCTTCACCACTAGAAGAGTATTGGAAGAATTATATCTGCGTGCGATGGATGTCAACCAGAATGGCAATGAATCGGAAACTAAGATGGAAGTGCCAGATCCAATACCAGAGTTCAGGTTCTCTCAGGAGGATTTCCTAATTTGGAGTATAGAAAGCTCTAGCAATTTGGTTCAACCGTTTTTGGATCTCCTATTCGAGGTATGCCATATCGTGTTAGGTCTCCGCCCACAGTGCAAGCACTTGGAAGGAGACATTGTTCGAGGTTGGTTATCACGGGAAGTACGAAGAGGATATAAAGTCGGTCAATTTTGGTATTTGATTTCATCGGATTGGTGGCAATACTGGACTCAGTACACGCAGCCTTTAGTTAATTCAGCGTGTGTTCATTGCAAGATTGCTTCCAGTTATTCCATCAATAGGAAGAATGCTACCGCTGCTATTGTCGGAGTGGATGAAGCGATGATTTGTGATGAAAGTTTCACTTCAAATTCCACTGAAAGTATGGGTGATCTACTCAACACGGGAGATTCTTCGAGTTTAGGCAGTGGAAGTAGTGGTATTTCTTGTGGTCGGCAGCCCGGGGGCTCACCTGGAATGATAGACAACAGTGGTCTCATTGCACCTATTATATATAAGCAGATACCAACTCTCACAGGAGAAGGTGGACGATTGAAACGAGATTTGACGCTTGTTCAGCATCGAGATTTCGAATTGGTTCCAGACTCACTATGGAAAGCTCTCAACCAGTGGTACGGAGGACCACTACCTCTTCCCCGGCAGGTTATACAACCTATGAACAGTGGTGACGTAGAGCTTGAACTGTACCCATTAAACCTAAGGATATATCGCCATCAAAGCCCACCCAGTCAGCAACAGCAGCAATCTAGCACTGCTTGGGGTAGTATATCTGGTGGTTACGGTACTTTGACCACTGGAAGCTACCCAAATGTTTCATCTGTGTTGCAGCCACCAAAAAAATATCTCGCTTATACAGCAGCTTTTAGTAGGCTGGCTACCGTTAAACAGGTTGCTGATTTCCTCTGTGAAAGACTGAATCTAAGGGTCGAAGATATTCGGTTATGGCATTTGGTGCCAACTGCGAATGGTGCTGCAGAATTTCCATGCCTTCTAGAGGAGGACAGTTTAAATCTACAGGAACTGACGATCGCAGACAATGATCAACTGCTACTGGAAATCCGCAACAAAGATCTTACATGGCCCGAAGAACTGGGTTCATTGACATTGGCTCACAGCAACAGCTACACGAATTTGGATCGCCGGGGAACTCTTGCATCCATTCAGTCACAACATCCTCCGGGTGCCACTGGGTTGCATAATCTCGGTAACACATGCTTCATGAACGCTGCTTTGCAAGTGCTGTTCAACACTCAACCTCTAACTCAATATTTCATCAATAAAATGCATATGTACGAGCTGAACGTAAACAATAAGCTTGGCACTAAAGGTCAGTTGGCTGTGCGGTATGCCGAGCTGCTTCGAGAAGTTTGGACCGCTTCTCAACGATCTATAGCTCCACTGAAATTACGTTTTTGTGTTACCAAGCATGCTCCGCAATTCTCAGGAGGTGGACAGCACGATTCGCAAGAGTTACTCGATTGGTTGCTTGATTCACTACATGAAGATCTGAATCGTGTAATGGAAAAACCGTACACTGAATTGAAAGACTCGGACGGCCGTTCCGATGTGGTTGTTGCAGCTGAAGCATGGTCCCAACATCATGCCCGCAATCAAAGTATTATTGTAGATCTGTTCTACGGGCAGCTAAAGTCGAAGGTAACATGCATGGGCTGTAATCGTGATTCGGTACGGTTCGACCCATTTAGTTTACTGAGTCTTCCATTACCGGTGGAAAATTATACCTACTGTGAAATTTTGGGTAAGTTTACTTATTCACTCGTGAGAATTATTTAATAAATTCGTTATTTTTTCTTCCAAGTGACCTTGTTGGACGGTTCGGTGCCATGTAAGTATGGACTTCGTTTAAACTCGGATATGAAGTACTGGGATCTGAAGAAACAACTAGCAGAAATGTGTGCCCTGGATCCGGAACAGATGTTAATTTGTGAACTGTCCAATTCACAAATTCGCTACATACTACCCAACGACCAGAAAGTTAAACCAAGTACTGCGTGTGAGCTATATGTTTACGAGTTGCCAAAGCTAGGAAATGTACTGGTTCGGTCTCGTGCGGGATCAGAGCTTGCTATTAATATCGAAAAAGGATTGAAGGACATTCAGCGTGCACCAGGTAATTAATATCGTTTTGAGTGTGAGCATTCCTTCACTTTACACTTTCTTTTATCGACTTCCATCGACTTGTTATTACTTTGTTATCGACTTGTTATTACTTTGTTATACTGTCGTTGTATTGAAATAATTAAATGTTTTGTTTCTCGCGTCCATCTCTTTTCCATATCACTATCATTCCATACTGTCGTGTTGTGTCCATCTCTATCGCAACCCCCTTTATCATCAAAAGCTCTTCTACTACCGTCACTAGAAACGAACCAACTAACGACCAGCTCAGTCCATACGACTATCTCCTCATCATCTTCGTCATCGACCACCGTTGATGACACGGTGGCCATTACCGGCGGTGGATTGCGGCTTGGATCGAGTGGGGAAAATCCCTTCAAGGCTCGTACGTCGTCCAGTGGAACAGCGGCTGGCAATGTCGGGGCTAGCGGCAACAATCACCGCAGGGGCTCGACTACTACGGCATCGAAGGTAAGCCGGTGCTTTGGCAACACCTTGCCCTGCATGCCCCCGAATATGTTGTGCTTCAAGGTATGGTAGTGTATATAAGTTTACAGTAGAATAATCATAGTGCGTAGTTTTTGGTTTAGATTGGTGTTTTCTAATTATTGGTTACTATTCTATGTAGCTCGACAACTATTTTTTCAAACGAACTCTTTTTGTTGATATTTTTGAGATAGTGCACTGTAGACCGGTTAATTTATCATGTTTTCCAAATTACTCCTTTAATCTATATCTTTTGAATCTCAATTACCTGACAGTTTCATAACTTCATAATTTTTTTCTGCTACTGATTCTTATGGTTTATGTAATAATCTACTTGTAATCAACATACCAATGTGATTCCAACCAAGATGAAAACTCTTTCAATGGAATTTATATATTAGCACAACATATTGACTATTGTTGACTATTTTTGACTATTGGCTTCTAATATTTCATATATTTCATTTCAAGTCAACTAAAACAATATCAAAATAATCAAGCTTAGTTTAAAAACAATAATTAAGAAAGCACCTATCTAACAACTAACTTGTTCAATATTCTTGGTAGATGGTTATTGATAGCAGTAGTATTCACAATCGAATTATCAGTAAACATTCACGTTTTTTTCCGTTTTTAACAATCTCTGATAATATTGAACAAATGTATTCTAGTAAGAGCGGAATCAATCAGTTTAGTGATTAGTCTAAAATTTTCACTTTCAAGAAATGGTATTCAAATTTATTATTATTTTTGGGTATGATTTAGTGATCATGTTCTGACCGGTCCATTTCTATAATTTTTATGAAATGTAATCATAGGAGTGCATTAAATAGGAACAAGAATGGGAAGCACAACGAAAGGTCTGTCGTAGTTTACAGCATACGAAAAATTTTGATTCCATCGTTTGAAATCATCGTATCTTAGTTTATGTTTCTATATCTATTTCTTTCCTCTTCTAGTTTAGTATACCTTTGGCAATTTTAGAGCACCTCCTCATCTAACTAAAAGCGTTTTTTTACTTTTTATTTATTTATCTCGTTAATTCCGTTCTGGTTATTAGGTAAAGCTTTCCGCTAGTAGACAAAAACCTTGATTTTGTTTTCTCTAAATCCGGGTTAGACGATGTCTTGATAGAATGTAAAGTCTAGACTAAAACATAGAAAATCCGAACGATTTTATGAAAAATTTACAAATCTTTGGCTTTCTTCGTTGTTTCTTGTAATGTGTTATTATTCTGACAAATAGATGACATTGTTTATGCTTTCTAGTTTTTTTGTACAAGTTTTTCTTCAGTTGCATAACCAATTTAGATGTTAATTTGATTAAGTTCTAAAATGATAGGATTTTATATTTTTTGTTACCTGGTTTGGCTGTCCTTTTCAAGTAATCATTCTAGCTAGTTGATCCAGACTGCAAAGATCTATGCGTTCGATATAATTTTTCTCTTCTTCTCGTCTGATTTTTTTTAAATTATTTTTGTTTATCGTAGAAATGTACTGTTTTCACACAACTATCACAACTATCTATTTCTTCACCTTAGTATTATGTTGACTCAGAGAAATATTGGAGGTATTCATGTAATGGCTGGGTATTTGAACACCGGTGGTACATGAATATTCCTATTTTTATTCTTGATCACAGACTCTTGTAGCAGACGAAATCACTTTTTTTTATCGAACACCAGTTCAAGCAAAAATATTTGTCATTTATTGTTAGATATCATTGGTAATTCGGTAGCCACTCATAGTTTTCATATACCTGAGTCCTGAGAATTCTATTGAGGAAAATGATAAAAAATCATACCAAATGTTTGTTGCTTTTCTAATATGTTAACAGCTATTCTGTCGAGATTAAATTAGAATAGTTAGAATGTTTTACATACATCTTATTATTCTCTAAGCACATATAACGGATTCAGGTTAACAATTTCCCACAAGTTAAACGTTTATCATATGCCTTAAAGCTCAAAATAGTTGCCCTAGAAAGATAATAGCTTTTTTACCATTCCTGTGCGTTTTGGTGCTATTGTCAGAATGCGTCAACTTACGTCAAAATGTTGCATAGTAATTGCTCACCGGGTTCGTCGCTTCAACTTTTTGTATACGAGAAAACTCATTTAAGTCTCTAAAAAAAATTTGATGCCTAGGAGCACCAAAGTTCACGGGAATGATTAAAAGGCTATGATCTTGTTTTCCAGTTTGTGCTCTTGGGCCCAACCTGTGTTTATTAGTGTTATGAAAGATATGTGAAATGCCATGATGTTTTGAAGGAACATTGACGTTTGATGTAGACTAGTTTTTGATTTTTTATGTGATTTATTATGAATAAAATTCATCCAGCAACCTCACAAAAGTCTATTTAAACAGGTAGATAGAACCCAAGCAGCAAAATTTGTTTCGATTATGAACTTTGTGCATCACAGCAACAAATTCTTATGCGAAATTAGGTTGCAGTTACATTTCAGTTTCTTATACAATGACAAAAGAAGCGCAGGAGGTGGAGCCAATTGCAACATTTTCGTTGTTTCAACACAAGTTTCAAGAATGAAACAGCAATGTGTATGAACTAATGCATGTGATTTGATAACAACATGGTAAATGCTGCATGGTAAAATTTCAGCTACGAAGATGCATCGTAGCAGCAACTAGGGCGCAATAGAAACTTCATGGCGTTGTGGTAAGATTGTAAAATGGCAAATGATCAGAATGGAGAGAGATTGTCTGTGTAGCGATTTATCTTTGATTATTTCCAGAAATTTGATGAGGATTCAACTCCAGTTATCAATTTCTATTCACTTTTCTCGTTTGTACTATTTACGTCATTTACTGTAGAAACACTTGCAAGTTCATAGATCAGTTTCAAATATTGCTTCCCTTATCATGCTAATGGTCATTACCAGTTTTAATTTTGCTTCTTTAATTCATCAGTACCTCAGCGTGAAAATGAAATTCAAAGCAATTTATCACATTTCGTTTTAGAGACCCACACTTTTTGGACGACTTCTAGTCCAAGTACCCAAAACTTACAGCGCAGTAAATAACCTCATCTCAAAAACAAATATAAGGCGAACGATCGAGCGAAAGTTGCTGTTACATGGCTTCAGAACATAACAGCAACTTTTAGAAGTATTTTTGTGTGTTTGTTTTTTGTATCTCGCAAGCATCACGTTGGCAACCTATATGCGCCACCCACTAGATCTGTTCAGTGAAGGTTAGGTTTTCAAATGTCGTTTACACGTTTCAACAACAAATCCCACCTCGCGAATTACGTTGTTGGTGTGAAGATTTTTGAAGCAGCGATGCAACTTTAGTTGTTGTTTGTTTCTTTACAATTTCATCGTAGTAACAAAAAATGTTTCTTAAGACCTCGGAATTTCATTAGTGTAACAAATAACCTCAATTTATTTTTTTATTATATTTCAATTGTTGCTTGGGAAGAATGATGTCTTCAACAAACTTGTTTCTTTTAAAATGTGCTACTTGGCCGAACAAATCGGATTTTTATAATACAAAATGAGCAAAGTAAAATTCGTTTCTCACTGTTAAGTGCAATATTCACAAAATGGCAACATATGTAATATGGAGGATATTTTAATTAAATAACTTTCTTCTGAAATCAATTTTTTGGGTCAAAATAATATCAATCACAGCTTTGGAAACAATGTGCATTGTTCCGGTGATGCTACAAATTTTCGACACTGCAAACGAAAATGACAAAAACCGCATTTTCACTGTCTCAAGTTGAAACGACCTTCAGCGTCAGCGGTGTCAATTTTCAATGAAAGTCCAGTCATTGATTGAAATGAGATGTCTGTTTTAATATCGAAATTATTTGACTTGAGCTAATTCATTGTATGAAGTCGATGAACTATATAAGCATCTATATTCTCAACTGCATAAACATCACAGAAATGTTGCTATCACTGTCAATTGATTGGAGCTGAAAGCCTCTTTCATTCTCAGTTCGTTCGTTGAAAACTAAAACTCAAAGATTTCATTTTTAACTGAAAATCCTTTTATAATTGGTGATTTTTGATTTTCAGCTGCAACAATTTCAGTGAAACAATTCATATATAGTCAGGAATACGTATTTGGCAACTATCACGTTTCTACTTCATAAACCTTCCATTTTTATAAAATTTTCAACGCAATCACGTGTCGCAAAAAATTCACACAAATAACGACAAAAATAAAATGGAATGTAGGCAATTTTACTAATTTTAATCATTCACTTCTTACTCGTAGAACGCTTGTTTTTTTTGGCATAAATAAATTATTAAGATTACGTGGGGCAAGCATAAATAACTGCTTAATCGATAATTGAATTCTTCTATAGTGACTTTCATCAATTTTCAGCATATTCCTGAGATAAGTGCGAGTCCCGATAGTACATTTGTGTTTAGTGATACGGCACACTTCGCTGGAAGTACGTACACAGCAAGTACGCAGTATAAGGAACGAACCTGCAAAACGATTTCTACGACTAATCTGCTGAATAACGTCGATAACGGCTGGAATACTTCAGCTGCTAGTGGGATATCTGGCGAAGCAGATGAGCAGAAAACACGCTGCAATGATTGTGATATTATATATAATGGCCACGCCACTGAAGAGAGTGAATCATTTCCATACGTCGATAGCAATACGATACATAATCAACATCACTATCAACAGCACCAACACTCACAATGTGATTCATTCAATCTAAGTGCAATTAAACGACCGCCAAGTGCGGGTGGTACCGCCGCTGGTGGTGGTGGAGGTGTTTACAACGGTCTAGCGAAGAACAATTATCTGATAGCAGTCCATCGGAAGCTCAGTAGACAGGACACCTATTTTCTTTCGCATCACAAATCACGGCCGGGTCTTTTCGGAGTGCCATTGTTGATCCCGTGTTATGACGGAGTGACCAACAAAGAACTTTATTGTTCTGTTTGGCTTCAGGTTGCTCGACTATTGAGTCCACTCCCACCGACGCCGCCGGATCAATCGAATCATGCTACTGACTGGTATGTGGTAGACTACTGTTAATGCGATACCTCTTTAATTTGTTTTATTATCTTGCAGTGATGATAGTTTAGGATACGATTTTCCGTTCACTCTTCGTGCCGTTGCCAGCGGTGGACGAACATGTGCTTTGTGTCCATGGTCTCGGTTTTGTCGTGGTTGTGAAATTCCTTGCAATGACGAATTGCTTCTGCAAGGTCTAGTTCATTCCGGTTCCTCTTCTAGTAAGTTTAAAAATCTAGAACCCGATAGAAACTACATATTTGCTCTATATCTAGGTAACAATTCAACACCCAACCTTTCATCAAGAGAACAGACTCCTACATTTCGAAGAAAAACATACGGAAGCTCGACGGCTTCTTCGTTGGAAGGTAACCAACCTTCTCTAACATCGTCCTCGCGATACATCAATACAAGCCATATACAGATCGCAATCGACTGGGATCCAACTGCGCTTCATTTGCGGTATCAAAGCACACGTGAAAGGGTAATATATTTTTGCTCCATTTAGAGAAAATTATGTTCAATATTTTCATTTTCCCTATCTGCAGTTGTGGACTGAGCACGAATCGGTAGCTATCTGTCGGAGACAGCGAACTGAACCTGTTGATCTAGATCACTGTCTGCGAGCTTTCACTTCCGAGGAGAAACTGGAACAGTGGTATCACTGCTCTCACTGTAAGCAGAAAAAGCCGGCCACCAAGAAACTGCAAATCTGGAAGCTACCACCAATTCTGGTAATTGTTGATTTAATTGCTAATGCTCTTAATTTAGGCAGTAATATTTAAAACTTTTATTAAAAGCTAGTGCAATCAACTGTTATCTTACTCAAGATTTTTTTGAGAGTTTTTATCATTCTTTGAAAGACCTCGTATCTTCAAATAAAATTTAGTTAATAGATTCTATGATAAATCAGCAACAAAGCAGCTGAAATTCTTTCATTTCATAGGAACTGTATATTTTCTGGCAAACCAAATTAGTATTTCCGGATGAAACAGATTGCACATTGCTGATCTTAAAAATTTTAATAATAATTCCCTCTGATGCGTTTTATATCGCTTGCTCTTTGATGCTAAAAACAAGATTCAAGGGAATTTCACCAACATCTCGACAGTGTAGTGTACGTTCTGTGATATTTTTTTCACCTTAAGAGGAAAAGACTCGAAATTTACAACACTCTCTTTTAAACTGACAGTTGCCGTTCTTCAAATTGTTATGGAACTACAGTTTCTGCCGTTTTTATTCGTACTTTACCTTTCTCCTTTTTTAGATTGTGCATCTCAAAAGGTTCAACTTCGTCAACAACAAATGGGTCAAATCGCAGAAGGTGGTAAATTTCCCGTACGAAGACTTTGATCCTACGCCATACCTAGCTTCAGTTCCACAGGAAACAATACTTCGCCACAAAGAACTATTGGACGGCGTAGGCGGTTATGATGGGCGCAATCATGACTGCCACGATGAGATCGTGGAGTTCGATCGGGAGATGTCCATGATTGATGAGATGAGCGATGAGGTATCGATATCATCGATTAAAGGAACCATGAATATACAGGAAAATGAAATCGATGGTTACGAAGAGGTCGATCAAACCGGCGACGAAAGTCATTGCAAAAATGAGGTAGAAAATAATACGAGTATTATACCGGCTATCGTGGGAACACAACCAGTAGCGTGTGCCCGCCAGGATTGTGTAGTGAGTGACGAGAGTCCAACAAAAACGAGAAACAATAATAGAATCAGCGGTATGTTCGAAGGAAAGAGGAAACGATTAGTTTCTACAAGTTTGAACAAAACACCGGTGGTCGATGGACAGTTCATAGATTTCCACAACCATCACTTGAAGTCGGAACGTGATCCATTTGATATGAAGTACCAACTTTATGCTGCTGTGGTAAGTTTAATGCACAATTTGTGGTGGTTCTAAATAGCTAAAAAAACTAAATTTTCAGTGCCACTCAGGGATGCTAAACGGTGGGCATTATATTTCGTATGCGGCAAACCCAAACGGGTCTTGGTACTGTTATAATGATAGTTCATGCCGTGAAATACCCGTTCGACCGAAAATTGACCCTAGTACCGCCTATCTGTTGTTCTACGAACGAAGGGATTTGGATTACGAGCCGTATCTTCCAAAAGTAAATGGCAAGCATATCCCGTCGGAGCACATGGCGGAATTCGAAGAAAGTGAGAATGATCTGAAAAAAATGTGTACAATCATGTAGAAGTTAGCTTTATCAGTGATAACGGCTCCAGTGTGCCATTGGGGTTCCGTTAAGTTGGGTAAGTAAACTAAATTTAGTGCAACGTTTTGCTGATTGCATTGTCAAACAACAATATCAATGATAGCTTTCAAATGTTTATGTTTCTAATGCCACATTTTGTGACACAATAAATCAGAAATCAACGTACCCCAATTAGACATATTCGTGGTTCGATTTTGATTTCTGCAACATCTCGTACATTGATACTCATGACACAAAACGATGCATTATTAAATAATCATTTAAGCAGAAAATAACACGAATTTAAATCTGTTTTGACGTTACAGAAAAACTGTTTGGCCTTTCATTGCCTCCAAAGGAAAAATCGGATACAGATATGCCAAAAAGTAAACGATGATGCCGCTGATATACTAGGAATGTGGACAACAAAGTTGCTACACGGCTTTTGAATTTCGAATTGCATGCTTGCAACATTTTGTCTAGGTAGCGAACCGCTTCTATAGAGAAGAAATATGTAAACCTGTTTTCACACGCTTCTATTCTAAAATAATAAGACCAACCAAAAGCGTAAGCGGAACAAACATTTTTTGTTGTTGGGCTGAGCTAATCTCCCTTTAATCGTTGGTAAAATTTTCCAACGCGCGTGCATCGAATCGAAATTAATACTGTTGTTCTATGTTTTGTAATTTTTAAGTGTCACTAGCTTTATTAACACATAAGAAAGTAATCGGTGAATCGATGTACCGAAGCTTTGAACCAGCAAACATTAAATTATGATATAACAGATAATGTCAGTTTTATCACATAATCATTCAGTAAAAAAGCATTCCAATTTCAAACTAGCAGAGGGGTTGCTAGAATAGTGCATCTTTGTAAAGCGCTGTAATGGGAGGCGATGGCATCGAAACTAGCTTTAAGTGTTATTCTTCAATCAATAGATGCCTGGAATGTAGTCAATCAGTACTAGTTAGTTATGGCAAACGATGGATATTAAGCTTCCGCGAACCCGTTTTCTTTATAGATATAATCTTTAAACTCGAGGCAATCAATACTACAAAAAAAGGATTGTTTTATCCATTAGGCTACCGCAGAACCGTAGGGGTCTATCTTCAAAGATGTTGATTAGTTATGTGAGTCCTTCGAAAGGAGTAAAAGTGAGTTGTTATTCAATGTTATTTTTCCGATTTTTATTTTCGTTATTTTTTACCGAGCAAATTAGTGGAAAACGATTGATTGCTTCGTTAGTATTTGTTGTATTTTTATTACTACTTTTCATTACCTTAATATTATTCCTTTTGTCAAGTATCGATTGTGACTTGGTTGAAACAATATTAAATATTGATGAACCCTCATTCAAATGAAACTGGAACGGAAGTAGTTCTTTTTTACGAAAGAAATTCCACTGATTATACGTAAAACAGGTCGTATGAACGAGAAGTTTGCATACTCTTTCATGTTAAGGGAATCTCCTCATCAGTGGCTCGACAAAAAGCTTTTCTTAATATTTTTTCGAGGTGAGAAAAGGCATATAGGAATATCGCACGCTAGCCTGTGAGGCTAATAGCGGTCTCAATCAACTAGATTAGTTGAGAGAAGTCGTTATCGATATTGTTCGTGGCACATTTTGCATGTTGTAGAATAATTAGGTATGTATGTACAATGATACACCGTGCTCCAGTGCTGAGTCGAGGAGATTTCCAGCTCGAAAAGATTGAACCCGATATCGCAACCGTGTGGGAGAGCTAGCCACAGAGCCATGGGGACCACAGAAAAGGCATATAGAGAAATTATTTTTTGCATTTATTCAAAGGTGAATATGCGAAGAAAAATCGATAAAAAAACTGATTACAATCTCGCATGAGAGCTCATCGCTAACAAATCAAGCGACGTGCGCAATTTTGGCCTTCCTTTTCTACCTGTAACACACAATAAACAATTTATATTCGAAAGGGTCTTTCGCATGTACGGCTCTATTGAAGAAGTTGAGTAAACTTGATTCGACCTATTGCGACTAGTTGCACGTCGAAGCTTTTGTATTACGGTCCATAATCACGCACTTTTGTCAAGAATTGTCCAAAAAATGAATATAAAATGAAATATATTTGTAAAAGGGCCACATTTTTCAATAACTTTAATGGAACAGTTGCGTATTTCAATTTTTGTTAGTTTGAGCATTGAAACCTTCAAATTGATTCGAATGAAAATGAAAATCCGAAAATCGATTTGACAGAATACATAGGGGAGGCTAACCAGTTATGGCAATACCTAAAAAATGTACCAGTTATGGCCTATGGAGTTCAAATGGAGTAGTGCCATTGCGTACCATTGCGCTTACGCGGTATAACCATAACTGGCCCACCTACCCTAAAACAAATTAATTAAACACAATGTATTTAATAACCGCTTTTCAAATACACATCTTGAAAAAAAAATCGAATAATAAAACCTTGTGAGGTAACCAATATAACAGCAGAATTTCATTTAAAATAGAAATTCATTTGGTATGGAAATGCTTACCTTCTCTAGGATTTTGTCACTTCCTCGTTTTTCACCGCAAAATGCTACATTTTGAAATACAAGATCAAACCAATAAAATCCATCAATCTGGTTATTCTCTTAACTTTATTGATTCAGCATAATCGTTCGTTACAGTTCAGTGTACAATAATAAATTTTCCATCGCAATTTACTTCTTTCGCGACTAGCTTTCATATGTCAATTAAACTGTAAAGTATCTTTTTCTAAAACAGTTCAACGCTTCAACGCCGGGGCGATAAATTTAAAGGTGACATACGCAACTCACCAACTTCATACTTATACTTTAGAAGGTGCGTGGCTGCGAGCTAAAGCCAAGACCCACACCTCGCATCGTGTGTGTCACTTGACGTGCCACCTCATACTGCTGTTCCATTGTTGAGAAAAGTTCCTCCTGTTTGTTAATACTATCTCCTGAAGAACTGCCTGGTTTAGAGGATGAGCCGGACGTTACCTTCTGACCATCCTTAACGCCCATCAGGCGTAAAAACTTAGACGCCATTTTGCCATCTTTGTCTTGGGAAAATTTGGCTTGTTCCCATTTACTGATGTTTGTGGTAACATCCTTGCTTTCGGGTGTCTTATGGCTCCATAGCAGTTTTCGCTTTTGCACTTGATCGGCATATCGAACGGGATTTACGACACCAGGGTTATAGTAGGAAGGTAATGGCACGGACTCAGTAGCTTTCTTGGTCTGCTGTAGTACATCAATGCCCATTTTGTCAAGCTGCGCTGCCTTCACATTGCTTCGAATTAGCGAACTACGCGACATAGCGCTTACGGCATCAATTGCCAATTCTCCGCTGGTGCTTGATCTTGACGGTAGATCGACTGGAGGTACGTTAATACCCATTAGGGGTGGTATGTAAGATGTCGGTGGAGTTGGCGTTATCTTTAAGGCTGGGTTTGATGCATTCAAGGTTGATGTTGATGGTATACTCATTAGTGGCGGTATTTTACTGGTGCTAGTTTTTAACGGTGTCTTACTCCTAGAACGAGATCTTCGTTTTCCTCTTTCGGCACTCGATCTTCGTTTTCTATCTCTCGAAGAAGATCTTCTGCTGCGACGGTCCTTTTCATAATCTCTTTTATCTTTGCGATCTCGACTTCGCTCGCGATCCTTTCGGTCATGACGGTCATTTCTGTCACGCCGGTCACGTTTATCATCCTTATAGTTGCTACCACTTCGACTAACATGCTTATCCCGTCGATCTCGGTAATCGTCTTGATGATTACGATTATGCTTAGTTGTAGGATCGCGATCCTTATCGCGCCAGTCCCGGTCTCGGCGTTCTTTTCCTTTGTCATTATACCGCTTGCTTTCTTCATGACGATCACGAGAATTGCTTCGATCGCGACGTTTTTCACGTTCTGCGGTATTTTTTCTTCGTTCATCTCGACTAGATTTGACAGGGCTCTGAAATGAAAATAATTGGTGATTGAGTATTTTCAAAAGCATGACATGGTTGCAGTTACCTCAACTTTTGTTTCGCGTTTTTTGTTCAATGGTGAGGTCCGGCGATCAGAGGGTAAAGGTGAAGTCATTCTAGTCACCTTCTCACTACTGCCACCTCCAGTGCCATGCTTTGAAGAAGACATGTCGACTGTTCCTTTCTGTGTTGCGGTACGTGAAGAATTGTTTTCTGCTTTGGATGTTTTCTTTGCTTTCTTTCGAATCTTGCTATCTTTACGTCTATAAGCACTGCCACTACTGCTGCTGGAACTGCTGCTGCTGTCGCTGTCACTGCTCGAATCCGATCCGGACGATGAAGAAGACGATGATGAAGATGAAGAGGAGTCGCTCCCTGATGAGGAAGATGAAGAACGTGAATGCTTCTGGAATGATAACAAGGAGAAGACGGATGATTAGAAGCTGAGTATCGATCTTAACCTTATGTTCAGTGAACGAATGCACTTTTATTCATGTTTCAAAGAAAGCATACCGAAAGCGACTTCATTGTTCTATTCTAAATCGGATAAGTATATATTAGAATTAGACTAGGTATTTGCATCATTACACCTAACGCTTTACATCGTATTTGAAGCGTTGGTTCTTGAGTAAATCTCTTGAATAATGCGAAAACATGTAGTGAAAGTAATCGTGATGAATGAACTGTCAAAACATATTCTTCACAAAGATTGGATACAACGAACATTATCGAACAGTTTACAGTTTCGCGTTCTGAAAAGTTATTCTCAAGTTCCATTATCGAAGTTTGACCTTCAGTTTAATACACACAGACTTCGCGACCAACTGTTAGTATAGAGGATATTTGCAGGCCTAGCGCTAGAATCATATACTGACACTAATAGTCTCTCCCGAGTCGGGATTTGAACGGTTGGCTTATTAGACTAGCATCGTACCAGTTGAGACCATAAGGTTCTCAATTGATTGCATGCCCGTAAAATGACGAAGAAGCTCAAACATATGTTTTTCATAGATTTTCGTTTTACAAATCCCCGTTTTTCATAACCTTATTTCTCATTTCTTAACGTTGCTTTTTAGTATTTTTCGAGTGTTTAGCGGAAATTATTTTTTTTACATATTTTACACGAATTTGGGCATTTACGCGCCAGGTATGCTCCGTGTAAAGAGAGACTCTAGATAGTTAATAGCTAACATTTTGCTACAGGAGGTTGACATTTCTGTTTATCAGACAAACTCTGTGCATTGAATTTTTATTACGTAGGCTATCGCAAGCAGTTTCCTCGAACAAAATATGAGAAGCTAATATTATACTGTCCGAAGAAAGTCAGTTTGTTTTTCTTTTTTCAATTTTTAGTTGCTAGCAACAAAATATGTACAGCGGTAACCAAATAGGTTTTGAAACGAATCGGTGAACATGAAAAGTTTATACATATGTACAATCATATTTTTCATGTCGCTAATGATTGTTGTGCTTAGTAAGTTCGAAAGGCGTTGTAAAATCACTTAGATTAGCCTATTTCTCACATCACCAAAGTTACCTGGCAGAGTTGAATCAGGGCAACTTGGGTGATGCGCGTTAATTTTACTCAACGTTTCCTTTGGAATGTTAACCTAAAAACAATAAATCGCTTCCAGTATACATTATATATTAAAAAAGGTAGGTGTTATTCCGTATTTCATTCATTATAACCGTTTTTTTGTGGAAAACGTATTAAAAAAATGAAATACCGAGTAACACCTACCAATACAGTTTGTTTAAAATTCAATACTTAACCACAACCAGAGAAACCATCTTCCTCGATCGATACTTACGTTTGATACTAAAAGTTTGATGAGTTTGGGAAAATTTAACTATGAGAAAGTTTACCATTCTATGACCACTGAGACGCGGTTCAAACGTGACGCACCTTTTCCATTTGTCGTTCCTTCTGCATCCATCGTGTTTGGTCAGAAGAATACATCGAAGGGAGCTCATTGGTCCTGTGCTGCTAACTGCCATGGCGTTGGACTCTTTTCGTTAACACACATTTTCACTAGGTTTGAATCATTATCATAATAAAAAGGGATTCTTTGAACGACATAACAAGTGTCAGATTATTCTAGGTATTTGACAAACGGACGAGATAGGTCCGAACTTTTTTTTTCAATTGGGGAAGGACATTCGAAAAGTTTCAGTTTTCCTTTACGCGTTATTGTTTGCTAAAACGAATGTGTTTACAGCAAACATAACTAGAAGGAAACTGTTACGACAAAACAAGACAAACGACTCTGTGAGACCGAACCATAAATGATTAAATTTTTAAATTAGATAATTACCTTTTTCATCGACTTCTTGATCGTTCTATCTTTGCCGACGTCTTCTTTGGAACTCTTCTTGCTTAAACTTGGTTCGACTGCCGTGCTCCTGCTTTGCAGGTTTGATTTTTTAGCCTTTTCATAATTGTCTTCAGATGGAAATTTTCGCTTTCTCTCATGACTTTCCTGTGAAAATGGTGCCTGTCGGCTTGATTTCGATGTGCTCGAGGACTTGGTGTTTCCGACTTGCGATGCGGTATCCTAAAGGAAGGTTCGACTATTCAGGATATATGGGCAAACAGCAAATTATATTATTATGTGGTACAGCGAAAACACTGATTAGGAAAAATAGTCGATTGTCCTAATAAAACATAACGAATAGGAAAGCTCTATTTAAGATATTAAAAACTAAGATAATTTATTGAATACCAAAATTAAATTAAAAAAAAGTCCGTCTTGTCTTGTCTGGTTTAATCGCTCATAAAGTTAGCCGAAGCCATTAAATGTTGGATGTTTTTTTTTAATAATTACAGAAAAATGCATTTTAGAAAAAAAAATAGCATTTTATGTGCGATGTTATTGATTTTTCGTCACCCGGTAATGATTTTTTCCTTTTACGGAAGCGGAGCAAAACGAGCTTCTTTATCGCAGTTTTTATAATTATGAAAAAGCATACTTTTCTACATCCATCATTCATACAATATGACCTGCAGCAACCTGTTTCGCTGCTAGTTATTTCAACGCTCAAGTGGTTCCAAAATAATTACCCTATCCGGCGGTAAATCCGATTGATCTTCCTCCTCGTCACTATTATAGTTTTGTAGTAGAGAATCCATCTTGAAATGATCGAAATCTGGGTGTTATGTAGTCAGCCTATACACCAGAGAGACGCCGAGACACTCACCGTTAAGGCAACTGTCAACATCAAAACGGGCGAGCTGTATAATTTTGCATTGCCGTTAACCGTTTTGATGTTGACAGTTGCCTTAACGGTGAGTGTCTCGGCGTCTCTCTGGTGTATAGGCTGACTACTGGTGTATAGGCTGACTAGTGTTATGTGAGCAATAAACGGTGAGTAGAACGGATGTCAATTTTTGACGGATAATAATTTCTTTGCTGCAATGGCTCAACTACACGATAAAAGTGTTCAGAGTGATTCGGAGTATTCGTTACCCAGAGAACGACTCATGTTCGTGAACCAACTAGCTGACATCTCTATATCCTAATTGCATTGCTCCATTGAGGGATAACCAGGCCTATGAAAAGACGCCATTTTTCTATGACCGAAAAATAACAAGCAAAATATTGGAACCACAGTGGGTTCGAAATGGAAATGGAGCCACAAAAAAAGTCACATACAACCCAGTGCAAAAGCATAGGCGCGTCTAAGGCCTGGGGATAACATCATTGCGGATCCCACTGACAGCTAATGAACTCACTTGTGTTATATGCGTATGAAAAATGTCGATGATATGCTATTCCGTTCATACACACGCGAAGATGTTAGCCCGGTTAGTCCTTTAGATATCAGCTACCTGTCATGAACAGCATGGACATTATGCTTCCAAACAGGTATGTCAAATATACAGATTAGTCTGTAAAAGCCGTAAATGCAGATATTAAGCGTTTTTTGTACAGAAATCCGTAATCTACAGAGTAGTATACATAAATTAAAAATATGCACAGATAACAGGTTTTTGGCAATGGCCTGGGGGCCCAGCCTGGGGCACCAAAATTCAAAGGAATGGTTGAAGAGCACTAATCTTTAATTTTTTCTGGTTTGAGCTTCTGGAATGCACTTTTTTATTTTATTGACCAGTGTTATTTATCAATTTGGAAATGTATACTTAAAAACACTCGTTTTTCTTCTAGGAATTTGGATTATGAAAAGAATTTCTGAACGATTGATGTCAAATACTCGTGCGTAAATCAGGAGAGAAATGCTGAAAAGCGTTTAAAAACGGATTTGCATTTTACTTCCCTTGAAGTCGTACCGCTTCGTCAGAATCAATGGCCAGAATTTCAGTACTACAATCTCGTTTCTGCATGTTTTACCCTACAGTCAACAACTTTATGCATTGTATTATGATGGTCTCTATGCATTGTACCTTTATATTAGGATGGTACAAAGCTTTAAAAATGATCAAGATTTTACTACATCATTTTTGTAGGACGCCTCTGTGTGTTTATTTGTTCGTCATGTAATCACTTTCCCGGTGAATAATCATAATTTGTTCTAAATGGTCCAAATAATTTTACGATTTTCAAACGCCGGGAATGTGTTAACAGAACGTTTCTGAAATACATAGTCAAGTTTACCTCTATAGGAAAAAAATGACACAAACTAGTGGAAATCATTTATTATATGTATATTAGAATAATACTCGAGGTTCGCTTCCGTTAAATTTTTAACGCAAAGTAGTCCGCTCAGTAGCTTGATTTCCATCCATGTTCCTTCGCTTTATGTTTGTGAAACGAACTGGGATCTACAAATCTTCTGCTACAGAATTCACATTGGTACGGCTTCTCGCCCGTATGTAGTCTCAGATGAACTTTTAGAGTTGGTTTCCGCTTAAAACTAGAAGTGTGTGATTACTTTATATATGTATACTTCGTTGCAAAATAGCAATACCTTTTATGACAATATTCACAAGTAAATTGTTTAGCATCGCTATGAACGACCTGCATGTGACGATCGTAAGTACTTTTATAGGTGAAATCCTGGAATCAAGAAACATTAATTCAGAAATTGTTTACCGCTATCTGCTGAGTTGAATACCTTATTGCAATCTTGGCAGTGATAAGCTTTTACGCCTCGGTGAACATTTTCGTGATCCTTGAGCCCTAACTTTTTGTTAAACACTCGACCACAATATGAACAAAAAAATTGCGGCTGTTTCCCTTGATGCGTGTTGTAGTCATGCTTCAGAAGTTTTGCTTCCGAAGTAAATTTTTTATCGCACTTTAGACATTGATGAAACTCCATTCCTGCATCAGCATGATCGGATTCCATATGAGCCAAAAGTTCTTTGTTAAATTTGAACACACGATCACAAATTGTGCAATCGTTACGCTCTACGGCAGGAATTTTGCGTGGTTTCATTGTAACACAATCTTTCTTGTGCGTTAGACGGTGGATTCGAGCCGCCAGTAAGACAGTAAATTTCTGCGGGCAAATGTCACATTTATATAACTGTAGACGGAAATCGTTGTGTTCCCTTTCGAAATGTTTTGCTAGCTGATAGTTTTTTTCAAAATCTTCATTACACATTCCACAGGTTTGTGGTATGAAATTGGCTCGATGTCGGCGACTTCCAATCATTTTGTTTATATTGCGCATACGAATCGACTTACTGGCTGAACATCTATGCTCCTTCAGGTTTTGTAAAAACTGAAAATGGCAGGCGCATTGTTGACATTTGTATCCTATGCAGGATTCTTGATGCAATATTAAATCTTCATCATTCGTAAATACTTCTTCGCAAAACAAGCACCCTAAAGGAAATTCGTGGCTTCGATAGTGAGAGTTCACAGCTAACAAATCCTCTAGTCCTATGAGACACCTGTCGCAATAATATGGTAGCAAAGAGCTGTGCTGTTCGCTTAAATGCTCGGAAAGCAATGTTTCACTGCCGGCAAACTTTTCGCAAATGTAACAGCTAACCATTTTTGAATCTAGGAATTTTTCATCTTCACTCAAATAATCGGGATCATTGAAAGGGAGGTCTACATCATCGATATACTCATTGTTTGCCCCGTCGTCGTCGTCGCTGCTGCTATAATAATGAGAGGCGCCAGTTACAATTTCTGAATTCGTTCTCGATTCAATGGTCCCATTTGGTGAATTATCTTCCGTAACGATGAAAGTAGGTTCTTCGACAAGCGGTTCTAGAGGCATCACCGTTACAATGTTGATTGCATCTTTCGTTTCGTCCGACAATGGTATACCCTGAGAAGCTCGTTTCTGCCTAAAATAGATTTTTTTTTAAATAGTGCCCTATTACTGCATTACCTATCCTTACTCTAAAAAGGTGCAAAAGAGCTTATCCGATGTCCGAAATTCAGAACAAATTGTATGCATGAGTTTGGTCTTCATTTCACATTCGTTACATACATTAGTATACTCTTCTGAATTGCTTATCTGTAAAATGAATATGTTCAGGGTATACCTATTACTGAACAATTTTTTTTATTGAACAGATACAAACCTGAATGCCAAGGGTGTCTTGCAAAAGCTCTACGATTTCTGCTAAACTTAGCCGCTCGTATATTGGATGGGTAGACACATTGTTTGACAAGCACAAGCGGCATGATTCAGGAATAATTTCCATTTGCTCAATATTGTTCAAAAGCTGACAAACGGCACAACGTAATGCTAATAGTTGCCTTTAAGATTTTACTTATGCAAAAGCCATTAAAAGTAAAACTGAGTTTATGTGTACTGTTTTGATGCTGCGATTTGAAATAAATATATCATAAACATAAGAGGGTCCGCTGTCCATTCCCTCGTCGTATATTTGACAGCTCGCCACAATCGCAAAAAAAATCTGTTCGACATGTAGTTGACGCTGTAAATGTATGGTGTTTGAATTTAATTTGACAATTTTTTCAATAGAGATAAGTGTCGTTTCATTGACGCACACTGGTTAACATGTAAAACCGTGTAAAGTAGCATTATTTTCCTTTAAACTGTAAATCATCGCATCTCGTCGTTTCGACTTTTTGTCATCTTTGGTCGATTATGAAAAATTTATTCAGAACCGGGCTTGAAACATATAATTCAGCTGAATATTTGTCCAGCTGCTGAAAACATAACATTGCAAACGAAACAACGATTTGTTTATTTTTTCCTCAACGAGTGGCACTAACACATTCGTACGTAAATTCAGCGGGTACGGATAGAGTGCCTATATATAACTAGAGTGGCGCTGTGTCATCCAGAGTAACGCTATGAACACTGAACATCTTTTCTCTTTGCTCCGCACGAGTTTTATAGGTTCTAGTAGACTGATTACTGTTAAAAAAGTACATATGAAATAGAAAATATATGAGATCCGGCTTCGTTCTCAATTTGAGGTTATGTTTTTACAGAAGTTGGTGGGTACATATCGTGTTGAAATTGCATTTTTTTAGTTAAAATCTACCAGTGGAAAAATCTAAATATATAAAGTTTCCCGCGACGTAAACTCGTGATAAGTCACTGCAAATAGAATCTTGATAGGCTAAAATCAAAAACATCATATCAAGAAGACTGGCATCTCTGGATCGATCCCATACAAATGACAAGCGTCAAATCAAACAGCGCACTCCATCTAATAAAGGTGGAAGTTTGTTATTAAAGTGCTGGTAATTACATCGCTGCGAAGACAGAATGTGCGTATGTTCGGTTTGTATTGTATCGCCAGCACACACACTAGCATGCGTCAGTTCCACTTCTACTCAAAAGACTGCGCTGCCAAAACTGTCGCTCATTCTCAGACAGAGCTCCCAGTCTTCTTGATATGGTGTTTTTGTTAAAATGCTCCTACAAATCATCATCATTTACTGCAGCGCCAGCTGTCAGCCAAACAGTCATTTTAATTGCTCATTAAATTTCCATTTCAGAAATTATCGATATGCTGGATGGATCGATATAGATTACTGCCCAACTCTTGTTATTGTTTGTTTAGATAATAAATTTAATGAAGATTCAAATTAGATTTTGTTTCTTGTGTTGGCTTAAGTAAAACTTTTAAATATTTAATGTTTACCATCTCTTAAAAATAGTAACAAAAACCTATAGCTATGGTAAGTGTAAAAAAAATTCAATAAAATTACCTCGATTTAAAACAAATAATCGTTGGACGACTGCAAATGAACTGTTGAATGTCGGCGTGAATGTTTTCAATAACATTTTGATATGTTAACTCGTGAATTTTTGAAGCGCAGAACACCAGTTTATTATTTAGGTATGAATAAAATCGAGTTAAAGGATTAGTTATAGATAAATTGTTCAATAAGAGCTAAACTTGGAGTTAGCCTTTGACGATTTAGGATAATTCAAAAACAACTACCTACCTAAATAGCTAATACAAAAAATCATCTGCCCATTTCGCTCCTTTCACTCATCATGAAATTTTGAGAGGTGCGCTTTCCTAAGTAACATAACAGCTGAAACAACACAGAATCGTTACAAGTTTAACTTTCTCAACTTTTAAGAAATACTAATACTTTCACTTTTATTGTTTATTCATAATTTTATGGATGAAACTGGCACATGCACTGGCAACTTATCATATATTTATTGCAAGAAAATACAGAATAATTTAATGATTCGCTCTAACTCTCACGGGATTCACTGTCACTGCACCACCGACAGAAGAAACAAAGTACCATAGTACATATGGTTTACAAACGTGTCTCGGTATGCTGGTTACGCTTTCCACCCCAAGCATGGAAAGGATTTCGAATGACGACTTTCGGCTGTCGTTGGATTCGTCCGTTGCTAATACTACGTTTGCCGCCCCACGGGAAAAAGACTGTACCATCTTGCCGTTTACCAGCCCATGAGAAGAATGGGGGGCTCTCGGGCTGCTTCCCGTTCCAGGGAACGACAACATTGCTTACTTGTCGTTTACCGCCCCATGAGTGGAATTTTTGCTTCGAGACGTACTTGGAGTTTCGCTTTTTTATGTGACTGTGGGATGAATGTCTAGGGTCACATATTAGTTCTAGGTTGTCTAGAATCATCGCATCCAACACCGGATCTTCCAAAATGTTTGATAAGCAAAGGTAAGTTTCTTTTGCACTTCTACCACAGGAGGAATTAATCTTCTCATCAATGTGATCCTCCGGGGAAGTGATTTCTGCAGTTTGCTCCTGACTGTGTGGATCACCCTCGGTCACTGAAAAAAGCATCAATATTAATGTGAGATGCACTGAAGATTTTGATCTACTGACAGCCAAAATCGAACCGAACTCTACCGAATATTCAACTTTCTGGATAGTAGGTTGTATTATTCTGCAGAATAAACCGTAGCCGATGATTACCAGAAAATAAAATAATAAGTCTTAAAATAATTAGGATGACTGAAATCAACTAGGAACAAAAGCAGGTGTGCAACGGTTTAGTTTTATTCCTTTAACTGATACTTGTAAAATGTTACGAGCAGCTGTCATTCATTTTCGCAGATGGTTATTTTGTCCTCATCTGATCAATGATGTGTTCAGCAGAATATTAGACTTACCGAATGAGGAATTGGTTTTTGCAGAACAGCACTAATCGGCGCCTTTTTAATATCAATACTTTTCATAAAAGGTACATCTAATAAGAAAAGGTAAAACTCGATTTAAATCTATGCTGACAACCTTCTATGCTATATATACTTTTGCATTGGCAATTAAGTTGAAGATAAGCAAAGAAATAAATTACTTATTGAAATCTTTACGTACGTTTATTGGCCTACTAATACGTTTTTATATCAAGGCAACTTTTTATTGGTCTTTAACGAATATACGGAGGCGCATGGTTTTCTGTTCGGAATTCTTGGAATGGTTTTTCCGTCCATGATGAAGTTATATTATTATAGTTTAGCAAATTTGTGCTGGACGAGATGGCTCAATACCACTATCTCTACAGAACAATTGAAAAAAAAAATGAAACAGCTACGATTAGCTGCAGAAGTTCAAAATGACCCAAAATAAATTTTGGAAAGTCACATTTCGCCATCAGATCATACTTGTTTCTTCTCGTTTCTTGAGCTTTATCTTTTTTACTTTGTTTGAGGGTTTCAGTTGAATCTGTGTTGTGAATTTAGTAGTTTATAGAATCGAATTAAAATCTTTCCTTCGAGCATAAAATACCACCTAGAGTGCCAAAAAATATTTTCCGTTAAATTTACCCTTTGAAATAAAACAACTTCACAGTTGTTATCGAGGTATGATGCTAATCTAAAATTTTGACTGTGTTTGAAGATTGAGCAATAATAAGAAACTGGTTTATCACAAGTTCGTTGAAAAGTCTACGCGATCGACAGTCTAATTTGTTGTCTTTCTTGCCGAAGAACCATTATAAATTCGATGTTGAGCAGCATGAGCAAAATCATAAACGCAATTAGGTAGTTCTGATGTGGATACGATTTTATTATCTTACTCTTTTTTAGTGTGCAAAAGATTAACAACAGAGCAACACAATGATAAAATACAAGAACTCTTTTTTTGAACTTGTAACTGAATTTTGATTGGACTTTGCACAGCTGTTCAGTTTCGATAGAAATACAAATTGATTCTTCATATATCATCACTAGTGATTTCTCGAAATTAGCAAAAATATGAAATATCTCATTTAGGCATTTTCTTGTTAATGTAATAAAAGTAAACAACAAAGTAACTCCATGAGAAAAGTACTATAGTACCTGCAAAAAATATTTTATGTTTTTCAAATCTCACTATTGATTTCTGGATTAAAACATTATCCAAAATGGCCTTTTTCTGTTGATATCTTTTAAACTGAAACCACTATTTTTCCAATATATTATACATTATAATGTTTTGCCATTTTTTGAATAGGTCCATAAAATTTGAGGCATTAGAATATCTGTCATAAAAAAGTTCGCAATCAAATGGAAATTTCAGGTGTTTATATGATCAACTATTTTCACATCGTGGAATTTTAATATTATTTGAGCCGTCATTTTAAGATGATTGTGACAAATTCAGGACTGGACACATTCAGGAAAATTTACTTTCTTCTTACATTTTTCTTTGCTCTCATCCGATCCATTTTGTTCACTAGTTCCCGCGTTTTTCAGATTTTTATTCCATTCATATACTGCACAAATATCGTCCAGCTGGAAAAAGTTGTGTATTGCGTAACTGCGATAACGGTTCAACAACATGTCGTAGACCACATTTCTTTTGGTAATCCACTCACAGCCATCGAGAATATCGTTCAGCCTGTAATCACTTGAGTCTAGTTGTACACAGCTACATTCGGTAACTGCCGCTAATAGCGATAGGGCCAGATGTAACACGATTGCCATTGTGAAGCAATATGTCCTAAATACTGAGATTAAATTTAAACGCAGCGCTCATATCCATCGAGCCGCTGTCAGATGTCCACTAGTTTAACTGGAGTCGCCACGAATCCCTTTTATAAGCCAGAGTGAAGACACTTTTGGCTGATGGCGCAATTCTTTGTGACAGAAGAAGGAAACCGTTGGTTACTGCTTCATCGTAATACATTGAGCACCTTCACTGTTATTTTCACGGTATGATCGCAAAAGAGTCGCATTTGTCGAAAAGTGTGTATCTACGAGATAGTCTCAACTTTGTGCTACATCTTGACATGTCTTCTATACTATGTATTAATGAAAAATCCAAATTTTGAAATACCTAAATTTCAAATAGGACTGTTATGCTTTTCCGATTTGTCCAGTTTCAAAATGCCCAATATTGTAGTGATGCTTTCGTGCTTACATTTTCTTTAAAACGTGAAAACTTATCACTTTGGTATCATTTAAGAGTTAGTTGGAGCAAAACGACTACTGTTAATGTGTCGTTATTACTAACACCAAAAAGTCGCTCGCTTTAATTTTTTGAGAAAATATTTTTGTAATCCCATTGAAAGCTGCATCACGTGCCTGTTAGTTTCGATGAAAAAGTGTTCATGCAAGAAAAATTCGAAATTCACCAAATGTATGACGTCGTTTCACTCCGTTCGGTCCTATTAAATCGTTCATTGATATGGTTCATTTGAATGTTTGTCGACCTGGAAGTGTTTGAGATCAAGTCACGCAGTGTACATCTTATTTCTCTCATTTAGACCATCGACTCTGTTGACAGGATGGGGTGAAAGCTGTGGGAGGTAAAAATGGACTACGCGCAAAGATGAAAAGTTTTGTGCGTGGCGTCATACTCCAAAAGGCTACACCTTTAATGGCATGCAAACGAACAACTGAACTGTATCTAATTGATGGATAGTGGCTGTCGTTGCACGAGTCTTAATAGCTGTGATAAATTTCAACCGTTTTCAATTTAACACTGCTTGGTTCTGAAAAAGATGTTCACAAGTACTCGAGCATTCTTCATTAAACTATTGATAGGGTGCTTTATAATTTGATTTAATTGTATTAAATCGAGGTGAGTGACGTGAACGTAAATTTATTATGTGAATTAAAATTTCTAAATAAACTTTTTATGGCATTTTCTCACAATAAATAGAATTTCAGGAAAATTGAATAACAGTGTATTGAAATACCTTGCTTTTATCTAGTTTTTTCGCAGGATAAGCCAATGCTCTTTCATATGAATCTATTATCAAGAATTTATATTATTTTCAACACGATTTCCAGTATAATCATCACATATTCGAACAAAAATATGCACAAATAGTAGGGTATCGGACTACTTCGGCAGCAGTTTTCTACAGCAGTTATTAATGCGAAACCTTCGGCAGTAATACCCTATATTCTAGTTAATGCTAATACCTAGATTTTGGCCTGCTATGATTAAACATTGTTTTTTTTTTTTTTTTAGAAATTTCGCTTCTGTGGCGATGGCGACTGCCCGGATTGGGTACTGGCTGAGATCCATTCCAATTTGGCAGTACTGAGTTCACATCAATTGCAGACGGCGGCTGAATGTGCTACCAAATGCTTTTTGGGGGAGGAAGTACCAGTAATTGACAATCACTTCCAAAAGAAGAATAGTTATATTCATGATGATGCAATTTAATCGCAGGAAGACGACGTTCGTACAATTTTTGGTATATCAAAGGGCACGATGGACACTCCAAAGGCTGCATTTGCGTGTATCCGATTTCTGCTGGTAAGTGCTTCTCGCTTCAACACCGAAAGTTCAGTATTTGGTACTGAATTGCAGCAGTTAGGATTACCAAAGGAGCATACTATCGTTATGTGTCGAGTGCTAGACGACTATCTCACTCAGATCCGAGCTAGACTATGTCAGTCTAGCTTGACAATCAATGAGCTGGAAGCAGTCACGAGTAGCACACCGGAAAATACGATTGATTGCATTCAACTTCAAATCGGAATTAAAAATGAAATCATCAACGGAGTTCCTCAACGAACCACCCACGCTGTTAACATCAATCGTAGTGACATTCCAATATTATTAAAAGAGATGAAAAGGATTAGGAGTTTAATGGAAGAGTATGACTATGACGGAAAAAATAGTGATGGTAAATAATTACTCTACTTTCGACTTTATAATAAGAACCTATGTATGTTACTTTTGAAGAATCCAGTTCCTCATTGAAACATTTATAACAGACAAAAATTTATAATTACAAATAATTTTATTTTTCATTTATCATTAAAATAATTTACGATTCACGAAACGGATCAAGAGTGTGATTTAGTTTTTTGTATATGCGCTTAAGATACAGACACAGCACGTGATCGGCCCAGTTGCCAAATTCGAGGTAATACTTCACGCTGCGACGGTAGAAATCCAGCTTCAAAAGACCCGCTTTCATCTAAAATCACATGATGTAGTACGATGCTAAGGTTAGTAATTATAGTTTTACCTCACAGTAGCGCACATCATTCAATCGGGCTGGAGTATGATGTACTGTGTAGTAATGGCGGAACAGTTGGGATGATTTTTCGAACAAAATCTGTAAATAGCAATAACATTTGAAAAAGGTGCCGTAACTGTTAACTAATGTAAGAAATCGTATTGCATCAACTTTTTAAATTATACTATATTTTCCGAGATCGACTGGTGTTGTTTGCCATGATTGACGTGATTGATGGAAGACTGTCAATGCCCAGAACCCTTTGTATTGTATTTGTGTCTGGCTGAAACTTTGCATAGATATTCCTATGAGTTGAATATGTCGTTTTGTGGTATGGGTATTTTTTTTTTAATGCAAACATCCAGCTCAATCGGACTTTGGAGGCGCCACTCAAAGCGGTCAAAGTTTCACAATTTTCATCGATAAAAAAGGCACATTTTTTTTCAAACCAAATGTCTTTAGAAATTCATGAAACTTCGAGATCTGGTGTTTTCAATAATTTTTTTCGACTTTGAAAAAATGACCTTCAGGGAGAGTCTTTCAGGTTAAAAACTTTCTGACTTCGTGAAAGTTGATATAAAAAGAAACTTAGAGACAACCGATGACCATGGATTTCTTAGAAATTTGGCATTAAAAAAATGTTTCGATATCGAAAATTTAAAACTTTGATCACTTTGAGGCACGACTTCCGGAAGTCAGATTCCAAAAACTAAGTCATCTTTGCCAGGGACTTCTAATACTCAAGTTCCCGTACGTGCGGCGAAGCTTACTACCGACCAAAACTAAGTCTATTGCTAAATCGATTTTGTTGAACAAATTTAAACCTAACCTACCGAAATCCCGGCGAGAAACAATTCTCTTTCCGATATCACTTCGTCTTTTTCTAGCCTTCAAATTGCTTTGTCACCTGGTTAACAAAAAAAGGAAAACTTTCTCACTACTCTTTCACCTACTTATTTTGCTGCCAAGTGGCCTTCGTTGTTTCTCTCTCGAGAAACAAGGCGTCTTGTATCCGCACTTTATTCGGGCGAAAGGAATATACCATTCCAAATTATGCAGCGGAAGGTTACATGGAATGAGCAGACCCGGATTTGAGTATGCCAACGGGGGAAAATGCCTCGCTAAACCTCGACCAGACATTGCAACAAAATGAGGACCCTTTTTTGCTCTTCACCTTCCACCGGAGCGTAAAGTCACTTCACAATTTGCAATAATCTTACGTCGAGATGTTTTAAGGAAAGAAGTGTCCCACGAAAACATCTGCCTCGGGCCTCCCATTAGTCAAATGCGGGCCTTGGAATGGAATTATGTGACTATGCGTTGTTCTGGGAAAGAGGCTACGGCACGATTAAGTTGGAATTTGGCATGAGGACTTGTTTCGAGAAGATGAAACTTTTGAGAACTTCGAAAAGTCAATTTTTTTGAGTGCCAGAGTATGATGTTATGCGATAAACAACAATTCAAGTGTTGTTCTCGAACTGACTATTAAATGAACTACACAACGATTTATTGAAACAACACGTGCATTGCACGGTAAGCGGTATTGCTCATGATAGCAGGAAAACACTTTATCTTGTACGTTGTTCTCTCTCATTACTTTTATTTAATAAACTCCGTTCCCGTTTTACTACATGAAAATCAGGATACTTCTAATCAATTTGCCTCTCTTCAATGTTCATAAAATTCATATTTTTTTTCTGAACCTAATTACAACCATATCGATTTGAACTAACGGTAGAGATTTTACTTCAATTTGTTCTACAAGAACCAGTCATTCCGCATTCTATGTTCTAAATACATATTTTAAATGAAATATGTTCTGAACACATATTTCAAATAAAATATTTAAAGTTGCACAATGAGTTTTAAACCTCTATATTATTCACTTTGAGTCACTATTTGAATGAAAAAAGTCACTGAGATCATAATTTGTTCACTCCGAGTCCGTTACTAGCCTTGAATATTTTAAAAGAATTGGCTTTTATGATGCACAGTTTAACCAATTTAAAATACAGGGTGTCACCGTGAAAGTGATACACAGATTTGAGTGTCTCCTCTATCCTACCCTGTTTAACAGCTGTGTTTGTTTTGATTGCGACACCGTGTTTCACTTTTTTTTTCAGAGGAATACTGCTATGGAAACGAGTAAAGAACAAATCGTGATTTTGTATTTGCTGAAATGAGCAACATACAGATCAGAAGAAAGTTGTCACTTCTGCATCTAAGCAGTTTTTTTGTGAACAGGACCATCAAACGGTCCGAGGATGCTGACACATAAACAGGGTAAAAACAAACAGCAAACGGGTAAAAACATATAGTGTAACATAAGACTTTGGACACTTTCAAGAACCTTTTGGTGATGATCTGGGGAGAAATACGAAGCCGTGCGTGCGGCTTGAGATAATTTTGAAAAGCGTTTGCGGGCCGTAATCAAATGCAAAGGCGAAAGTTTTGAACTGAACTAATATTAATGAAAAAGAATCAGAGAAAAAATTATCATCTGTTCTACTTTCTGGCATAAATGTAAACGGTGACACCCTGTAAATTAAAGGAGATCAGCCAAATTAAATCAAAATTAATTGGGGTAAACTCAAAACTTTGAACAAAAAAATGTTAACTTGAAGAGAAAAACATGCCTGAACTTTTGGACTGTAAACAAAATAATAAACATTTCTAATTCAAGCGTTGATCTTTTGTTGAGTGCTAATAAATGAACCTCTGGCTGTTAGTGTTGTGTAACTCCAGTTATTATTTCTCATCATTTTCTTTACGCATATTTTCATTCCAAACAACTTTTATCCTTTTTTACAAAGGGGGGTTTGTTAGTTATAATAATTATTACTAAATGATAAGTTAGTGTGGCCAATCACAAATGGTGACTTCTCAACACTGTTAGGAATTTGTAATTTTAATTGTTAGGATTTGTTTACTTTCGCAATTAGGAATTTCTATCTTTTCTTTCTTACTTTCTTCTGTGTACGAATCAAAGCCGTCGCTGTCGGTTGGATAGGGGGAGGGTGAGTTACAGCGACTATATACCCTACTTTTATCGTAGTCATTGATACTGAATACTGAAAACTTGAATTCCCTTAATCTACGCATAATTCTCAAAAACATGGAGAGCTTCTATTTTCTCCTGGAACCGATGAATTTTTTTCTGCCCACGTAAAATGGAGTAGTTAAATAGTGAAACCAAAAAAATCTGATCAGAAGTAGTTGGTTCTGTGTACATGTGAAGATTTCGTTATGCCTTAACTTTTGATTAGGTAACAATAATAATAATTGATATTTGTATTCTATGAGGTGTTGGCCTAGCGAAGTTGTAACAACGCAGGTTATCTGGGTGCGAATCCCAACGCCAGCAAAAAAATTATCGCAAATAGAAAAGTAATCTACTGCTGGCGACTCTGGTCCTTAACGGATTAGCTAACTGGCTACATCTGTTGATTACGACTAGAAACTAAACTTACATTGCAGCATTTGATCTCAACCGTGGGAAGTGATACCGGGCGCAGATACTCCGTTGAAACTGTGGTATATTTGTACAATAACTCCGTCAGTAATTCTTCTAGCTGCCAAAGCAGCATTAGAAATTCCTTATCGCATAGATCCCATGTTTCGACGATGCTGTCGTAGTGCTCAAGAAAATACTTTGTTTCCACAATGAAGTTGTACACCTAGAAGGCATGAAACATCGAAACTATCTAAAGATACGCTGACGGACGTTTACAAACCAGTTTCCAGTTGGCAACATCCTCGGGAGTTTTTGCGCTTCGCAAGTATTTTACTGTGTCTTCCAAGATCATTTCACCTGCTTTCCGTCTCAGTTCAAAATGACTACTAAACTTTCTTCAGACATTGAAGGTCAAATGAAAGTTCGAGCAAGCATTGTTTTTAGACGGCCATTTTTAGCCGATGAAAGTGTGGCAGTCATCAGTACATTACATATCTGCTTTAAAATGTATTTGAGATATTATTAGAAATAGCTTTTATTTACTTAATACGAGTTCGACATACAATTCTATCCATTTGCTTTTTGGCCACGTGCATGCATATTTTATCTTACACTTTACAGTTAATTATAATTGTCCAATCGTGGATGAGGTTGATCTTACAGTGTGAACGTGTCCAATGTGATCGTTATCTTTTTCAGAATCTTTTTCAGATACAAACACAAATAACGATCGGCAAATGTTCCGTACTGTAGATATTCGTTCACCCTTCGGTTGAAGAAAGCAAGTTTGACTAAAGCCGATTTAAGCTTCGTGGGTAGAGAAGAGTATTATTTGTAAGACAGGATCGAGAGAAAAAAAGACAAGTTTAACAATCATTACCTCACAGTTGTCTGTTTCCTCGAAACCCGATTTCTTGTGACGACACGAATGATGGTGCAGCCTCAGATCCTTGACACTGTGAAATTCTTGCTGTAAGATGTGATAGAGCCAAGTAGACATTAGTTGTTGATTATTCGGTAGCCGGTAGATTATATTTAGCACTGGTTGTATTGATTTTGAGTTGGCAGTATTTTCAGGAAACTCAATGCCAATGCCAAACAGCTCGAAAGCTTCAGACTTTGAGAATTTTATTGTGGCGTTCAATTTGTTATGCATGAGTATTAATAATATAAAAATATAGATGCAGTGATGATCAACAAAGATACTTTATCATTAAACCTGCAAAACTTACCCCGCAGCATTGCAGATTAAAGAAGTTTTCATGTTGACGCCCTCCTACACCGTCTAGCGAAAGGGTGGTGAATTTTCCCAGGAGCTGCGTCACACTCTCATGGATCTCGATCAAGTAGTGCAGAAAGAAATTTCCTGACAAATCCCAGTGGCTGATGATCGAGTCGAACTCATCCAAGAAATACTTAGTTTCTGCGATAAACTTTTCAATCTAAATGTGGGAATAGTCATGTTATATTACATACTTATTTTGATTTAAAAAAAACTCACATCTTTGTTTTGAGCGATTCTTTGCATTTTCACAAATTTAGTATACCACCTATTTTGGAATTAAAATCTTCTCTGGCAAATAGAAATAAATGGTCTTACAGAAAATTGTGGATTTTCTGTGAGCAATGACCAGTGTGGCTACCACACGTCGAGAACGAACGAAGCTAGACTCGAACTGTGCGAGCACCAAACTCTCACCCTTCGAAGGAAGCTGTGCGAGTAGGAAGATCGAACGATCCGCGTTCGTCGTTTAATTCCGGTTCGCCGCAAAGTGCGAAAAATGCAAGGTGATGCACTTTACTGTTGATTGACAGTTCGTGTGGCTACTGGCTCAGGGTAATTTAAATTGGTAATCTGAATACAAAAAATGTTTTCGAATTTTCAGCTAGCTTTTTATTAAAATTTGAGAGAATTGGATATTTTTTTTAACATTCTTTTCAAATCAATTAATAGACTGAGTGTGTATTCCTGTCCAAAAGTTATGTACTCTTTCAGTCGATGACGCATATGATCCAATTTAGCTAGTGCGGCTTTCAGCTAGAAGAGATTTTTTAAGACGAAAAAGATTGTTGCATTAGTTTTGGATAATTTTGGAATTTGATCATTTTAGGAATTTGCGAATGACATAACAATCAAGGTAGAATATGTTCCTTTCGAAAGAAACTTTGCACATCACGGTTGCAAATATTTCACTGATCAACATAGATCTTATTTTAGAATTCGAAGCTTTCAAGGAGAGATATGATAGTTTTTTTCTTTGCTCGAATAAGAATATCTGGAAAAGGGCGTTTTCATCTATTCTGCTCAGACGGAGGCCCACTATTGTTTTCAATTTGACCCTTTCAATCCAAAAAAAAAAACCGCAGTACTTTCAATTGATAATGTTCATACAGTTGACTTATTTACCAACACGTACATGGCACATTAGAAATTTTTTAATGAAATGAAATTGTATAGATTTAAAATAACTGCAAAGTTTTCAGTTCAGTTTGAGTAAAACAGTTATGTATTGGAATAAGTTCTGAAGGGTAATCCGGCTTGGAGGATGTTAGGTACGCAAGTGCTAGTTGCGACTTGTTTTCAAGGCTGCGTATCTTACCTCAAGTATATTAGTGTATCGAACGAAGCGACCATTGTGTACAGCGCGGTAGTGCTTCCTTAATTCGCTAGCATCATGGAACTCCAACTACGGGTGGGCACATATTTGTAGTGATTCATCAATGATACAATTTAGTATGCCTACCCCACAGCAGAATAATTCCTTCTCCGACTTTGCTCGACCGTCATCGTACGGCTGGGCATCAAATTTTTGTAGTAGCACTTTTATTTGAGCACGTATATCCCGCAAATAACTGTGGAAAACTCCACGGTAGATATCCTTGTGCAGAATTATCTGATCGTATTCGTCCAGAAACTGTTTCACGTCGTTGCTCATTTTGTCTAACTGGTGTTTAGTTGAACAGTGTTAATATCGGTGGTGAAGTAAGGTGAAAGTTTTACTTACGTTCCGATATTTGTGGCTGTAGTTGTACACCGGTGTGTGAACGTAAGCTGTAACTCGGACCATTTTTCGATACTAAGAATAAATTCTGTTCCCGATACTTTCACGGTCGAATCGGAAGTGAGAGTTGCGCATTTGAGTTGCCGGACATAACGTCCTGCTATATTGCGCTTAGTTAAAAATAAGACATGTTCGAAGTGAAACTGAATTTTTACTTGGATATGTGGATGTCGACTTCAGTAGTATGTTTTGTTCAGGATGACTGCGATTACAACGGCAGTTAAAAACTGCATTTTGTTTTACAGCTTGCAGTTCGAAGTATTATTCTCAAAAAATTGTATCGTTTTGCTTGAAAATTCAACCTAACCCTAATGAATTCTTTAATTTGACTGAGAAATAAGATAAATCATTGAACTAATTTATCACCAAATTTCTGACTAGGTTATCAAAAAGCCTTATTTTTACTTAACTTTTAATTTGCTGCTTCGAACATTCGCAAAATTCTTACATCAGTAGAATTAAAATTAATATTGACATTTAGGTAAATATAAATTAAATAGGTGGACCACGGAAAATCACAGGCTTGCAGGATTACTCTCTCAATTTCCATCAGACTGCCAACGTATTTTTTAAGCTTTATAGTCTCATATTAAAAGCGGGCACGTTAAATTTTTCCGGTACCTTCATAAGTTTTCTGTTTCGTAGTTTCATTCTAGTCGGGTGGAGAAACCTGACTTTTATTACTTTTTAAATACATCAACTTCGTTGCCATGTACAGAATACGGATGGTAATTTTTTTATTTCGACTAGGGGAGGAGTACCAGTTATGGCCTATAGAATTTTAAATGGTATATCGACATAACTGATACTTTTGCTCTTATGCGATATAACCATAACTGGTGCACCTGCCATAACTGGCTCACCTACCTTATTTGAATTTTATTTTTCAGAGTGAAATTCCTGGGAATCAGTCTATTGTATGAATAAAGTTAACCAATTATTCAGTTCTTTAATCCTTCAGATCTTCCAACAATACCCTCACATTAGGGTGTCCCGAAATAACGTTTTGTCAGATAGTCTGGGGGCTCAACCGGAAAAAGTTGGTTATGGTGTAACAAAAAAAAACTTTTTTATGGCGACAACTCCGGAAAATGTTAAGTCGACGTTTGAGTTTTATAAAAAAAATATATTTTTCACGTTTTTTTTCTTTCAAATTTTTTTACCACTTAAAAATCCTGTAAAACCGAGCCCGAATATAGGGCGGGGGCCTAGCGTGATTGGTAACGTCTCCGCCAACCACACTCGACGCCTAAGTTCGAATCCCAACGCCGATATAGGTGTCGATGGTTGTGGGGTGGCGTGATCCACTCACAACCAACCCAACTGGTGGCTAGATTCAATCCTAGTCGACACCGGGAGATTTTCTGAGGCGAAAAATCTCTGGGATCACGCCTTCCTTCGCATGACGATGTAAAGCCGTCTTGAATCGTTGTTCAGCTATTAGAGTTTTACTATGGAAAGAATATTGTAAAATGTGAAAATCTTCAGTGTGTGCAAAATCTAGTCAACCATTCTTATTCGTTTGAATCTGTATCGATATACATAGGGTAACGGGGGTATTTTGGCCAGCTTTGGGAAGTGTTCGCACAGTTCATTAAAAACAAACACAGGTTTTCAACATAAATACCGACTCTAATATACCATTGTTAAAAGTTAAGAGTCTATTTTAATATACAACGTTCAACAATATTGAAAAATATCCTAGGAATATCAAAATTTCTACGAAGTACTAAAAACATATTTTGGTCCACCAAATTTTTACTTTGGCCCACCTTTATATCTAGAGACGTGTATGGAAATAGTTCGGACTAATTATATTTAAGATCATCATCGGTATTTTTAAAGCAAAAATAGTGGGTTTGAGAAAAACATCCTTCTGCTGTGATTTTCTGTAAATTTTAGGCATTTAAAAATGAAATGATTTGGCTTATAGCGGTTTGACAGGCATTCTCATCCAATTTCATATCGTTAAATGTGATAAATTAAGAAATAATTACCTGTAAATTGTCACAAGCTGCTTCTTTGTTTACGCGCAACAGCCGAACGGTAAACAAAGAGATGTCAAAACTTGGCATGGCCAAAATATGTTCGCTTCAGAAAGAGGGAAACATATTTCGACCATGCGTTTGTTGTTTTTCCAACATGTTAGGGTATACAAACTGTTTCTATGACATTTTATTGATGTTACTACAACAACGAATTGTTTCAAAAGCATACATATTTGTTACAATAGCTTCCGGACGTTGACTTGTAGGTATTACCACTTCCTCTTGACTTTGGGTTGACTCAGCTATGACTTTGAATATGTATGAACTAATTCCAAAATAACACTACCTAGAGCCAGTTTTTCGCCGAAAATTATAGTGTAGTATGTTCAATGTTGCATGCTAAGTTTTCTAATATTCATTGAAATAATCAAATAAAATGCGTAAAATGTTACCGGGTGGGCCAAAACATGCATGTGGGCCAAAATACCCCCGTCACCCTAATAGGCGCTGCAGATTAACAAGTATTTATCGTTGCTTGAAGCCTGAACGATGTCGTCCAGCAGGGTGGCGACTCAATTTCCAAAAATAAATTCCCTGATATTCCCTGATGTTCCTAATTTTTTCCCTGATTATTCAAATTTATTTTAAACTGATTTAAGTTACGACTATCATAGGTTTTTCCACCTAAACCTACTAAAAAGGATCAGACTTGAACTGATTCCTGCTGAAATTCCCACCAGTAATTGGAACAGTTTAGCTTCGGTTTTGCTAACTTGAAACTTGAACAAAAATATTTTTTGTTCAGAAACAGTGTTTAATAAAATTGAAAATAAAAATACACTGGATGACAAAAGTGAAACAAAGTTTTTGAAATTTTGGTTGGATCAGTTGCATAATTGTTTCAAAATCTTGACTTCATAACTTCATGACTTCATAGAAATTAACAATTTCGCAATCAAACCTTCAGGCTAAACACTGTCGAATGCTTTTTTTATGTAAAGAAGAGCAGCTCCACTTGAATAACCTTCAGATTCATCAGCTCGTATCATCATAAATTGATTGGTTGACAACTTAAAACCTCGGCTTGTTATCCGGTTTTAAAATTTGAGTACTTTTGGCATTTTTCCATGATTTGGCAAAATGATCATTTTAAAACAGTTTCTGAGAATTTCTCAAGAACTTTAACTGCTTTTATACTTTTGAAAAATTTCAATGATAGATTCAGTCTCATTTAAGTTAGTTTCAATCAATCCTGCTGGTAATAATTTCGGGGTAGAAATTTGATAAAATTAACGTGTGACTTCGTCTTTAATTGTACTCACTATATTTCGAGATATGAACACACTCAAACTATTGAGCAAATCTTTGAGTCTTCTGTTAATTGGTTGCAAAAAAGTAATCACCATTTTTGGTTACTGGAATATGACAATAGCGATAGTAAAGCTTGCTCAGGTGATGTTAGGCGGTGCGTCAATAGTTCGGAAGCAATTGCAAGAAACCGAAAAAAAAAATCTCGTCTAACCACTGGTTTTTATAAAAAGGCGTAGTAATTACCATAAAATGCGCGCACTACTTAATGACTTGTTAATAAATCTAATTCAGAACTAACTCCGTAAAAAAATCCCAAGCCTATAAAATTTTCCCTGATGACTTCTTAAACTCCCTGATATTCCCTGATTCCCCTGATCGAAAAATTAATTCCCTGATATTCCCTGATTCTCCCGGTTTTTCCCGGTAGTCGCCACCCTGTCCAGACTTACAGTTAAAAAAGATATTTTAACAGGCGCTTTCCGAAAGAAGTTAACTGACACATCTTCCATCTAAACAATACCTCTTGTTTCTACCGATTCCGTCGTAAAAATAATAAAATATCAATTTCCGAGAGTATTGCTATTATTGCGTCAGAGGTCATTGCGATCTGGAATCAGGCCGGTCTCCTCCACCAAGTTGAACGAAACGTTGTAAACAAAATTTTGAAAGTGAAGTGTAGTTTGCAATTAACGTTTATGTTACGTTTGCAATTTTTGTTTTGAAGTGTAGTGAAAAATTGCAAACGTATAAAGCAGAGTTATAAATTAAAACATGTAAAGGCGATTCAAGAGCAGAGGGCGTTTGAAATACAGTTGAAAACATTCTTCAACATCGTGATGTGTCATAAAAAAATCGTATACATTACAACAACTTGATTGAGGCATCTGTTGATGACTATTTGAATAATGTAAATAATAATTAGTTTATAGAGTCTCACAGACGGTCTCGAGGTACGACGCTGGCCTAACAAGCCAGTCGTCATGAGTTCGAGTCTCGGCTCGGGACTGTTAGTGTCAGTAGGATCGTAGCGCTAGCCCCGCAATTGTCTTGTACACTAATCAGTCGGCTGCGAAGTCTGTGTATAAATAAAACAGAGGGTCGAGTTCCGAATCGGGATGTAGCAGCAAAGGTTCGCTTAGTTTTTTTTTTATAGCGTAAATAAACAGCTGAAATAATCGAAATAATCAAGCTGAAATAATCGAATGACATTTTCATTGATTTGTGAACTTGAAAAGTTGATTCATTGCATGTCGGAACTAAAAATCAAAACCTAGCTATACGACGTTTTCGTTGAAAAGTTGACTTAATGTTGCCCACACTGAAGATTATCACATTTTACAATATTCATTCCATAGAAACTCGAATATCCCAACAAATATTCAAGATAGGATTTTTGTGTCTTTTGGGGAGTTTTTCTTTTGAAAATCCTTATCTTTCTGTGGTGTAGAATGGCTGCTTGCGTAAAGTTTGGTACGCTTTTTAAAGGTTTGATTTCAGAAAATACAAGAATCAAGAATTTTCAGAAGAGCTAAAAAATTTGTAACAATGAAATTTGAACCACAACAAGCCGTAAGATTTTTTTTCTTTAGTTTGGTTCGGTTTTACGGAATTTTTAAGTGATAAAATAAGAGAATTTTTTGAATTTTTTCATAATACTTGAATTAGCACATCGACTAAACATTTTCCAGAGTTATCGCTATGCAAAAGTTTTTTTGTTACACCATAACCAATCATTTTCCGGTTGAGCCCCCAGATTATCTAACAAAACGTAATTTTGGGACACCCTACCCCACATCATCCAAGCAACCAGAAGTTCGAATTTCACTCAACAAAGTGAAGTGAAGTTCACATAAGTTTCAGATTTAGTCCCGCGGAACTTTCTCGCTGTGCAACAGGACGCATTACTTACAAACTGAACTTCATTCTCAATAAAGTATCGTCAATACTCGAAAGCAAATTGAAAGTTCATAAAAAACTGCTCGATCGCCTCCACACGTGAACTTTAAAACCCCTGAAATTAAAGTTCGGTTAACATTTTATCCGTACTTCTAATCAGCATGAAAGTTCAAGGGAAGCTACTTGCTTCATTTGCGAATTAGACTTTTTAGGTTACCTATCCTCCCCTTCCAGATGGTCTAACAAGCCAGTCGTCGTAGGTTCGAGTCCCAGCTCGGGAGAGACTGTTAGTGGCAGTAAGATCGTAGCGCTAGTAAGTGTCCTGTACACTAAAACAGTTGTACCGCGAAGTCTGTATATAATAAACAGAAGGTCGATTTCCGAATCGAAATGTAGCAGCAAGGCTTATCCTCCCGTTTATTTCAACCAGAAATCCCACATAAGATCAAAATAATGGTCGTAGTGGTCCAAATCTTACAAAAAAAAACAGAAATCAATAATAGTTTGATATATCGTAATTTAGTATTAATTGGTCATTGACAAAGTAACCACCGACTCCGTTTAACGATCAGAAAAACTGAGCAGTTTTCATATGGTGAATGAGCATTGAAAAGGTTACAAAAATTGCAACATTCCTTCATCAATAGCGTTTTTGTTTTTGTTTTAAGTTTTGCGGTTCTAGATAGTTTAAATAATGCGTGCCATCGTTTTATTATTTTCAGTCTTATGTCATTTTTCATCATCCATTTATGATCGTAAATTCATCAGTTGACACTTTGTTCTCGTTATCATGTACGATCAATCAATCAAAACACATGACACAAAAAAAAAATCAATATAACAATATTTTTTCTAATTCTAAACAAAATTACAATTTATACCACGAGCGCACTAAGTTTCTCAAATCTTTGTAATTTAGATGCTAAGTGCTGAAGAAATTTCAAAATTATTGTAGGTAGGGTGTCGACTCGAAACCTGCCGAAGACAATCGATACCCTATATTTTTTTACCAAATAGAAACTTTAAATTGGATTTAGTTTCATTTATCATGTCGTAATGCCACAAAATATCGAATCGAAAATTGGTCGCAGTGACGAAGATACCCAACACGGAAAAACAACTTGTCATGTTTGCTAAATTATTTTTTTGTGATTGAAATGATTAGAGCTATATAAAAACTGCCTCATAAAACACTAAAATGTTGCTTGAAATAGGATAGCATTTGATCTACATTCAAATTTGGTTGAACGTTCACAATTAATAAATTAATTCACTTAAGGGATTTTTTTTCGCTCAATACAAAAAAAGTATTTGTTCCGTGAAATTTATTACACTGTTTTATTTTTACTCTGTCATTCTGTTGACAATAAATCTGTTTTGTATTGCTTTAAATTATTAAGAAATCTGTTGTTTATTCGGATTCGTCCACTAGTCCATAAGTTCGACTTACTTTTGCTAATAGTTTCCTCAAATTGACATCTATGACGGCTGTGTATTCAGACCCAACTCTCAAATATTCCTCCAACAAAACTCGCATAATTTCTAGCTTAGTTCGTGCCGATTGTAACTATAACCACAAATGAATTTTATTTGTATTATAATTATCGATTTAGTTTTCACTTTTACGCACCTGTATGACTTTATCATCCACTATACGCGGTGTGTAGTGACACTTCAAATAGTGTTCTCTAAATTCGTCAAAATCAACGAACAACTGCTGCTTGGTATAGAAAAACGTACCATAAGTAAGCATATCATTCAATCAATTAGCCAAACTTACCGAGCAGCAGAATAGTTCTTCGTATTTCTGATTCCAGCAACTGTACTGGCTAATGGATTCATACTTGGCCAGCAATTTTTTAACAGTCTCTCCGATATCGTTGAACAAGCGGTGATAACGTTGAGGAGGAACCCGCTGTTTACCCACTATACTGTCAAATTCCTCCAAGAAGTGTTCCAGATCGGTTGCGAATTTAGCAAGCTATTTGAGGCAGAATACGCGATTAGTGTTTTTTTCTTTTCCGAAATGTTTAGATTTTTTTTTACATTTTGATATTTTTCTAGTGCCCGTTTCCGGTAGTCAATTCTGATGAAAACTTTCGGTTTTGCAACCATTTCGTGTCCTCGTCTCGAACTTTAGATCCGATCTCAGAAAGGGAGGAAGTAGTACTGATCACAAATTGATGGAAGCAGCTTGTGACAAGCGACTATTTTAAATCCGATTGATGGCGCACCTGTTTTGTTCTGATCTATAGAAAAGGCTAGATTTTGGCACGAACTTTCTAGTGCAGTGAAACGTCACGCGAATGAAGTGACGATTTAAGCTTGTGTTTAGGGTTAAGACTGTTACCTAAAATAGATTGTTGAACAGATTGTGACGTTTTTCCAACGATCAACTTTCATTTCCGAAGATGAACTATTTTAATTATTTGTTTACTAGTTGAACATTCCCGGCGATGCTCGGGATCAAAGGTTTCAAAGATAGATTTTTTTTTATATTTCATTGCTGCATTAGCTCAACTCACTTCAAAAATATAATTTACATCTTATACTTCCATCATCTCTTTAAGTAGGGTGTCGAACGTCTTCGTCAGTGGTTTTTTTCGGACCTTTTTTGCATAAGATTGCACCAGTAAAACTACCGAAGAAAACCACTGACGAAGACGTTCGATACCCTACTTCAATATTCTGAGAACGTGCAGAACGGAAATACCCATATTGGATTGTTTTTTGTGATTTTGGGCTGATTTACAGAAACTGGAAGTCACCATTTTGGGTTTCAAAATGACGTATGGAGTTCCATTTTCGAAAGTAATGAAATTGTTGGCCAAATATCACTTTAGAAGTCATAAATTTGCATGTTTCATGTAGTTTTGTGAATAATATATCAAATTTAGTAATCAGATACTTGTTATTTTTCTTCAAATATCTTTTCTGAACGTTAACAAACATTTTAACGAAAAAAAAATTGTGTCATCGCTATAAAATGACGTATGGAGGTCCACTTTCGGAAGTATTGAAATTTTTGGCCATATATCACTTTAGGTTATTTTCCTGAAACTGGAAGTCGCCATTTTTTAATCCACAAAACTTTGTAGAAAATAAGAAAATAAAAGATTTTTAATGCTTAAGCTGCCTCTTAATCGATATTCAAACAAATGAATCGTAACCTTTCCTGCAGCTAAATGTGAGTTCTAGTTTGGATTAACGGAAAAAAGTAAAACAGTAAGATTAAGAGCTGAATGACCTTCTGGTTAAAAGCTCTCTAATAAAAATCAAATTCAAATGCAAAAGTACAAAAGTAAATGGAATGCCGTAAAATGTAACTATTCACAAAACTACGAAAACATCAGAAATGTAAATTGTTCATACTCGAGACATGGGTTATTCTGCAAAAAAAATTGTAGATGAAAGAACAACGAACATTTTATTGCAAAAAAAACAAATCATTGAATTTTGATTCAGAGGCGAATTGCGCATAAAAAGTCAAAGTTTCGCATGTAATCGTATAAAAACGTATAAATTTAAAAAAATATTTTTCGGTGATTTTCTGTATACTGTATGCTGTATGTGGTCCTCGTGGCTCTGTGTTTAGCGATGTCGATTGGCTCCCACACGGTTGTGATATCGGGTTCGATCCCCGATCAGGTCGAGAATCTTTTCGATCTGCAATTTTTCTCGACTCAGCTCTGGGGCACGGTGTATCGTTGTTCTTATCCTACAACATGCAAAATGTGCTAAAACAATATCGATAACGAATTTTCTCAACTAATCTGGTTGATCGAGAGCGCTATTAGAAGGCTGCAATATTGTTGTGCTGTATACAGAAAATCATCTTCAAACATACATTTTATATTTTAAAATAAACAAACATTTTAATGAAAAAAAAATCACATGTCATCGCTTTTAAATTAGATTTAGAGGCAAATTCAGCATAGAAAGTCATAATTTTGCGAGTTTTACGTAGTTTTGTGAATAAAATCTCAAGTTTTAGTAATCAGATACTCAATATTTTTCCTCCCATGTCTTTCCTGAACGTTAACAACAGTTAAAAAAAATCATATGACAACGCTTTGAATTTTGATTTAGAGGCAAATTTAGCACAGAAAGCCATAATTTTGCGTGTTTTCGGTAGTTTCGTGAATAACATCTCAAGTTTAAGTAATCAGATACTAATTATTTTTCCTTACACATCTTTCCTGAACGTTGACAAACATTTTAATGAAAAAAGAATCACATGTCATCGCTTTGGAATTAGATTTAGAGGCGAATTCAGCATAAAAAGTCATAATTTTGCTTGTTTTACGTAGTTTTGTGAATAAAATCTCAAGTTTTAGTAAACAGATACTTGTTACTTTTCTTCAAATGTCTTTCCTGAACGTTAACAAACATTTTAATGTAAAAAAAAAATCACATGTCATCGCTTTAAATTTTGATTTAGAGGCAAATTCATCATAAAAAGTCATAAAGTTGCATGTTTCACGTAGTTTTGTGAATAATGTCTCAAGTTTTAGTAATCATATACTATTTATTTTTCCTCAAATGTCTTTCCTGAACATTGACAAACGTTTTAATGAAAAAAGAATCACATGTCATGGCTTTAAATTTTGTTTTAGAGGCAAATTCAGCATAAAAAGTCATAATTTTGCAAGTTTTACGTAGTTTTGTGAATAAAATCCTAAGTTTTAGTAAACAGATACTTGTTACTTTCCTTCAAATGTCTTTCCTAAACGTTTACAAACATTTTAATGTAAAAAAAAACACATAAAAATATGGCTTTAAATTTTGTTTTAGAGGCAAATTCAGCATAAAAAGCCATAATTTTGCAAGTTTTACGTAGTTTTGTGAATAAAATTTCAAGTGTTAGTAAACAGATACTTGTTACTTTCCTTCAAATGTCTTTCCTAAACGTTTATAAACATTTTAATGTAAAAAAAATCACAAGTCATCGCTTTGAATTTTGATTTAGAGGCAAATTCAGCATAAAAATTCATAAAGTTGCATGTTTTACGTAGTTTTGTGAATAAAATCTCAAGTTTTAGTAAACATATACTTGTTACTTTCCTTCAAATGTCTTTCCTAAACGTTTACAAACATTTTAATGTAAAAAATCACCTATCATCGCTTCCAAATTTGATTTAGAGGCAAATTCAGCATAAAAAGTCATAAAGTTGCATGCTTCACGTAGTTTTGTGAATAATATCACAAGTTTTAGTAATCATAAACTATTTATTTTTCCTCAAATGTCTTTCCTGAACATTAACAAACGTTTTAATGAAAAAAGAACCACATGTCATGGCTTTAAATTTTGTTTTAGAGGCAAATTCAGCATTAAAAGTCATAATTTTGCAAGTTTTACGTAGTTTTGTGAATAAAATCTCAAGTTTTAGTAAACAGATACTTGTTACTTTCCTTCAACTGTCTTTCCTAAACGTTTACAAACATTTTAATGTAAAAAAATCACATGTCATCGCTTGAAATTTCGATTTAGAGGCAAATTCGGCATATTTTTGCTTGTTTTACGTAGTTTTGTGAATAAAATCTCAAGTTTAGTAATCAGATACTAATTATTTTTCCTCACATGTCTTTCCTGAACGTTAACAAACATTTCAGTGACAAAAAATCATATGACAACGCTTTGAATTTTGATTTAGAGGCAAATTTAGCACAGAAAGCCATAATTTTGCGTGTTTTCGGTAGTTTCGTGAATAACATCTCAAGTTTTAGTAATCAGATACTAATTATTTTTCCTTACACATCTTTCCTGAACGTTGACAAACATTTTAATGAAAAAAGAATCACATGTCATCGCTTTGGAATTAGATTTAGAGGCGAATTCAGCATAAAAAGTCATAATTTTGCTTGTTTTACGTAGTTTTGTGAATAAAATCTCAAGTTTTAGTAAACAGATACTTGTTACTCTTCTTCAACTGTCTTTCCTGAACGTTAACAAACATTTTAATGTTAAAAAAAATCACATGTCATCGCTTTAAATTTTGATTTAGAGACAAATTCATCATAAAGTCATAAAGTTGCATGTTTCACGTAGTTTTGTGAATAATGTCTCAAGTTTTAGTAATCATATACTATTTATTTTTCCTCAAATGTCTTTCCTGAACATTGACAAACGTTTTAGATAAAAAAGAATCACATGTCATGGCTTTAAATTTTGTTTTAGAGGCAAATTCAGCATAAAAAGTCATAATTTTGCAAGTTTTACGTAGTTTTGTGAATAAAATCCTAAGTTTTAGTAAACAGATACTTGTTACTTTCCTTCAAATGACTTTCCTAAACGTTTACAAACATTTTAATGTAAAAAAAAACACATAAAAATATGGCTTTAAATTTTGTTTTAGAGGCAAATTCAGCATAAAAAGCCATAATTTTGCAAGTTTTACGTAGTTTTGTGAATAACATCTCAAGTGTTAGTAAACAGATACTTGTTACTTTCCTTCAAATGTCTTTCCTAAACGTTTATAAACATTTTAATGTAAAAAAAATCACAAGTCATCGCTTTGAATTTTGATTTAGAGGCAAATTCAGCATAAAAATTCATAAAGTTGCATGTTTTACGTAGTTTTGTGAATAAAATCTCAAGTTTTAGTAAACATATACTTGTTACTTTCCTTCAAATGTCTTTCCTAAACGTTTACAAACATTTTAATGTAAAAAATCACCTATCATCGCTTCCAAATTTGATTTAGAGGCAAATTCAGCATAAAAAGTCATAAAGTTGCATTTTCACGTAGTTTTGTGAATAATATCTCAAGTTTTAGTAATCATAAACTATTTATTTTTCCTCAAATGTCTTTCCTGAACATTAACAAACGTTTTAATGAAAAAAGAACCCCATGTCATGGCTTTCAATTTTGTTTTAGAGGCAAATTCAGCATTAAAAGTCATAATTTTGCAAGTTTTACGTAGTTTTGTGAATAAAATCTCAAGTTTTAGTAAACAGATACTTGTTACTTTCCTTCAACTGTCTTTCCTAAACGTTTACAAACATTTTAATGTAAAAAAAATCACATGTCATCGCTTGAAATTTCGATTCAGAGGCAAATTCGGCATATTTTTGCTTGTTTTACGTAGTTTTGTGAATAAAATCTCAAGTTTAGTAATCAGATACTAATCATTTTTCCTCACATGTCTTTCCTGAACATTAACAAACATTTAAGTGTAAAAAATCATATGTCAACGCTTTGAATTTTGATTTAGAGGCAAATTTAGCACAGAAAGTCATAATTTTGCGTGTTTTACGTAGTTTCGTGAATAATATCTCAAGTTTTAGTAATTAGATACCTATTATTTTTCCTCAAATATCTTTCTTAAACATCAACTAACATTTTAATGAAAAAAGAATCACATGTCATCGCTTTGAATTTTGATTTGGAGACGAATTCAGTATAAAAAGTCATAATTTTGCATGTTTTACGTAGTTTTGTGAATAATATCTCAAGTTTTAGTAATCAGATACTAATTATTTTTCCTCGAATGTCTTCCCTGAACATTAACAAACATTTTAGTGAAAAAAGAATCATATGTCATCGCTTTGAATTTTGATTTAGAGGCAAATTTAGCACAGAAAGTCATAATTTTGCATGTTTTACGTAGTTTTGTGAATAATATCTCAAGTTTTAGTAATTAGATAACTATTTTTTTATAACTAATGTCTTTCCTGAACATCAGCGAACATTTTCATGTTAAAAAACCTACATGTCACCGCTTATTGTTTTTGATTCAGAACGATTCAAAATGATGATGATTACTGTACACCACAGAGACTGAGGGAATAATATCAATAAGATCAAGCGTTACGGAATTCCATTTTTATATAGTAGACTAGTTGAACGCTCCCGGCGATGCACGGGATCAAAGGTTTCGAAGCCAAGATTTTTTGTTTGCTTCATTGTTGCATTAGCTCAACCCACTTAAAAAATATTTCACATCTTATATGTCCATCATCACTTTTAGTACTTCAATATTCCGAGAACGCACAGAACGGAAGTTTCCTTATTGGATTGCATTTTGTGATTTAAGGCTGATTTACAGAAACTGGAAGTCGCCATTTTGGATTTCAAAAAGACGTAAGGAGTTCTACTTTTGGAAGTATTGAAATTGTTGGCCAAATAGCTCTTTAGTTATTTTGCTGGAATCGGAAGTCGCCATTTTTTATTTCTATTTTTATTGGCACTCACTTGTAACCTTATTCACACGATTGAAATGATTTCATTTTGAAAATGTCACCGAAAAAAATAATTCTGCTCCGTGCATTAAGTAAAGTGACCCATAATTGTAGAAATGCTACATTTTGCGGTGTTTTTATTACTTTTGCATGATAATACATCACGACTTAATGAAATGATCAAGCTTTTACAACATTATCAAGCTTTTACAACAATGAAATAACTTTTTAGATAACTTTTTTTGATGATTTTATAGACTAAATGATCTTGAATGCCGAAAGCGACCCATAATTGTGTCTTTTGCTATGCAAATGATATTTTTCTTCCTAACCGATTTACACACATCAGCTGCAATAAAACTAATTGTCGATCGAAAGTATACATCAGAACACAGAAATAGATAGTAAAGCATTCGTGGTTGATAATTTTTCCGATTTTATATTCATTTTTGAACTTTCAGGCAACACGTTGACTGACCCATAATTGTAGAGGGACTGTATAATACGTATAAATTTCAAAAAAAGTATTTTGATGGGTTTTTCTGTATTCTGTATTCCCCGTGGCTCTGTGGTTAGCGATGTCGATTGGCTCTCACACGGTTGTGATATCGGGTTCAATCCCCGATCAGGTCGAAAAGATTTTCTTCGGCTCAGCACTGGGACACGGTGGAACGTTGTACTTATCTAACAACATGCAAAATGTGCTAAAAACAATATAGATAACGAATTCTCCCAACTAATCTGGATGATCAAGAACGCTATTAGAAGGCTAGCGTGCGATATTGTTGTGCTGTATACATAAATCATCTTCAAACATACGTAGTTTTGTGAATTATATCTCAACTTCAGCATTGAGATACCTTCTATTTTTCCTCAAAACGAACGAACATTTTAATGAAAGAGTAATCACATGTCATCGCATTGAATTTTGATTTAGAGGCAAATTCAGCTAAAAACTCATGATTTCGCATGTTTTACGTAGTTTTGTGAATAATATCTCAAGTTTTAGTAATCAGATACTTTTTACTTTTTCTCAAATGTCTTTCCTGAATGTTAACAAACATTTTAATGAAAAAATAACCACATGTCATCGCTTTGAATTTTGATTTAAAGGCAAATTCAGCATAAAAAGTCATAATTTTGCATGTTTTACGTAGTTTTGTGAATAATATCTCAGGTTTTAGTAATCAGATACTTTTTATTTTTCCTCGAATGTCTTTCCTGAACGTTAACAAACTTTTTAATGAAAAAATAATCACATGTCATCGCTTTGAATTTTGGTTTAGAGACAAATTCAGCATAAAAAGTCATAATTTTGCATGTTTTACGTAGTTTTGTGAATAATATCTTAAATTTTAGTAATCATATACTTTTTATTTTTCCTCAAATGTCTTTCTAGAACGTTAACAAACATTTCAATGGAAAAATAATCACATGTCATCGCTTTGAATTTTGATTTAGAGGCAAATTCAGCATAAAAAGTCATAACTTTGCATGTTTTACGTAGTTTTGTGTATACTATCTCAAGTTTTAATAATCAGATACTTTTTTTCCTCAAATGTCTATCCTGAACGTTAACAAACTTTTTAATTAAAAAATAATCACATGTCATCGCTTTGAATTTTGATTTAGAGGCAAATTCAGCATAAAAAGTCATAATTTTGCATGTTTTACGTAGTTTTGTGAATAACATCTCAAGTTTTAGTAATCAGATACTTTTTATTTTTCCTCAAATGTCTTTCCTGAACGTTAGCAAACATTTTAATGGAAAAATAACCACATGTCATCGCTTTGAATTTTGATTTAGAGGCAAATTCAGCATAAAAAGTCATAATTTTGCATGTTTTACGTAGTTTTGTGAATAACATCTCAAGTTTTTGTAATCAGATACTTTTTACTTTTCCTCAAATGTCTTTCCTGAACGTTAACAAACATTTTAATGAAAAAATAACCACATGTCATCGCTTTGAATTTTGATTTAAAGGCAAATTCAGCATAAAAACTCATAATTTTGCATGTTTTACGTAGTTTTGTGAATAATATCTCAAGTTTTAGTAATCAGATACTTTTTATTTTTCCTCAAATGTCTTTCCTGAACGTTAACAAACTTTTTAATTAAAAAATAATCACATGTCATCGCTTTGAATTTTGATTTAGAGGCAAATTCAGCATAAAAAGTCATAATTTTGCATGTTTTACGTAGTTTTGTGAATAACATCTCAAGTTTTAGTAATCAGATACTTTTTATTTTTCCTCAAATGTCTTTCCTGAACGTTAGCAAACATTTTAATGGAAAAATAACCACATGTCATCGCTTTGAATTTTGATTTAGATGCAAATTCAGCATAAAAAGTCATAATTTTGCATGTTTTACGTAGTTTTGTGAATAACATCTCAAGTTTTTGTAATCAGATACTTTTTACTTTTCCTCAAATGTCTTTCCTGAACGTTAACAAACATTTTAATGAAAAAATAACCACATGTCATCGCTTTGAATTTTGATTTAAAGGCAAATTCAGCATAAAAACTCATAATTTTGCATGTTTTACGTAGTTTTGTGAATAACATCTCAAGTTTTTGTAATCATATATTTTTCATTTTCCCTCAAATGTTTTTTCTGAACATCAACAAGCATTTTAATGTAAAAAAAAACATGTCACCGCTTATTATTTTTGATTTAGAACGATTCAAAATGATGATGAATACTGTACACCTCAGAGACTGAGGGAATAATATCAATAAGATCAAGCGTTACGGAATTCCATTTTTATATAGTAGATTATTTGCTCAGGTACACATACATGCGATTAGATGACGAAATCTGTTGAAAATACTATCTCGCTACTTAAAATTAAATTTTTAATGATATTGCTGAACAAGGCGTTATATTCCTTGTCATGTGCGAAAAAAAAAACAAACAACAAAAGCGAAAAACAGTTGCCCTTAAATATTATAGCTTTTCAACCATTTCTTTGAATTTTATTGCCCCTGGAAAAGATAACTTTTTCAGAGACTTAAATGGGTTTGAGCCAACGTAGTAGCTATGAATCCGGTGATCAATTACTCTGCGGCCTTTTGACGCACTTCTGCATTCACTAGGGACTCCAAAATTCACAGAAATTGTTAAAAAGCTATAATCTTTTCTGGGAATCTTTTTCTCGCTTTTGTTAACCAGTGTTATCTCCAAGTTCTCACAATTCACAATTATTGGGTGTTCGCAAACACAGTATGCGAAATTGAAAAATGTATTTTTTTCGAATCATGGCGTTTAGGAACACAAAAAATGTTCTCAAATTGATAATTAATAAAGCTCAAACACCAAAGTTACTGCTTTAAAATTATCTTAAAGGCATTGAGTCTGACGCAAAATAACTAAAACATTTTCCACCAAGCAATCACTTACTTTAAAGCTGTGAACAAATGTCGGAGCCGGATTTGTTAGGGAAAGTTCGGTAACTGAAGAATTTTTTATAAATGAAATATTACTCTCGCGTATCACCAATTTGAAATATATTTATTGGTATTTTAATTAATATAAATTCATTTCAGTTAGGAGCCACAAAATCACCAGAAAAATTACATATCAAATGAATTGAAGGTCATTTTGGTAAACTAAATTTCAATCCTATTGTTTCGGTCGATATTCTCTCCATCTGTAGATAAGATAATCTGGTTTTTCCACCTTGTTGCTTCTGGCTAATTCATCGTTAAGTATAGTTCGGCGTATATTCTTTAATAATTTCTTCATGTTGACCAGCAACACCGCAGAATGCTCTGTCCCGTAATCCAGGTACTCTTGCAAACGATTTCGAAAGTGCTCCAGCTTTCCATGACCCGATTCAAGCTGTAGGAAAATATGTATAAGCACAGCTTTCAGAACTACTTTCATTTAGATATTTGGTTACCTCCACTATATTTGGGTGCACTAGTCGTGGTGTGTAATGGTATCGAAAATAATGCTCTCGGAGTTCATCGTAATCTTCGAAGAGAGTCTGAACATTATTGAAGGAATAATTACATAGTGCATATAATTGAATACGTGTTTATACAAACCCCACAGCAGAACAATTCTTTAAACAGTTGATTCTTTGTTTTCTCACGATCAATTTGGTTAAACTTACTAAGTAACAATATCAAGTTACTTTCGATTTCCTGCAGGTGACGCTGATAGTTGCGTCGATAGACGCTTCTGTGCTCCACCACCATATCGAACTCCTCCAGGAAATGTTCCACATCAGTTGTAAACTTTGTCAGCTGTTTAAAAAATGCAAATTGTTTTGAAAATTTCTTGTTTTGTCTGCGTGTTATTTTGGCTCACGTTACATTGCGATATTTATCACTGAAGTCCAGAGTTCGTTTCCGAAAGAATTCCTTAGACTGCACCATCAGCTGACTTTTGTTCATCCAAACGTATAAAACGCAATAAGTCGACTAAGAGTAAAAGTGTCCTACCAAATCACTGCGGTGGGACAATTTCCATCCGGACAAAGGAGTTATTTTCGCTCACGTTGACTCGTGTTTTGGCATGGCTTAGTATCAGTTTAGAGAATTCACTTGAATTTTTCAGAATCATAGCTAAATTTATATCTAAACTTTGTTGATGTTCACAAACATACATCAGTGTTGATGACTTGATTTGGCAAATACAATAAGCAAAAATAAAGGTAATAAAGAATTAACAGTGACTCATGCATTGAGCGGCGATACTTTGAACTGCTATATTTTGTTAGCGAGCAGTCCGGTAGGTAAACGACAAATAATATTTTTTTAATTCGATTTTCTCTGTTTCGGCTAAATGTTTGCACTTTTATTTGATATAACCAACTCAAAGTCTGTAAGCACTGTCCCTAGCTTAGTTGGTGAATTTTATTTTTTAATCAGTATAAAATTCTGATAAATGTTGATGGTTGTGAATTGTCACTATCGCTCTAGTAATACTTGTTTTATATTAAAAAAAATATGAACAACAATTCATTCTGTTACCGGATTCCCTTCTTTCGGGTTCCAGTACCCCAAAAACTCTTTATTAGCATGCCTCCATTTCCAATTTTTTTAACCCTCTAGTGCCCAGAGCCGCCTTTAAACGGCCTTCATTTAAACCTCTAAAAAGCTTCAAGAAATACTTAAAACATGTTTATGAAAATTCATAATGATTTTTTCGAAGTTCGTCTGAAAACTAAACTTGGGCACTAGAGGGTTAATATTGGCGCGCGACTTTTTGTTTCTAGGTCCTTGTTTTTATAGATAAATATTTTTACTAGTAATCCTTTTTTGACCCTTTCTGAGGCAATAGACTGGTCAAATTAGTTGCCCTAAACAGATTATAGCTTTTTAACCATTCCTGCGCAATTTCGTGCCTTTAGCCATTGTCAAAACGCGTCGGTCATTTCGGATCTTTCGCAGGGCGGAGGGTTCTTTTTTGACTAAGTCTTTCACTCAAGACGTAGACGTTTTTGTTTCCCAACCCACGTAAATTCTAAAATCCGGGAACATTTTTTGAATTAGCGCGGTATCGCGTAAAAAAAACCCGCGTTAATTCAAAAATCCGTTTAAAAAACCGCGTAAATTCAAAAATCCGTTAAAAAACCACGTGAATTAAAAAATCCGCGTAAAGAAACCCTCGTAAAAAAATTCGCGTAAAAAAACCTGACTGTATAATTTCCTCGGTCTTTTGATATCTTGTCAAATTGACAGCTGTTAACGATTCATATAAATTCCTATATTTTTCAACTGTTAATACTCTGTCAGTCAGGTTATGGGTTCTATTACAAGAGTCGAATAGACTCGGCTCGATCTTGTATTTCAAAAGAGACGAGATTCTTGCCGAAGCTTTTGTAATACGACTCTGTTTATTAAATACAGATTTCGCATCCAGCTGTTTATTGTACAGGATAGTTGCGAGACTAGCGCTACGATCCTTCTGACAATAATAGTCTCTCTCAAGTCGAGGTTCGAACCTACGACAATTGGCTCGTACCTTGAGACCAACTTTTAATTTCAATATAAGCCTTATTACTTCTCAACGCTGGACTATTTTTTTCCTTTGGTTTCTAATTCTAAAAAAATTCAATTTGGAATTTTGCAATTTAAATAGAAGTCGTTCTAAAGACTTGAAAAACAGTTTGGCATTCTTCACATCTGTTTTATTTTGTTATTTGAAGCGGTTCAATAAAATTTTCGTGAAACTCCCTTTTCAAGCAGTTTTAGCAGCGTCCTGGCGTTTCTGGAAAGTTTGTTTGGAATCTGTGCACAACTATATAGGCTGGGGTGCCAACCAAAATGGTCATTTTGAGAAACCCTATACAAAATGTTCACCTGCCCGAAAAAACACCCTGTGCGAAATTTCAACTCAATCGAACCTAGAATGGGTGGCGCAAAGCGATTGAATTTTGGCCTTCAAAAATCCAAAAATTAACCCAACGGAATGGGATGCATGAAATTCCAGTTTTTGAAATTTTTTTTGGTGCCAGATGGCTCATAAATGCACCAAGAAAGGCTTTGATTTGCTTTGGCTCAAAAATGCATGAAACGTCGAGATCAACTGAAGAAAAAATTCATGATTTTGGTAATTTTTCGAATTTCTCAAGGTCAAACTTTAATCACTGCGCCACCCCGTTTTAAGTCCGATCAAGCTAAAATTTTGCGCAGGGTGTTTTTGATTACTTTTTTCCATGTAAGTGATTGGCACCGTAATATGAATGAATATTTTTTCCAACTATTTTTTATGACAAAGTAACGAACTCTATCGATAAGCTTTTTGTCATCCAGATATTTTTTGCTAGGAACTTGAATTAATAATATTAGTCCTGAATATCAATGCAATGTTAACTTCAGTTTTTATAGTTCGTTATAGTTTTATTTCTTACAATTTTTTTATATCGGACTTAAAAAGTCTTAAAGGCTATTCCCACTGCTTCCGTTCCGGGACCGGGCCGGGACCGGGCTCGTCCGGGACTTTTCATGCATTCACACTGCGCCGTGCTTGAACCGTGCCTGCGCTGCGCTCTGGCTGAGAAATGTTGATGTGTGTATGTGAAAGAACGTCTTTCTCTTTTTTTCATACCGCAGCTCACTCCGCGCGAAATATGTCACTACAACATACACGCATCCACCCGAGTGCCTTCCGTGCACTCTCCGGCCAACACAAAGTATCGTCGGCAACGATAGTTTTTCTCTCGCACTGCGGCAGCACGACGGCAACTCAACTCTGTCCCGGTCTGGGCACGGCGCGTCGGTGTGAATGCGTTCATAAGAACGCATGCAATCAATCTCAAACGAGCCCGGACGACACGCGGAACAGCCACGGCCCGGTCCCGGAACGGAAGCAGTGGGAATAGCCCTTTATACTATTGATGAACGGAGTCCTGATAAGTGAAAACTGTGTAGTACCAGCTTGTTCCTGCGGAAACTAAGTATAAAGACGGCAGACATTGTCTTGAAAAAAAATCGATGTATCGCAGCGGTTCTCAACCTGGGGTACGCGTTCCCTTGGGAGTACTCGAGAACTCTTAGAGGGTACGCGAAAGAAAAATCAGCAATGGCGGACAAAGCCATTTTTCTTTATTATACTTTATTTGTTGTTCAATGTGCTCTTAACACATGACTGAAGCAATCAAACAGACCATAGTTCAATTTGAGACCTGAACTAGACTACTACAACAAGATCTACCACTACTCTCTCCGACTCTGCGAGAACATTCGAGGCCATGGGGTACAGTCGATATGAAAAAAATCGCCAAGGGACAAAAAAAGGTTGAGAACCGCTGATCTATTGAGTTTCTATTTTCTGTTGATGCTAATTGCGGTACATTTTTTTAAACCATGCTGTTTCGACTTCCCATTGTCTTTAATAAATACGATGCAGATTTATGTTACGTTCAGAGCAAATCGTGCTTATTTTCAGACAATTTAGGAAAGGCTCGGAAAAAAGTAATCAAAAACCTTGTCATTCTTCTGTAATGATCTCCTGCTCACAAATAGTCTTATTATTTATTTATCATAAACAGTTGTTGGCAAGCTTTAAGCAAGACAACAGTCGAGTAAAGAAATACGATAAAGTGTTTATAGGTATTTTTCATGCTCCTGCCAGAATGGTGTTGGTTTTCCGCAGCAGTCGCCTGAGCACAAACAGTAACTCCTTGTTAACAACCCTTCCTCTGACCTTGTACTTCCGGCACCATTTGCGATAGGCAGCAATTGTTTGTATCTATTTGAACGAGATTAAAGTCATTATGACTGACTATAAATATGATTCCTAGTACATTTGCTTACCTCTGGCAGTGTAATGCGTCTGTTTTCTTTTTTATGAGTTTCTTCGTAATGTAACGTGAATTCTTCGTTGTTGAGTAGTTTTTCCTGTAAAAAGATGATAAATTTAACGAAGTTCCATTTTTATAAATTTAGATATAGCGATCGGTCCAATGTTTCGAAAGACTCAACGTACCCCACAGCATTTTATATGCAAACAGAGGTAATCCTCCCTCGGCAGTTCATTCATAATGAATTGGTGAAGTACAGCTATCATGATCTCTCTCAACGGATTCAAGTTTTTGAGAAACAAAGATCGGTTTTGGTTCCTGTTTTCCACCATGGCATCATACTGATCTAAGAAATCCTTTGTCACTCGCATGAAGTCGTGTAACTGCAAGATATGAGATTTATGGTTATTCTATAATCCATAATGCCACGATGTGGTTCTACCAGCTCAAATTTGGACGCCCCAGCTTCTTCTTCGGAGAGTGGCTCTTCCTCCGCTTCCTCTTCTTCTGATTCTTCTTCTGGTTCTTCAGCAACGGGCTCTGGCTCAGGCTCTGGCTCCGGCTCGGGCTCTGGAGGAGGAGCAGCTGCCCCCTTTTTTACAACCTTCTTTTTCACCGGCATATTTCGGCTTGTGAATTGAGATTTTCCCTCTCTTTCAACCAATATGTAAGATTTGCTAAGAGACAATCACTTTATCACAGTTTGCACGAATTAATGCGTTTGTTTCACATCCAAAAGCCACTGAGGCTCAGCTAATAATGAGATGCTATCGAAAGGCATGAAGGAAATTAAATTGATCTAGTATGATCGTATAACATAGACCGATCGGTTAACGAGTCTCGTCGGTCGTCGTTTCCGTATGGTGTATGACGAATCTGACACGCCAATCAGGCGGCGACTGTCGTGTCATTGAATTGAACAACCTCTGCTGCTGTTAGAATTTTAATTTGTGCTGTTGGTGATTTGCCAAACAAAATTGTGACGTTAGATACCAACTTTAGGAGCGTTTGTTTACCTCATATTGTGGGCATTTCCGTACATTAACATTACTATAACTCAAGTTGTTTATTAGAAGCGCAGTTAATTAAGTGTGTCAACAAACATTTCACGTTATTTTCTTTAATTAAAAGGGTGAACGTTGAAGTTCAACTCCAATTGTTGATAACTAAGGTTAGACCTGGATATATTTTTCTTAAATTCCTCTTTTGATTGGTTTTTTGCAGAATTTTGTCTCAGAATTCAATAAAACTTTGTTACTGGTAAGACGAAATAAAAACCTTAAAATTAAAACTTGAAATAAAAAAATCGTGGAAGGTCAGAGAATTAAGAAAAATGTAATATTCAAATATAATAGAAAAAACGAGACGTTCTTTTCTTTATGTAATGCTTGAAAAGCATTAAGGCATACTTTTTTCCTTATATTATATGTTATTTCTGTAATACTTGAGAAGCATTTACGATAACTTTTTTCCTTATATTATAAGTTATTTTTGGAGATTTAGTCGTGCATACGGATTGTTTTTAAGTTCTGGGCTCAAAAGACCCAGCGTGTTTCAAAGCATAATGCCTAGCATTTGCTATCCCTACCTACACGTGGTACTGGAATGGGAACTTTGTCGTATACCGACAGGGAAGGGCGAGCTGTTCTCCTTCGAGGACATGTATGCTGCCGTGAGATGACATTGTGACGTAGATCGAAGTGATCAGTTTTTCAGTACGGCCCAAAAACGAATGCATTTCTTTGAATTTTTGTATTGAAATGGTGCCTACGTCACTTTGTTTTTTTTTTGATTTTATGCAAGGTACGAATAAGTAAAAACGAAGAGGAAGATACCAAAGGATAGGTCTTGGAATAATAAACGAATTGGCATGAAAAACCCATTTTCGAAAAAAGTGGAAGTTCCATGAGAAGGTAAACCAGCCTCGCTGAGGTTTTGCGCCGCAAGCCGACATGTTCAACGACGTGGATGAGAACCTTCTTACGAGAGCTAGCAAGATGGTTGACAGGTGGAAGGATTACTTCGATAGATACCTGGAGCGGTATCTCGTTTATCAATACTGACTACAAAATACTCTCGAAGATACCGTCGTCTATCATCTTTGAACATGAGGTTCGTGGGCCAGTACCAAGCGGGCTTTATGGACGCCCGTGCGTCCGCGGACCTGATCTTTTCGATCTGACAGATTTTACAGAAATGTTATGAATACAACGTTCACACACTCCGCATCTTCATTGACTTTAGGGTGGCCTATGACACAGTCGATCGAGAACAGCCATGGCAGATCATGCACAATTCCAGATTCATTGATATACTATCGCGTTTGATGAAGGCCACTATGGCGAAAGTGATGTGCTACGTGCGTGTTTCGGGGATACTCTCCAGCCCCTTTGAATCGCGCAGAGGGTTGAGACAAGGTAATGGACTTTCCTGTTTGCTGTTCCAGGTCAACACCCGTAGCAAACCTACACCCATTAAAAGCAAAAGCCAACCGAATCGGACAGCAAATAAATGCGTTGAAAACTAAACACATACCAGAGGGTAGTTCCAAGGAGAAGTGGAATAGACGAAGTAAAAGTAGACGGCGATGAACTTGAGGCGGTCGACAATTTTGTGTATTCAGGGTCTGGTAACCGCCGACAAAAACACCAGCAAAAAGATCCAGACACGCATCCATGTTGGAAATTGTGCCTATTTTTTCACTCCGGAAGAAACTTCGATTAAATCAAGTACGACGACGCATGAAGTTGGCGCTATGCGGGTAGTCCACCTCGGAAGCGAGACAACAACACTTCTCGGCGACAACAACAGGAGGTGCTGCAGTGGTGCAGTACGAAGGCACATGCATTAACCATAAGCTACACGCGCAGCTCGGAGAGGAACCCATTGCACATCTGGCGATAAGCCTGCGATGGGGCGGTCACGTCGTAAGAATGCCGGGCGACAACCTTGTGAAATCCTTGTGAAGCTTCTCTTAAGCATTCCAACCGGCATCAGAAATAGAGGAGCGCTGGGTGCACGATGGTTTGACCAGGTCGAAGGAGACATGCGGGTGATAAGACGCCAGGGAAACTGGCGAAACACAGCCCAGATTCGAACACTACCCTGGCTCTCGTCTGATTGGTGAGGTATGCAAGACTTTGTTTTTTCCAGTTATGGTTCTTTCTTGAGTTTTCTCATGAGCAGAAAAATAACTATGATATTGACCTTGACCGGGATAAATATCACAGACTTTTCTTAATATTATTGCTCTATAATAAACAATTCTGCAAAAATCTTCTCCTACTAGTCTTTTATTTTACAACTTTATACAGTTTGATTTTTCAATTCACTTATCTTTTATTTATTTTACGTAATTTAGATCAATACATAAACATCGATGTAGCTTAACCCTAACTCAGAACAACTTAATATCGAATAATAGGAATAATTTTCCGTAAAATTTTCAGCAGGAAAAAGCTCAGCGTGCCGTTCGATTTAATACCACTCCGCACGAATTTGTCTAGTTCATGTCGAAAGACACACATTTTGAGAATTGCAGCCTTCATCTAAAAATAAAATAAAAGCGTAATGAATGTTTGTTTTGTTTAGTTTAAAGCGTTGCAATTGATGACGATGGGCCACACACAGCAGATGATGCCAGAGCCAATATACTGACCTCGCACGTGTTTGCCTCGAAAAGATAGTGCTTCTCGTGTTCAGCGTGGTAATGTGTTCGTAGCATTGTCAATGTTTTAAATTGCTGTCCGCAGCATTCGAGCGGTAGCTTTTCCTTGTAACCCTTCACTCGGATACCGTACTCGGGAATGACCAGCTCCTTTGCTTCTTTCGGCACTGCTTTGGGTTGTGGTTGACCGAATCCTGCGAATGGATCGGGCTCCTTATCCGGTTTTGGTTCTCGCCATTCAACTACAGTGAATTCCGACAAGATCTGAATTATCCGGTAGCGAATCTCTTGCAAGTAGTAATAAAAAAACGTTCCGTAGAGATCTTTGTGCACAACAATCTGGTCGAAGTCCACGTTAAATTGTTTAGTGTGGTTGATAGTTCTCTGCAACTGCGATTTAGAGTGGGGTCAATAGATGCCTGCACTTGAATTTTCATATCTCACCTTATCCCATTGTTGCGCCTCTTCTACCGAATCGAATGTAGGCCGCAAAAAGAAATCTTTCATTGTCGACATCCTGAACAGTACTGCCCCAATGCAAAGTGAATCGACGTTTCAATGATCGTTATACGAGATTGATTGTATGAGAAAGGATTTTATATGAGTTTATGCGGAACTACCTTCCTTTCACCGTGTTTGTGTTTTGCATGGTTTATAACGGAATTTGTTTCGTTTACAATACCATGTAGCTTGCTGTGGCGCCGACCGAATGACGTGTAGGTATGAGCGGTACAATCAATATCTACTTAAAACGGCATTCTTATACTCCCATTTGCATTTTTGTGAGAAGAATCAGGGATAATTTGTGGTTTCAGATAGAGCATCGAACGCTATTGGCAATGGTTTTCTCCGGCCGGGTTTTGCATAAGATTGTTGCAGAAAACCTGCCACAGAAAACTACTGCCGAAGACGTTCGATACCCTATATCTCTCAAAGCTTTTGCAGAAAAAAAAATTTTTTTTTGAGAATGCTTTCCAAGCGACTTCGAGAATTAAAGACGAACTTTTGCCGATTGCATTACATAACATGCATAGTTTCGTTTTCTAATCTGGGAATTGCTTTGCCTTTGGCAGTCACTCACGGTCAGCCGTTCTGTCAGAATACACCAGAGCCAGATTAAAACATGGTGGCAAATTTTGATATAATTGATCCAGTTCAAAATGAAATGGTAATGCAATAAAGGCACAACATTTATAAAACAATTAATCAATATGTTCGACAGTTAGTGACATTAACGGCGGATTTGAAAGGAATCCTAGCTGATTATGATGACATTGTGCTACACAAAGAGTTTTATCGATGTACATTCGTTCATATACTGAGTGTACTTCGAAGTAAACTGATAACTCTACTGAAACAATATAGCACTCTACCGAAGGAAGATTTTGAGGATAAAGAAATTAAATGCTGTGGGGTGAGCTAAATTTGTAGTCCTTTGGCACGCTAAGTCTGGATAACAAAAAATAACTTTGTAGATTCTTTTTAAAAAGAGGCAATGCTTTCTAAACCATTATGCTAAAATACACAACCAAAAAACACTACAATCAGCTACTCTTTGCGAGGTAAATTAAAAGGAAATCATATTACAAACGTACACCAACATGTCATATTTTTTCAGTTAAAAATGGCGCTTACAAAGATAACATTTTTCGAACGAAGTATTCGCCAGTATTTGGCAGGGGGCCGAATTTCAAGCTGTGAAATGCTTTTCAATTTGAAGAAGGTTCTTAAAAAATCGACACGACACTAGAGTTTTAAAACAACGGAGTTCTACTATGCTATTTCTACATACTAGTATATCTGAAATGGGAATCCTGCTTTCCATGTGTGATTTGGAATAGTAACAAATATATCTTCTGTGGAGCTATTGTTGGTTTGTGTATATTCTTTATATACTAGGTGTATTCATTATTTGTTGTCGAATTGTAATTTTGTTGTCAACAATATTACAATATCCGCGAAATCTTACCTTACCAAACTGTCTTAAGACGTGATGTGGGGTACGGTTCATGGCTGCAGATCCCTAGCTTTGCAGTCTGCATAGGGTCCTTAGAACCGTCTTTACCGGGCTGTCGTCCAACATCCTCACGACATGTCCAGCCCACCGCAACCTGCCAATATTACGGGGTGGACGATCAATAGACGCAGAACCTTTCGCAAGGGCGCGTTGGTCATGGCCGTAGAGGACAACCGGTCTGATCGGTGTTCTGTGGATGGTGAACTAGGTGCGGCATCGAATTCTACTCGATCAGAGTTTCCTGTAGGGACCGAAGTATGCGCGATTTTCTGCCATAATGTGCCGAAGAATTCACCAGTGAGCCCAGTTACACGGACTCGTCGCTCACTTTTTATTTTCTCACCACTAACCTGAACTCGAGGTGGGAGGTTTTTTTTTGTTAGGGAATAAGAATTACGTTGTTCATTGATGTGAACTTTTGTAATATATGGATGGGGAGGTTAATGCCTTTCTTTCATGTACTTTGTCTTTGTTTGACTTCCTCTTTTAGTCCGATCCGCAATGTTGGTACCGTCGCACAGTGGGCCAATGAGGCAAAAAGTGGAGCTTAATTCCATAGCGCCTTCCATCTCATTTTGGCTGTCTTCGAAACAATTGTTTGTATGAATGACCCGCATAATCGCAAACTGCCAAAAATATGAAAAGTTGACTATACTAAAAATAAAAAAAATCACAGAAAGGTTCACCCAACGCAAACGGGGAACATTTTATTGCTTTAGGGCATTTTTTTATTACTTATTGTGTCTTATGACTGCGCATTATACACAAAAAGTAACAAACAAAAAGTAATAAAAATTATGACGGCCACACGCTTGTATGTGTTTCTGCAGGAGAACATACAGCCAAGCACCGCAATGCATGTGTTAGCGAGACTTCACTCGCTGCATTTGTATTGATGCAACGATCAGGTTCATTTTTGTGCTCTTCATCCACACATAATCAGAATCTCAACCGTCAACCTCAAATGTCTAATTAGAAACACTTTCGTTTCGTCCCCCAGTGTTTACTTGAAATGGAAATATGTAATACTGTCTGACCAGAGTTGCCGCAGTTGCGAATATTGTCTGGTTAGGCACGAGTATTGTATTTTCAAACAGGTGCAAATGAGTTTCCATGAACCAATGAGTATGTGTTTTAGATATCTTGCAGGAAAGCGAATGTTTTTGTTTTTCTCTAACGCAGTTTACAGATCGTGATGTCATTTTGAGGCGCATTTCAAGTCTTTGAAATCATCAACGTATGCATACTCTATGACTGGGAAAATGCTGCCTGGCAGCTCTTGCCATATTTTTGTTCTACTCCGTATGCGAACTAATACACGCACACCGGATGAATTGGAGATTGAAGAAACTTGTAACATGTGCAACATATGCGACGGTGTGTGATTTTTTTTGCTTAAGATGGAAAGGGAGCAGTTTTCGACAGAAAAAATCTTGCATGTGGTTAAAACGACCATTATTAGATAGTCGTACTCCCGTAACACGTGCTAAATGTATGGCAGTATGTGTTGTCACTTGACTGGGGAAGAATTTTATTGCCTTTAAAGTAATAGGTTTGTTACCCAAAAGGCAATTTTGCGCTATTGCTTCTAAAGTAATAAGGAAAAGTTTTGCGTGTTGTGTACAAAGCCACGACCGCAAGGTTGAAGTAGAATACTTTTACAAGTAAGATAACCCGGCTGCTTGCGTGTCAGTCATTTTTTCTAGTAAATAAACGTTGACTAATCAGATCAATCGAATTTTGCGCTTAATCAAGGATTGACCATTTTCAATAATATAGTAAGTTGTTTGTCATGATTAAAGCTTGACAATTTTTGAATTTTGGTTATGCGAAAAATTAATTTTTATGCAGATAATGAAAATTTTTCGGATGTCGTGCTCATGACTGAAGGAAAAGATAATTCAGTACGTTTTGAGACACGGAGATGAAGTAAAATTTATAACTTTTACAAATTTAAAAATGTTAATTAACTCAAGAGACAATATTAACTCTTCAATCATCAGGTTTTTATTTCATCCTGAAAAGGACAATTTGTTGTTCAATTCAATATCGGATAAGATAACCATTACATCTTGACGTTATCACTGACAGTGCGAATAAATTATTCCTTGTGATAAAATAAACAGTGAAAAGTTGATTTAACACTCAAAACTAGACGGCTCATGTGTTGTCAAAATGAGTCAACCTTTCATTGAATGCATTCAATGCTATCGCACAGAGACTGCATTTCACTAAAGTGCGTCACTGCATCTGCTGCTATCGATGCTGATACCCGCTGCAACTGCTACGCTATCCGTAGCCATGCCACAGTTGTGGCCGCTATACGCTGCCATTGGTATCCGTTGTCCCTGCATCAGCTGGCCCAGCTGCTATCGATGCTGAAATCCATTGCAACTAGTGCGCTATCCATTGCTATGCCACAGCTGTTAAAAAATATGATACTTTGTTGAGCAAATGGAAAACCTGTCTTCATTCGGTACAAAGTTATAAAGAGGGCCAGTGATGAGTATGAATGGAGACTGGATGGCACCTCAGGATAACCATGATATTCCCTACAAGGTATGCGAAACGTCGCGTGCAGACTGGGAAGTCGGAGTTCCTGATATCCGTCCCGGTTCAACGATATTTTTCACAGATGGCTCAAAAATAGGTACCAAAACTGGTGCAGGAATCTTTGGCCCTGGAATTAATATTTCAGTGGCAATGGGACACTGGCCAACAGTGTTTCAAGCGGAGATTTTGCAATCCTTGAATGTGCGAATGTATGTCTGACTAGGAAATACATACATGCAAATATTTGTATTTTCTCTGACAGTCAAGCAGCACTGAAAGCACTTGATGCTTATAAATGTACATCCAAGATTGTCTGGGAATGTATTCTCACATTGCGACAGCTATGTCAAACAAACTCAGTAAATTTGTATTAGGTTCCAGGACATTGTGGCATTGGTGGGAATGAAAAGGCAGACGAACTTGCAAAACAAGGATCTAACTCACAGTTTATCGGAACCTCCGGTATATCAAACTGTGCAGTGAAAATGGAGCTTAAACGCTGGGAGGAACAAAAGGTGATAACCAATTGGTTTGATGTCAAAAAGTGTTCCCAATCTAAAAGATTTATCACACCAAACAAGAATCATTCGAAAAAGCTCCTAGAGCTTAACAAAAGAGCTCTTTGTACATACGTCGGCCTAGTAACGGGGCACTGTCCGAGTAGATATCATTTAAAGAACATAGGCCGGGTTCAGGATGATATCTGTCGCTTTTGTAATATGGAAAGCGAGGCATCGGAACATCTGCTGTGCAGTTGTGGTGCATTATTTAAACGCAGATCAAGGTTTCTTGGCAGTGGCTGTTTACAGCCCAAAGAGATTTGGTCTTTGAATCCTGGGAAGGTGATTGGTTTCATAAACCATATTTCACCTGACTGGGAGCGTGTCGGTGCAGGTACCTGATCACTCAACAATAGTGGTCATTGTATTTTGCAAGGGGACACGTATAGCAATTGACTGGGATATATATTACAAAAGTTCACATCAATGGACAACGTAATTCTAATTCCCTAACAAAAAAAAAGTATATTACATGAAACTTACTTAAAATTTAGTTTTTTGTACTTAACTTTTGTTAGTGACATTTTACACGAAACTGTTGTTCGGAGGAATTGTTAGAGCATACGAAATACACATTTCTTCCAAATACCATACATCTCCGGGCTTTTCCTTACATAGTTATATCATATTGTAGCTTATTTTTCCGATAACTTCAGGAGCGTATAGGTTAAAAAGAAGCAAGTGGAATTATGATGTCCATACTTTTCCTAGAAGTTAAGCTGAAGTACTATAAACTCTTGTAGATTCCATTTGTCCCAATCCACCCATATTAGAGTACGGCAAACATATGTTACAGTAAGTTTTCATATATTAAAAATACTAACTTTTTTGTGTTAAGAGATAGAGGAATGGTGTATGTTTTAGAATGTGCAAAAATATGAAATTATGCTGAACAAACAAAATTATTATTACAGAGTATTTTATAGAGTAACTGATCCTATATTTATCTCAGTACATATATTCATCTCATCATGTCTTTTTGATCAATTAACCGTCAAATTTTACCATATTTTCAACGTAAAACTTTCAGCCACTTGAGAAAACCGAGAAGCAAATAGATTTACTTTCAAAAATTTGTAGAAATTTGACGGTAAATCGGACAAAAGAGAGAAATAAGATGAATATAGATGCACCAAGTTGTTGAGATGAATAATGGAGCGATTACCCTATAAAAGTTACTTGAAAGTAAATTTTTTGTTCCTAACTTTTGTTATTTATATTTTACATGAAAACGTTGTTCTAAAGAAGCATTTGAGCTTACAAAACACACATACGTTTTAGTTGAAGACCACATATCTCCAAGACTTTTCCTTTCAAAGTTATAGCATATTTCAGTTTATTTTTTCAGCTTAAAGATAGGCCCGGAAAAGCTGGCCATTTGTTTGCACCGGCTGATTGCAAAACTTTGGGATACAAAACAGCTACCGGAGGATTGGAAGGATGGGGTTATCTGTTCCATCTATAAGAAAGGCGACAAATTGGACTGTGGGAATCATCGTGCGATCACCGTCCTGATTGCCGTCCGCCTACAAAGTGCTTTCCCAAATCATTTTCCGCCGACTCTCACCGCTAACCAACAGATTTGTGTGTGCCCCCGTACGAAGTGTAACTTGTACAAAACGCTCATAAGACCGGTTGTTCTCTACGGGGATGAAACTTGGACAATGCTCGAGGAGGACCTGCGGGTGCTCGGAGTATTCGAACAACGGGTACTAAGCATGCTTGTCTTTTCTCCTCAGAATACCTCTAGAGTGCAGGAGACCATCTTGCACTGCGAAAACAATTACTCTCACACTAAAGAGCAAATGGTAGAAGAGAGCGACAAACGATTTTTATCAGCTGTGCTTCTTGAAAGCACTGCGTTGGAATCTGAAATCTCTCTCTTGCGAGACAATGAACTATGGTGTACTTTCTCACACGTGTGGACATCACGCACAATAATTACACTGTGGAGCTATCTGCGGTGCGTTTCACAGTTGGTTTCTTGAGCATGGCAGAAGAGGAAAAGAGATTTGGAGAAAAAAAAATAGACTGCGTTGCTCGTACCGGTCGAATTCACTCTGGTGGAATTCGTTTTCGCAGTGTAGCTACACGAGGACTACACTTTTGCCCGGTAGGTTTTTTTCACCTTCCGGACTACTCGCCAGTGGACACTCACTGTTGTGTACTTCTGCGTTTTCTCTGTAGAGTGATTCACCTTTCTTGTTTCTATCAGATGTGGGGTGAGCTGGAAGTGTGTTTGTCTCTCTGTAAGCTGGTTGAGACACTTTGGAGTGGAGAAAGAAGCAGTGCGGTGAAAGCATTTGCTACACGCAGGCACATACTGGAAGGGAAGTGCGCGGTGAATTTTTTCTCCTCTCCTTTCACATACTGAGGAGAATGACAAGCATGGTACTAAGGACGATCTTTGGCGGCGTGCAGGAGAACAGAATGAACCATGAGCTTGCGCAACTCTACGCGAGCCCAGTATTCAAAAGGTGGCCAAAGCTGGACGGATACGCTAGGCAGGGCACGTTGCAAGAATGCCGGACAACTTCCCTGCGAAGATGGTGTTTGGCTCGAATCCGGCAGGAAGAAGACGACCAGGGGCGCAGCGAGTAAGATGGGTAGACTAGGTGGAGCAAGATCTGGCGAAGAGTACACGGTGTCCCTGGGATTGGAGAGCAGCAGCTAATAACCGAGTGAATTGGAGAAACTTTGTTTATCAGGCTATGTCATGACGGAACGCCAAATAAATAAATAACTTCAGCTTAACTTTAATAAAAAGTATTGACATCATGATTCCACTTGCCCCTTTTTAACCTATACGTTCTTGAAGTTATCATCAAAACAAGCTAAAAAATGATGTAACGTTGTAAGGAAAAGCCCTGGAGAAGTATGGTATTTGGAAGAAATGTGTGTTTTGTATGCTCTAACAATTCCTCCGAACAACACTTTCGTGTAAAATGCCACTAACAAAAGTTAAGGACAAAAAACTAAATTTCAAGTAAGTTTCATTCTATATTCATCCTTATTTTTTTGTACCGAAAGAAGATAGGATTTTTATATTTTCAACAAAGTTTCATATTTTTTAATTTTTTACAACTTTCCTGAATCAATCATTTCTCTATCTCTTAATACACAAAAGTTAGTTTATTTTTTATTTTTAGTATAGTGAACTTTTCATAATTTTTGACAATTTGCGATTATCCGGGTCATTCATTCAAGCAATTGTTCCGAAGACACTATTAAGGTAGGATGAAGGTGAGAGGTGCTATGGAATTAAGTTCCACTTTTCGCCATATTGGATCACTGTGCGTCGGTGAAGCCAAACAGTTAAACCAACTTTTGGAAAATCGTATCACTCGTGTTAATCCCCACCTTCGTTCTAATCACACCTTCCAGGGCAATATTAAACAGTAGGCACGAGAGACCATCATCTTGCCTTAAACCTCTCGAGTTTCAAAGGGGCTCGAGAAGGCCCGCGATACTTGAACTACACACATCACTCGATCCATCGTCGTTTTGACCAAACGCATTAGTTTATCCGGAAATCTGTAGTCGTGCATAATTTGCCATAGCTGGTCTCGATCGATTGTGTAGTATGGCGATTGGAAATCGAAGAATAGATGATGTGTGGGCACGTAGTATTCGCGGCATTTCTGCATAACCCGCCGAACCGTAAATATCTGATCCGTGGTGGCGCGGGAACCCATAAATTCTGTCTGGTAGTGCCCTACGAATTGCTTCGCAAATGGTGATAGTTGACGGCAGAGTATTTGGGAGAGTACCTTGTAGACGGCGGTAAGCAGAGTTCAGATCAGGTAATTGTAGTTTGTCGCTCATTTTGTAGATGGGACACACAAAACTCCTTTTTCTTCCCAAATTTCGGCAATGACCCAGTGGATATCTCTAGCCAGTGTTTCTCCACTGTATTTCAACAGTTCACTGGGAAGATGGTCTTCTCCTCCACCTCCAGGAGATCGGAGACTGGAATCTTTTTGTCTTCTGCTCTTGCACCAAAATCAATTGCCATACCGTCTTCGCGCTCTACCTCATCGCCGTACAGATGCTCATCGAAGTGCTGCTTCCAACTTTTGATCACCTCACATTCGTCTGTGAGGAGGTTGCCGTCCAAGATCTTGCACATATCGGCTTGTGGCACGTAGTCTTTAAGCTGGTCAGCTTCTCGTTTCTTCGTCCTTCGGAGGACCAAATTTTGGCTATTCCGTGCCCGTCGGCAGTGTTGCAATTTTTCACTTGAAACGTGCTTCATGCTCCTTCCAGGTTGTCAACTCATCATTCGAAGGCCACAATTTTCGCGGAAACGCATACATATGGTAATTTAGCTGGAAGTTCACTCTTTGTTTAAAAAATGCCGTTTAGATTACACTGGTCAACACAGGTTTGCCCTTGGTCTCAAACTAAAGCAAAGATTATAGCTTTTTAACCGTTCTTGTATTGGTGCCTCTAGCTAGCTCGGAAGTGCTGCAAAAAGGCGTGGAGAAATTGCTCACCGGGTTTATCTTCATTTCAACTTTATTTAAGTCTCTGAAGACTTTACGTACTTTCGACCAGACTAGGAACACAACATTCACAGGAATGGTTAAAAAGCTATAACTGTTCATATTTTCCAGTTTCAGCTCTAGGGCAAATCTATGTTGACAACTGGTCGACAAGAGCGAATAAAAAATTTACCCTAGAGCTTAAGCATGTCTAATGGTCAAATATTTGACCTTCTGACATAATGGTCAAATTTATTTGACATCATGGTTGTTTTTTGCCCGTGTTTGCCCCATGTTAAAATTGGAGAGTGACAAACAATTATCTTTGACCAAATTTTTATCTGTCAAAAAAAGCCAAATATTTGACGCTTGGTCAAAGAGTGTAATACAGGCTTTAAACTGGAAAAAATAAAGGGAGTCAAAAATAAATTAAAATAAAAGTGAAGTGTGTGTGTTTACGCAAAAAAAGTTGAGAGATTTAGTGAATTCAGTATATATTACTACAAAAAAATATGTCACCGGTTTTCTACAGTAGTAAAATGCAAAATTTGCCGAAGAAAACCGTTGACGAGATAGTCTAATACCCTATTCTGTATCCAAAATTTTGCTCATAAAAATAAAACTTTTCAGATTAGGGTGCTAACATTCTCTAATCATTTAGATCTATAGTTGATTATATTTCTATTAATAGTGTGAATTGATAGGACCGCAACGAATCTCGATCGTTTTCAATGCTATCCAAAACCAGCATGCAAATGAGTGATTTTACAAGCGTGCTTCCCATATTGCCGGCAGTAAATTTTAATGTCTTTCGTTAAATTCTTAGGACCACAACTGAAAACGGTCACCGCTTTCCTAAAAATGTTCTATTTTAAAGCTATCAACGTATTGAGATCTCGGGTAACTCACTTCGGGTATAATGTTATCAATTCCAAAAACAGCTCCTCCCACACTGGTCGGCCTTTGTATATCCGAGTTCTTAAGGTAGGATAGTCGGTGAAGTATTCTTCAACTAAGTTTTGATTATAGTTTTCAGTCCAGAAGAACTTCAGCGTGAATCGGTCCGGCTTGTTTTGCTTCCAAAACTGAAAAATTCATTAGATTTTGTGTACGAATTAAGATAACAATAAGCATTAAAATCATCGTAATTTTCGAGTCTAAATCAGTTTTTTAGCTGTAATAAGCTGCGGTTTATTTTTACTGTACCCGTTCTTGAAGCTTGATGATATCATCTGCAAACCAAGTGAACATTTCCACGTTTTTAACCATCCAAATCAGATGAATTCGAGATGTATACCGAGGACTGTAATTTCTGCAAGTTAGGAACAATTAGAGTTGAACTATTTTGATGGCTTATCCTATGGAACCCACAGTAAATGTCTAATCATTCCAGCGAATGGTGTTATGCCTACTCCTGCACCAATATAGACTATGCGTTTGTACTTGAGAATGCTAACCATCGGTGATGGATGAGGTCCACTTAGAAGAAAACTAATCTTCCGAGAGGGTTGAATTTCTACATGGTTCTGCCGTTTACAGTGCTCGTTGTGTAACACTGCTTCATACAGTTTGTGTGTCCAATCACCTCGATCGGAAATAACTAACGAAATGGAATTATGAACCGCTGTTGGAAACTTGGGTGTACATAAATTTGCGAATATCATTTGTTTGATAGTAACGATAATTTATACTGACTTACATCAACCACAGTGAATGGATGCCATTCTAAGGTCGAAATAATAGGGCACTGTAGAAGTACGAATTGACCTGGTCTGACTGCCACGCGCTTAGTCTGATTAAACTGAAGCTTAAGGTATGTGCCCCCTCCAGGAAGAATGTAAGCTTGTAAAGTAGTGACTTTTTTAGCTTCAGAATGCGCGGTGAGATATCGGTATGTGACGTCTATGACGTACACCGAAAGCCCTAGCAGGGGCCAGATCCATGCCTAGAATATTAAAAATCACGTATACGTATATCACGAATATGGTAATACTTTTTAGAACTCAAAATGTATCAACAGTCGGTTTTATCAAAACTCGCCGAATTCACGCTCGATTTTCTCAAGTTTTTTGATTTTTATCACGATTTAAAAAAAAAAAAAATCTAAATCAAGAATAATGTACTTTCAGTTGTAGAAAGTATATTTGAAACATATGTACTTTTCACTTGTGCCTTGTGTCCTTGCATGTGTACAGTTTTATGTGCATAGTTTCATGAACTCAATTTATTTGATCAATTTACTGGATAGGGCAACCTAGTGTCACATCTGTTACAATTTATTTGTATCATAATTTTGTGAAAAATTAACCATGAAATACGTATTTCATTGACTTTGGAGCAAAAATAACGTATTTTTCGAGCAGTTGAGAAAGAAGATCTATTAATAGCTCAAATAGCTCAAATAGCTTACAGTTTGGTGCTCATAGAACGTCGATTCGAAAATTGTAAAGTTGAGCGGTTCTGCAATTTCACATAAACAAACGTTAGACTCTCCTAACTATGTTGAATAATGGGCAGTACAAATCAAATTGTTATTGTATGTATAATTGCCTTTAGCAAGTTCCCGAAAATTTATATTATGAACTAACTTTTTTTTTGTTTATTCGTTTGTATCTTGAACTTATATTCCACTGAGTTATGAAAGTGCATAATTTTACTCAAAATATCATAAATTCTTATCTTATCGTTTCGTTAAATTCACGGTTTCGACAAGTTCACTGCCAATTTTTTTGACCGTGATAAAATCGAAAAACTGTATAGCAAGAAATATATACTACATATACTACATTTTGAAATGAAAGTCAATTGAAAAACTTCAAATCGATTAAACTATACTCGATTGATGATATTGGCTCGGTTGGATAGTCTTCTCAAAAAAAAAAAAAAAAACGGGATTGAACAAAAACAAGTGAGTTTAAAATAAAAACAAAGGAATACTGAAAATAAAAAAAAACGCCCTTGATGAGCCTCACATGCAAATAAACAGTAGTCAATCAATTGGAGTACATTATATATAGTAAAGAGAAGTTATGTCTACAGACATTTCAAAACAGACAAATTTATTCAAAATACCAACCATTTTTTCATTTGCACCGAAAACAGGTTCCTCTTTGCAAATTGCTTGTAGTACCGAATCATTTCGAAAAATTTGCTCATCTATTGTATCACAGCCATTTGGATGAGCTTTCAGGTTGGTCTGATGCTTGATAATGTTACTGTAAAAAGAGAAAATCTTAAATTTTATATCTTGTATGTTGGGCTAATTCACCTAAGCGGATGATAGAACATCATTCCGTAAAACAGCAAGAATAGGTGATGGGATGTCAAAAAACTGTTGTAGAATCGTTCTCGCATATGGCGCCTTGAAAAATACGCTATGACAAACAATGCACCCAACATGACGCAACCAGAGAATCCCGTTGGGGTGGCCAACAGCAATCGAAGTATACTCTGTTATGATCAAGGTAAACCCGAATTATGCACTACTTTTTCCAGAAACATTTCTATCATTGGATCTACTCACATCGTCAGTTCCGGTAGCCCAATTTATGGCCTTCAATTTGCTATCATAATGTTCAATGTAATGATAAATGTTTGACATGTGCGCAAGAGTGTGTATTGCTGTAAAAAATCAAATTTACAATCACATTTTGCAATATTAAAAAAAAAAATTACATCCTATTATGATCAATCCAACACCAAGTGTCATATGTAAAGCTTTAATTTTCTCTAAATAAAACACTAAAATCTGGACGGACCATCGACCAAATATAGTATTGAGCAGCACGTTTAATGTTCGGCATACCGGAAGTGTTATCAGTACCATAGTAAGGTTCAGTATTGGTGCTGTTGCACGGGATATACAAAGACCATTCTGCAGAAATAATGATGAAAAAGATTATTCATAATCTTAGATTAAGAACAACATTACAACAGAAAAAATATTTATATGCTTACCCCAAGAATTTTACTCAAGTAATAATACTCTGGCTCGTGATGATAGTTGGAAAATGCTTTGCAAAATACAACAAAATTGAATCCGATCCATATGAACTACAACAAACTTTTGTTAGATTTTCACAAGTCTTCACAAAAAATAATATTACTAAAGTTGGAATGATATTTCTAAAGTTAAAATAATAATACAAGAAATGCCATTTAACATCACTTTGCATATTCAGAGCGTTTATGATTTAGGAATTCTTTAAATTTAGAGGGTAAAATTTAGGAAAGATTATTTTTGTGTGAAACGAAACAAATGATGTTAGGATACTTACCGCTAGAAAATATTTGAATAAGAAATTTTTCGTTGAATGGTACACTTTCTCAGTGCGTTCCATGTTTGGTAGAGTAATCCAAAAATAATCGTTTGCTCGAATAAATATCAATTATCAACACGCTGCTTCGAGCATCGGATCGATCGATCGAAACTAGAAATGACGAATGATTGACATTAACTACACAGTTTGCGGTTGAAGACACATTTGCATATGTCTGTTGTTTATATTGTATATTACTATAGATCGCAGCCGGTGTCAGTAAATCCGCAGATTTATATTCAGTTGCACGCGTCGTACGCTCTGTAGAAGCACATGTGTTACAATTATTCATCTGCCTGCATTTTCCAATTTTCGTTCGTTGAGATTTTTTTTTGAGATGCTTTACTGAAAGAGGATCGACCGTAAATTACTTCAGTTTGGAGCGAGGAAATTGAAAATTCACTATTTGAACACTTTTAATCTCACATTACTATTACATTACTATATTTCAATATATTACACGATTACGCCGTCAATAATCACGTAACACGTCAGTCTAAATGTCGCGAGGACTTTTGTTACTAGTCTTATAATAACTAACAATTGAAAGCTAATGTATAGGGATAAAATTAATAAATAATATCTCAGTTAGAAACATCGTTCATATTATCCAATCGCATCTCTGTTTAGTAATTTGCTACCTGATAAATAGGTTATATAAATTACATAGAACGCCACTATTTGTATTTCAACCAATTAAACCTTCAGTGAAATCCGTAGGCATAAGTTGTGAAATTGTATCATTTTAAAGAAAATCAATAAATCCTATTACTGAAGAATGTATTGACACAAGTTGGTTTTACAACATAAAATTTTCATTTCATTTTTTTGATTGATTCGGTTAACAGTTGAATGCAGTTTTAGAACAAATTACCTGCACATATTAGCCTAAAAAACTTCAAGTGAGTTATGCATTTTTTCATCTATCAATGACTGTACTCATTGGATTACACAAATTTAATTATTGATCTCACAATCAACGAATGAAAAAAGTAATCCAAGTTCGATTTTACGAGAGATATTTGTATGAAACTGCATAAAAAATAATTCGAGTGGCAAATGTAACGAAATAAAATATCCTCAATTTTTTAACCTTGTCAATCCAGAGAGGCTATGATGCCATTTTCCAAGTTTTTAGTATTTGTATGAAAAATTGTGATTTTTTTTTCGATAACGGATACCTATATGATTATTTTTAGCCTACGAGCCATTTAAAAATCGGAGGACAACGATATGAATTTTTAATAAATAACGTTTTACTCAGAAAAACTCACTCTTTCAGCTGATATTTATAAATCAGAAATTTGTATATCCCTTTCCGACCGGGCTCATAATTGCGTAGGTAGAGAAAAAATCTTCTATCTCGCTTTTTGAACGACTATTATTGTTTTATTGCCCACAACGCTAGTGTTAACATCGCAACTGCTACGAAAAATAAAAAACCGGAGCAAGCAAGTGTTTTTTTATAGGAATTGCTTCGATGTAGGTTTTGTTATCCGTCATGTTTTTACCCACACAATTGTGTGGGCTCGATCGGAAAGGGATATAGCTAAACAACCCAATTTAGGTAAATGTTACGTTACATATTAGTAGGCTGACCAGATTTTCTCGGAATAAAAACGGGACATATGAGTTCGGAAAACGGGACACATGATAAAATTGATTTTTGAAAAATTTTACCAACTAAAGCATGCAAACAATTATTAATTGCTTCGATGAACCTACCCGATTCTGTACGATACTTAGCGTTGATGAAATTTAGCGTAGAAGAGTGTGATTTTTTGCAATGAGTTCCTAAAATTTGTCACATAGATGACGAGATTTTGATTAACAATTATCATGGTCTCAACTTCCAATAGCGACTTTTTCGTCAGTTCACGATACGGGATGTCCGGACGTCCTCTCCACTGACATCGATTGGGTTTGTGTGTTTTTTTTTTATCTTCCGCTGAGCTTCGCGCGCAGCGAAGTGCAAAGCTTTCTTGCATTTGTGGTTCCTGCTGCTGGCTCGCAAAATGCAACTGGAGAGACAGGAAACAGAAGCTAAGTATTGGTTTTGGTGATATTTCACGTCGTGTTTGAAACGGGATCAGAGTGAAATTGTTACTACCTATGTTAACGCACACAGCTTTTCTTCCATTCGATTTGAACGGCATGTGAGCGAGAGAGAATTTGTTTTTGAAGTAGAATACTTCTCTCAGGAAGTTCGGCTACATAGGGATGTGAAATGAAAATCTAAAACCGAAAAAAGTGAAAAATATGTCCAATTTCAAATGCTAATAAATCGGTTAGTATTCGATGGATTTCCTTCGTTCTTGCAGCAACAGATTGGAAAATCTTCTAAGATTCTTCCCAAAATAAGATAATTGTAATTTTATTATTCACACTATTGTACTATTGAAAATAGTCAAGCCTTGTCAGAACGAAAAGCTCGACCTCTGATTGGTCGTTATATAATTGCTTCCCAAGCACGGTTGACAGAATCATATACCTTGCAATTGAAAACATGCTATTTGGCCTATATAAGAGCCTGTTTCAGCCGAAGCCGCTCATAATAGTTCTAGACAGCGACAACAGCAGTCGTCCTTCCTTAGCAGCAGCACTACCCCTGTGGTTGGTCACCACGTCTCAGGAGCAGCGCGGTTTTTCTCAGCGTGTGTCGCCAGACAGCCATTATTCCCCCCGTGTTGGGGCAGCATGAAGATTGCCATCAGGAAATCCAATTTTGGAAATCAAAATGCCTTTTTGAAGGCAAATAAACAAGTCATTGAAAGTTAATAATTTTTGTCAACGCAAGCAAGCATTCTGTGTTGCATCCTAACAATTTAAATTTGTCGCACCCGTCTAATTTACTGAATGTGAAATAGCTTCCACAGTGCATGTTGTCCGTGTATCTTAATTCCCCCAATGTTAGGGCAGCTCAAAGGTTGTAATTAGCAACCGATTTTGAACCGCAACATGCTTTTTTCAAGGCAAACAAACAAATAATTGAAGGTTAATAATTTTCTTTCATCAACACAAGCAGACATTCTGTGCGGGATGCAATCAAATTCTGTTGTAGTTGTCTAATTTTCACTTTATTTAGTAAACCCCCCACTGTAGGGGCAGCGCAAAGACTGCGATCAGCATAACCGACATTGAATAATAAACTGCCCTGTTAGTACGCATTCACAAAAGCAGTTAGTTCGACTATGCAGAGCTAATATGAAGTCGATTCAACCAATCAGCAGTAACAGAATTTCGTCGTCTCCCAGCTGCCAAGTTGCAACATGATGCAACACGCAACAGCGAGCAAACGAAATCGCTTGATGTTACAAACCGCAATAAAATACGGGTTAAAACCGTTGCGTGTGTGAGAGCACAATCGGTGTTTATTCGCTGGATACACTATCTACTGTCTACTGAACGCAATAATCTGCTTACATGCGACATGGGGACGGGAACATTTTCTTCAACCAAGCTGCACAACACGACACAAAACATGTTGTTTTGTTGCTTCAATGAGAGTGCTATCGGTCCGGCTCGACAGAATGTTCACAAGAAATCATTTTTGTGCATCCGTGCTACGAAACTGAGGAAAAACTTTAGAAACTGAAAAAAGAGGTGGAGCTTATCAAATGATCGCTCTGAACCAGAATGAAGTCACACATATTTTTCAAGTTATATCATTCCACCACGTACGTAAAATAATTCATTCCTATTTTCATCCCTATATAAGAGCCTGTTTTAGTCGAAGCCGCTCATAGTTAGAGTTGCCAATGTTCCAGTTTAAACTGGATTCTTCCAGTTTTTTTCAAGTGATCCAGTCAAACAGTTTAATCCCGAAATCTTCCAGTTTTTTTTGTATATTTGCCAGTTTTATCCAGATTTTTTGGACACTCAAGCTCCGACTGGTTTGGAAATATTTTTAGAACGTAAATTTTGTGGATTGATAAGTCATTGTAGCAATTCTTAACAGCATTTTCAGTATTGTATCTTCTCGCATGAAACACGACCAAATTAAGGATTGTATTGCATGGTTGAGATAAAAAGACGAGTAAGTTATTCTAAAAGTAACAAATAGATTTTATCAGATTATGATGAAAAGAAATAATTGCAATTACATAAAAATAAAAACAATCCATCTCAAAAATATTATATGCAGGCGGCATTCTTCAAATTGATTCCAGTTGCATAGCAGTTCAAAAATTGTTCGTATTCACTGTTGTAACGTAAGAAAACGTTGCATCAATTCTTTTGTTAAAAGTTATAGTAAACGATAAAAGCTTTATTTTCTTGGATTTGTGATAAACTGGTTGCGCAATTTCAAATTTTGCTCCTGTAAATGAAAATTTTCAGTCTACAGTTCAGTCTACAATTTCAACAAAATGTAAGCCCGAAGTTGCTGTATTTAAAACTTATATTGTATTCAATAACCATCATAAAGAAGCTCTCTCACAATTAATTTTTTCAGTATTTTGTAAATTTATTTGGTATCCAGTTTTTTCCAGTTTTTTCTTCAGCATTCTTCCAGTTCAAATTAAATTTTTATTGGCAACTCTGCGTCATAGTAGTTCTGAACAGCGACGACAGCAGTCCTCCCTTAGCAGCAGCGGGAGCGAGCAGTGGGTGCCATCGATAGCGAATAGCGGCCACAACTGTGGCATGGCTGAGAATAAGCGTAGCAGTTTCAGCGGATGTCCCCATCGATTGCAGCAGGGCCAGCAGATGCAGGTACAGCGGATACCAGTGCGGCCACAACTGTGGCATGGCTACGGATAGCGTTGCAGTTGCTCAGCAGTTGGGCCAGCGTATAGCGGGCACAACTGTGGCATGGCTATGCATAGCGTAGCTGTTGCAGCGGGTATAACAGCATCGATAGTAGCAGGGTCAGCTGATGCAACGACACTCCCTCCACTAAAATGCTGTTTCAGTGTGGTAGCGGGAAGCATCAGCAGCAGGCTTGCATGAAGTGAATAAATCAGCCAGCAACTTTCTCTAAGGCCTCTGCCATAGTAGACGCGAAAAGCGGCGCGAACCGATTCGCTCGGCCGTAGGTTGATGTACAGCTCTACTGATGGCTGTACATTAACCTACACCTGAGCGAATCGGTTCGCGTCGCTTTTCGCGTCTATTATGGCAGAGGCCTAATGGGAAAGTTGTATCAGTTTGTTCAGAAGAATATTATTGTCGGTAATATAACAGAGATGCGATTGCGTAAATCCGATTTTGAATTGAACAATTGTTCTTTTGAGAACAAATAACACACTTATTTGAAGAGTTAATAGCTTTTGGTACCAATAGCAGTATAGTGACAGCCTCAGCGGTAGATGCAGATGCAGCCGGTACTTCCCTGAGGCCGATGTAAAGGTAAATGGGAGTAGCACGGCGAAACAGTTCGGGTTATGCTTAGACGCGCGTCATTTTTCGTTGTTGATATTCCCCACATGGAACGACGCGCTTTCGTATGATAGCGGTGGTATTAGCGGTAGATGCATTTGCCAACACTTACTCCAGTAAAGCCGTGTCTAGTTTTCAATGTGAAAACACCTTTCTCTTTCTGTTGACCGTGCGCCTTAGTCCTTACTATTTACCTTGATAGAGATGTAAGATAAACACTACATCCTATGATAAATTGAACAATTGTCCTTATAAGGACAACAAATAAATTAATGAAGATTTAATTTTGAATTGAAATACTTCTCTCAGGAAGTTCGGCTACATAGGGATGTAAAATGAAAATCTAACACTGAAAAAAGTGCGAAAAATTTCAAATGCTAATAAATCGGTTAGTTTCCGATGGATTTCCTTCGTTTTTGCAGCAATCGATTAGAAAATCTTCTAAGATTCCTACCAAATGCATGAAATTGCAATTTTATCATTCGAACTATTGTACTATTGAAAACTCTTAAGCCTTGTCAAAACACAAAATTCGACCTCTGATTGGTCGTTATACCGCGCTTTCCCAAGCACGGTCGGCAGAGTTATGGACCTAGTAAATTGGAAATGCATCATTTGGCCTATATAAGAGCTTCATCAGATAATAAACAAACATTTCATCGGATATTAAATTGAACAACTGAAATTTGAAGAACACAAATGATTATTTGAAGAGTTAATATTTTCTCGTTTTGCGCTATAATCCAAAGTTAATTATCTTCATCTACATGCATACTCTGACTATTATTACGTGTTTGCGTCGCTTAGTGTTTGGCTACGGTCATGCAGAACGCAAATAACGGCGCGATGCGATTCGGCAAGACGAAATCTGTTGAAATGTATAACTCTACTTCGCCTTAAAAAGAGCTGTACATTTCACCACGGTAAGGCGAATCGCATCGCGCCGGCATTCGCGTTCTGCATAACCGTAGCCTTTGCTCCGTTCCCGTTTAATGATGTCGTATTAAATGTGCATATTACAATTCGGCAGCACTTCAACTTCTCATTTGCACAAAATTTAAAAATATCCAATGAACTTCATTCAAAATATCAGACAAAAAGAAATTACAATACTGCCAATGAACGGTCAACGTTTATTTACTAGAAAAAATGACTGACACGCAAACAGCCAGGTTATCATTCTTGTAAAAGTATTCTACTTCAACTTGCGGTCGTGGCTTTGCATACAACCTTCTTGCGATTTTTTTCTGCCTTTTGTGCTGCTTACGACCGCAGAGGCACCTTCGAAGATGCCGATTTTCTGATTCTTTGGCTACTGACATACTGAGGCGTCAAACGAAGCGAAGCAAAAAGCGTCGTAAAGGCGTCTGAGCTACTTCTTCGAACGTCTATATGAAACGCTCAAACCGGTCATACTGGAGCGGCAAAGACGCGTCGGTAGAGGCGGCGAAACAGAACGAGTAGTGTTTTGACGCGCGTATACGTACGCGGTACTACCATATTCAGACTATATTTTTCATCGCCAGGTGCTTTATATTTGCTTTGTTTTGGTTTGGTAATTGAAAAAAAGCAAATAAAATACATTTTCGTTTAAAAAATGTCAAAATGTTTAGAAAATGTTAGTGTAGTAATACCATGTTCAGACTAAACCTGATATCGCCAGGTGCTTTATATTTGCTTTATTTTGGTATTAAATCTTAAAAAAGAAAAAAAGTAGGATAGAAAATACTATCGGGAAAAGTTTTCAGGCCGTCGGAAAAACAACACTGGTATTTTTGATTGATGTTGAGTACTGATTCGAATGGTCAGGAATCTAGCATGCTGAACTTCTTTGGTCGCGAAAATGCAAGCCGCTGAGTAACTAGCTGTGCTCACATGGGTTTTTCAAATCCTAATAGATATTGTAAACTAGTTGAATGTTGCTCGGGGTCAACGGGTTTAAAATTCAGAATAATATCTTATATTTTTTACTACGTCTGTAGCGCAACTCACTTCAGTAATATTATTTTATTTCATAAAAAAATCTCTATGTTTACTAAAAACGTAATTTACCGTGCTTGAAGAAGCGAAAAAATCTCCATTTGACGAATTAATATTTCCTTCACACAAAACCGCTACTGAAATCTAGGAATATGACAATACAACGCATTTGCGACGCTCGCTCCAGTATGTCATAGGAAGCTTCACCCAACGCTTCTGTTTATTCTGCTTCTCAAACGCTCAACCCTTCGCTTCCTTTGACGCCTCAGTATGTCATTAGCCTTTCTCTCTCGATCACTTGCTGTGTGTGTTGGGTAGCGCGTTCATGTGTTCATGATTTTTTTTACGTTGCATCAACTTGCAAGTTGCAGTAGGCTGACATGAGAATGTGTGTTCAGCAAATAGACCATCGCACGGTGACGTCGCGCACTTGCGTTTGACAGCTATTGGTGGCTTTGTTTGCCTTCGGGCGATGCAGTTTGGTTCTAAATAATAGCAGATCATTTCAGTTGTGGCCAGTGATGCCACATATATAAATTTGTCTGCTTTTATACAGATTTCTTGCGTATTTTTCATACAGATATCTGCATGCAGATTGCAGATTTTCTGGAAATAATACAAATTTTTTTGGTTTTCATGGGGTAGTAAATTGAACTTCTTGATGTGGTTGAAAAGCGGAGATTGGCTCGGATGCGGCTCAGCGTGTCGTAGGTTTTACTATATTCATATGCTACTATAAATCTTTGAACACGCTAACTTTCACAAGATCGAATTGATAGTTTTACAATAGAGTTTGATCATCTATCATTCACACGCGACAAATATCTAAGTGCTTCGTCTGTCATGAAGAGTTCTGATCGGTTACGGTCATTTAACCATATTTAATATTATTTTTATGATTTTCCTAGCTTTTGGACAAATGTTGATACACTTCAACAATTTTTTTTTTATTCAATAATGTTTAAATCTTGTTGGATGCAATTTTTTGTTTTTGAATTTTAAGGGCTTTGGATGCATGTAAATTTGCCAGTTTTTGAATTCATTAGGATACTTAGCTCATTCCAAATTATATTACAAGAGAAAAACGCGTTGTAGATCTTATATCCTCTAAAATTGCGGTCGGCTTACAGTTTCCGAATAAAGTTTAACGTCTTACGAAATAAAGCTACTCATTGATTCGTGAATGGGTAAATTAAGGTGTTCATGAGCAGAAACGCGTAGAGTCGTACGATACGTAAGGTAACCGAAATTACTTAACCTCCACGATTCGCTTGTATCCCGTCACTGCAAATATGATGAGGTTTCAAACATGTTGGCACCTGGCGCGCTTTCGTGAGTTCATATATCGAAGATCGCACCACTAACCTCGGGAAAGTGCGTGCACGTCGGGTTCAAAGTTGGAAGGGTCGGTCAGTTCCTCTATTAGTACAAAGCTCGTTATTCCCGTCGTACTCCTAAAATCAATGAAATAAAACGTCTTAGATACATAGAAGATAGGTTCGCGAAAAATATCTTAGTGGACGAGGGCTCATAAATACCGCCAAGAGTTTTATCGTATATAGAGAAGAAACGCGACAAACAACTAACACAAAATTCCTATACCCGTGGTGCTTGTGGAGTGTGCAGGAGTATATCCGGCCTCTAGTAACAACAAGTATCGAACTAACACCCCTTTCCTTCCTTCCTTTGATCTACGTTCTGGACCGGCAGGCGTCGGTACTGATCAGCATGCAGGGGTTATTGGAGATGCACATCGAAAAGCTAAATCCCAAGCAGGAATCACTAAATTCGATTTACAACTCCAATCGATCCTGATCAGTAACGAAGTGGCAACCGGTGGTGATCAATCAAGCTCAAGCTCAAGCTCAAGTTCACGATACGGGATGTCCGGTACTGTGAAAGAGGCACAAAACGTACTCAGTAGTATTTAGGGTTACCATTTGCGCGGAGTTAAAAATCGGGACAACTTTTTTCCAGCGAAAATTTGATCTAAGCTATTTTTATTTTTTGAGGTATCAATGAATAAAACACGTAATTTGAGATTTGCACCTCAAAATACGCCAAAAGACTCATAGTCAACGTATTTCTTGAACGATTCAACTTTGCAACTTTGATTTATTAAGCGTTAGTAGATACCTAAAAAATGCAACACTAGTGAGCTGTTTGAAATAAACTTAACAATTGTCAAAAAACGGTTAATGGTTTTAATGACTAGATAATTTCTCCCGTCAAGATTCAACCAAAGAAACAATTCGTTCGAAATAAGTTCGTTTCTTCCCGGCGTCAAGATTAGGGATACCATCTGGTCAGAGGGAAAAATCAGGACATCTATTTTTTCGGCACAAATTTGATCCAAATTATTTTTATTCTGGTTCATGATTTGGTATGTTCTGGTATGTGATTTGCACTTCAAAATGCTATTCGGTTGTTAATTTATTCAACATGTATCTCGAACGATCCAATTTTATCAAGCAACTTTGAAGTTTTAGGAATTTGTATGTCCCCAAAGAATTCAGTACACGCAAACTGTTTAAAATTAAATATAAAAATTGTCAAATGTTTAACACTATTCACTTTACTCAGGCTTAACCAAAGAAATAATTTATGCAGTGAGCGTTGTGTGGTCAGGTATCGAGATTTATCAGAATTATTCACATTATTGAACATGTATCAAGATAGGTTTAATATCTGATCTCCCAGATATTTCAATTCTGCATTATAGATTTTTCCAGATTTTGGGACCGATTACAAGAAACGAGGCGAGCAATTTGCCTCGCATAGAGTCACTGACGAGCAAAATGTTGTATTAGGAAACGCGAGTGAAACTTGGCTGGTGACAGCTGAGTGGAGCAGTTTTGCAGACGAGTTACTCGTCCGAGATCCAGCCGACTCACCATCTGTTATATCTAAATTGGCCAGGCGAGTAACTCGCTGCTCACCTCGTTGACTGTAATAGGCCCCTTTATTTCTTTAGCCCGCAAAACGGTCATCACTTCAAATTTTACAATTTTAGCTCATAAAATGTTGCTTTAAGAATTTTATTGGAGAAAAATGTCCTTTTGTTTTTATTTTTATTAGCGACGAATTCGAACTGGCAACCAGAAATGAAAAAAAAAATATTGGGCAATCTCCAACAATTTCTAATATCAGGCAACATTCACGTTTCTGTTAAAAATTCACCGACTTGTGCCTTGCAATATGAGCTTGGTGATTGAAGATAATTGCATGTCTTATGAAAATCAGGACAAATGCTAGAATATGAAAAATAAATCAGGACGCCCAAATATGATCTCAAAATCAGGACATGTCCTGCTAAATCAGGACGGATGGTATCCCTCGTCATGAAAAGTACTGACCAATTTGCTACTCTTTTTGAATATTCGGCATCATTCAGAAAAATCAGGACAAATACTAAAATATGAAAAATAAATCAGGACGCTCCAATGGGTTTCAAAATCAGGACATGTCCTGCTAAATCAGGACGGATGGTATCCCTAGTAATATTAAAAAAAAACCCCTGGCTGCTTGGAAACTTATTTTCCGCTTAGGAAAATTTCAATGCAAAGCTCTATTTAAGAATTTTTCAAGGAGTCTCCGAAAACGGTACAAAATGACAAAAAGACGGGACGGTTAAAAATAGTCTAAAAAACGGTACTGTCCCGTTCAAAACGGTACGTCTGGTCAGCCTACATATTAGTAACCTTGAAATGGGCATAATTAATAATAATCGCAACATTTACACAACAAAAAGGATACTTCGTTACATCACAAGAAAAGCATTTTTGTTACATTGTATATTAGGCAAAGCAAAACCTTGGTGCTACATTCCGTATCGGAACTCGACCTTCTGTTGATTATACACAGACTTCGCAGCCAACTGTTAAGTGTACAGGACAATTAAACGCCTTAATAGCTGTGTTGACCCGGCTCCAATAAGTGACACCATTGAACAACTCTGGATTAGAATCTCAATGCCAACTCGCAGCATCAGTTTGGGAGTAGTCTATCTTACTCCCGATCGTAGATCCGATATGACCGCTGTCGAAAACCATATCAACTCTATCAGCTCCGTTACCTCTCGCTTAGACCAAAATGATCTATCGTATTTGGAGACTACAATCAGCCGGGCGTAATTTGGAAACGTGGGAGCGATGGCATTCCTTCAATTGATCTGATTCATTCACGGATATCTGTTGCCTGTTCCGCTTTGCTAGACGGGTTTAGTTTGAACAACCTGACCCAAGTGAACCACGCTACTAACGACTACGATCGTTTACTAGATCTGGTGCTAGTGAATGACGCCACTTCATGTGAACTCACTGACGCGAGTGAGTCCTTACTGCCGCTTGATACGAATCACCCTGCATTAGATATAACGATAGATGTAACTGCACCCGTACAATTTGAGGACATTGGTGACGTTCCATGTCTTGATTTTTGTAGAGCTGATTTTGAGTCGTTAAGTATTGCTTTCTCTCGCATCGATTGGCAATTCTTGGAATCCTCCCCACCTATAAATGATGCTGTTGAGTACTTTAACTGTGCTATCAACTCAGCAATCTACCGTATTGTTCCTCCGCGAAGACCTCTAAGAAAACCCGCTTGGTCTAATCCTCGTCTTCGGCATCTCAAGAAACAGCGTTCCACGGCGTTGCGACATTATTGTAAAGCGCGTTGTCCAATTTCGAAGCATCGATTCAATGAAATCAGCAAGTTATACAGAAAATATAACCGCTTCCTTTACAAACGGTACACCTCCAGGATGCAGGGTAACCTCAGACGGAATCCACGATTATTTTGGTCGTTCGTGAATTCTAAGCGTAAAGAAGATGGTTTACCAGTAGATATGTTTCTTGGTGATTGTCACGGCAGCACATTGCTTGAAAAATGTACTCTATTTGCCCGTAGCTTTAAGCAATTTTCATGAGCATACTGCTTCCGACGCCCAGGTTGATACTGCTTTAAGTTACCTTCCTAGAGATGTTATTGATTTCAATCTGCTTGAAATAACAAGCCGTCACATTACTACTGCCATTGATAAACTGAAATCATCCTTCGCTGTTGGCCCTGATGGAATTCCGTCATGCGTTCTGAAACGATGTGCCTCTGTCCTTATTCATCCGCTATGCCTGCTGTTCAATTTATCTCTTCGACAACGCGTGTTTCCCTCCAGTTGGAAATCCTCCATTATGTTTCCCGTGTATAAGAAAGGTGATAGACGTGACGTGAAAAACTACAGAGGCATCACATCTCTCTGCGCATGCTCTAAGGTAATGGAAATAATCGTAAACGACGCCCTATTCGACAGCTGCAAACATTACATCACGTCGGACCAACATGGTTTTTACCCGAAACGCTCTATTACGACTAATTTAGCCGAATTCTCTTCAACTTGCTTGAGAAATATGAGTAACGGTGCTCAAATAGATGCAGTATACACCGATCTGAAAGCGGCGTTCGATCGAGTAGACCACAGGATACTTTTGGCTAAACTTGGAAAACTTGGAGTTTCATCTATTCTCGTGCAATGGCTTGGTTCCTACTTGATGAATCGAACACTCTGTGTGAAGATAGGAAGTTAGTTTTCTGCACAGTTCACGAATGTCTCTGGAGTCCCGCAGGGTAGCAACCTAGGACCGCTACTCTTCATGACATTCATCAATGACATTTCTTTGTTACTTCCGGAAGGTTGCCGTAAATTGTACGCCGATGATGTAAAACTCTTTAAAGTCGTGAGAAATTATGCGGACTGCGTTGAGCTCCAGCAAGTGGTGAATATTTTTAGCCTATGGTGCTCTAGAAACATTCTTTCTGTAAGCGTTCAGAAATATAGTGTCATCTCCTTCTATCGGACAAGGAAGCCAATCTTATTTGATTATACTATGACCGGTCAGCCTCTATCTAGAGTGACACAAATTCGAGACCTAGGAGTTATTTTGGATACTGCGCTATCTTTCAAACTGCACTACAACGAGATCATCGCTAAAGCTAATCGACAACTCGGATTCATGTTTAAGATAGCCAACGAGTTTCGTGGTCCGTTTTGTCTCAGATCGCTGTATTTCTCTCTAGTGCGGTCTATCTTAGAATTCTGCTCCATTGTATGGTGTCCATTCCACAACTCCTGGATTGCCAGAATTGAATCCGTACAACGTAAATTTGTACGATATGCGCTGAGATTCCCTGTCGGCTTTTAGGAATGCAAACTCTTGAGCAGAGACGATTCGAGGCGCAAGCTGTATTCATTGGTAAAGTTCTTTCAAATGAAATCGACGCCCCGGAAATCCTCGGCCACCTGGATATATATGCCCCTGAACGATCGCTCAGACCAAGATCCCTGTTGAACCTGCCTCAACGCAACGCACAATATGGTCACAATTCGACCCAATACGCTTTATGTCGGCCAGCTTTAACACAGTAGCAGATGCGTTCGATTTTAATATAACTGGCACAGCTTTTAAAAATAGAATTCGCGTTAGGTAACCTTTTGTGATAGTTTATTGACATTAGTATTAAGTTTTTCATTAAGACACACACTCTGTCAGATGGATTTTAATAAATTATAACAATTGCGGGGCTAGGCGCTACGATCCTACTGACACTAACAGTCTCTCCCGAGCCGAGACTCGAACCTACGACGACTGGCTTGTTAGGCCAGCATCGTACCTCGAGACCAGCTGGGATACATTGTATATACTGTTACATAATAATGTTACCATTATTTTAAGTAATAGCTATGTTGTAATTTGATACCATGTGACGTAACAGTGCTACCTCTGTGTTACATAACAGCAACATTGTGCTACATTCTGTGTTGACCGGATAGAAATTACCATTGAAATGGAATCCAACAGGTGCCGACTCTTTGACACAATATTTCACATTTTACGAAACATACTTGCCCATCTAAAAATATGTTGTTTGCTCTTATCGTGGTTTCACCGTGGGTAGATTTCAAGTCAAATAATCTCCGGGTAGCATAGCTAATGGAGCGTTTGTACAATTGTGTTTTCCGATGAATTCTCTAGCATTTTAACTATTTTACCGATTGTCTTACCAGAACCCTTCGATTTGATTTACAACGTAATTACAGGTTTATATTCAACAGGGTTGATTAAAAGTTCTCTCATATAAATAAAAGAAGTCAAGTAGCTAACATCGATTTTTGTTTTATATTTATATCAATGTGGAATAAATCAAATAGTTGATTTTTGACTAACTAAGAAAAACTGCAATCAAATATTAGATGGGCCGGTTTTGGTTTTTCTATTGAGAAACCTGTATAGATAGGAGATCCGTTTTTCCATGTCTCTCCATTTGGTCGGTCGTGCATTGGGATAGATTGTTTGGCTAAGCATTTTCCGCTTTCGCAGCAAAACCTGATATTCATTCCCGGATACGCCACGTAACCACGAAGGAACAGAATATAGAACTTTCGTGGGATGCAGTCTGTCGTTTCCTAAAATATCGATGTAGTCGTTTTGACCGAATAAAGCACGTTTTTCGCACCAGGCATTTTTTGGTCTAAAAAAATGGATTTATTTTATAAAGTAATTATACTTAAACTTATTTCAAACCTGTAATCAGGCATCGGCAGTTTTTGTCCATTGTCTAAATGGGGAAGCATTCCTGTCTGGAGTATTTTTTCTTTATAGCCATACCGGCGCACGAGACGGCCGCGAGCAACCTTGTCTGCGTGATAACGAAACCGAACAGACACAACTTGTGGCAGCCAAATCAATCGAGTTGCCGAATTTATCAGATTATATGCCAGATTCATTTATGATTATCACTTATTAAACTCATCCAACGAGAAATAGGTACATTCGTAAAGAACTGATTTTGTAATACACAACAACACAACCCACAATTTGACTTTCGTTTTTTTCTGGTTTTTTATTACTGATTTTGATTGGGAGAAAAGTCAAAATTATCGATTAGGGATTGCTATATTGTACGTAACCTGATTTCATTATGGATCAGAGATGCCAGAATTTTTTTTAACTTTGTCACTGCAAACGAAGAGTTTTCACAGTTAGTTAATGCGAGTTTCACTCAAACTGATTCACCGCGCTGTGGCAGTGGAGCGCAACTTCAAAACCAAATGCCCTTCTTGGTTGCTGAATTCTGGAGTACTTCGTGATAAGGTCGTATGTCTGAACGTAAACAAAACGAGTGCGAGATGATTAGTGCTTGTGAAGTACAAGGGATATAACTCTCACTCGTTTTGTTTACGTTTAGACGACCTTATCACGAAGTACAGTCGTCGTTCGATAACTGCAACATGTTTACATTGCAGTTATCGAATGCGGTTCGATAACTGCAACACTTGCCACATGCCAAAATTTAGAGGGGGGTCCGTCACTACCATTTTTGTTTTCAATTATGTCGATGTTTTTTTAAATGGAATAGTGACAAAAAATAGCAGAAAACTAAAATAGGCAAGCTTTTCGATTAATCAATTTGATATTCATATTTCCGCATCATAATTTATTGCGTTTTAGTAACTACTTTACATAACCAATATGTCGGCGAAGACTCGGGCGAAGATTAAGTTCATCACTACAATTGATCATTTTACGAGATGTTTCTGAAACTAAATTCTTGAATGAAATTTGACAGAAAGACGCTTACATAACGCAAGTAAAAGCAACATCAATGTCAGCAGGATCCGTGACACCTGTCAGTTCGTAGAATGCTCTATTTAACGCTAGGTTACAAAATATTGTTTGTGATCTAGTATGCACTGCCTCGCTGAGTAGTGAAAGCTAGCCAAACAATGCAAAAAGGATATTTTTTTCTCTAATAATAATTACGGAAAGTGAACCACATAACATGGTGATTTTGCTTTATTGATTAATAGTGGAGATATATAATCTCCCATATAGAATGAAGAGACAACAAGTAAACGAAATCGAAAAAAAAAATCTGAAGAAATTGGAGAGTCCTTTTGAAATGTTTCTAGAGATTCAACAATTTTCATTTTCGAATGCATTTAGAATCCCCCCGCGAGACCTGTCGCTTCAATGTCAAATATGACTTTGACATCAAATTTGACGGATTGCGGTCCGATAACTGCAAAGTTGTTGCAGTTATCGGTCTTGCAGTTAAAAAGCGTTGCAGTTAAAAGTCTTGCAGTTATCGAACGGCGACTGTACTCCAGAATTGATATTGCTTAGAGATACTCAGAGAGAGAGAGAGAGAGAGAAAGAGAGAGAGAGAGAAATGAGATAAGCGATGAAAAAACCACCAATTTGGCAACTAGGTTTCACGCGTCAGAGGTGCCAGATCTCTTCTCAAAGCGCAATGTTGACTGACTTTTTCATTCGATTTTGATTTTGACGGTGGAAGTCCTGGGGAATAATAAAGTGCATCACAAAAACCGTGAAGGTGTTAAATTTTTTATTTAGGTTTAATTTTATCAAAGATTACTAGAACAAGATACCTAACTTTCATATTTTTCATACATTTTGCATACGACCGATTTCCGACGGCTAGTGCTACCATCTGATGACTTAAATTCTGATAAAATTGTCACCATGAGCAAAACCGATTTATCGTGCATAGTCCGTCACTGATCGTTGAGCTGTTCAAGATTGTATATGAAAAAGGTGTAGCAGTTTGGTCAGCTCGACGCTTAAGATAACATGCAGATTAATGATATTGTCATTTTTTGCACTTAATGCCATTGCCATATTTTTTGCACTTCAAAGTACAAAAGAAAAGTGTGAAATTGACTGTCAGAGTGGGAGTTTATATTGAGGGGTTATATTTATTTTCTGGTCCCATTCTACCAACACTTAAAGTTTGATATGTCGCAAGCCAGGTTTCAGCACCATTGTGCATATGGTCAGGTTCACCGGAGCACCTGATTTTTGCTTTATTAACCTCGGCAAGAGCGGAAAACTTGACTGTAGAGCGTGCTAATAGCGGTTATCAGGAAGTTTGATGGTACGCTCAATTTTAAATGATGCGCCGATTATTCTTGATTCTTCCGGAGAGTTTGATGTTTGAGAACTAAACATTCGTACACATTATTAACATTTTTCGGATGGCAGCACCGTACAGTCGTCCACATGGATACTGGAAAAATTGTTTCACCTTTCAGCAGTCATGTCTTCCCGCATAATCAATAACCATAAAACGTACCTAACAACTAGTTCGGGATATAGTCCTGACTGTATGGGGTATCCTTAAACCATATGGATTATCATCCGTTTATGGTTATTGATTATGCGGGTTGGCCTTGTCGTCAGTTGATTTTGACGTTAAGTATACATTATTAGTGGCGGTTACCCTACACACTAATATAATAGCTAACTGCAGAGGGCAGCTAGCTACTCTTCGGGTTGCGTATTTTAATTTGCCCGCCAGACCCTTACAGGGCGGCGTGTACCTCTATCGGATTTCGGACTTTTGCTAGAACACTAAAGAAAAAAACAAACAAAATAAACAAAACAAAACTTATTCGCGTTTTTTCCGTCCTTTTCCTCTTGCTGTTTTGTGGTGGGAAGAGAAGGCTGCGGCGACGCTGCTGCTCGTCGTCGGTCTGGCGGTATCCAACAGCGCTTGCTGCAGCAATCTCCGGCGGGGCGGTGTCTTCTCTGCTCCTTTACACTTAGCCGGGGGTAGCTAATCGCTTTGCTCTCCCTGTCCGGCGAGCAAACACCAACACTTTTAGCACTCGAATCCCGGGCCAGTGGAACAACCTTCACTGGACTTGGCAGTGGAACAACCTTCACTGCAAACAATACAAAAACGGGACACCAACTGCCAAAAAAATACAGTTAAAACCGCGCACAAAAATTAACCAAAACAAAACGCGACGTGTGTCCCGTACCGAGATCGAGGCTAAACTCCTCATCCCGCGATGGCTGCCTATGTTGCCGACCACAACAAAACCGCCGTGACGTCTTAGTCAGCACTCCACTTTTCCGCAGCTAGAGGGAAATTCCGGCCTATCTAACCCTAAACATTAATTCACAAATATAAAATAAAAATTATCGGCCCTACTAAACGCGACAATATCGTTCACAAACGAAAAAACGAACGAATTTAAACGAATTTACGTGAACGATATTCAGCGCAAGTGGTGAGAACTGTCATAACAAGTACACGCTGCTGCGGGAGTGCCCAAATGCGGGTAATTTTCACTTATACACTCTCGCAGCATGCCCAAAGTTAGGGTTATTTTTACGCATACACGCTCTTGCAGCGTTACACATAATTAAGTAAATTTTCCACTCGCTGCTAAAATTGTAACCGCACAGGTTACAATCTCGCCCACACCAAGTGAAAAAAAAAATTGACAGCAATTTTTTTTACTAACCTAACACCTAACACCGATAACAATAATAAACGGGGAATGAATAAGTTAATGAACAAATAAATAAATAAATTAATAAATAGATAAATAAACAAAAAAATTAATAAATATGTACAAAATCTGCTATCCCTAGCATTCCTTCCGTAATTTACAAATAAACAATTCCAAAAACTAATCGACTGGAGTTCCGAATCGTTTAAAATTGTTTGGTCTTGGTGAGCAGTGCTAATTCTGAAATCCACTTCTAATCCATTCTTCAAGACAACTCATCTTCCCAAAATACTGCAAGTCCCAGTACTAGTTTTGTACGGTTCTGACTTGCAGGGGAACGGTTGTCGGTTTTTTTTATCGACTGTCCAACTTTCGTGTTCTTACGGTGCCAACACTCGATACCTGAGCTAGAGTTAATTTCCGAACCACTCATTCTATTCTCTCTTTCATACATACCCTTTCATTCCAATCGCCATTTGCAATTCGACTCACATTTTGAATTAACTCTAGAACATTGCTTCTCATTCAACCACACCAACTTTTATTCGTTCACTCATGCATATCCAATCACCCATTCACGCACTCCGTCTGGCACCCATCCCACGTCATCGTCAAAATTCTGGACCATGTCTCTCTGTCCCTGTTCATCTCAAAAGCATCTCCCGTACTGAGACGTTTGAGAGGGACCAAAGAATGTCTCTCGCATAATGCGGTAAATAATAAAAATATTCCCTAAGGAATTCAATTTTATCACCCTGGTGGTTAAAATCTGAAACCCCAGTATTATGCAAGACTCCGAATACACAATATTCGGTTCTGATGACGCACATTCATACATATCCACATTCGGCCGCACCATACATACATTACATTGCCTTCCCACAAACGATCAGTTTCTAATCCGAATCCATCTTATCGTTTCTGGCAGCACGGCATCGTTTGGAGACGCCAACCGGCGATGACGTCATTCCTATGCGGAATGATCAATGAGTATTTTATGTAAACAAACCGGAATGGAATCTCGCCGTTCACATTCCGGTTTTCGCGATTTTTTAGGTTTTCGCGACGGTTTCTCGCGGCGAAAATACGTTGCGCGTGCGTGTTTATCCCCATAGAAGAGGGGAAAAGTGTTTTGTGCAAAGAATAAACGCCCAAACAAGGCAAAAATTTGTAAAAAAGTCCCCGCTGAAGAGGGGTGAAAACTAAATCAATGGCACCGAACAAGGTGAAGTGATGTGTTTTCGGTTGTTTGCCTTCTGTTTCCAAGTGCCAGTGCGTGGGTGTTTTTCCAAAAGGCGCGGAATTCTATTCCGGCAAAAAATTTAAATTTACACCGTCACGACTGATTTTGAAACAGAACGCAAAACTTCAGCAGAACGATTTATTACTCCGCCACTAGTGCGAAGCACGCAAAACGTTAACGAAGGTAATGAAGAACCTTCTAACAGCAGTGTAAGTCTCCCTTTTTACTATTCACTAGAAGAAGGTAGAGCAACGCATAAATGGACCGACAGTCCAAATGTAATCCGGCGGTCGCCTTTGAAATGTTTCCAAATGAACAATCCGTTTGAAGGCAGGCCGCCGGTACAAAATTGTACCAGTTTATGCTGGTTTGAGAAGATTTGCTGGCCATACACCAAGATTTTTCCCGGTAGGATCAACCAGCTCGTAAGGTGAAGACCCCTTTTTGGCGAGAACTTTCGCCGGTAAGTATTGTGGTCCAATTTTAGCGTTAGAAGGCTCGAGAGCGTTCGACAACTTCATGTTTCGTCGGTAAACAATTTGGCCGACTGCGAATGGGTTCGCAAATCCCAGTTGCGCTGGTCCGTGCGGGCGTACGCGCGAATTGCCGTATTTATAGAACGATTCGTTCGTTCTACCGGGTTAGCCTGCGAATGATATCTCGAACTCAGCCAATGTGTAACATTTGTTTCTTTTAGGAATCGGCTGAATTCTCTGGAGATGAACGTCGAACCATTATCGCTCAACAGGATTTCCGGACTTCCATGGCGGTTGAACCATTGTTCGCGAAGGGTCGCACAAAGTGAGGCGCTGCAAATTTTGCGAACGGGGGTCAACATTACGTACTTGCTGAAGACGTCGAGGACGACTAGCAAGTGTTGATTGCCCCGTTTGCTTCGAGGAAGTGGGCCTATGTAGTCCACCAAAATCATCTGCCACGGTGCACCGGTTGTGCGTGACTGACCCATTTCTGGTTGGACTGAGGTAAATGGTGCTTTTATCTCTTTGCAGGTCCCACATTGGCGAATATATTCGCGAACTTCTGGCCCCATACGAGGCCAAAAATAGCGTTTTTGAACCTCGTGAATCGTTTTATCGTATCCCATATGAATCAATTCATCGTGAGTACGCTGCACGATTTCTTCTCGACACTCGGGGGTTGGGACCAATTTCCAACTGAACCGAGAGTCGAATGGTACACTTTTCGAGGCCACGTATTTGAAAAGTTTACCATCTTCAACTTTAAAGTCAGGGTAATCATCAGGATTATCTGAAACTTTAGACTTCATGGAACAATACCAGTCTGAAGTGGACAATGCCGAAATGGCTGCTACAGCACGGGATAAGGCATCCGGAACGACATTGTCCTTACCTTTCCGGTGCTTAATGGACATGTAGAGTTGTAGTTCCAAACTCCACCGACTCAGGCGCGAACTGGTTTTCCATTTGGTCTTCAGTATCCAGGTAATGGCTGATGAATCAGTGACAAGTCGAAAATGATAACCTTCCAAGTAACCTCTAAAGTGTTCAACCGCCATAATCACCGCCAGACCTTCCTTTTCGGTAGCGTGGTAATTCCGTTGGGGAGTGGTTAGCTTATGTGAAAAATAAGCTACCACTTTTTCCCCCTCTGGATGTTCTTGCACCAACACAGCCGCGACAGCAGTGTCGCTGGCATCTGTCTGCAAAATGAATTCCTTTGAAAAATCTGGCGGGACAAGCACTGGAGGAGTGACTACAAGTTCCTTTACCTTCAGGAACGCGAGTTCTGCTTCGGAATTCCAGCCAATATTCTTGGCCTTTGTTTTCAAGAGGTCGGTCAAAGGTGCGGTTACCTCACTAAACCGATCAATGAAACGCCGGTAGTAACCGCACATTCCAAGGAATCGGCGCAGTTTAGTAACCGTCACCGGCCGCTCGTAATCGAGTATCGGCTGAATTTTGTCAGGATTGACCTTTAGACCTTCCTGATTCAACAAATAGCCAAGAAATTTTAACTCTGGAACCCCAAAACGGGATTTAGCCAGGTTTATCGTCAGATTGGCTTTGGCTAGACATTTGGCCACCTCTTTGAGCAGGTGTAGGTGATGCTCGAACGTTTCGCTTACCACGATGATATCATCGAGGTAAACGAAGACATACGGTTCCAGTTTTCCTCGTCCTAACACCTGGTCCATCAGACGTGCCAAAGTGGCAGGGCTGTTAACGAGACCGAAGGGTAGACGAGTAAATTGGAACATACCCCTGCCGGGCACACTGAAAGCAGTAAACTTACGACTGCCCTTAGCCAAAGGAACCTGGAGAAAAGCCTCCTTTAAGTCTATAGTAGACAGGTACTTGGCTTTAGGCAGGCTTCCTAAAATGCGCCCGGGATGCGGCAGAGAGTATGCATCACGTACTGTACGCTCATTAAGAGGCCGGGCATCTAGACAAAGCCGAATAGAGTCGTCTGGTTTGGTCACAGCGACAATATTCAAAGACCAATCGGAATCTGACTCTTCAATAATACCCATAAAACGCCAACGGTCGACTTCTTCCCAGACTTTAGACAGTTTTCTTGGGCTCATTTTATAAGGATATCGGCAAACTGGCGCGGCACTTTGGAATTCTTCCTTAATTACGATCCTGTGCTCTGTTAGCGAGGTCGTATTCAATTTTCCGGGCACTACAGCCTGAAAACAGGTCGTAACCTGTTCGATACAGGCCATCTGTTCCGGAGTAAGTATAGACTCACTCGGAGCATCAATCTCGACTTCTTCGTCCCGTTCCGAACCTGAGCTCAACAGAGCACAAGTTTGCAACTCGGGTGTTATTCCAAAGGCGTGCCAAAAGTCCATACCGAGTATTGAAGAAAGTGTACGGAAGATATATTTGTCCAAGGATCGGTAAGGTCTGTCCATTTGCTGAACGAAGTTCAACTGGCCTTTCTAAACCTTTCAATGGACTTTTGGAAAACTTTCGATACAACTTTTTGGTGATAATGGTGGCATTACTACCACTGTCGAGCAAAGCTTTGAAGGAATGACCATTTACTGCGACAAAAGCGAAAGGACGATTATCGGACGGATCATCGAGGATCAGAGGCGTCTCGTCCACCTGTTCTACCTGTTCATAGGACAGGTAGACAATCTCAGAAAAAAAGTGATTTTTTCACATTTGTAGAGTGGATGAAAAATCGTCGGAGTAATTTATTTGTAATTTCAATGTTATCCCGAACATCCTTATTCTATTTTCTACATAGTGGAAATGAATGCACCGTGAAGAATGTAACCTGATGGGCTACATTTCAGACTACGCCATACAACTCACACGCAACGCAACCCACACGGCCACACGCAATAATGACTACCGTTTGTTCAGACTTTTCACCTGAACTAACCGTCGTTCAACACTTCTCTGCACCTTCAAGTGCGGCAGGGTAGACGCAGTCATTCATGCTCACCACTACTAATGCGACGCCTCGCGTAAAAATGACATTTTTGGTTCAAACTTTCTGCTGAACAAAACCGATGTCAGCGAGAGAAAACATTCATTACACACCTCCTCTCTTTAGTGTCTGGTAATCTTTATGCCTTTCTGTTTCTTCTCTCGACGTCATTAAAATTTGAGAGAGACCACATGGCCGCGAGAGTTCGCAGATCCATCTTCAGAGCTTTCGTAGTGCAAATGAAAAACGAGCAAATTCATTCATTATTTCTGTCAATGTGGTGGAATTCTTCCGTCGATGTATAGTTTCATTCAAACCTCTACACCCATTTTGTTCATTCGAAAACTTGAACCTCGCATAGTCCGCATAGTATACGTTTGTCTTCTTACGCACTGCTTTCTTTTTAGTTTAAAATTTCAACATCGTCAAAAGAAACGCTTTAGCATTGAACAAAGATAGGTTTTTTACTCATGCGAAAAGTTTAGAGGCAAATAGATCATAAACATAATTTCAATTATCGTTGGAAAAAACCTGAATGATACTGACATTGCATATCACAACGCCATCCGTCGAGCGAACTTTTCTAGTTCTTCGACGGATCCAGACTTATTTATGACTAAAACCGATCATTGAGAATCATGATGTGATAAATGTGGATAAAGATTTCCTCCATGAAATGATGCAGATATCATTATTCTACAAGAAAATTAACGGAAAACTCGCGGTCATAAGAGACCGTAGAAATTCTTTGCCATATAGATAAATGTAGAGAGATAAAAGTTTTCGGAACTGTTATCACGATACTGTTGTTTTAGTGTTGCAAATGTTGATTGAACAGGTAGCCCACTTGGTCACGCGTCGCCTCTGTCGAGGATGATGGTTTCAACAAACAACGGATCACGATAATCCTCATCATGAGCTGGTCGAAAACTGTTGTAAATTTGGGGGTCTAGTTTTAGGTTTTCTATGGGGCGCACATCCTTACACAACTGCGACTTTAGTTGGTACGAATCTCGTTTTTTAAGCAGTAGGGACAGCGAGAGACATCGAAACCCTTGAATCCACACAAAATCCAGAAGACTCGTCTTGGATTTCTGCACGCCTAATGCTCGTGTCCAGTACCACCGCAGTTGTAACAGACTCCGAGACTAGGAGGTCGATGCTGCTTCACCAGATAGTCGAGACAAATCACCGGCTTTTGTTTGGATTCCGGTTTCGAATTTCTCTCGACAAGATTCTTTTCCGTCTGAACACCTGGCTTTTTCTTCGTGTTTTCAGACGGCGTTTTGGAAGCAAAATTATCCTTATGGGAATTTTTGCTCCGAAATTTTTTGGTTTCAACGTGGCTGTTATTCGAACCACCTCCCTTTCTGTTTGGTTGGTCCTTTTTCGAGGGGTTAACCGGCGGATTTACCGAATAAGCAGCGACTTCTTTTTGAGAACCGAACCTTTTTCGGTAAATCGGTGTTTTGTACGCGTCAATCGATTTACCTAAAGTCATCAATTCTGCAAGCGTATTCACTGGCTTCTAAATTAGTATTTGCTTATAGTCCGGCCTGAGGTTCAGCTTGAGCACGTCGAGTTTTTCGCTCGGTGTCATAGGAACCGTCATAGCACGAAATATTTTTTCCATTTCCTGGAAATAATCCAGGAAACACTCGTTTCGCATCTGCAGGCGCTGGGAAACCTTTGATTTGAGAGCGGCGTCAAGTTCCGGATGAACGAAATTTGCCTTAAGCTCACAAACCAAATGGTTCCAGTTGTAAAGCCTGTTCTGCGATCTCATAGCCCGATACCAAGTAAGAGCATTGTCAGTGAGTAGGTGCATTGCAGAATTGAACAGCTCCTCCTCTGAAATTTGCTCGCACTGAGCATAATTTTCAACGGAGTCCAGAAATTCATTCAGTCCTAGCCCATCATCTGTCCCAGCGTATTTCTCGATTTTCCAATCGGAAACACGCTGTGGTCGAAGATTGTAATGGTAGTCCGAGCAGGATGGTATTTCATTACCCGTATGATTGGGCAAAGGAAAACGTCCACCTGTCGGGCTTGACCTTCCATTCCCATGGTGTTTTGGGGCCTGGGACTGAATGACTGGTAAAGCTGGCTTCGTGTTCTCAATCGGAAGTGCCGGACATCGATCTTTCAGCAAGTCCAGGAGTAACTTTTCCACCACGGTTTGGTTCAATGTGGGCGCCAGTGGTGGATCATGTACTTCCGGTTCTACTGGCTCGTCGATTTCGTCCGTCCCACGTCTTTCGTCCAGATCGGTCTGCAGATCAATCTCGGGAACGCCAGCTGGTTTAGAATGTACCAGCGCCCGAAGTTCACTGACGGATTCACGAAGTGAGACAACTTCTTGAACCGTCTTTCGCAAAACTGAAGCAAAAGTGTTCAGTGAAGCAATCCCGCCCATTAGCGTCTGAGTAGCTTCCAAAAGGCTATCAGACCTCTCAGCTGCTAGAGCTCTATCTCTTCGGGATTGCTGACGTAAAAGTCGAATCTCGTCCCTTAACTCGCTCAAGACAGACCCAACATCTTCTCCTACGAGCGGACCAGATCCTACACTTTGCAGGGAAATGGGTGCCGTTTGTGATGGTGGCACGTTCGTGTCTAGCAAATCTCCCAAACATGCTCCACCTTCCCCAGTATTTTCAATTGGAGGAAGCACTGCCGACAAATCAAAATGTTCTTGATATGTAGCAGCAACTTCCGCCAACAAACCCAAAATTTCCTGGTTGACCTCCCCTGCTGTGTATTTGTGGATTATCTGGAGTCTAGACCCCAGATGGAGTAACCTTGTTCGGTAAACCTTGTTTGGGCATCTAAAACGGAGATCTTCCTTAATGGAGCTCAACTTCCCAAGGCAGATCTCCATTTCTTCAGCCGCATCCCCATGAAACACGCGCAAGCGTTCCACCGGAGAAGACCGTTCTTCGGCCAACAATCCCCGTAAACGACGCTGCCACTGAACCCCAGATGGATACGAATCAGCCGAGATGACAACCTTCCGCGAGCTCAACTCAAAATCTAGCTCGTCGAAATGCAAATGGTCGACCCGCATCAACCAATAAGCTCTGTTGAGCTCTTCTACAACTATCGCCATTCTCTCGATGTTCTTGAAAAAGAACTCAAAGGCATAAAGCCTAAATATTGACACGGTATGAAACTTTGTATTTTTTTTTTATTTACACACTAACGATTCCCTTTTATTTTAGGAATCTGAGCGGAATTGGAAAAATGTTTCAAATCGGATTTAATTTTAAAGGTTGGAAACCACCTTGACTGGGAAAGACTCAAGCTTTCCACAACTCGTCTGGCAGTTCCACCAAAACCAGCGCAAAATCACCGATTCAGAAAACAAAAATAATAAATAAATGTATATATAAATATTTAATAAACAACAACAATATATAAATATTTAATACGAACGCGAACAACATTGCGGAAGAAACCTCACCACTTGCGTAACAAAAATTCTAGCAAAAATCCAATTTTTGATAGAGGTACCCCACACTCGAAAAGAAAAAAAATATTTTTTTAAGAAAAATATTTTTTTCAGTGTGGTTTTTGCGCTGTGCGCCAATCAGTGGTGAAAATTATCAAATGAGTTTCACAACATTGAAACTATGCTTTTTCGTCGTGTAGGTGATACATATTACCATGACAATCGGTTTCACTATCCGATATGCGATGTAAACAAAAGTGTTCATCGTTACTTGACGTCTCAAAATGAATATTATACCCAACAAGAACGAAACAGAAGATATGAGCGGGGGCCTAGTGTGGTTGGTAACCTCTCCGCCAACCACGCTCGACGCCTGGGTTCGAATCCCACCGCCGACATAGGTGTCGATGGTTGTGAGGTGGCGTGATCCACTCACAACCAACCAAACTGGTCTAGATTCAATCCTAGCCGACACCGGGAGATTTTCTGAGGCGAAAAATCTCTGGGATCACGCCTTCCATCGCATGAGGAAGTAAAGCCGTTGGCGCCGGTCCGTTAATAAACGGGTCGTGAGTTAGGGTCCTGGGTGGAGTCGCCTCCCTGGGCGTCGGTGATTGGCACAACAACAGTGGCGGAACTAGACCGACGTAAAATAAGCGAGATTAAAAAAAAAAAGAAACAGAAGATATTCGGATTGGTTCATCTATCAATTCAAAAATAGCAACCGTGAAAATGAAACTCAAAGGCAAAAAAATCAATTTCGATTTGAGGTACTGATATTTTTTGAAGTGCAGTTACATTTTTTTTTATTTCAAAAATAATCTGAAATGGATAGCAATACCAACTGGAAGCTCTTCTCGTGATAAGGGTATTATCAAAACTAGAAAGCTTTGTGCAGGTATGGTTATCGTCCATATGTTTTCAACGTTGTAAAAAGTGCTTCAACATTAAAAACCTTTTTTTAGGGAAGCGTACGCTACAGGAAGTTGCTCTACCGCTGATTGCACGTGAGCGATGTCAAATTGATGTTGGGAGGGAATGCAAACATTCTTAAGTCGTTTTGGACGTCGGGAATATCATCCGGCATATCCGTACTAGTTATTCTTTTGAAGCGTATGAGCATGGTTTATTCAAAGATAATTAAATTACACAGAAGAAACCAAGAATCATCACCAATAGACAGGTCGCTTTAGCTGATCAATTGTTCAAGAATTCAAATAATAAGTTTGTGATTATGATTGAACTTATTTATGAGAAATATCATTTATTAGAATAAACGTATTAAACGTTATAACTTAAATAAATTTAATGAATTATATGCTATGATGGCTGCTGTGATTACGTATGAACTGGTCTAGGTCAGTCGGTTGCTTGTCGAATCCCAGAAATTTAATATTGAATATTGCATCTGAGCTCAACGTAATACAAATATTCAGTACAAGTTACTGACACTGATATTCGTTCTCATTTCCGTGATGATGATAATGAATTTCAACTTTGACAACATATAAACGAATGTGAAGTTTGACTGAGGAATGAATACCAACAAACGTGTTCATCGAAAATCAACATTTCGATCTGTCTAGCGACCGTTGTCTAGCTACAGTTTATGTTTGTGCATAGAAAAGATATTTGACGCTAAGGTTGGCTTGATATCAGTCTGTTTGAATTTCTAGGCGGTGATTTTTCTCAGCACTGGCGCCAATTATTAGTGTGTACCTCTACACACTTTCAGATTCTTGCTAGAACGCGAGAAAGAAAAACAAACAAACGAATAAATAAAACAAAAAAGACTTATCGCGTTTATTCGTCCTTCCTCTAGCTGCAGTGGTGAAGATTACCAATTGTGGTCGTCTGGTGTTGCTTCCAAGCTGCTCCTGCAGCAGTCGTCGGCGGGGCTGTGTTTTTTTCTCTCCTTTGTAATAAGCCGGGGGTAGCGAAAAACCTAGCTTACCCTAACCAGCGAGCCAACACCAAACACAGTCGTACACACGCACTCGATCTACGGGCCAACGGAACAACATTCGTTGGTCTTATAAAGTGGAACAACCTTCACTTTATTTTCACAAGAGACACAAACTGTAACGAAAACAACAGTTATAAACACGCACTTCACAACAAACGAACGCCGCGTGTGTCTCTTACCCTCGACTAGCTCAACTCCTCATCCCGCGATGGCTGCCTATGTTGCCGACCACAACAAACCCGCCGTGACGTCTTAGTCAGCACTCAGCACACCACTTTTCCGCAGCTAGAGGGAAATTCCGGCCTATCTAACCCTAAACATTAATTCACAAATATAAAATAAAAATTATCGGCCCTACTAAACGCGACAATATCGTTCACAAACGAAAAAACGAACGAATTTAAACGAATTTACGTGAACGATACTCAGCGCAAGTGGTGAGAACTGTCATAACAAGTACACGCTGCTGCGGGAGTGCCCAAATGCGGGTAATTTTCACTTATACACTCTCGCAGCAGTACCCAAAGTTAGGGTTATTTTTACGCATACACGCTCTTGCAGCGTTACACATAATTAAGTAAATTTTCCACTCGCTGCTAAAATTGTAACCGCACAGGTTACAACATTATATTAACAGTGTATAAATTAGTTCGACTTTTGCTCACGCGCAGCGACAATCATGTCCGATGAATTCGGCAAGAGTTAGGTATCTTGTTCTAGTCATCTTTGATTTTATATTCCTTCACCATAATTGATCATAATTTTGTTGACCATACAAAAGGTTTGTGAACCAAAAGTTAAAAATCACTGTGGTAAAGCAATTTTAGAGCATTCCCAATTTTTTGTTTAGTAATAGAACACGAAAAACGAGTGAAAATAAAAATATTCTTTATTGTAACTCATTGCAATACCTCTCAATGTGTTAGCTTTCTTGTTCGTTTGGCTCGGATTTTGACATGTTCGTTTGGCTCACAACATTCTCTTCGCATATCTCTCCCTCTGAGTATTGCTAATATTGCTGTCTTCAGGATAAAAAATTAGGATAATAAACCTTTTTTTATAAAAATAAAAATAAAGAAATATTTCCGAAAACCAATCGGAGCTTTAGTGAAAAACAATCTGGCAAATATACAAATAAAACTGAAAATTGAAGACACCTACCAATCGATTTCTGAGACTTTTTACTCAATATAAGATATAATTTGACTACCACTTTTAGATATTGGCGCATTGTGTTTTTTTCAAGATAGGTAAGAAGATGCTTATATGGGAACAAACTCTTAGAATTTTGATATTTGGTCTTAAAACAAATTTTTTTATAAAAATAAAAGTGTCTAGCCCCTTGGTAATTACCAAAATTTCCGTACACAATGTGCGCAATTCTCATTTGTAGAAAAAATATCGAAATACATTTGAGGGAAAAAACGTCGTGATGGCGAGTATTCGTTTGACATGTTTGTTTAAGAATGTATTTAAACAACGAGCCCCGCCACCGTCAGAGCAGAGGAAAGAAGACGATTATCGCAGCTAAAAGTGGTTTTACTGTGACCATTTCGATGCCTGGTGGCGACACAGCCAAATTGGAATAAAAATTATCTGTCAGTGTCATTCTAATCTAGCAAACAACCTTTGAAACTCGTGAGGAGTAAAATGAAAGATGTTCAATGTTACCAGTGTTACTTTGCATGACCTGGCACTACTCTAGTAATATACTGGTACTCTGTATGCAGGACCCCTTTCTTACTCAAAGACAAGACGCGACAACAATTTTTCTTTTTGTAACGGCGCGACAATATCGTTCACAAACGAAAAAACGAACGAATTCAAACGAATTTACGTGAACGATATTCAGCGCAAGTGGTGAGAACTGTCATAACAAGTACACGCTGCTGCGGGAGTGCCCAAATGCGGGTAATTTTCACTTATACACTCTCGCAGCAGTACCCAAAGTTAGGGTTATTTTTACGCATACACGCTCTTGCAGCGTTACACATAATTAAGTAAATTTTCCACTCGCTGCTAAAATTGTAACCGCACAGGTTACAACATTATATTAACAGTGTATAAATTAGTTCGACTTTTGCTCACGAGCAGCGACAATCATGTCCGATGAATTCGGCAAGAGTTAGGTATCTTGTTCTAGTCATCTTTGATTTTATATTCCTTCACCATAATTGATCATAATTTTGTTGACCATACAAAAGGTTTGTGAACCAAAAGTTAAAAATCACTGTGGTAAAGCAATTTTAGAGCATTCCCAATTTTTTGTTTAGTAATAGAACACGAAAAACGAGTGAAAATAAAAATATTCTTTATTGTAACTCATTGCAATACCTCTCAATGTGTTAGCTTTCTTGTTCGTTTGGCTCGGATTTTGACATGTTCGTTTGGCTCACAACATTCTCTTCGCATATCTCTCCCTCTGAGTATTGCTAATATTGCTGTCTTCAGGATAAAAAATTAGGATAATAAACCTTTTTTTATAAAAATAAAAATAAAGAAATATTTCCGAAAACCAATCGGAGCTTCAGTGAAAAACAATCTGGCAAATATACAAATAAAACTGAAAATTGAAGACACCTACCAATCGATTTCTGAGACTTTTTACTCAATATAAAATATAATTTGACTACCACTTTTAGATATTGGCGCATTGTGTTTTTTTCAAGATAGGTAAGAAGATGCTTATATGGGAACAAACTCTTAGAATTTTGATATTTGGTCTTAAAACAAATTTTTTTATAAAAATAAAAGTGTCTAGCCCCTTGGTAATTACCAAAATTTCCGTACACAATGTGCGCAATTCTCATTTGTAGAAAAAATATCGAAATACATTTGAGGGAAAAAACGTCGTGATGGCGAGTATTCGTTTGACATGTTTGTTTAAGAATGTATTTAAACAACGAGCCCCGCCACCGTCAGAGCAGAGGAAAGAAGACGATTATCGCAGCTAAAAGTGGTTTTACTGTGACCATTTCGATGCCTGGTGGCGACACAGCCAAATTGGAATAAAAATTATCTGTCAGTGTCATTCTAATCTAGCAAACAACCTTTGAAACTCGTGAGGAGTAAAATGAAAGATGTTCAATGTTACCAGTGTTACTTTGCATGACCTGGCACTACTCTAGTAATATACTGGTACTCTGTATGCAGGACCCCTTTCTTACTCAAAGACAAGACGCGACAACAATTTTTCTTTTTGTAACGGCGCGACAATATCGTTCACAAACGAAAAAACGAACGAATTCAAACGAATTTACGTGAACGATATTCAGCGCAAGTGGTGAGAACTGTCATAACAAGTACACGCTGCTGCGGGAGTGCCCAAATGCGGGTAATTTTCACTTATACACTCTCGCAGCAGTACCCAAAGTTAGGGTTATTTTTACGCATACACGCTCTTGCAGCGTTACACATAATTAAGTAAATTTTCCACTCGCTGCTAAAATTGTAACCGCACAGGTTACAACATTATATTAACAGTGTATAAATTAGTTCGACTTTTGCTCACGAGCAGCGACAATCATGTCCGATGAATTCGGCAAGAGTTAGGTATCTTGTTCTAGTCATCTTTGATTTTATATTCCTTCACCATAATTGATCATAATTTTGTTGACCATACAAAAGGTTTGTGAACCAAAAGTTAAAAATCACTGTGGTAAAGCAATTTTAGAGCATTCCCAATTTTTTGTTTAGTAATAGAACACGAAAAACGAGTGAAAATAAAAATATTCTTTATTGTAACTCATTGCAATACCTCTCAATGTGTTAGCTTTCTTGTTCGTTTGGCTCGGATTTTGACATGTTCGTTTGGCTCACAACATTCTCTTCGCATATCTCTCCCTCTGAGTATTGCTAATATTGCTGTCTTCAGGATAAAAAATTAGGATAATAAACCTTTTTTTATAAAAATAAAAATAAAGAAATATTTCCGAAAACCAATCGGAGCTTCAGTGAAAAACAATCTGGCAAATATACAAATAAAACTGAAAATTGAAGACACCTACCAATCGATTTCTGAGACTTTTTACTCAATATAAAATATAATTTGACTACCACTTTTAGATATTGGCGCATTGTGTTTTTTTCAAGATAGGTAAGAAGATGCTTATATGGGAACAAACTCTTAGAATTTTGATATTTGGTCTTAAAACAAATTTTTTTATAAAAATAAAAGTGTCTAGCCCCTTGGTAATTACCAAAATTTCCGTACACAATGTGCGCAATTCTCATTTGTAGAAAAAATATCGAAATACATTTGAGGGAAAAAACGTCGTGATGGCGAGTATTCGTTTGACATGTTTGTTTAAGAATGTATTTAAACAACGAGCCCCGCCACCGTCAGAGCAGAGGAAAGAAGACGATTATCGCAGCTAAAAGTGGTTTTACTGTGACCATTTCGATGCCTGGTGGCGACACAGCCAAATTGGAATAAAAATTATCTGTCAGTGTCATTCTAATCTAGCAAACAACCTTTGAAACTCGTGAGGAGTAAAATGAAAGATGTTCAATGTTACCAGTGTTACTTTGCATGACCTGGCACTACTCTAGTAATATACTGGTACTCTGTATGCAGGACCCCTTTCTTACCCAAAGACAAGACGCGACAACAATTTTTCTTTTTGTAACGGCCGCCATCCTTGTTGAAATTTTTGATACGTCCTGCGGCCTATTGGGGAGGAATGTGGCAGTACACTAACCTACGGCAAGGCAAATCGCTCCGCGACGCTATTCGCGCTTACTATGTTATTGGTCTTAGGCTTCCACTTCTTTCCGCGAGCTCTAATGTTTTCTAAATTAAAATATCTCTTCACATCTCCCGAAAAAAATAACATAAAAAAAATATTAAAAACCTTTTTCAGGCATTCTTCCCATACATTTAGAAGTCACTGACAATGTTTTTCATGGTAAAATTATTGTCGTTGGTAGATTCAACAACAAAAAACGTAGTTAAAATATGGTAATGACAACAATCGTTTACAAGCTTACAGTAAAAATACCGTGTTTTTCATAATAATAACGCAGAATTTGGCAATTTTCAATACACACTCACCCTCACGTAATGCAATTTTACATGTTTGCCACACGCAGTGTAACGCTTTGCTGGGGGGTATTCAGCGCGTTATGTATTATATGAATGATCCCTTAATGAAAATTTAAAAAAATCTTGCGTAATTTTCAAAAGGACCTAAGTAACAATGAGACATTCTCTCCTCTCTCACTTTGTTTCGTTAATTACGTCGTCATTATAAATATTTTCCAAGCTTTCTTCCCCTTAATCGAGAGATAGTAATACTGTCTTGCTTACTATGCATTGAGTGTTAGGAAATATGGAAAATATAACATAGTTATTGATCAAAGAGAAAGTAAACAAAGAGAGTCTCTCAATGTTAGATAGGTCCTTCTGAAAAATTACGCGAGAAATGCATTTTTTTATTTAAAGTCGAGGAGATCTAAGAAAAATAATAATTAAATATTACTAATTATTACGTACACACTTAGATAATATCACCGAGTACGGTAAAATGAATTACCGAGATTTCAACAGGCTGAGATCTCAGTAAAAATCTCGGTAATACATCAAAATACCGAGATTCTGTAGAAGCAACAATTGACAACTTGTCAAACTTTAACGAAATTCTCGGTAATATTTTACCGGGACTCGGAAAATTTAACTGTCGAATTATTACGAAAATTTCACTGAAGTACGCATTTTGCGATTTCTCAGATAAATCCAGGAAATGATGAAAACGATTTATTATCCGTATAATTTTATTAAATATTTTGTCAAATGATTCAACTTATTACAGCATTGGTAGAAACAGGAGTGTTGTGTTGCTTCCTGGAAATTAAACAACATCTATCACTGCAACTTCCATCCTGCGAAGCGAGTCGTTAAGCTACAAAATTGAGTAAGGAAATAGTTAATTGTTTTCTTTTAGTATTATATTTGCAATAAACACAAACAAGATCTGAGAAATAATATTGTATTCATACTCATTTTAGGTTAATCTGAATATTACAGATTTTTCCGGAATGATAATTACCCGCGAAACCTGTTCCTTTTACATCTAAACCGTAACACGAACAAAACTGATAGTCAGAGATGCCAGAAGTTTTTGAAAAATGTCTGCGACTGCTCGAAAAACCGGAAAAATCTACTCGAAATCTGAAAAAAATCTATTCGTGATTCGAAAAAAATTCGTTCGCGAAGGCAAAAGTCTGCAAAAATCTGCACACATTTTGAGATAATCTGTGTAAATATAAGGAGACTCTGACAAAAATCTGCACAAAATATATAAAATATAGAAAGTCTGCAAATATCTGCAAATCAACAAAAATCTGCACACGGGCTTTAAAAATCTACGTTTTGCAGACAAATCTGCACACCTGGTATCCCTGCTGATAGTGGAGCTTCCGTTATTTTGACAGTTCTATTTTTCGGAATCTCGGTAAGAGCTTTTTGGTTCAACGAGATCTCGGTTAAATGATGTCAAGCTTCCGAGATTCGGTATTTTAGTTTACTGAACTCGGAATTTTGCTGTTTTACAGATTTTTTCGTCAAACAAATTTACGGTATTCCGGTAAACACATTCGGTTTCCGATTTCTCAGTAATTTTGTTACGGAACAACGGTAAACGAAAATGTTTTCAAGTAGTTCCGTATTTTACTTTACCGAGAAAACATTATGCAGTTAAGTGTGTAGTGCCGTAGTGAATCCAGCTTTTTACGCGTCCTAATGTCGGACGCTATAATGCAAAGTTCGTAATAAATTACCCACCCTTTTGACAACTCTGCTTACGTCAGTTTGAAGTCTTCATATATTTGATTTCAGAGAAAAATTAAAATTTTGCGCTCCAACTGACAACCGCAACTGACAACCGAAAATGACAATCTCAGACATCACCGATAGAAATGCGACTCAAGAACTTGTTTTTTAAAGCGTATGCACTCTTAATTTACTTCGATTGAAATTGAATAGCCTTGATTCCTTGCCCTCGACTATGCAGCAGAGCCGCATTGATATGGTTTGCAATCAGAATGTTTTGCGAATAAACTACTTATAATCCATTATTTGACGTTGCTTAAACAGTATGCAATATAACATAGTTTTCAATGGCTGCCCGAAAAAAAAGTTTACGATGTATTTTGCAGTGAGAACAGTAAATGCACAACCGTCGACAATAATTTGAAAAAACATTGTCAGTGAAAAACATTGTCAGTGGCTTCTAAATGTATGGGAAAAGTGCCTGAAAAAATGCTGTTAAGGTACATAACAACCCCCCTTTTTCATGGTAAAAATGGCAAAAACAATGTTTTTTATTGTTTTGGACAATGATGTTTAATGTGAAATTGATGTATTTACAATGAAAATCATAGTTAAATCATGGTAAAACTATGTACAATTACAGCAACTTTCAAGGTTTTTTTGATGTTATTTTTTTCGGGTGGTGAATGACCACCGGTTAAAACCTCAACAAAAAAATGTATCAATGAGATATACAGGAAAAAACCTCTGAATTTCGTTCAGAGATTTAGAGGTACGGCTCAAAAGTTTCGTCTTCTCGAAAGAAGTCACTATTCTAAATTTCAGCACAATCGGACATCGGGAAGTCGTGCGGGTAAAGTTATACTTTGTGATGCCAAATTTCTTAGAGATGCAATAAACGGACCACTGCGATCATTATTTTGATCTTTTGTATTAAAAATTATATATTTATATATTTTCCAGCTGGGAAACTCTATCAGCTTTAATTTATTTTTACCCGTGAGGACATTTTTCAAAAACCGAAGCTTCTGAGCCCTACCGCTAAACGAAATTCGAAGGCCTAGTTTCCCCCATAACATTTGTTGGTTCCAGCTCGAGAATTCCTATACTTCAGAGTCATTTTTTTTTGAAAATTTGTTTCCTGAGATAACATAAATGTTTTCCAGTACCGCCAAAGTGTACAGCGCATCGTTTCTATGTCTGTCTCCTGCATCTTCAAAATTGAGCTTTATAGACATAGTTGTCTCACGACTTTTATTTTATATATCATGGCATTGTTGTGATAAATACATCAAATCGCCAAAAGCATGCGAAATTCAACAAACCCGTACTATGTTGTCGTATCATGTTCACTAACCGATCTAAAAATATGCGAAATGGTGCCCATCGCTGATGGCAATAAATCGTACATGCCTTTGATGATGAATATTATATTCTTTGCTCGATCAAGACCAACGAAAACCTAAGAAACAAATAAAAAGACTCTAATTAACTAATGAGGTGTAGAGAATAAAACTTATTCGGATATTTTTGTAGTTCAATTACGAACATTTTACTATCCCCAGTTGAACGTGCATCGAGTGCTATATACAGCACTTTTTTATTGTCGCTGCAGCACTACTCTGCAATTCGCTGGTGAGTCCAGCGACGCGAAGATTTCCAGCGATGTCATTTTGTATGATAATTTCTCGCACAGTACAATGCAGTTTTAATGTTATTTGATTAAATTGAAAAAGTTTTGCGACTATAATACATTCAAAACTATTAGAAAATATTACAGTGGCACATTTCGGGAAATTTTATGTTGAATCAATTGTTGTTTGTTGGTCCATGACGTTTGTTGGTCCATGACGTTTGTAACTATGAACAATAATGGGGGAAAATTGTGAATAGCTAAACAACATTCATGAAAGTTTTCCGCGGTTTCTCGAGTTTCGATGGAAAACATTCCATTTCTATAATATTTCACATCGATCAATTTCATGACCAAAAGGAACAAAAACCAAAACAAACACCATGTTGCCGAATATGTTGGTTACACGATTTTTGACAGATAGATCCCCCCTGTTGCAGTGACCCAGTGGAATGAAGACATTTAATTTAAAAAGACCACTTGGCATCCCTGACAGTAAAATTTTGAGCCGCCTTGCTGTCAAACCGGATTTCATCTGGCAAGCGCAATCCATGTGACAGAGATCGCATTAAGCCAGCCGCCCCAGCCGCCACTATTCGGCGCCTTTTCTGACTCGTGTCCGCGCCTACCTATGACGTTCTGCTCCGTTCGCACTGCACTCTACACACCGCAACACCAGCTGCTTGCTTTTTCCTTGCGTCGCGCGGTATTCAATCCTTGAACGTTCCGTCAGTTTGTGGTTCTCTTTTGTAAATGCGAAGTAATGGCTGCGGATCAGGCTCAATTTCACCAGCTGCTAAATTCCCTGCTCTCGACCGACAACGATGTTCGAACGCAAGCGGAGGTACGTTTTTCTGGTGCTAGAAGATTTCCGGTGTGTGTTACAGTGGAAATTGGCCAGGGCTACGGGTTTGGTTGCGGAAGTGGTTTTGCTTTTTTGAAGTCGATTCATTGTTGCTTGTTCGTGGCGACAACGTGTTTTCTAGAGAAAATATTTTTTTTTCTCATTTTTGTGTTTTTTGTGATAATAGTTAAAAATTAAGGAATATGAAGTGACCGTTCCGACTGTTTTTTCTAATTGGCTCATCCGAGCACACCATTAGCAAGTTTCCGGAATGGAGAAAAGAGGAACCGCATACAAGTGAAAATTGTGATTCAGCTCTTGCTGCGTGTGTGACCGTGAAAAAAGTGAGGAACATAATTAATCGGAAATCTGATTAAAATTGGCTTATTCCGGTAGCGAAAAGTTTGTGCTTGTTTCGAACTTGGATTTTTTTTTCGCTGAGATAACTCGAAATTTGCTTGGTTAACTACGTAAATACGATTTTCGCAAATGGGTTCAAGTTCACTATGAATTTTCTTCGCAACCTGAAATGCATTAAAGAAGGAAAACGTAAAGATTAAGATAACAAACATACTGGAAATGCCTAATCATAAGCATTTAGTGAATTAAGATGCCCTAATTCTTTTCATTGTATGTTTGAAAAGAAAGGCACATACGATTATGACTATATTTTCCTATCCTATATTTCAAATTGTAATTTACATAATTACAAATTAGATATCGAATTAGTTTTCACATGACTGTACAGTGACATCAGTGAGAAAAATTTGAACAGGGTTGTAAAATATTTACAAGAAATACCTAGGCAAAAGTTATTTTTTGCATGTTTGAAAAATTGAATCTATACTTCAAGTAATGAAGAGCTGCAAACTACCGCTGGAAGAGGTTTTGTCATACATATTTTTATTGATAATTTCCATTAATTTGATTTCACAGGAAGCATACAACAACATACCATGCGAGGGCAAAGTGACACATCTACTTGGAGCTATCCAAAATCCGCAAATGTCCGAAGAAGCTCGGATGATGGCAGCTGTCCTCTTGAGGAGATTATTCTCCGCTGAGTTCCAGGAGTTTTACAATCCTCTGCCACCGGAGTCGAAAGAACAGCTAAAGCAGCAGGTACTGCTTACCCTGCAACAAAACGAAAGTCCCAGCTTGCGGCGGAAGATTTGTGAGGTGGTAGCTGAAGTGGCACGCAATCTAATTGATGACGATGGCAACAACCAGTGGCCGGAATTCCTTCAGTTTCTATTCCAGTGCGCTAGTGCTCCAAGCGTACAAATGCAGGAATCCGCACTCAGAATTTTTTCTTCAGTCCCTGGAATTTTCGGCAACCAGCAGGCGCAACATCTGCAATTGATCAAACAAATGCTGATTAAATATTTGGATCCGTCATCTGATCCAGAGGTTCGTTTTCAGGCAGTTCGAGCTGTTGGTGCCTTTATTCTGTTGCATGATAAGGAAGATGACGTCCAACGACAATTTAACGATCTGTTACCTCGTGTTATCATGATTACGGCTGAGAGTATCGATCAACAAGATGACCAAACACTAATAAAGTTGTTGATAGATATGGCTGAGAGTGTTCCAAAGTTTTTGCGACCGCAACTGGAACCGATTTTCGAAATGTGCATGAAGGTTTTCAGTAGCCCAGAAGTAGAGGACAGTTGGCGTCACCTGGCACTCGAAGTAATGGTGTCGCTATCGGAGAACGCTCCAGCAATGGTTCGCAAACGGGCGGAAAAATATGTTGCTTCACTAATTCCGCTGGTGCTGCAGATGATGACCGATTTGGAAGATGACGAGGAGTGGTCCGTGTCGGATGAAATCTGCGAAGATGACACGAGCGATAATAATGTGATCGCTGAGTCTGCCCTAGACAGGCTCGCATGCGGTCTTGGTGGAAAAGCGGTATTGCCTCATATCGTTGGTAATATTCCCAACATGCTCAACAATCCTGACTGGAAGCAACGACATGCTGCATTGATGGCAATTTCGGCAGCTGGTGAGGGTTGCCACAAGCAGATGGAAACTATGCTGGAAAATATCATGCAAGGTGTTCTGAAGTTCTTGATGGATCCGCATCCTAGGGTACGTTATGCTGCCTGCAATGCGATCGGACAAATGGCCACCGATTTTGCACCAGTTTTCGAAAAGAAGTTCCACGAGCAGGTTATTCCCGGGTTATTGAGCTTACTGGATGATGTACAGAACCCACGTGTGCAAGCGCACGCTGGCGCGGCGCTGGTTAACTTTAGCGAAGATTGTCCGAAAAACATCCTTACACGGTATTTGGATGGTAAGTTCAATATTTGATTAGTTATTGTTCATAATTTGGAGTGTGTGACGCAAACGGAGTTCTTCACAATACCAAAGAGCATTACCAAGCCTATTGTCACACATAAAATAGATTTACTTCGCCGAAGAGAGGTTTAAATATTTTTAAGATTAGCATTTGAACGCGATTTGCGAAGAACATTCAATGCAGTAAATTATTTTGAGTCAATTAATCAATAGTTTGTTTTCTTCATATTAGGTATCATGGCTAAGCTTGAAGCGATTTTGACCACCAAATTCAAGGAATTAGTAGAAAAAGGTACTAAGTTGGTATTGGAGCAGGTGGTTACCACTATTGCTTCGGTAGCCGACACCACAGAGAAGGACTTCGTTGGGTACTACGACCGATTGATGCCTTGCCTAAAATACATCATTCAGAATGGAAACACCGAAGAGCTGCGATTGCTGCGAGGAAAGACTATTGAATGTGTGTCGTTGATCGGCCTTGCTGTTGGAGCGGAGAAATTTATGTCTGATGCGTCCGATGTGATGGATATGCTGCTGAAGACCCACACCGAGGGTGACTTGCCGGACGACGATCCGCAGACTTCGTATTTAATTTCGGCTTGGGCACGCATTTGCAAGATTCTCGGTAAACAATTTGAGCAGTATTTACCGCTGGTAATGGGTCCGGTTATGAGGACAGCATCAATGAAGCCGGAAGTTGCTTTGTTGGATAACGATGAAGTGCAGGACGTAGAAAGCGATAACGACTGGCAATTTGTCAATTTGGGTGAACAGCAAAACTTTGGAATCCGCACAGCTGGTCTAGAAGATAAGGCTTCGGCTTGTGAAATGTTGGTCTGCTATGCACGTGAGTTGAAGGATGGATTTGCCAACTATGCTGAAGAGGTCGTTCGTCTGATGGTTCCGATGTTGAAGTTTTATTTCCACGATGGCGTTCGCACTGCGGCGGCCGAATCTTTACCGTATCTTTTGGATTGCGCTAAAATTAAGGGACCGACCTATTTGGAAGGAATGTGGCTTTACATTTGTCCGGAACTTCTGAAGGCAATCGATTCCGAGCCAGAGCCCGACGTGCAAGCCGAACTTTTGCATTCGCTTGCTAAGTGTATCGAAACGCTCGGAGCTGCATGTCTATCGACGGAAGCAATGGATGAAGTGCTTAAGCTTATCGATAAGTTCATGAATCAACATTTCCAAAAGGAGGAAAAGCGCGCCCTAGCTCGCAAAGAAGAAGACTACGATGATGGCGTTGAAGAGCAACTGGCGGAGGAAGACGACGCAGACATCTATCTTTTGTCGAGAATATCCGACATTATTCATGCGCTGTTCCTAACCTACAAGGATGGATTTTTACCCTTTTTCCAGCGAGTTGTACCACACTTTGTTAAACTGTTGGATCCGACGAAGGCGTGGGCTGACCGACAATGGGGATTGTGTATATTTGACGATCTGATTGGTAAGTTATATGTTTTTCTCTTTCAGAAATTTTTATTCTCGATTTTTTAAATGATGACGTATTCTATGTATGACGACCTGATTACGACACTCTTTGAATAAGATGGCTTAACCTTTTCTGACGCCAAATGTGCTGCAAATGTAGCATCGAATAATCAACGAATGAAAGTTTATAATGCATTTTTTCTATTTTACAAATTTCATTTTTTTTGCACTCTCCTAACCACATCAAATGCACGTTTCACCTCATCACTCGGTGACTCATCGTTACCTGCATTGGTGATTTTTTGTCGGCGCCGAATGCAATTTGCGATACATGGATACAGGTATGTTTCTTGTTTTCTCTCTTATATTTTATCGGTTTCGCTCAAATGAGTTGCATTGTGTGTTTTTTCGGGGGTTATTATCTATATAGCAGTAAAGCTGTATCTGAGGTAGCACGGTTGATCTACTGAAACTGGTTCTGGATAAATGCATAAAATAGACAATTGCAGGTTTTCTTTATTTCCTCGAAACACTTTTTGTGCTGCGAGTACTAAAAACGTGATTGATGGCAATTGTTTCCAGTCGTTATTTATTCAACCCCATTGTGAAATACATATTGGAATGTTGTTCTGAATATTAGTATTCGATTCATATTTAAACTTTCAATTCAACCCAATGATGCCGAAACTCAGACATTTTTATCATTTAACAATATTTTTATGATCGCAGACACAGAAAATGACATCAAGTTAGCTTAGTTTTGTATTTACGGGGAAAATTGGGCTGACTCGGGTTAATATAAATAAAACCTCCATTTCAAGAAATTTACATTATTTTACGTTATTAATCTACCACGCCCAATTACACATTTTTTGCTTGAATATAGAAAGTCGATTCCGATAGAGAGTAAAGTTTTACTAACAATGAACCAATATCGATAGTTTTTTAACAGTTGTCTCGTTGTGCCGTTGCAGAATACAGTGGACCAATGTGTGCGCAATATCAGGCATACTTCCTACAACCGATGCTGGAATACATCAAGGACAAGCAACCGGAAGTACGACAAGCAGCGGTCTACGGATGTGGAGTGTTGGCACAGGTTAATATTTTAAACAGTTATTTTTTGGTCCGATGTATGTGTTAAAATACTCGTCGTTGACATTTTCAGTTTGGCGGTGATCAGTTTTCAATGACATGCGCCCAAGCCATCCAATTGCTAGTGGAGATCATCATGATGCCGGGCAGTCGTGAACCAGAAAATGTAAATCCGACAGAAAACGCTATCTCAGCTGTAACCAAGATACTGAAGTATAACAATAAAGCCATCACGAATCCGGATGAAATCATCGCTCTATGGTGAGTTAATTGTTGTTTCGCTATTCTGTGAGCAAGGAATTATGGTAGCCTAAAACATGATGAAATTTAAATGAACAAGTCTTACAGGGCAAAGGCCGTTTTTGGGGAAATTCGTTGGCTTAACCTTTTCTGAGTACTCAGAAAAATCAATTATTAGTTGTTCCCGTACGACTGCAGTTACATAATTTTTTGTCGTCCCTAATTTCCGCAGGTTCTCCTGGCTGCCCGTTGTGGAGGACGACGATGAGGCAATTCACGTCTACGGATATCTGTGTGATCTGATTCAGGCGAACCATCCGGTGGTGTTGGGTGATAACAATTCTAATCTGCCTCGGATTGTGTCCATCTTCGCTGAAGCATTCTATCGAGAGGCGATGTCTGTTGGTCACCCGGAATCGACACGAATGTTGGCCATCATCAAACAGATCGAAGCCAGTCCGGATATTTTCCAGGCGTGCATAAATCAGTTGACGGCGGAACAGAAAACTGCGTTGGAAGAGGCATACCGAACCGTTGCCGCTGTTGCACAGTAGGAAAATAAGTGAAATCATACATCAATTTCTGCTACGGTTTTGCTTATTCTCTTAAAAGGTAGATTTTAGTTTACGAGTGCGACTGAGTGAGCATAAAAAGGGACTGCGAACGTGAGATAGGGCGATATTTTTCTGGAGGCTCTCGGCAGGATCGGTTGTACGAGATGATAGGTTTTGACATTTTGTCAGCTTTTAAGTACGTTGAACATTTGAGAAATAGTTGAAGTTACGCTATGATTGGCTTTGTGCAAAAACTATTTTTCCATCTGTATGGTTCTAACCAGATTGAGTTAAGGAGAATATTATATATAAAATTATATAGTCGTTTCTCTGCAGCATATACTCTAGCATTCTAGCGAGATTTATTTTGTAATTATTTAATCACATTCGTTTCCCTTTTGCAGTGCGACGTAAACAATTAACAGGCCAGTTTTAGACAGACTAGATTGTAACTGCTTTGTCAGTTAGATGGCAATTCACAATAAAAGTAGTTAAACATCTAATGCTCGAAACGTTACTAAACTGGGGGCTATATTTTGCTCTATTGAACGGATGCTTTTTGTCCATTTCGATCGAAACTAGCGAAACGCGATGTGATGCTATTTTATGATGACAACTATTAATCCTGGCACAATGTTACGCAAAGTGCTAAACGTGTTTTATTCCATAGCACAAAACGATAGGTAGCTTCTTGGTTCACTCTCATTAAGTCAGGCGTAGCTGATCAAAGGTTTTAGAATTGTAAATAGTGCGTTCAGAGCCAGACAGTTTCTTTGAGCCGAATATGGGTTTTTAACAAAAGTATACACGGCGTATAAAATGTATTATTAATGGCCATTGTTAATTGCACGATATTTAACGATTTTTTTCCTCGATTTAGTTTGATCTATTATTTGTCTTTTGACGACATTGTTTGCATGCTAAGCGTGCACTTACTTTCTTTTATTATTTATTTGGAAAGTGTCCATTGCTTTCTAACCAAAAATCTACTTCGAGGGAAGAATAATGCCAAATCAATGGACTTTCCTCCGCTTCGCTTTAGCTCTTCCGCTTGGAATTGGGCTCAGTCCACGTAGTGTGTCATCATTTAAACAGCAATGAAATTTATGCGACATTAAACTACAAGATCTATATGCACATTTTCCATATTAAAAAGGCAAATTCTATATATTAGGATAAGAATAAACAATATTCTATCATCCAATTGCACTCGTACAGAGAACATTCCCAGTAAAATAGAATTAAAAGAAAACCATTTTGTGTGGCTGTCTTTTCTGTGTTCATCCCATCCGAATTTGTTCTTTTTTCAACTGTATAAATAAGGACATGGTGAGTAAACTGTGGATGAAACTCAGCTTTTATTTTATATGCATAAAAAAAATCACACGTTCACTGGAACATCAATGCACTGGTTGGACACGAGAAGTTCTGTCCCGTTATTGATAGACACAGCCTCCATGCTACCACACTCCGCCACAGCCGAAGATAGGACATTCTGTAAAGAACATTTTTCGAAACCAACTCTCTCATTTGCTCGTCGAAGCTTCTATAATACGGCCCATATATCAAACCCAAGTTAAACTGCTAAAAATGTTTTTTACCTCTCTGGGCATCGTTGATAATTATTCCAAACGAATTTTATTACTTGCATTAGCTCCTCATTACACAGCTTTGATGTTCTCGATACCGCAGGTTAAATCAATTGGACAACCAAGAAAATTTGATACAAAATGAGAAAGCTACTAGGTTTCGTTCGCGCTGAGATCAATCAGGACGAAGCGTGCTATTTTTTTTCGCAGTTATCGAATAAATACAATTGCATTTCCAGATCGTTATTTTACAATAAACTAGCGAAAAATTGTAGTGGAGTTCTCTCAGAATTTAGTCTTATTTCAACCAAATGAATTACAAATGTACGGTCAACAATTATAAGATTGTAAATGCGGAAAACAGATCCTAAGAGGGAGATTTTCGGAATATAGCGCAGTCATGTTTTTTTTCTCGGTGTGCTCTCGTCTGAAGGTAAGACGAACTCATTTTATTTTCTCCTGTACCTGAATCTAAACGCAGGTAACCTTCGCTTCGAAAAGCAAGAATACTATCTTACAGCTCAATGATGCGCTGTCCGGTTTTGCTGGTTTTTTCCAAGAAGTCAGCGTACATTTGGTACGGGGTCTTGAGCAACGGTAGGTCCTTCCACAGGTCCGGTGTGAGGAAAGCGTACGTCTTTGCGATGGCGGCATAGGTCGCTTTAGCAAAGTTACCTAGCGTCGTGGTAGATCCACGAGTCATCGTATAACAATCCTCAATACCGGCCATTTGCAGCAGTTTCTTGGGAACTGGAGCAGATACAATGCCAGTACCACGAGGTGCAGGAATCAAACGAACCAAAACGGAACCGCACTTACCGCTTACCTGAAAATAAACGATCAATTGAATGCAGTTAGAATAGGTCGGTCTTTTTTAAAGTTATTACTATGATTAGAACGAAATCAGACGTACTAGAACGTCATGGCAGTGGTATGCAGCCACCATCCGTGAAAACCGCATAAGTTTATAAAATTTCTCATCATCGTAAAAATTGTTATTTAAAAAAGCTCGAGACATTTCTTTACCTTGCATGGAACGGTGTGGGGTTTGCCGATTTTGTTACCCCAATAGCCTCGACGCACCGGGACGACGGACAACTTGGCCAAGATAATTGCACCTCGGATGGCTGTAGCAACTTCCTTGCTACACTTGACGCCTAGTCCGATGTGTCCATTGCTATCACCGATAGCTACAAAGGCCTTGAAGCGAGTACGCTGTCCGGCACGAGTTTGCTTCTGGACGGGCATGATTTTGAGCACTTCATCCTTCAGCGAGCGGCTCAGGAAAAAGTCGATAATCTCGAACTCTTTGATCGGTAGTGAATACAAGTAAATTTCCTCCAGCGTGCGGATTTTACCATCACGCACTAGACGGCCCAGCTTGGTAACCGGAACCCATTCCTTGGAGTCTTCCTTGCCACCACGACCGCGTCCACGGCCCCGACCACGTCCTCGACCTCCACCTCGTCCACGACCACCGCGCCCACCAAATCCTCCTCTAAATCCACCACGGGCTGGAGCTGCGTCCGCCATTCTGAGAAACGAATGAGGTTACGTTGACATTTTTTCGACACATGGTTTAATGTTTAATTTAAACGCAAAATTAAAAATTAGTTATAGACAATTACAAAAGAATAATGAAACGAGTTTAATAGAGAAAACAGAACACGTGAAACAAAACTTAAGTATGGCATATATCAATATATCACATTGCAAATGGCGTAGAAAAAAAATAAATCAGCAACCATATTATTATTAGTAATAATCTTATTTTAAGCAGAATAGATTTAGGAAGCAAGTAAAATTTGATTTAATGTCTAAAACTCAAATAGACATAATTTTATTATTACTTACTTTTAGCCAGGTGTTACTTTCACTAGAACGGAAACCCGAATGAACGAGTTGACGTCTGTGAAGCCTGTTTGAAGCCAGAGTCAGCGGAATTTAGCATTGTACGATACTGTATCGATATCAGGAAAGCAAATGCGATTTGGAAATTGATCTTCATGAGAAAATAAAAAACTTTGTCTGACATGTAGTTGGCGCTGATGTGAATATGATGAAAATGATTGTTTCATAAAACAATGTGTTTGACGCGCGCATACATACAAAGAAAATATTACCAAGTGAACATGTAAAAACAACGTCAATTTACGTAAACCTGAATGTTTTTACTGGTTTAGGTAAATAATATGCATAGAAATAGGTGAAAACAACGCAACAGCTTACACTATAAAAAATCGACACGTTACTGCAAAGTGGATTCCACTTACTTTTGTGCTAATAGATGAAACATTTCATATCTGATACCCCGTTCACACTAGACCGCATATCACCTGATATCAGGCGATTCGTGCTATCCAGAGTCTATGTGCATATAGAGTCGCGCGAAGAGAAAATCTATCGTTTCGGCAACACAATTTTTGTGCCGTTTGTTGCCAAGAACTATACAGTTCTGTTTTTCACCAAACATAAGCGAATATCATTTTTTGAAATTCTTCACAAGGTGCACAGTTTTGAAAGATTACACCGGTAATGTTTTGTTAAATTTGAATGAACCAGTGTACAGGTTTAATGTTGGATTGAAAAGGTGTAAGTAAAATTTCGGAAAAACACATATTCTTTATTACGCTCAAACAATTACAACACTTTTCATCCACTCCTAACATTATCACCTTGTTTATTTACATTGCTCGATTGGTACCCTCGTTTGACACTGATTTGGTTCCTTTGGTTTTATCTTTACGGGACTCTTATCATAAACATAGACTCTGGTGCTATCGAGGCATATCACCATCCATCAGTGGTGGGCACCGCTAACCGAAAATTTAGCGACGCTAATCGCTAAGTCGCTAACCGGAAAATTTAGCTCGATAATCGCTAAACGCTAAACCCACATTAGCAGAACTTTCGCTAATCGCTAACTTTTTAATATGTAAATAGTCATATCGCTATATTTATTGCTCATGTTTTGTAAGATTTGGACCACTTTGATCTGTTTTGGTTAAATAAACGAAAACAATTACTTTTTAAAGCTATTTACAGTAAGAGGTTCACGAAACGGTATTCATATTTGATTTTGTAAAAACAAGAATAACAAAAGTTATTTAGCTTGCATTGAAAATAGATACTCTTAGGAATGATTATCTGAATCGAAAAAATAGAACCAAAGTTGTCATAATTTCAAGCGCATTGCAATTCATCAAAGTTCTTGGTGTGCCAAAAATTCAATCTAGACCTTTTGCTTGTTTTTCAAAATGCTCCTGTGGCTTGTACGATAACTGGAACTCCATTCTAGGGTAAAAAAACTGACAAGAGCCATCAGCAATTCACAGTTTTTCTAAATATTTCTATTGTCGCTTCTCCACAAAATTTAGCGAATTAGCGATTAGCGCTTCGAAGGCCAAAATTTTTGCGACGCTAACAGTTTCGCTAACCAGGTCAAAAGTTAGCGAAATCGCTAAATCGCTAACTGAATTTTAGCGTCGCTAATTAGCGTTACGGATGTGATTTTTCAGAAATTCGCAGATGCGGATGCGGATGCGGATATGTGATTACGGATGCAGATGTTGAAGCGGATGTAAATTTTCATGCGGATGCGGATGCGGATGTTCCACATTTGCGGATGCAGATGCGGATATCCGTAGCATCCCTTGTGTTATATTTTGCTTTTTTCACATAACCATGCCCCTCCCCAGTGCAAAAGTTATTTGGGCGAGCAGTAAATACACCAAGGAAAATTTTTCTGCAATATTTTATGAAGCGATATTTATTTTCAATATCCGCATGGTATGATACGGATGCGGATGCGGATATGTGATTACGGATGCAGATGTTGATGCGGATGTCAATTTTCATGCGGATGTTCCGCATTTGCGGATGCGGATGCGGATATCCGTTACATCCCTATCCCATACAATCAGAGATGCCAGATGTTTTTGAAAAATGTCTGCAACTGCTCGAAAAACCGAAAAAATGTGCTCGAAATCTGAAAAAAATCTACCCGTGATCTGAAAAAATTTCGCTCACGCGGGCAAAAGTCTGTAAAAATCTGCACAGATTTTAAGAAAATCTGCTCAAATATAAGGAGACTCTGACAAAAATCTGCAGAAATCGTAGAAAAACTGCAAATATCTGCAAATCACTCAAAATTTGCACACGGACTCCAAAAATCTGCGTTTTGCAGACAAATCTGCACATTTGGTATCCCTGCATACAATCGAGCTGTCAACGGATATCACCTCGGCTACATGCTATCGCGGATATCATGTTCAAAAACCAACAATAACCACAATTCAAGCAGTTGGCAATACGGCCAAAAGACTTTTGACGCAACCCTACAAATTTCGAACTTCGCGTTGCATGCGAGAAAAAAGGAAGGAAATATATTTGCTATTTTCATCCCGCACATGTTGACAATTGCATATGAGAGTTCGCGTTGGTGCGAGCCAACTCGCTGACATCTCTATCCTAATCCCATTGCTCTTGTTGTCTTGTTTTAGCTTTGACCTGTTTTTGTTTTCTTCTCTTTTCAATTACCAAAGCAAATGTCAAATCATATCAGCTCACTCTAATGTGAACGCTCGAGGTGATATCTGATATCATCTGGCGATATCCGGTGTAGGCTGAACAAGGCATAAATAATACGCATAAAAATAGGTGAAAACAACGCAACAGCTTACACTATAAAAAATCGACACTTTACTGCCAAGTGGATTCCACTTACTTTTGTGCTAATAGATGAAACATTTTATATCTAAAGCGGACATTACACGAAGCAAATATTTGCTATTTTTGGTACGAATTTTATTTGCACAAAATAAAATCCGTACCAAAAATAGCAAATATTTGCTTCGTCTAATACCTGCTTAAGTGGAATACACTTGCGTTCTACTTCACAGCACAAAATCAAGTGTCTCAAACTTCGGTTTGCCATGTCTTGCATACCAAAACCACAGATAACAAATATCCAAGCTAGAACAAAAAACACCAGAAAGCGCGTGTAAGATTTCAAAATCTTACTCGTTGGAATGCTAACGACATCTTTCTGCAACTTGCGACTTGAACTACTTTAGTGATGGCAGCGCTGGATTATAGTCAAAGCTGCCAGACGCATGAAAATTCTCACAGATTATAGAATCGCTGTTTTTGCAACGATACAACACTGTTTTTGTGAGGTTTGTGTATTTTTTTTCATATCAACACTAAAACAAACAAATTTATCGCAAATATAAAAGGGGATTGAATAAAATTGTCGATTATGTACAAATTACGACTGCTCAAAATTTCTACATTAAAAAACGGCAACGCTTGTTAATGCAATAATATCGATAAGCGCTGAAAAACTACCGATTTTATCGAATCATTGACCACTAAGTGTTCTTAACGCCACACACTACGTATTGCGACATGCTAAAAAACCGTTGCGTCTTTTTACACATGAAGCAAAATTAGCTTGGATGTCTATTATCTGTGGTGAAATACGTTTCACTTCACATATACACATGAATGTTGCTCGGTCCCACCGTTCATATATATTTCTTGTTCTCAAGGTAATAAAAGATGTGAATCATCAGAGAATTTCGGAGTAATATTTTGTAAATTAGAGTAACTCCCAAGCATACGAATAACTGAGATAAAAGTGAGTAAATTTGAATTTTTCTGAGAAAACGTGAAAAATAAAGAGCAAATCTGAGTAACTCTCGTGTCTTTGGATGTCCATCCTTAAACCTTTTCCCCACCGCGAATATGAATATGAATGTTACTCGGTCTCACCGCTCATATATTTTTCTTGTTCTCAAGGTAATCGAAGATGTGAATCATCTGGATATTTCGGAGTAATATTGAGTAAATTAGAGTTACTCTCAAGCATAAGAGTAACTCAGATAAAAGCTGTCTTGTCCCTCGGTTGTAATAATAAGCGGTGCAAATGAACAAGTGATATATGACGTATATCTGTTTGTAAATGCCCAAACACAATCGATTCGTTTGTGTTGCGTTGACGGTAATTTGACAGAAAATGTATGGACTAACCACAGACTAACAGACATAACACTTCGAACAAATTTTCAATAAAATCATCGTTTGAGAGATTCCAGTACTTTACGTTAGTAACACTAGCACCATCTGCTGCCGTGTTCGCGCTGCGTCATGTATTTCGACATGAGCGCTACCGTTACTGCATGTGTCAGATGGGGAGCCACAAAATATGTATGAGATTGCATGACAGCCAGTGGGGATTCACTGCTGTAAAATTTTATATATGTGTGCGTTATCGCAGATCAACTCTGGTCCATGACGTTTGTTGGTCCATGAGGTTTGTAACTATAAACAATAATGAGGAAAAGAATTCACTACACAACACATTATTCATAGAAAGTTTTCCGCGATTTCTCGAGCTTTGATAAAAAACGTTCCATTTCTATAATATTTCACATCGATCAATTTCATGACCAAAAAAATCACAAGAAGGTGGTATGCAAAGCCACGACCGCAAGGTTGAAGTAGAATACTTTTACAAGAAAGATAACCCGGCTGCTTGCGTGTCAGTCATTTTTTCTAGTAAATAAACGTTGACCGTTCATTGGCAGTATTGTAATTTCTTTTTGTCTGATATTTTGAATGAAGTTCATTGAATATTTTTAAATTTTATGCAAATGAGAAGTTGAGGTGCTGCCGAATTGTAATATGCACATTTAATACGACATCATTTAACGGGAACGGAACAAAGGCTACCGTTATGCAGAACGCGAATGCCGGCGCGATGCGATTCGCCTTACCGTGGTGAAATGTACAGCTCTTTTTGAGGCGAAGTAGAGCTATACATTTCAACAGATTTCGTCTTGCCGAATCGCATCGCGCCGTTATTTGCGTTCTGCATGATCGTAGCCAAACACTAAGCGACGCAAACACGTAATAATAATCAGAGTATGCATGTAGATGAAGATAATCAACTTTGGATTATAGCGTAGAACGAGAAAATATTAACTCTTCAAATAATCATTTGTGTTCTTCAAATTTCAGTTGTTCAATTTAATATCCGATGAAATGTTTGTTTATTATCTGATTAAGCTCTTATATAGGCCAAATGATGCATTCCCAATTTACTAGGTCCATAACTCTGCCGACCGTGCTTTGGAAAGCGCGGTATAACGACCAATCAGAGGTCGAATTTTGTGTTTTGACAAGGCTTAAGAGTTTTCAATAGTACAATAGTTCGAATGATAAAATTGCAATTTCATGCATTTGGTAGGAATCTTAGAAGATTTTCTAATCGATTGCTGCAAAAACGAAGGAAATCCATCGAAAACTAACCGATTTAGTAGCATTTTTTCTCACTTTTTTCAGTTTTAGATTTTCATTTCACATCCCTATGTAGCCGAACTTCCTGAGAGAAGTATTCTAATTCAAAGTTAAATCTTCATTAATTCATTTTGTTGTCCTTATAAGGACAATTGTTCAATTTATTATAGGATGTAGTGTTTATCTTACATCTCTATGTTACCTTGATAGTGAGGACTAAGGCGCACGGTCAACACAATGAGAAAGGTGTTTTCACATTGAAAACTAGACACGGCTTTACTGGAGGAAGTGTTGGCAAATGCATCTACATGTTTCATGTGGGGAATATCAACAACGAAAAATGACGCGCGTCTAAGCATAACCCGAACTGTTTCGCCGTGCTGCTCCCATTTACCTTTACATCGGCCTCAGGGAAGTACCGGCTGCATTTGCATCTACCGCTGAGGCTGTCACTATACTGCTATTGGTACCAAAAGCTATTAACTCTTCAAATAAGTGTTTTATTTGTTCTCAAAAGAACAATTGTTCAATTCAAAATCGGATTTACGCAGTCGCATCTCTGTAATATTACCGACAATAATATTCTTCTGAACAAAATAATACAACTTTCCCATTAGGCCTCTGCCATAATAGACGCGAAAAGCGACGCGAACCGATTCGCTCGGCTGTAGGTTAATGTACAGTCATCAGTAAAGCTGTACATTAACCTACGGCCGAGCGAATCGGTTCGCGCCGCTTTTCGCGTCTACTATGGCAGAGGCCTTAGAGAAAGTTGCTGGATGATGTATTCACTTCATGCAAGCCTGCTGCTTGATGCTTCCCGCTACCACACTGAAACAGCATTTTAGTGGAGGGAGTGTCGTTGCATCAGCTGACCCTGCTACTATCGATGCTGTTATACCCGCTGCAACAGCTACGCTATGCATAGCCATGCCACAGTTGTGCCCGCTATACGCTGGCCCAACTGCTGAGCAACTGCAACGCTATCCGTAGCCATGCCACAGTTGTGGCCGCCATTGGTATCCGCTGTACCTGCATCTGCTGGCCCTGCTGCTATCGATGGTGAGATCCGCTGAAACTGCTTCGCTTATCCGCAGCCATGCCACAGTTGTGGCCGCTATCCGCTATCGATGGTACCCACTGCTCGCTCCCGCTGCTGCTAACGGAGGACTGCTGTCGTCGCTGTTCAGAACTATTATGAGCGGCTTCGACTAAAACAGGCTCTTATATAGGGATGAAAATAGGAATGAATTATTTTTCGTACGTGGTGGAATGATATAACTTGAAAAATATGTGTGACTTCATGCCGGCTCAGAGCGATCATTTGATAAGCTCCACCTCTTTTTTCAGTTTCTAAAGTTTTTCCTCAGTTTCATAGCACGGATGCACAAATATGATTTCTTGTCGAGCCGGACCGATAGCACTCTCATTGAAGCAACAAAATAACATGTTTTGTGTCGTGTTGTGCAGCTTGGTTGAAGAAAATGTTCCCGTCCCCGTGTCGAATGTAAGCAGATTATTGCGTTCAGTAGACAGTAGATAGTGCTCTCACACCGCAACGGTTTTAACCCGTATCTTATTGCGGTTTGTAACATCAAGCGATTTCATTTGCTCGCTGTTGCGTATTGCATCATGTTGCAACTTGGCAGCTGGGAGACGACGAAATTCTGTTTATACTGATTGATTGAATCGACTTCATATTAGCTCTGCATAGTCGAACTAACTGCTTTTGTGAATGCGTACTAACAGGGCAGTTTATTATTCAATGTCGGTTATGCTGATCGCGCCTTTGCGCTGCCCCTACAGTGGGAGGTTTACTAAATAAAGTGGAAATTAGACAACTACAACAGAATTTGATTGCATCCCGCACAGAATGTCTGCTTGTGTTGATGCCAGAAAATTATTAACCTTCAATTATTTTTTTATTTGCCTTGAAAAAAGCATGTTGCGGTTCAAAATCGGTTGCTAATTACAATTTTTGAGCTACCCTAACATTGGGGGAATTAAGATACACGGACAACATGCACTGTGGAAGCAATTTCACATTCAGTAAATTAGACGGGTGCGACAAATTTGAATTGCTAGGATGCAACACAGAATGCTTGCTTGCGTTGACAAAAATTATCAACTTTCAATGACTTGTTTATTTGCCTTAAAAAAGGCATTTTGATTTCCGAAATTGGATTTCCTGATGGCAATCTTCATGCTGCCCCAACACGGGGGGAATAATGGCTGTCTGGCGACACACGCTGAGAAAAACCGCGCTGCTCCTGAGACGTGGTGACCAACCACAGGGCTAGTGCTGCTGCTAAGAAAGGACGACTGCTGTTGTCGCTGTCTAGAACTATTATGAGCGACTCCGACTGAAACAGGCTCTTATATAGGCCAAATAGCATGTTTTCAATTGCAAGGTATATGATTCTGTCGACCGTGCTTGGGAAGCAAGCATATAACGGCCAATCAGGGGTCGAATTTTTCGTTTTGACAAGGCTTGAGTATTTTCAATAGTACAATAGTGTGAATAATAAAATTACAATTATCTTATTTTGGGAAGAATCTTAGAAGATTTTCCAATCTATTGCTGCAAGAACGAAGGAAATCCATCGAATACTAACCGATTTATTAGCATTTGAAATTGGACATATTTTTCACTTTTTTCGGTTTTAGATTTTCATTTCACATCCCTATGTAGCCGAACTTCCTGAGAGAAGTATTCTACTTCAAAAAAAAAACAGAAACCAAAACAAACAGACGCCATGTTGCCAAATGTGTTGGTTACAAGATGTTTGACAGTTAGATCCCCCCTGATGACAGCGCCCCATACCGCGTTGTCGCGCGATGACTGTTATTCGATTGGAAATTTGAATTGATCGTTTTTTTGTGGCGATGGAGCTAGGTTCCAGTGTTACGCCTGTTAGTCTGTAGACTAACTATCAAATTGCGGCAAACGCAGCCGCAACGTATCGCCACAAAAAACGATCATTTCGAATTTCCAATCAAAAAACATTCATCATGCGGAAACCCCGTCCGGGGCGCTGTCATGCAATCTCATACAAATTTTGTGGTTCCACATTTGACACACGCAATAACGCTAGCGCTGATATCGAAATACATGACGCAGCGCGAACACGGCAGCAGATGGTGTTAGTGTTACTAACGTAAAGTACTGGACTCATCCGAACGATGATTTCATTGAAAATTTGTTCGAAGTGTTATATCTGTTAGTCTGTGATTCTGCCATAGCCATAGTATATAACACATATCAAACGTACAAATACCATACACAACAATCCATGAACAAAAAAAAACACATACACCTGTCATAAACCATAGCATACAAACTAATAGGAAAAATAATTAACTTGTTGCCTATAAAAGTATTCTGTCATAAATGAATTTACTGCCTATAATCGCATATCAGTCCCATCTGGAAAATCATCGAGTTGAGGAAACAGCGCTTAAAGATATTAACAGACTAACAGACGTAACACTAGAACCTGTCGTGAACCGGAGGCAAGGGCCTCACAAATTGTCCAGTTTCCTGCTGTTCCGAGCTCTCTTTCGGCTGCGCGATTACCCTTGGTCCTCGCCGCTTCAGGCGGTCTATTGCCATCGCAATGGAATCCCGCTTTTGCTGCTCACCGTCCATACTGCTGTCCTGTTTTCCGCTTTGTCCTTCTGCTGCTGCTTGATGATGTGTCTCCATTGAAGTGTGTCACAAGAATCCCCGCGTGAGTGAAGAGAGCTTCTATTTATACCCAGCGAAATCAACTTCCCCACCTTCAGTCAATTGGTAATTTCCCCTTCGGAAATAAGTTCACACAGTAGGCTGAATGTTCGGAACGCATGAAATACGGGACAAGGTGATTTCAAGTAGGTATTGATATATTTATTATTATCATTTCATTTATTTTTTTAACATGAAGTCTGCTGTACGCTACATCTCTTACTACCCCTACTCTCACTCGTATACACAATACAGTAACATATCGTCAAATCTTTTTGGTGTTTTCGTTGTTCTTGCCGGTCTGATAAATTGGGCTTCATTGACTGCTGAATCATTTGAAATGGAGCCAGAATCTGGCTCCGTCTCTCGCCACTACTGTAAACTTCTCACTTCCAAAAGTTGGATCTGATTTAAACCTCTTTTGCTGCGTCAGAAACACTGTATCTCCCACCGCCAAATCTGATTCTCTAGCACCTCGTTTGGCATCTGCATATTGCTTACTTTCCAATTTGGAAAGAGCGTCCCTTTCTCTTATATCATCTCGATCGATGCTGGGAACCGAATCTGATGTCCACAAGCAAGGGAAGGTACCTCTGAATTTCCACCCTACTAATAGTTCGAAAGGGGTCACTCCAAATCTTGAGAGTGGCCTTACTTTGTTATGAACATGGATATAGTTTTCAAGTGCTTGTTTCCAGTTCGTGTTGTCCAATTTTGATGAAGCCAGAGCTCTTTTGATACCTTCATTTTGTCTTTCCACTGCCCCATTGGATTGCGGACTCAGTGGGATGGATTTTTGTATTTTAATTCCTTTATTTTCCCAGGTTTTAACAAACTTCTCGCTTTGAAAAGGTGGTCCATTATCGCTTTGAATAACCATGGGATATCCCCATGTTGCAAAAACTTTGTTCAAGGCCTCGCAAGTGGTATCCGCATCCATGAATTTCATCTCAACAACATGAAGATACCGCGAGTATGTATCCACAATCACTAGAAACTCTCCATGACCAAATTCTTTGTCTGTGAAAAAGTCGATTTGGAGAATTTCCCACGGTCCATTTGGAAGTTCTCTGCTGCTCAAAGGAATTGGAGGATTCTTCTTGGAAAGACGCAGGCACGTCTCGCAGTGCCTAAGAAATGTCTCTACATCCTTCGATAATTCTGGCCACCAAAAATATTCACGTAATATCCGTTTTGTTGATCCAATTCCCACATGGCCTTGATGGGCAGAATGAATCGCTTTCTGGCGCAAAGAACTTGGGAGAATTACTCGATTGTCTTTGAAGACAACATGAAGCTCTTTTGCCTGACTTTCGAATCTCCGAAAACCAGTGTCCCAGCAGCCTGTCCCAATAGATATTCTGACTCGTTCTAGTTCTCTATCATGTTGAGAATGCTCCTCAATGTCGTTCCATGAAATTTCTATCGCACCGGCATCCAAAAAGTATAGAAGATGTTTCTCACTTGTTTCATCAAATGATTCGGGGTTTTCAGGTTTTCTCATGAGCCTTGAAAGAGCATCGGCCACATTTTTTTCACCTGAAACACGTTGAACGTCGAAGTGATACGGTTGGAGTCTCAACGCCCAAGCTTCTGCTCTGGAAACTGCTCTCTTTCCAATCCGATGGAGGCCTCCGAAAATAAACTCATTGGACTCGGCGTCTGTTCGAATGGTGAAGTTCAAGCTCATCAAGTACATTGAGAACCGCTCTACTCCCCACACCATTGCAAGCGCTTCACGTTGTGTTTGTGGATATTTCTCTTCCGTTGGAGAAAGTGTTTTCGATGCACAAGCGATAACCCTGGAATTTGAATTTTTGTCAAATTGCACCAACACAGCGCCTAGTCCATGAGGAGAAGCATCCACATAAAGTTCCGTTTTGTCTTCTCTGCTTGTCCAAGCATCGTTTTTAAGATATTCGAATTCATTTTCAAGATCAAGATTCCAATAAAAATGATTCGATTTCGCCAATTCTCGAAGTCTACGTGTTTTATCTGCTCTGTTTTGGATGAACTTTTCTACGAAATTAATAAGACCTAGAAAGCTTTTAACCTCAGCAATGGATTCAGGACTTCTAAAACCTTTGATAGCTTCAATTTTATCTTCCTCGATCTGCCATCCTTCAGCTGAAACCGTGAATCCCAAGAACTTGACGGATCTTTTTGCCAAAACGCATTTGTCCTCATTAATCTTGACATTATGATTTTTTAGACATGCCATGACCATCGCCAGGTTTTGATCGTGCTCGTCCTTGGTTTTCCCAAAAACCAAGATATCATCTAAATAATTGACAGTTCCGTTACACCCTGATAAAACAATTGTCTGTAAAATCTCCTGGAACACATCGGGTGCATTACACAGGCCAAACGGTAGACGTCGATAGCGGTAAATCTCTTCTCCAGCGAAAAAATTAGTGAGATGACGAGAGTCTTCGCTCAATTCTACATGAAAAAACGCACTGGTTAAATCAATTGTTGAGAACCACTGTGCTCCATGGAGGTCCATCAAAATTGATTCGAACGTGGGCATATTAAAAGGTGTGCGATTTATGCATCTATTGGGACCTCGAAGATCAATCACCAATCGAATGTCGTCCCTCTCTTTCGGGACCACAAGTAGTGACGAACAAAACGATCTATCCATGTCAGATGTCACTATTTCTATTATGCCACTAGAGAGAAGTTCGTTTAATTTCAGTTTTGTTAGATCTTTGAATGCTGCCGGAATCTGCGTGTAAACATTACGTGATGGTGGTAAACTTCTATCATAACTCAATGTCACGGGAGGTACATTAAATTTAGGAAACTCTTTGGTCAATGAGGAGTTTTGAAGTTCTGAGCAAATAGATATTTCCAGTTCGCACTTCCATGGTACGGTAGAATACGCACAGTGAACAGGGACTTTTAATCCGACGGAAAGTACACTGTATCTTACCGCGGTGTTGAATCCCAATAATGCTCTGGCTTCATCAACAACGTAAAATTTTTCAATCATTGTCGGTCTATCTGGTGAAATGAATAACTCTGCTGAAAAGGTTGCAATAAAATTAATTTCACCATCCGAAGCATATGCTTTTAGTCGTTTATCCGTTGAGTATTGCAAAGTATGTAGCTGACTCCTACTATATGTATCCTTAAGAAGTTCCTCAAAAGATACTTTGGCAATGGTGTTCACTTGAGCTCCTGAGTCTATGAAAAATTTCACTGAAGTATTGGCAACTCGAGCATCAATATAGGCGTCCTTTTCGACCAAAGCTACAGAATAGTTTATCGACTTGACCTGTTATTATATTGTAACGACTGAGTAGCTATTTTCTTTATTGCTCTGTTTATTTGCTTTTGCTTCTTTTTTTTTTTTTTTTAATTTATTTTATTTTATTTTATTTGAATCCAATCAACTTGTTAACGAAATTACAATATCAAAGGAAATAGTAAATTTACATAGTGTTTTCGTTGTTATCACGTACCTCACGCTCAGTATCTTCGTCTTCCTTCTTCTCAAGCATTGCAACTTTTGAATCAATCGGCTCATCCTTAAAGTCATTACGGCGTTTCCTGGGATTAGACTGCGAGCCTTGATTTTTCATTGATTGACAAACGCGATAAATGTGCCCTACTCGTCCACAGTTATGGCATACTTTTTGTATTGAAGGACAGTTGTTTGGAAAGTGAAAAACACTTCCACATCTATAGCAATTATTAGCAGATCCAGATCCTTGATCAAAAACATTAGTGCGAGGCACGCCACCTCTACCACGTCCAAAACCACGCCCACCATCTCGACCGAAAACACGGGTACCTCTTCGTCCACCAAATCGCCAATTCCCAGAATAATTCGGGCGGAAGTTGGCTTCATTTTGCCAGGGTGCTCTTAGAGGCTGTTGTGAAACAGTCGCTACTTTTACTTCCTCTAGCATTTCATTTTCCAGCTCCCGATCTTCAACAAGATCGATGAGATCCTTCAGTGATCCCTGTTTCACCCAGTTTCGGTGAGCCAAAACACGTACTCGAATGTCTAGAGCCCCTTTTACGATAGCTTTAACCACAGCCTCCATTTCTTCATCGTTGTTGGTGTAGTTGCACAGTTTTGCCGCGGAATTTACTCGTCGTACAAACTGCGTACTGGTTTCGGTTGCAAATTGACGCAAACTCATTAGCTTGCTTCTCTGAGCAATTATTTTTGCCCTGGATCCAAAATAATTCCCGAGGCGCTCCATAGCATTCGAGAATGGAGCTGTTACTTCACACGGCATTTCCGGTCCAGATACTGTTGTGTTGTAGATATCACGCAACTTCTGTCCCGCCTTGATTTTGAATAGGCTAAACTTGGTGTGTTCATCGGATGCGCTAATAATCTGGGTTGATGCATGGAAAATATCTTTCCAGTAGTCAAACGCTCGCTTATTAATTTCTGTCTCCCCATCTAAAGGAGCACACTCCGGAATTTGCAGATTGCTCAGCGTCCAGTTACTTAATGTCGTAACTAGCAAAGACTCGTCTCTCGAAGTCGTGGAATCACCTTGCATTGTAGTACTTGAACCCTGGGGCTGGGTTACACCATCGAAAATTGAATCCTCCGTTAACTCAGTTGAACCACAGACTAACAGACGTAACACTGGAACCTGGCTCCATCGCCACAAAAAACGATCATTTCAAATTTCCAATCAAAAAACAGTCATCGCGCGAAAACGCCGTCTGAGGCGCTGTCATGTAATTTCATACATATTTTGTGGTTCCCCATTTGACACATGCAGTAACGCTAGCGCTGATGTCGAAATACATGACGCAGCGCGAACACGGCAGCAGATGGTGCTAGTGTTACTAACGTAAAGTACTAGACCCATCCGGACGATGATTTTATTGAACATTTGTTCGAAGTGTTATGTCTGTTAGTCTGTGGTTGAACGTTCTCGCAAATTATTATTTTTCTCCAGTGCAACAATAAGCTTTTCCATAAGTTGTGCTCTTCTCTCCTTTCTAAAAAAAATACAATTCCTTGTTGAGTCACTTGTCCGTTTGTTATTTTATATATTTATTATTATTTATTATTATTATTATTTATTTTTTTTTGGTTAACGTTATCTTATAAACAGCAAAAAATGTTTCTATTTCAAATAATATTATTGTTATTTCTAATCTTCAATTATATGAGTTTCGTCCTTCTTCACCGAAACCCGTATTCTGTCTGTTTCCACCAGAATAACATTTATTTATTATAAACTTTACCGATGCTCGAATAAGCATGACATAATTCCGTCTATTTCCACCGGAAATTACATAAATTCAATCACTATCATTTGTATTACTTTACTATAAGCCAAACACCGTCCATTTCCAACGGAGTTCATAGAACTAGTTAGATTTTTCTTTAAATTTCATGCTTCGTCTATCTCCACCGAAGCACATAATTACATTCTGAACTTTTTTTTTTTTTTTTTGTACGAATTCATTCCACCTCTTGGCGTTTCTATCGACCAGTACAACCTTGTAAATACTTACACTGTGGGAGGCACAACTGCGCCATTGTCGTGAACCGGAGGCAAGGGCCTCACAAATTGTCCAGTTTCCTGCTGTTCCGAGCTCTCTTTCGGCTGCGCGATTACCCTTGGTCCTCGCCGCTTCAGGCGGTCTATCGCCATCGCAATGGAATCCCGCTTTTGCTGCTCACCGTCCATACTGCTGTCCTGTTTTCCGCTTTGTCCTTCTGCTGCTGCTTGATGATGTGTCTCCATTGAAGTGTGTCACAAGAATCCCCGCGTGAGTGAAGAGAGCTTCTATTTATACCCAGCGAAATCAACTTCCCCACCTTCAGTCAATTGGTAATTTCCCCTTCGGAAATAAGTTCACACAGTAGGCTGAATGTTCGGAACGCATGAAATACGGGACAAGGTGATTTCAAGTAGGTATTGATATATTTATTATTATCATTTCATTTATTTTATTAACATAAAGTCTGCTGTACGCTACAGAACCTAGCTCCATCGCCACAAAAAACGATCATTTCAAATTTCCAATCGTTTAATAGTCATCGCGCGACAACACCGTCTGGGGCGCTGTCATGCAATCCCATACATATTTTGTAGTTCCCTATTTGACACATGCAGTAACGCTAGCGCTGATGTCGAAATACACGACGCAGCGCGAACACGGCAGCAGATGGTGCTAGTGTTACTAACGTAAAGTACTGGAATCATCCGAACGATGATTTTATTGAAGATTTGTTCAAGGTGTTATGTCTGTTAGTCTGTGATTCTGCCATAGCCATAGTATATAACACACATCAAACGTACAAATACCATACACAACAATCCATGAACAAAAAAAAAACACATACACCTGTCATAAACCATAGCATACAAACTAATAGGAAAAATAATTAACTTGTTGCCTATAAAAGTATTCTGTCATAAATGAATTTACTGCCTATAATCGCATATCAGTCCCATCTGGAAAATCATCGAGTTGAGGAAACAGCGCTTAAAGATATTATTCTTGTTTTGCATATTTCAAAAGTTTGAGGTGGGTTATTCAAATTTTTTCGTTATAATGTAATGAAATAGACCTCAATCATAACTTCTTCATTAAATGAACTGCCTTTTTCGTGAAAATTACAATAAAAAATAAGGAAGAGACTGATATGCGATTATTTAGGCCATCGAGCAGCAAAATAATCGCATACCAGTCTCACTTTCAACCGCTCGGTGTAGGAGTAGTCATATTTTTCTCAAGTATTTTGAACATGCAGTCGTTTATGACCGCAGACAGCTTATAAATATGCTACATGAAGAATGGGGGACACGTCCACCCAATTCTTACCCCGTCTTTAAGGTCGTCGTCAAAAAAGCAAAATATAAGGTTGAAGTCTTGGATATGCAACTGAATTATTTCCTTTCTTACGTCTTCAGTGTTTCGCAATACGTGTTGAATAAAATTATTTCGCATTAGCCCGTGCATTTAGCATATTGGTAAACTGCCGGTAACCGCAAGTCAGTCCCATCTGTAATTTTGTCAGTTTTGAGTTAACATCGGATTTTGGCCTATCATTGAGTGTATTTTCAGATGTACCGATAAAAAATAGTGGTTTGTTCAATAAAAGTGGAAATCAATACCAAGTCGAATTGTCTCAGTATGAAAAGTAACCGCAAGTCAGTCCCAGAGGAAAAATAACCGAAAGTCAGTCCCAATTAAAACAAAATAAAATGAATGGGCAGTAGAGAAGAAAAGTTCGATATGACCGTTTATATGAAAATAAGTTATTTAGTAACAATTTTTTGAAATGTTTGAAATGGTGACGAATTCACGTGCAGCAATTTCCTGCTAATATGAGTTCTAGTCCATTTTTTTTTCTTGGTTTGCTTTTCATGGATCTATCCGGAAAATCTTCAGTATCGAAAAAGCTTCCATCAGAATCCAAGAAATCGTTCCAAGGTATCGCCAAAGGTGATGCTCGAACCTCAAACGGATTTTGATTATCTTGACATTTGTTGTCGGATAAACCAACTACAGCCCATCTGCAGTTTCTTCATCCGAATCCTCACCGGATGAGCTTTCATCGGTTCCGTACATCATGAGATTTTCCAACATCGACAGTTTTGGAACTGTTCACATGAACATACACTTACGAACTGCGAAGGATTGACGGATTTCCACGACAACAAATAAAAACACGTCGACAAGCACTATAGCATCAACATGGCAATGTGACTGACTTGCGGTTACTTTTCACTTCGATGTAGAATGTAACGGCAAGTCAGTCACACTCAAGGTTTTTATCATTGAATCAATGATTTCATGGTTTTAAAACGTAATAAGTACAGGCTAGTATGCAAACTATATTTTAGCGTGAATGTTGTCAAAATATTTCATGTTAAACAAGTGATAACTGAGCGTGAATAAAATATCTTTCGAAGCTGTTTTCTCGATTTCATCTTTTTACAGATGGGACTGACTTGCGGTTACCGGCAGTAAAGTGGTATTGAGAAAGAGAAGTTTCCAATTCCATTACAACAGTGACTTGATGGAAGACGACGGCGATGAAAAGAGGTACAAGCTGTTTTAGCTATGCGACCAAAAACGATTTCTTCTGAGTTATGACAATTTCAACTTGAATGATCAATTGAGGTGAGCAGATCATCCACAAAAAATTAACCCCTTACTGAAAGCAGCATTGGTCCCTCTAATTGACAAAACCAACAACCTTTCGGGAGCGAACATTCAGAAAAAGTTGCAATTTCAGTGTCTACTTAAAATTAACTTTTGTGTAAAATTTATTTTTAACAACCTTGCATTTATTAATTATTTGATGATTTTTTAACATTAAAAAGCTTGAAAAACAGCACCAAGTATTTGTTATATGGATTAATGAAAAAAATATGGCCATACTCAGGAAAAAAATTTGGTGGGACTGATATGCGATTATTTTTAAGATGGGATAATTTGACGAGACATTTTTTTCTGACCTTGTCAAATAAAACATACTTTTTTGATAGAATCGGATTTTTAACTCAAAAACGAGGAAAATCCATATGGGACTGGTATGCGATTATAGGCAGTTTACCTCGGATGAATGCATTCTTGCACACAAATGTTATACACACATACACGTTTTACACACACGCTATATACATACACACTACTCACAAGCCCACGCTCCTCAGACACACCCACGCTACTCACATACTTACACACACACATACACACGCTACTTACACACACACGCTACTTACACACACACACACACACACAAACACACGCTACTCACACACACGCTACTCTCACACACACACACAAACACACACACACACATACTACTCTCACACACACACACATACACACACATGCTACTCACACACAAATGCTACTCACACACACATGCTACTCACACACACACGCTACTCACACACACACACACACAGACACACTTCTCACACACAAACACACACACACACTACTCACACACACACACACACACACACACACACACACACGCTACTCACACACACATACACACGCTACTTACACACACACACACACACACACACACGCGCTAACGCTACTCAGACACATACACCTGTCACCAGTGCCGATCACGTCCTGTTTCAGGTTGTATTCCAACAACGATATCTGAATTAGATTACCACTGGTGGGGTCCAACTCAGATCGAAGGGAAGCCGAACTGTTCGCTTCGACGGTCGACCAGGGAATGATCTTCTCTCAACACGGAATGTCCTTTTATAGCGTCACTCAGTGTGGGGAACTTGGGTGATTGGGGGAAGAACCAATCACGTGGAAGCATCTCTGCTTTCTTTCTTTGTCGCTTGCGTTGGGTTATGAATGCGATGCCAATTAGCTGACATTGCTAGCCAATGACTGGATGCGTGAAATCATTTAGTCTGGGTTTTTGAAGTCTGCGTTAGGGAAATATACCAATCGTACGAAAAATGTATGTGGATATTCGACCTTCAAATTTTCCCGCAACTTTCACGGATTAATGAGAAAATTGCACCTAAAACTATCATGTTATACGAATCTTGTATGTTTTAGCTTTCCAACGGTATATTAACTATTGAAATCGGAACAGTTGTTTGAGCGCTATTAGCATCTAAAATCTTCCATTCCGCCAACCGAAAACGTTACATGTTCAATCCAGTTTTCCCAGAATGTACCTTAGTATAGTGAAGAAAGACGTAGTCCCACGTCAAAAAAAAAAAACTGAAACCCGTAAATCAATGCGACCAGAAATAAATAAAATTAATAAAACTCAGTCAGTGCAACTTGAGTCGTGGCCGCGATTTCACATAAATTACGAAGGCATTCAAATGCTCCAAAATCTGGCTGTCAAACACTTAGCTTTATCTTCAACAACCTAAAAGTATTGGACTCTTCAGTTTCTGATGAAATGTAGCAAGAGCTGGAATCGGTGATTTCAGCAGGTATTAGACGAAGCAAATATTTGCTATTTTTTAATACAGATTTAATTTTGTGCGATCTTAAGCAAAGTTTTACAGAAGGGATAGACGATTGTTCATGAATTTCTGGATTGAACTTGAATAAATTTTGTTCTTCAATTGATAATTAATTTGTAAAAGATTGTTTGAAACTTTTAATTCATAAACTTTATTTGAAATCTCATTTTTGCTAAGGATTTTCCCCTTTCCCGGTTCCCGGGAATTCCCGGGAAATGAGATTTTTCGTTCCCGTTTCCCGGGAAATCCATTCTCGGGAATATTGCAAACCCTAGTGTAAGCTATATGTGAAGATAAAAAATGCGAGTGTAACTTGGCTGTGAACAACTAATTCACGAAAGAGTCGAGCAATTTATTCAGACGAGCTATTCGTCCAAAAACCAGCTGACTCGCCATCTGTAGTACCAAAATTGGTCACTGCTCTCCTTCTCTTTTGTAATAGGTTCTGTTCTCTGTGCCCAAACGTCGAAATTAACTGATAACAAGTCAAAATATGGATGGTGGAAGGTGAAGTGTATGATGAATCGATTTTGATAGGTCAACAGATAGCAGCACTAATCGTCGTGGAGGTGGTGGTTGCCTCCGAAATGTATGAAGAAACTGGAACTCGTGAATATTCTTCAAGATATCTTTAGTTGCAGTGTTACGTCTGATAGTCTGTGATATAAGAGTGGAAGTTCATCGGTTCAACCGTGAAATTACAATTTATTATTTTCGAATTACTTTAGAATTGGAATGCAACAACATATCAACTAGCTGAAAGTAGCTTGATACTCGTGATATTGTTTGGATTAAGCGAACCCGTTGTCCTTTCAAACATCCAGGAAACCTTTGGTAAGAAAAACAGGCAAAGATTTCTGCATAACAGCCGCATAACCAGGTTTCCGATACCCAGCCTGAAGCATTTCTTGCATTTTTTCCATATTGTTCATATCAAACAACTCGAAGCCTTCTTCAGGGTCGTTGTTTTTCGAGTGCTCTTCCATCATTTCTTCGAACGTTACAAGCATGAATGGTAGGAATGCGGATGCCAAGAATATTTCTGCAAAAGTACATTGCTGATCATTGACCTGAATGGAATTTACTGAAAGTAATTTTACCCAAATGACCACATTTAAGAATTTCAACGTTAAGGTCAAGTAAAGTTGGAATTTTTCCGAGATGTCCGAATTTATTCAGCGATGCTACGAATTCGTCGTAGTAAAATTTGATTAGTTCGCCGCGATGGTTGTCTCTGGTTTCTGTTGAACACAAGTTATAGAGAGAATAGATTATGTCGATAGCCGGAGATCCCCACACACTGATTTGGTAATCGAGCTGAAAAAGTGTTAACAGATTAGTAGATAAATAGTTTTGTTGTTGTTGTGCAGAGTACCAGTAGTATATCCTTAGTGGTTTCGTTTTCGACCTTATACATCATATTTTTGTAGTGGAAATCTCCATGGTTTAACACATTGTAGATGTTGGATTCTTTCAACTGGTAGATGTGATTGACCTTTTTGTGAATTTTCTTCTTAAGGTTTTCAACCTTTTCACTGAAATGTTCGTATCCTGGCCATTCCTTGCAAACGTTGGCCAGTAATCCAATATTACTGTCCCAGATTGTTTCGAATTCGTCATTAGTAATGGAAGCTAATCCTTTATCTAATGTTTTTATCACTGGGACCTGAAACAAAAAGAAAATCAAATCAGAACATTAGCCAAATTGGTCGCAACGATTTTCGCTCTACCGTGTTAGCTAGGTGCACCGATGCTGCATGCCATCTTGCCATTTTTTTGTAGGCTATCTTTGCTTCACTCAGACTCAGAAGCTTATCTTTCATGCTGTATCCTCGTTTAGAAATATCTTCGAAAACCATCACAATGTTTGGCTCTTTTGCGAAACACAACAATCTGGATTGAAACGATGATTACTTTTAAGCATTTCCACACCAATTTGACCTAACAGGCTCTAATCCGTATAAAACTTCAAAGATATATGTGTTAGCTATATATTAACAATGTATACTGATTAATCCTCAAGAGTAACTCATCAATAGGGCACATCACTTAACTTTCATCAAATATTAACACAGTACTTAGTAGCATTAATAATATTAATAAAACGCATTGTTTCGTGCAAATTGGCGAGCACGAACTTGCTATCAACTGTAACTATTCTCAGGATATTGCAATAAATAAAGTTAATTTAATATAAGTGTCTTATTTTTGTTGAAATGCATAAAGTATAGGTCATTTCATTCTCACTTGCGAAAAACTTAGTTTGAACATAACAAAACAAAATTGCAAAAAAGTAATATTTAATCACTCGATAACAAGAAGCCACAAAACTATGCCAAAATAAGTTTCTTGTAAGTCTAAACAAATACCAAAACAGGCCCCCGCAAAAGTTTTCTTCTCATGGCTCAAGACAAAAAAAATCTCAAAAATTATAGACAAAAATAATTTAATAATACATCTTCATTAACCTTTTTTGTAATTATGTGAATTTTATCTCTCACAAAAAAATATATTGAGAAAATCAAACGTTCAGAATGCTAAACATAATGTTTTTACAGTTCATATATTTGCTGTAATGCATGAATTAGCTCATCTCATCTTTGTTACATTCTGTTAGGGTTTTAGTGCATCTAGTCCGATTTTTGCTTGTGTGCTTTTTCTGATGTTAAGTTTTTGTCTATCTCCTGAATTATTTCGCATATGAAAAACAATGCTTATGGTTATGACCAGCAAAAAAATTATCACCCGCACAAGGTGGCTACTGTGACACAATGAAGCAAGCCAAGAAGTCGCAAGAAGGACGATAAGATAAGCGAACGTACGAAACAGGTGAGTAGTCTGTCGCGTGGTTCTCTTTCTGGCGCAGATACGGATGGAGCAGCGCGCACGTCTTTATTTATCTTGCGATTACAAAATGCTAACTCACTGAATCACAATCTAAGCTATTGATGATTCTTGATGATAACTGCATATAAATTTTCAGCTTGATCTTTCTTGATTCTTTGTAAAATGTAATTTCAATTTAATGTAAGAACAAAAAAAAAAACACGTAAACAACACAAATCAGGTTATTTGAGCCGACCAGTAATAGAAGTAGCTAATGGTTGTTTTTGTTATTTTTGGCCTGACGATGCCAACAGATCTCTCGACAAGTTGTGCTTTTAACTGCAAGTAATCTTTACGTAAATAGCAGCGCGTCTCGTCTACGTCTCGCTGATAATTTTTGTGTACTAGTCAAGATTAAAGTGAATTTAATTTGACAATTTCTCACCTTGGTCCTAGTTCCGTGTCATCTCCTACCGACCGAAGTAAGCGATGCATTTCTGGCATTACGGTGTTGTACATGACGATCTCCGTATCGAACAAGACTCCATCTTTGAGTATGTCCCGTTTCAAACCATTCGCGTCGGGAACCGTTTTAACTATTAACGAAACTTCATGATCTGCTCCACGGCTTTGATATTTTACAATAGCACGAAAAATAATACTGGCAAAATGATCTCCTGGTCGCGTGCCAGGGACTATTTGGCACTCAGTTACGCTTAGCCCGTTGTTGTTCTCTGATTGCTTAAGCACTTTTTCGAAAAACGCGCTGTTCATCCAGGCTGGTGCATGCATTTCATCTTTATTGAACACCATGACTGCTTCTTTTGTCGCAACCAGATTTAAATATAATATATCGAGTGGCGTTTGGCGAAAAACAGGCGTCTATTCACAACCGAGGCGCGCTATTGACTGTTTCTAGTAAATTGATCACAACACGAGCGAGTTCGCTATAACTACGGGTTCCGAGTTTTTTGTCGCACATGTGATGAAATATTATCAATTCTTCCAGAGAAGATAGCGCGTTTCTGGTCAAGTTTAGGTGAAGTTGACCGCTTATTTAGAAGTAGATTGATGCCGACTGATACTCCCGGTGGCCCTTTACGGACAAGAAGCATGGACGCTGAAGGAAGCTGATCGACGAGTGCTTGAAATTTTTGAGCGTAAAGTTCTGCGATCGATACTTGGCGGTAAACTGGAAAATGGAGTGTGGCGCAGACGCATGAATCCAGGGTACCAGGTATACAAATATGCTGATATAGTGAAGGTAATACAGCGGGGCAGTATAGTGAAGGTAATACAGCGGGGCAGAATGCCTGACGAGAGAGCCGCCAAAACTATCTTTAGTAGAGAACCAGGAAGAGGCCGTCGACTCCGTGGTAGGCCTCGCACGTGGTGGATGTGCGCGGTGGAATAAGATGCACGATCTGCTGGTGTATGAGGAGACTGGAGAACGGTTGCCCAGGACAGAAGAAGCTGGACATCTCTAATTCGCTCGGCCCTAGACCGGTGAACGGTCCGTTAGCCAACAAAAGAAAAGGAAAGAAAAGAAAAGAAGAATTTACCCACTAGTCGAGCGCCAGTTTCGTGCTGTGTTAAAAAGTTTCCGACATGTTGCACGGTTCTGGGATGTGTTTCGTCAGTTTCCCAGGCGTCTTATTACTCGCATATCTCCATCGATTTGATCAAACCATGGTATGTGCTGCGCCCCTCTACTTCTGGTGCCGGTTGCTGAAGAGAAGCGATTTCACAGGGTTTCCGCTCGGCATCTTTACGACGTGACAAGCCCCCCGCAGACCGGTGACTTTCGCACAGGTTTGAATTGAGGTTCTCTCCAAGCAACGCATGCAGTTCTTGGTTTTTGTGCTTTCGACATCCCCTGTCGTCCGTCTGTAAGCCAAAGTATATAGTCCACAGCACCTTCCGTTCGAAAACTTCAAGGACTCCATGTCTTCCGGGAGAAGCGTTGTGATTTTTTTGCTGGTTTTATTGTCGGCGATCACCGGAAGCCCCGAAAACTCGCACTCGTCGACCACCTCAGGCCCATCGTCGTCTGCAGAGACTGGACTTGGGAGGCTGATGTTGTTCTCTTTGGAGCATTTTGCTCGCATGTTTTTCGTTTTTGAGTTGTGAATCAGAGAAAGGGAATTGTGTTTAGTGTTTTAGACCTTAATTCGTAAACCTCTTAGCTAGCTAGCTAGCGAAAGTTATAATGATCAAGGAGCTAAGAGCGGCGATTAATCAATGCTCTCGATTTCTGAACTCACCTGGGTCACTCATGCGCCGCGTGATCATACTAAATGTCCTACTTTTCAATTTTGGTATTTAAATTGAACAAGAATGTACAGTTTTTCGTGGTTCTTCGTTTCCGCCCTAGTCAAACACAGCAGATGGCTGTGTACTAGTTAGCTTGATATTACCCGGTAGAAGGCCGATTCATTTCCGAGTTCCAGCTACGTAAAAGTGACGGACCCCTGTAGGCTAATATGAGGGGAATAATGGGCGCCGTTACATCCGCCCGCACTTCGATATGATGTGAGTCTTCTTGAAGAGAAAGACTTACCTCATATTCCTATTATGTTAGTGTTACAGTTCAAATATTTAAAATGCTGACGTTTCATGTGAACTAAACGGAAGAATTTACTTCTTCCATCTGGCTTCTGCTGATTTCTGCGCTGGGTTACGGGCGAAGTAGACGAGAGGAGGGTTTCATCAGCTTATGCGGGTACCATTATAATGCTTGTTTCTCGTCCTTTGTGCATATAATTTGCGCCTGGTAATTGGTTTCGTCCTTTTGGGCACCTGGTCAAAGCTTTGGTGAATACCAGTGAACCTGTTGTACAATAAAGTGCCCTTGACCGACCGTGCAGGGTTTAAAAAAAAGATCTACGTAGTGTGATAAAAAAAGTCTGTAGTTTATGAGAACGAACCAGAACCAAAGCCGTGGTGTTCTGCTCGTTCGTGATTTCGCTATTTTATGTTTGACGTTGTTCTGCTGACCTCTTTTGGACCTTGTATTAATGGGAACGTACTCCATTCCTATATGCGTATGCGTGCGCCATGCGTATTGCCTATCAATTTGGCACAATCGTTGTTCGCCTTTTTATCATTACATGTATTAAACTCGACCGCGAGCTGTGCTTTCTTCAAGTCTTCTTCTCCTTCGCCTCCTTTGACCGTCGACACCCGACCGTCCAACTCCCCGTAACCAGTGGCGTAGCGTGACCGGGTGACACCCGGGGTGGAAAATTTGGGTGTCACCCCCACTCACCCCCACCAGGTTGCGGTGAAATCATTTTGTTATCAAAAGTTACGAGATTTAACACGTTCGTTTTCAATTGCATTAAATCTACCCATTTTTGAAAAATTGGTGAGACTATTAGGAGCAAATTTATATAATTTTCGAGGGTTTCACCGTGACCTCCACCTAATTGATAATTAATCTCACGCATGTCACCCTTTTGAAGGTGACACGTATGAAAATTTTCCTCATGGGTGTCACCCCCTGGAGGGTGACAGACGGGGTGGGCCGCTCCCTCCGCCCCCCCTCCCCACACACTACGCCAGTGCCCGTAACCAACGCTCATTACCGGAGTTTATGGAGCACCCCTCTCTACTTTTTTCTCGTCGACTCTGTCCTAATCGTCTCGTTGTCGAGCTGGATCACGCGATTACTTATCGGCTACGCGTGTCCGATCACTCTGTTTTTCTCATGGTTCTGTGGCTAGCGATGTCGGTCGGCTAGCTCTTCCACACGGTTGTGATATCGGGTTCGATTCCCGATCAGGGTAATGATTTTTTCGAGTTGGAAATTCCCCCGACAATGGGGAAATTTCCAACTCGAAAAGATCCTTAACACTGGGACACGGTGTATCGTTGTACTTATCCTACAACATGCAAAATGTGCCAAAAACAATACCGATGACGAATTCTCTCAACTCAACTAACCTAGTTGATTGAGACCCCTATAAGCCCTGGTCCTGATCGAGACCGCTATCAGCCCTAAATCCTGGCTAGCGTGCGATATTGTTGTTGTTGTTTTGTGTCCGGTCACTCCTCCCGTCTCACTCCGCCCGCAAGATTTTCGTCACACGGTTAAGTAACTTATCAGCAGACCCTAACGCTGGAGGACGACAGGCCAGAAAGGAACTGGAGTTTTGCTGGCCCTGAGTATGGGAGAACTTATGCATGGTGCACCCGGCGTGCAGATATTTAGGCCGTTACAAATTTTATTTTCATTTTATGTCACCCCCCCCCTTCAAAAATCTTGAATATTGGAAGGGGAAGAAAAAAAAAAACTCAAACCGTTTTGTTCATTTCATTGGTTTTCCGACAGCATAAATGTTTAATTTAGCAACAAACAAGTCAGGTAACAGCGAGAGTGTCGTCGAAAGGCAAGCGAAATAAATAAATAATAATAATAATAATAAAGTGTTATTTTTCAAAATTTATTTGAGTGCAAGTTACAAACGTTATAACTTGCACACAAACTTTGATCAAAGATATTTCTTTTTTTTCGTCTCGGTGCTATTTATTTTTCGTCCCCCCCCCCCCTTCTGCTAACTTTGATAACCTTGGACATAAAAAGAATTCGAAATTTGTATCAGCCTTAATAAAAAAAGAAAAAAACTGCTATAGTCAATACCGGAATCAAAACTACTATAATCAATACCGGAATCATCTCGAGACCAAATATATATATTGTGGCGCCAGCACTAAATTGGTGTTCCGAACTTCCTTCCGACTTTACAAACACATAGAAAAACTGCGTGTTCACACAACATGGACTGCGGGAATGATTTCAATGTATTTGTTTTTGTAACTGACAGCGCAGTGGCGGCTGAGATGGTTGCAGTGTTGCGAGAAAACTAAAAATAAACATCGGAAGAGAGCCTGACTGCTAGTTTAATGAACTACGACGTTTTGATAATTTCTATTTAAATGCCACCATCGGAAGCAGTGGCAGATGCAACGGAACCCTGCCTTTCCCACGTGGTTCCAATAGGGTCCCGTCGCATTAGACGACGCGCAGAAGGATCCAGAAAGGAGCCTGTCCTGTCAGTTGCCGGTTCTTTAAACTTTACCTAACGCATGGCTTTGGGCGAGGAATTCGCTTACGCCCTCCGCTTCGACTTTGGTGATACTTAAACCACAGGTCACCAGTAAGCAAGAATAACTGCAAGTGTATTAAACGACAGAAACACCTCCAGAGTCAAAGTCCTGCGCTAGAAAAACACTTAGAATCAAAGTCCTTTGCTTGACTCGCATGAAAAACAAAAAACACTATCAATGGTGTGCCGCGTAACTCGCCGGTGAGTTACCGGTTTGTTTATAAGCAAAGCAGAGTGACGGAGTGTATGAACCACCGCTTGGAGATAAGCATGAGTCGGGCAGATATGTTATTGTACTAAAGTAGAGACAGGCCGAGGAAGATTAGTAGGATAAAAAAGAAATTGTCTCTCGCGGATACACTCTAGGGCTAGCATTAAGTTCTTATGTAAAATATAATTCAATCTTCGTGTTAAATCACAAGTTCCCGGTAGGGGACCCGTAGCGCCCCCGACACTGCGTACCATCTGCGATGGAGTGCAGATGGAAGATGGGTTGTGACGAAGGCGGATAAACCCCGAGTTGCATCTGCTGCTGGGAGAACCACTCATCGTTCACACGGTGAAAATCGGAAACTACGGTAGGCTGGGCATGTCGTAAGGATGTCGGACGACAGCCCGGTGGAAATGGTTCTCGGTAACGATCCGACCGGAATGAAACGACGAGACACGCACCGAGTAAGGTGGCTCGATCAAGTGGAGGACGACCTGCGGGGCCTCCACAGACGACATGGCTAGCGAACTGCAGTCATGGATCGAATTGAATGGAGACGACTTTTTCGAACAGCAAGGAACACCTCGGCCTGGAACTGACTGGTAAGGTATATAACTCAAGAACGGTCTTGGAAGCAGCCACATTGACTGCTCTCTAGATGCCCTCGTCATCGCACATCCTCCGCATTATGTTATCCGGTGTGGTATCCGCAACTCCGCAACCGCACATTGTGGACACTAGGTGACTTCGTGTGCCCAAACTCATGAAGATACTGCCTGAAGCAGTCTTGATCTGACAGGATCTGTGTCAGATGGGAGCAATCATCCCACGACACCTCCCGATTCATCCGGATATCGCCGGGATAAGTCTAAGATGATCTTCTGGTGTTACGTATACCTCTTGTGTCACGTTGGTCTAAGCACTCCACCCTAACAAGAAGCTATTACGTTTACTGTCATAATATCGCCGAACTCTTTGACATGATGTGTGATAATGACGCTATAGTCATAGTAGCCTTCCTACAGACATAGACAACGTTGACTCGCCACAGACCTCTAGAGCTATGTCGTCTGTAAACCGCACAATACCGGACCCAGAATAGAACCTTGCGGTACACCTGCGGTTTATTGATTTATTGAAAAGTATCTTCTATACCTATAAAAATGCAGTCCGGTTTGTCAGTCTGTCTCGGAAACTACCAAACCGATTGTCGTGAAAATTTGTATGTAGGGGTTTTAAGGGCCGAGAAAGGTTACTATGATGGTTTGAGACCCCTCCCTCTTCTGAAAGGGAGGGGTCCCATACAAACGAAATACAAATTTCTGCACATCTCAAAAACTAACCAAGCAAATGGAACCAAATTTGGCATGTGGATGTTTTTAGGAGTAACAAATATGTCCATATTGGTTCGACACCCCTCCCTCTTCTGTGAGGGAGGGATTCCATACAAATGAAGCACAAATTTCTGCTTATCTCGAGAACTAACAAACTAAATGGAACCAAATTTGGCAGGTGAATATTTTTAGGGGTAACAAATATATCCATAATGGTTTGACACCCTCCCTCTTCTACAAGGGAGGGGTCCCATACAAATGAAACACGAACTTCTCACAGCTCGAGAACCAATCAGCCAAATACAACCAAATTTGGTATGTGAATGTTTTTAGAGGTAACAAATATGTCCATAATGGTTTGACTCCCCTCCCTCTTATGTGAGAAAGGGGTTCCATACAAATGAAGCACAAATTTCTGCTTATCTCGAGAACTAACCAACTAAATGGAACCAAATTTGGCAGGTGAATGTTTTTAGGGGTAACAAATATATCCGTAGTGGTTTGACACCCCTCCCTCTTTTATAAGAGAAGGGTCCCATACAAATGAAACTCAAATTTCGCACAGCTCGAGAACCAATCAAGCAAATATAACCAAATTTGGCAAGTGAATGTTTTTAGGTGTAACAAACATGCCCATAATGTTTCGACGCCCTTCTTTCTTCTGGCATATCTCCAAATACTATTTCGAAATCTAAGATGGCGACTTCCGGTTTCTGAAAAACAGCGGCAAATGACCAAATACCACCCAATATGGGTATTTCCGGAATTGTTGTCCATAATGGTTTGACTCCCCTCTCTCTTCTGTGAGGAAGGGGTTCCATACAAATGAAGCACAAATTTCTGCTTATCTCGAGAACTAACCAACTAAATGAAACCAAATTTGGCAGGTGAATTAGGAGTTGAGTTTCATTTGTATGGGACCCTCTTCTATAAGGGAGGGGTCCCATACAAATGAAACTCAAATTTCGCACAGCTCGAGAACCAATCAAGCAAATATAACCAAATTTGGCAAGTGAATGTTTTTAGGTGTAACAAACATGCCCATAATGTTTCGACACCCTTCTTTCTTCTGGCATATCTCCAAATACTATTTCGAAATCTAAGATGGCGACTTCCGGTTTCTGAAAAACAGCGGAAAATGACCAAATACCACCCAATATGGGTATTTCCGGAATTGTTATGATGCACTGAAGCCACAAATCGACCTCAGACAACAAATCGAATTATAAGATGGCGTCTTCCGGTGTCTGGAAAACAGCCGAAAATGACCAAATACCACCCAATATGAGTGTTTCTTTAACCAGAATGACGCTCAGAGGCCAAAAACTGTCCCCCAATGCCATTTTGAAATTCAAGATGGCGACTTCCGGTTTCGGAAAACAGCGGCAAATGATCAAATACCACCCAATATGGGTATTTCCGGAATTGTTATAACGCACTGAAGCCTTAAATCGACCTCAGACAACGTTTTGAATTGTAAGATGGCGACTACCGGTGTCTGGAAACAACCGAAAATGACCAAAATGAAGTCACACGTCAATTTGATTTAATTTCTTCCCAGAATTTTTTACCTGCAGAAATAATTGAAACTAACTTGAATGAGATTAAATCAATTATTAAAAATTTCAAAAATATGAAAGCACCTGGTGACGATGGAATCTTTAATATACTAATCAAACATCTCCCTGAGAGCACAATGGAATTTTTAGTGAAAATTTTCAATTGCTGCTTAAAAATTGCATATTTTCCCAAATTATGGAGAAATGCAAAAATTACTCTAATTTTAAAACCGGATAAGAACCCAGCTGAAGTTTCGAGTTATCGACCAATCAGTTTGCTTTCTTCAATAAGTAAACTATTTGAGAGAATTATTCTTAACAGAATGATGTCACACATTAACGAAAATTCAATTTTTGCAGATGAACAGTTTGGATTTCGCCATGGGCATTCCACTACTCATCAATTGCTCAGAGTTACTAATATGATACGAGCTAACAAATCTGAAGGTTATTCCACTGGAGCTGCTCTTTTAGACATAGAAAAAGCATTCGACAGTGTTTGGCATAAAGGTTTGATTGCGAAATTGCAAACTTTTAATTTTCCAATTTTCCTAATCAAAATTTTAAAAAATTATCTTACTGATCGAACTCTGCAGGTTGTCTATCAGAATTCAAAATCTGATAGATTTCCTGTCAGAGCAGGTGTACCTCAAGGTTCAGTCTTGGGTCCAGTCCTGTACAACATATTCACTTCAGATCTTCCTGATTTGCCTCCAGGATGCACAAAGTCATTGTTCTGCGATGACACAAGCATTTCCGTAAAAGGAAAAAGCCTTTGTGTCATATGCAGTCGATTGCAGAAAAGTTTAGATATTTTTTCTTCCTACTTGCAAAAGTGGAAAGTCTCTCCCAATGCTTCTAAAACTCAAATGATAATTTTTCCGCATAAGCCCAGGGCTTCTTTCCTCAAGCCAAACAATAATCACGTTGTCAAGATGGATGGGATTATTTTAAGTTGGTCCGACAAGGTTAAGTACTTGGGACTAATTTATGATAAAAAAACTTATTTTCAAAGAGCACATTGAGAGTATACAAGCCAAGTGCATCAAATATACGAGAAGTTTATATCCTCTGATTAACAGGAATTCTAAACTTTGTTTAAAGAACAAACTTTTGATATACAAACAAATTTTTAGACCAGCAATGCTTTATGCTGTACCGATCTGGTCAAGTTGCTGTTCAACAAGGAAGAAAACGCTCCAAAGGATTCAGAATAAAATTCTGAAAATGATTTTGAAGCGTCCTCCTGGTTTGGTACACTCGAATTACATAGACTTACTGGTGTTGAACCATTAGAAGCTATGTCAAATAAAATTATTAACAATTTTCGACAAAAATCGTTGCAATCCTCAGTTGCTACGATAAGCTCTCTTTATAGCCAATAAGTTAGCAATTAAGTTAGTTGTAAGTTTACTTCCCCTTTTCTGACAAGTAGGTTTAAATCCCTACGAATGATAAGTCCTAATTGCGAAAGCAAACAAATCCTAACAATTAATATTACAAATTTCTAACAGTGTTGAGAAGTCACCATTTGTGATTGGACACACATACTCATTATTTACTAATATTTATCATAAATACTTAAGCTACTAACAAATCCCCCCTTAAAAAAAACCGAAAATGACCAAATAACACCCAATATGGTCATTTCTCCAACCAGAATGACGCACAGGGGCCAGAAATTGTCTCCAAATGCCATTTTGAAATCCAAGATGGCGACTTCCGGTTTCCGAAAAACAGCGGCATATGACCAGATACCACCCAATATGGATATTTCCGGAATTGTTATGATGCACTGAAGCCATAAATCGACCTATAGACCTCAGACAACATGTTGAATTGCGAGATGGCGACTTCCGGTGTCTGGAAATCAACCGAAAGTGACCAAATACCACCCAATATGAGTGTTTCTTTAACCAGAATGACGCACAGAGGCCAAAAACTGTCCCCCAATGCCATTACGAAATTCAAGATGGCGACTTCCGGTTTCGGAAAACAGCGGCAAATGATCAAATACTACCCAATATGGGTATTTCCGGAATTGTTATAACGCACTGAAGCCTTAAATCAACCTCAGACAACGTTTTGAATTGTAAGATGGCGACTTCCGGTGTCTGGAAAACAGCCGAAAATGACAAAATATCACCCAATATGAGAGTTTATTCAATCAGATTGACACTCAGAGGCCAGAAATTGTCTCCTAATGCCATTTCATTTCGAAATTTAAGATGGCGTCTTCCAGTTTCTGAAAAACATAGGAAAATGACCAAATACCACCCAATATGGGTATTTCCGGGATTGTTATGGTGCACTGAAGCCACAAATCGACCTCAGACAACAAATCGAATTATAAGATGGCGACTTCCGGTGTCTGGAAAATAGCCAAAAATGACAAAATACCACCCAATATGAGTGTTTCTTCAACGAGAATGACGCTCAGATCCAAGATGGTGACTTACGGTTTCGGAAAAATAGCCTGAAGTGACCAAATACCACCCAATATGTGTATCACCGTATCCAGAATGATGCAAGGAGCTAAAAATTTACCTCAGACACCAGTTTGAATTGTAAAATGGCAACTTCTGGGAAACAGCCGGCAATAACCGAATACTACTACATATGGATATTTCCGTAATCGAAACGATGTATAGAAGCCAAGCATTGACCCTGGACACCATTTTGAATTCGAAGATGACCACTTTCAGTTTCTTAAAAACAACGAAAATAACTGAAATGCATTCATTCTATTTCCGGAATAGAGGTGATGTACAAAAGCCAAAAGTCGAGGATGTTGTCATTCCGATAAAACCAATCATTTCAAATGATATAAACAAATCCCAAGGAATCAATGAATTTGAAATGTTTGAAATTATGAAATTGAACACTAAAATAGGCGAGACGAAGTTTGCCGGGTCAGCTAGTAATTAATATAACAGAATTCACTCTTCGACAGCAAAAAAATTGGTTGAATTATTTGGTATTGCTTTATCGTTTTGTAATTGCAATCACATTATTTTATGCTCTTGATTACAGTAAAATATCATGAAGATCTTTAAATTCAGTAAGTGTACAACTGATGTTACCACTATGTAAACAAATTGTTGTTTATCGCTGTAGGATTAACAACCAACAACAAATCTTAATTTTGGATTGACACTTTGTGTGAGGTAACGTCTTGCATCAAAATAATAGTATAATTTGAAAATTTATCCACGAAATTGCATTTTATTTTTATTTTCGAACTTCGATATACTTTACAAGTGGAATGGAACACAACAACATATAAAATACATCAAGATGTCTTGATACTCGTGCTTTTATTCGAATCCAGACGACGCCTTGCAAATCCTCTTAAATATCTAGAAACCCTTTAGTCAGGAAGACAGGCAAAGATTTCTGCATGACAGCCGTATAGACAGGATTTCGATAGCTACCCTCGAGCATTTCTTGCATTTTTTCCTTATTGCTGAAATCGAACTCGAAACCTTCGTCCGAGTTGCTGCTTTTAGAGTGCTCTTCCAACATTTCCTCGAATCTCACAAACATGAATGGTAGGAAGGCGGTTGATATGAAAATTTCTGCAAAAGTACACTGTTAAATATTGACACGGCTTGAATCTACTGGCAGTAATTTTACCCAAATGACCACATTTAAGAATTTCAACGTTAAGGTCCAGTAAAGTTGGAATTTTTCCGAGATGTCCGAATTTATTCAGCGATGCTACGAATTCGTCGTAGTAAAATTTGATTAGTTCGCCGCGATGGTTTTCTCTGGTTTCTGTTGAACACAAAACATAGAGGGAATAGATGATGTCGATAGCTGGAGATCCCCACACACTAATTTGGTAATCGAGCTGAAAAGTGTAAACATATTAGTGAACAAATAGTTTTTTCAGTTGCGTCAAGTACCAGTAGTATATCCTTAGTGGTTCCGTTTTCAATCTTATACATCATATTTTTGTAGTGCAAATCTCCATGGTTTAACACGTTGTAGATGTTCGATTCTTTCAACTGGTAGATGTGACTGAGCTTTTTGTAAATTTTTTTCTTTAGGTTGTCAACCTTTTCACTGAAATGTTCATATCCTGGCCATTCTTGAATAACTTTAGCCAACATTCCAATATTGCTGTCCCAGATTGACTCAAATTCTTCGTTAGTAACGGAAGCTAGACCTTTATTCAATGTTTTTATCACTGGTACCTGAATGGAACGAAGCGATTTAATGAGAATATTAGCCAAATTGTCCATATCGATTTAGACTCTACCGTGTTAGCTAGGTGCACCGATGCTGCATGCCATCTCGCCATTTTTTTGTAGACTATCTTCGCTTCACTCAGGCTGAGAAGTGAGTCTTTCATGCTATATCCTTGAACAGAAATATCTTCGAATACCATTACAACGTTTGGCTCTTTTGCGAAATACAACAATCTGAAAAGATTGTTACTATTAATAGTTACTATTAAGCATTTCCACGCTTTGAGATAAGAGACTTCCGTTATTTTCACGCCTGACTATATTAAAATAATTAGGAATCTATCTGGCAACTGAATCTTCGACTTGACTCTAAGAACGTTGAAATTGGTCCAGCCATCTCTAAGAAAAGTGACTGAGTTTAAAAAGTCTGCGGAGCACGTTTTTGTTCATAACTTTTGAGCCATATGATTCATTTTTATCAAATTTATTAGTTTCCCCTAACAGCCAGTTGATTTAATTCAAACTTTGTTCAGATCGGTTGTATAGTTTCTGTGCTAATGAAGTTTCGTGATTCCTACATTTTGATACATAACGGACACAGTTACTTTCGACTGGTATTATACAGTGTAGTTAGATTGGGCATTATGGGCAACTAGACCTTTTATTTGAAACTAATTTTGTGAAAATCGGTCCAACCATCTCTGAGAAAATTGAGTGAATTTAAGCAGTTTAAGCTATGAAAACCAATGGTAATAGTAATGATCAGCAACAAATTATCACCCGCATAAGGTAGCTATTGTGACTCAATGATGCAAGTCCAGACGTCGCATGGAGGGCGATAAGATAACCGAAAGTGCGAAACAGGCGAGTAGCCTGTCGCGTGGTTCTCATTTTGGCTCAGGTACGGATGGTGTAGCGCCTCCCCAGCTGGTCTCGAGGTACGATGCTGGCCTAACAAGCCAGTCGTCGTAGGTTCGAGTCTTGACTCGGGAGAGACTGTTAGTGTCAGTAGGATCGTAGCGCTAGCTCCGCAATTGTCCTGTACACTTAATAGTTGGCTCCGAAGTCTGTGTATAAGTAAACAGAAGGTCAAGTTCTGAATCGGAATGCACCAAGGCTTTGCCTCTTTATTGATGGTGTAGCGCACGTCTCTTTTCTATTGAATTTGGGGATGCAAAATGCTAACTCATTAAATCACAATATAAGCTAATGCAGATTTTTGATAACAACTGAATATAATTTTTAGCCCGTGAAAAACATAATATTTTTGCTTCCAAAATAGGAGTTTAAGCACTAATTACTTGTCGATTGCAAGCACAATAGATCGAATCATTTCGATCCTTTGGAAAATGTAATGTCAACAAAATGTAAGAACAAAACAAAACTACATGAACAACACTCATCCGGTGTTGTATAAGCCGACCAGTAATAGAAGCAGCTAATGGTTGTTTTTGTTATTTTCGCCCTGACGATGCCAACAGATCTCTCGACAAGTTATGCTTTTAACTGCAAGTCATCATTACGTTAATGGTAGCGCGTCATACGTTCAGCATATTCTCGTAGAACAAATCCAAAATTATTTTTCTGGTTGAATTTTTCATGTGTTACTTTGCGGGTATAGTATTGCGTTTTGCACATCTTCTCGCTGACAACGTTTGTGTACTAGTCAAAATTTAAGTGTAATTAAATTCGGGAACTACTCAGTGAGTACTTACCTTGGTCCTAGTTCCGTGTCATCTCCTACCGACCGAAGTAAGCGATGCATTTCCGGTATTACGGAGTTATACATCACGATTTCCGTATCGAACAAGACTCCATCTTTGAGTAAGTCCCGTTTCAAACCATTTCCATCGGGAACCGTTTTAACTATCAATGAAACTTCATGATCTGCTCCACGGCTTTGATATTTTACAATAGCACGAAAAATAATACTGGCAAAATGATCTCCTGGTCGCGTGCCAGGGACTATTTGGCACTCAGTTACGTTTAGCCCGTTGTTGTTCTCTGATTGCTTAAGCACTTTTTCTAAAAACGCGCTGTTCATCCAGGCTGGTGCATGCATTTCATCTTTGTTGAATACCATGGCTGTTACTGTTGTCGTACCTAACTAGTTTTATATATAATATATCAAGTGACGTTTGGCGAAAAACAAGCGTCTATTCACAACCAAGGCACGCTTTCGACTGTTCTGTTCTGAGTAAATTGATCACAACACGAGCGGGTTCGCTATAACTACGTGTTCCGAGTTTTTTTGTCGCACATGTGATGAAATATTATCATTTCCTCCAGAGAAGATAGCGTGGCCAAGTTGACCTTTCATTTATGAGCAGGTTGATGCTGACAGTAGCTGAGGGTAAAATTGATAATATAGGGTGGATGACGGCTTCGTCAGTAGTTATAATTACCTAAGACAATAATCTACACTGAAAAAACCTCGTTTTTGGTATCTATTCATGTAAAATTAGACTTCTTTGGGAAGCTTATTGAATAGATTTTTAGTTGCCATAATATATGTTAACGATAGTGATAAAGTGCACATCTGACGACGCTATTTGTTTAGCTTGCTCGTAGATTATGGTTAAGCTGACAATAAACAATGAATGAACGGAAATACGATACACGAAGTAGAGTAAATTGTTTTTAGAAGTGAATATTAGGAAACAGAGCTTATCATTTTGATATTTCTCTTCATCTCTAACCTTTCTATTTATCTGTAACCTACAGGGAATAGCCAGAATAGGTAGGATGGGCAAAATTTTGATCAACTTTGAAATGCTGTTGCTTTGGCAAATATTGTTTGATTCTAATAATTCGAACACCATTCAACTGGAAAACCTTTAAAGTTTCATTTTCTGACCACAAATGTGGCCTTGGTCATCGAGTGTAGGAAAAATTCCTGTGTTCCGGTAGGCATATCATGTGGATTTTTTTCTGGATTACCTGATAAAAATGTTTATTTGCATCATTGGCATAGGGGAAAGTAGGTAAAGAACGACACCCTAAGGTTTAATCTAAATAATTACTTAGTTATTGCTATTAAGATCGCAGTAGTCATACAAATTGAAACTTAAGGTCATTTGTTTTCATAATCATTTTTGGTTTTAGTGAACTTCCTCCAAGTTTTATGTGTTTTGGGTCTTCAAAAATAAGACTACAAATTGCTGTTTTTTGTCATGGTTGGGAAAGACAGACACTTAGGGTGGGTAAGATGGACACTACGAAGGTGAAGGTGGACACTTACAAAAAAGATGTAGTACGTTAATTATTCTTTTGATTTATGTGTTAAGTGATGGCCATACATTACTCTACGTTATTAGAGTCCATCTATACATCACGTGAACAGTTTGAGAGGATGGGTTTCGATGAAGGCGAAAATTCTCCGCCTGCTGGTTTCTGCTGGTTTCTCTCGCGGGTGTACTTTGTGAACATCTGTAGTACACAACAGATGCTATATGTGAAAATTCTTGAAAAAACCGTGTGTCCATCTTTCCCTACCTTAGTGTGTCCGTCTTGCCCGACCTGGTTGTAAATTTTTCAAACGATCGTAGCTCTTCATCGGAACATCGAAAATCTGCTGGATTTCCACTAGAAAACCGAGGAAAGACTAATTAATCACTTTACTATTGTGAACAAATGAAAACACGTAAGTTTCACGAGTTTTTCACTATTTTCCGTGGAATAAAAATTACATCAAATTGCGCGTTCACGAAAATATTCTTTGTTTTACTTACAAATTTGACAGTATGCTTGCTGAAAACCGATAATGCAACTCAAAAGCATTAACACACTATAAATAAGGTATTCGCATCACTCAACTATCATAATACATTCTAGTCTGTGAAATATTAAAAGTGTCCATCTTACCCGCAGTGTCCGTCTTTACCTACTTTCTCCTAGATGACAAAACGATTTCTAAAGCGAATGGTTTAACCCTTTCCCGCTCACGGTGACTCTAAAGCACCAAGAATTATAATCATCATATCTTGACATAAAAAAGTTTGTTGTGCTTACGATTGTTCCATAAACTTTTATATGCTGCCTCAGAGCAACACTGGGCATTTTCTTCAAAATACTACAGTTGACAGTAATTTTAGTTAGTCTACAAAGTGTTCAGCTTGAATTTTCTCGTGAAGCTATGAATTTTAATGATAAACCTTGTGAGTGGGAAAGGGTTAATGGAATCGACCAAAAACTCATCGAGAAATGGCTGTTTTTCATCCGGAAGTCCCTAATTACATTTCTGCATCAAATATAGTATACGACACTTCTATCTACAGGATTTTCCATCAGGAATTATCCAAAAATAATGTTTATGAATATCGGTTTGGCCACTCCCGGAACGATCCAGATGCTCCGAAAAACGGAACGTACACGAAAAAGTTCAAGCCTTAATACGCACAAAAGTCAAAACCATAAACTCTAAACTCGTGAGCAAGAATTTCGTCATCAACTTCCGCCTTGGCGAAACAAAGCTTAGGAAAGTAAATCCACGCCACGCCAAAAACCGCAAGCGGATGCACAAATTCGGCAAACCAGTACTGGTGCATTCAAAGGTGATCCGGAAATCGTCGGTGAAAAGTCTCAAATCTCCATGAAAAGTGCATCAACAATCCCTGAAATTAGTGGTACCAATGTGTGTTGATGTGCTTTCTGGCAAAGCAGAGACTCTTCGCAGTGGTGCTCAGACGCCCATGGATCTCGAACTCCTAGCAGTTCAAGGACCGAGTGGAGTTAAACCAGTGATTCCCTCGAAGTGCCTAGAGAACTCTGGGAAGATCCACGGGAAAAATCGTCCGTTCCCAGGATCTAAGACGAAATCGGTCGTTGGTCGTAGAGAAATTTCTGCATCCTCTATGACAAAACAAAACAAGAAGGGATTCCAACTCTCCCAAACATCCGAAAAGAGCGAGAAAAAGCATTGCGATGCAGAACATTGAAGTTCTGCAGATAAACCTCCACCACGCGAAGGCAGCATCCAGCGTGCTTTCGAAGAGGTTTGTCTTAGAAGTGGTGGATCCAAGAGCTTTGGGCCCACAAAGGTAGAATACTTGGTATTAAAACAACTAAGTGTAGGTTATTCTACGATGACAAGCTTGACTCTCCAAGAGCTGCTGTATTAGCTAACAAAAATATTAAGTGTTTTCCTATTACAGCGTTCATCACACGAGACCTCGTCGCGATCAGGGTTGAGGTGCCAACCGCCAGAGGAAGTTCCGAAATCATTATTGCTTCGACATACTTTCCTGGCGATGTTCCTGAGGCTCCCACTCAAGACATTGCGGCGTTCGTCAAATACTGCAGAGAAACCCACAGGAGCTTCATCATTGGTTGCGATGCCAACGCTCATCACACACTGTGGGGTAGTACAAACATCAACAATCGAGGTTAGTGTTTTTTAGAATTTTTCTCGTCAAATAACATTGATATTCTCAATAATCTCAATAAAGGAAATGAAGCCACTTTCATAAATGCTGTTAGACAAGAACTCTTATTACCTTGTGTAGCTCAGCAATTTCGGAGAAAATTCAGAACTAGTATGTGGCAGACGAAGCTTCTATGTCTGACCATAGACATATTTGTTTCGAGTGGGAGGGCGCTTCATCGAACCAGGTCGCCTATAGAGGAAAGCCAACTGGGATCAATATGCGTAGGAATTCGCATTGGAAAATATGTTTACAAAAATTAGATCGATTCAGCAACTTGAGTCAACCTAAAAAGCAGTTTGCGTAGCAATAATCACCGCCTGCAACAACTGTCCTACAAAAAAATGTCACTTCCACCAGGAATGTTCCCTGGTGGAATGACAGACTCGAGTAGCTTCGTAAGGCAGCACGAAAACTATTTAACAGAGCAAAAATCTTGAAAGATTGTAAACTAAGGAGATCCAAGCGATCCTGGGTTCACACTTACGAAAGTATTGAATGCTCCCCAATTGTGGCGAGACTTCATAAGACGCTCGTACAAAACCACTCGAACGGGTTCCACTTCTGGAAACTGTGAAACCAACCCAGACTGCGACTTAAGATGTTCTCGAGTGATCACTCCAAGGTCTGATAAAACAAAATAGGTTGCGAACAGAGTTGCTGGAAAGGTTTGCGCAAGAGCCAGAGTGGAAAACGCGATGAGATCCTTCCAACCTTATAAATCCGCAGGTGCAGATGGAATTCTACTTGCCATGATTTAAAATATACTATATACTAATACTATATACTAATCTCATCTCTTATGGAGATTTTCAAGGCAAGCCTAATACTTCATCACATACCTTCTGCATGGAGACTAATAAAGGTATACCAAACGCAGGGAAACGCGACGAGTCACTCTTAAAAGCATTCAGACTCATCTGTTTATCATCAATTCTGCTGAAAACGATGGAAAAGGTTATATACGAATACCTAAAATCTGAAAACATGACTAAATAGCTGAAAGAAGTAGCCCTGCCCAAGCAGCACGCATTGTTGCAATGAAGCTAATGCAACTCTCAATGCAGCATTTCAAGATTGTAATAAATCGCATCGGTTACTTTTATTCAACTTGTAAATAACCGAAAAAGCGCAGGAGGTGGAGCCTATATGCAACTAACAGTGCTATGTGAACCATCATCTGCATCGATAGCCGCTGCAGTATAGGAAGAAAAGAGAGGAGAAATAAAGTTGAGTTTGTTTACCTTTACTGTCATTACTCTTCGGTGATGGTGTCGCGAAATTTGATATAACTACATACATCATAAAAACCTCAAATATATCGAACTTTTCCACTTCTTACGCTTCTGATAAGTATGTTATTCTACCTGCGATTCAAAATTTACCGTGCAAAAAATGTTTTTACTTCGTAATTATTAACGCGCCTTTTATAAAGTGTTGTAAAATAAATTTTATTATTCAAACTCGCCAAATTATAAACAATGTTTTGGGAAACGATAGTTCAGAAAACCTTGCTCAGTGGATTTGCAGTGTTAATCATGCGGAATATGGAATAACAAAACCATATTTCCAACAATAATCATTTATCATTCGTTTATATTAGAGATGGCTGTTTACTGTGTGGTAATTTTAGCAAATATATGGTTCAACAAGATGTTGCTATACATTTTTATCACTAGTTTGCTTTCCTTAGAAGAAAACGTTTGTGAAACAACAATATGCAACATCATGTGACATTATCGTTATTTAAAAGCAGCATGAAATATGCAGTTGGAAATAGATTGCAGAAAACTATTGAGCAATTTCTAGTTTTCAGTTACGAGAATGATACACGTAAATAACAAAATGTTGCTCAATTCTTTTATATTTCTTCAGAGTAACCGAAAAAGTTTCTTGCACCGTTAAAAACGTTATAAAACAACAAATATTGAGTAGTCTCATTTGAAAACATGTTGCAAGTGCTGCTTGGGTGTGCGCATTTCTCGACATTGAAGGGGCTCTCGATAATGCTTCATATTTATCGATGACACAAGCCATGAAAAAGAGACATTTCGATAATTGCACAGTCGAAGGGATCCATAGCATGCTCACAAACAGACAAATAACCTCAGAGCTGGCTGGGTCGTCAACCATCGTGACTGCAACTAAAGGTTGCCCGCAAGGGGGGGTTTTCTCTCCCTTGCTATGGTCATTGGTGGTTGACGCCTTCTAAGGGGCTTGAGGTAGAAGGGTTTGAAGTTGTGGGCTTTGCTGAAGACCTAGTTATAGTGATTCGTGGAAATTTCGACAATGTGATATGAGATAGGATGCAGCAAGCCTGAAACCTTACACGCCCTTGGTTATAAAAGAAGGCCTGAGTATCAACCCAGCAAAAATATCAATTGTTCCCTTCACAAAAAAAAAAAAAAGAAAACTGCACCTTAGTCTTAGTGGGGTGGAAATCAAATACAGCGACTCAGTTATGTATCTCGGTGTAATGCTAGATGCTAAATTAACCTGGAATGCACACTCCGTTAGTATGGTGGCCAAAAACCAAGGAGACCACGGCAACGAGGAAGCTAGATAAACTTCAGCGGCTAGCTTGTATTGCCACCACTGGAGCAATACAGAGTACACTTTCTAAAACATTAGAAGCTATCCTCCATCTACTTCCCCAAGAAAGAGACCAAGAAAAGTACACATAAGCTCAAACGACAAAAGATGCTACTAGACGGGGATAAGATAGGTCACTTGGAGATCTAGAATCTCCTACCTGCAAAACCAGCAACGAACATGAACAGTAATTGGATGGAACCAATTCAGTGTATGAACCCTCTTGCTCAGTATGGGATGCGGGAGGACCTAGTGTTCGTAATGGATCGATCAAGTTCTATACTGACGGTTCAAAAATGGAGATCGTAACAGGGGCGGGAGTGTACGGTCCTAGAATAATAATATCAGTAGCTATGGGAAATAGCCGACATTATAGAATGTGCAAATATTTGCCTGAAAAGGAAGTATAGACACGCCAACATCTGCATTTTCTCGGACAGTCAAGCGGCACTTAAGGCCCTGAAAGCCTACAAGTGCATGTCTAGAATTGTCTGGGACTGTATTTGCCTTCTACAAAAGATGAGCCAGTTGTATTCTGTAAATCTTTACTGGTTCCTGGTCACTACGTAATAGAGGGCAATGAAGTTGCAAATGAACTCGCCAGATTTGGTTCCCAATCAATCTCCATTGGTCCGGAACCGTTTTGTGGTATCAGACTGTGTCCTGAAGGCTGAGCTAGAGAAATGGGAACAACGAGAGATAACAGCCAATTGGAAGGCAGTGAAATCTCTTAACCAATCAAAAAGATTTTTAACACCGAACACAAAAATTTCTCAAAAGCTGGTGAGTCTCAATAAAACGATCTCAGTATATTCACTAGCCTAATAACTGGTCACTGTCCGAGCAAACATCACCTTCAGAAAATTGGTTTCACCCAAGATTATATTTGTCACTTCTGCAACTCAGAAAGCAAAACCTCGGAACATTTGCTCTGCAATTGCGGAGCAGTAATTAGACGCAGACTTCAGTACTTCAATAAGGGCTCCCTAGAATTTAGCGAAATCTGGTCTGCGCCGCCAGAGAGGGTAACTGGTTTCATAAAACAAGTTATTCCCGATTAGCACCTATCTCGCTATAGCTCGCCGTCTATAACTTCCTCAACAAGTGGTAGACCAACTTGGAGCGCAGTACAGCAAACCGGAGCATACCACAATAGTTCAAATAAATGGACGCACAATAGTTCAAATAAAACGCACAATAATTGCTCTGACTCCGCTAGTGACACCATTGATAACCAGAGCTATAGGTCCAAAGCCCTGACAAAGAAGGATAGTTGACCGTGACCGATATGACCGTGGTCTTCACGCAAAAATTGGCGAACAAGGCTGCATCGTGCCAGCATTGAGGAGGCAGCCCCTCTAGCATGATGTAAAAAGCACAACTCCGGTTAGGTGGCATACCGAAACTCAAACCAACCACGAAAGGCAAAAGTAGAGTAAACCCGTCAGCTCTCCCACACGGTTGTGATGTCGGGTTCGATTCCCGATCAGGTCGAGGATCTTTTTGAGGTGGATATTTTCTCGACTCAGCACTGGGGCACGGTTTATCGTTGTACTTATTTATTTATTTATATCATCTGACCTATTTGGTCTTAATGAAGTGGGTTGGGTGGGGAAAAGCCCATTCGAGAAATTGCTTACGAAACGCTCAAATGCGCGTAAAAACCCCACCTTCTTTTGTTTGAACATTAACATTTCTAAAACTAAGTCTAACAACAAATAAATATACTATTGTAAAATATGACACATGAAATCACTTAACTAGCTAAGTCACAATTTTACCCTAAGGCTAACAAATTACAACATTCGCTTAGGTCTATTTTTAAAAAGTAACACTAGATACGTTGAAGTCAAATAGGTAAAATACATTGTTAATATCCTACATCCAACAACATGCAAAATATGCCAAAAACCTGTATCCTACAACATGCAAAATATGCCAAAAACGATGTCGATATCGAATACTTTCAACAAATCTAGTTGATCGAGACCGCTATTGGCGCTCCAGGCTAGCGTGCGATATTGTTGTTGTTATTAGTGAAGACAGAGGCAGGTCTAGTGGTATTGGTGCTGAGGTCGTGATTGATGGGGAAGTGTTTGAAGTTGTTGAAGAATTTGTTTATTTTGGAACACTTGTGGCATGTGACAACGTTGTTTTCTGTGAAGTAAAAAGACGGATTGCAGCAGTGAAGAAGGCCTATTACGGGCTGCGTAACCAGCTCAGGTCCCGTAACATGCATACGCCGACGGAATTCACTTTATATATCCTTTCGGTGGCCCTCTACGGACACAAAGCGTGGACGTTGAAGGAGGTGGACCGGAAAGCTTTCGGAGTTTTCGTGCGAGAAGTGCTGCGTACGATTCTTGCTGGGAAGCTGGAAAATGGTGTGTGGCGCAGGCGCATGAATCACGAGTTGTACCAAGTGTATAGAGAAGTGAACATTATAGACCGTATTAAACACGGCAGACTTCAGTGGGCTGGTCACTTAGTACGAATTTCGAAGAAAAAATAGCGAAAATAGTGTTCACTAGGGAAATGTATAATACAACAGTTGTACAATAAATACATTGGTAGAGAACGGAATCAGAATATGTATCAAACACACAAAAAACGTAATGTTTCGGTAAACTTCGGCTTCGGCCGAAATCCGACTACAGACACCATTTTGAATCCAAGATGGCTACTTCTGGTTTTGGACAGAAATGCTCAATTTCTATCCAATATCGGTATTTCCGGAGCTTGGATGATACCCAGAGGTCGCAATAGTGATAGTGGAAGATAGTGGACTTTACGATGTTCAATCACTGTGTAGATTTTTCGGTGAAAATCAAAATACAAGTTAGAATGAGTCATCGGTCATGTTGAGAAGCTAGTTTCAACTTCAGTTGTACAATGTTATCAGTATTGAGCTGTGGGATATTGATGCACGTACTGCACCTCATCTTTATCAATTATCAAGTTATCAGTCATTGTTCTGAGGTTGTTATTAATCGCACCTATTGTTAGATGGTTGTTTGCAAGGCAAACTCTATATACTTTTTTGATTGAGGTATATAAAAATTTGTCGAGTGCGGGGTGTGTTTGATTCTTTTTTTTTATGTCACAACCAGCGATAAAAAGTTATGCAATATTCAGTATTGCTTTAATATTTTTCAATAGAAATGAAGTTCACCATACGTAACTTTTGCTTTGCGATGCGTGCGGTTGTTGTGCTTATTTGTTGAGTATTGTAGATAGATTACCCCGATTTCCATAACTAATAAATCAAACATCTTTGGATTGGATTAGTCTTTATATTTATTAAGAAGACACCATTCGTTGTTTTGCTTTCGTCTCGATTAGACGCAAATTGTTCATCTCCGTTTGAGTTTGCAAAATAACAATACACGAGTTATCGTACGGGTGTTTTTTTGTCGATTTGTTCTTGTGCTGCGCGATAACAATAGCCGGTAGTTTATCGGCAGAAACATCTTCTGCACACTGGTAGGGGCAGGCTACCCCGCCAGTGATCCGATACGCAGCTGATATATCAGCAAGAATAATTCTCCCGCACCGCTGTTACCCCGCTAGCAGCACGGACCACCATACGATCGAGCGAGTGGAAGTCAACTACAAGTGGCATCTACAAGGTCGCGTGTAGGATACGGCCACTGTGTCACAACACGAAGCTGGATCGTCATTGTTTGTTCTGCGGAGACGTTCGATTAATCCTACTATCAGCCGTGAGGTCGTGACTTAGACGTTCGGTGAAGTATTCACTTTAGAATTTTTATCATTATTATTAATAGTATTATTATTATTGTTATTATTATAATTAATATTACTATTATTATTATTATTATTATTATTATTATTATTATTATTATTATTATTATTATTATTATTATTATTATTATTATTATTATTATTATTACTATTGTTATTAGTATTAGTATTACTGCCTTTTTTTTATTTTGATCCATTGTAGTTTGAAAAATTGTTTTTAAAATTTAATAGCAACTACTTGACCCCCCCCCCACATTCGAATATTTATCGTTTGTGTGCGGTAGAGCGTAACGCTCCCGCAAAATGGACGACATGCAGGTGCAACTATTCCTGGATGTGGAAACAACTGGGGAAGAGATTGAGATCTCCCCCATCAATTCCCCTCTACCTTCCCCGCTACCTAGCCCCGTACCAAGGGTACCGGCAACACGGGTGAAAGCTTACCCAGATGCTTCGAAAGGTCCGTTCGTAGTTTACTTCAGGCCCATAAAGAAGCCTCTAAATATAATTCAAATCGGCAAGGACCTGGCAAAACAGTTTTCGGACGTAACCGAAATTACAAAGGTTAGACCGAACAAACTGCGAGTTGTTGTGAGTAGCTTGAAGCAAGCAAACGCAATTGCTAGCTACGAGCTCTTCACGAGAGAGTACCGCGTGTACATCCCTGCCAAGGACGTGGAGATCGACGGTGTGGTTACCGAAGGAAGCCTCACGGTCGATGACATTTTGCGTCACGGGGTTGGCTGCTTCAAGAACCCCCTGATTCAAGATGTAAAGATACTGGATGTCAAGCAATTGCATTCAGTATCCATCGAAGAAGGGAAGAAGAAATTCTTCCCTTCGGATTCCTTCCGTGTAACATTCGCCGGATCCGCACTGCCGAACTACATCTCTTTGGACAGGGTTCGTCTGCCTGTACGCCTGTTCGTACCGCGGGTCATGCATTGCCAAAACTGCAAGCAGTTAGGTCATACAGCCACCTACTGCTGCAACAAGGCACGCTGCAGCAAGTGCGGAGGCAATCATGCTGAGACCGCTTGCAGTGAGGATACTGAAAAGTGTCTTTACTGCGAGGGAACTCGGCATGACCTTTCGGCGTGTCCTGCGTACAAACAGCGCGAGGAAAAAATAAAGCGTTCCCTCAAGGAACGATCAAAGCGCTCTTTCGCAGAAATGCTGAAGAGTGCTGAGCCACCCTCGACAGGAAACATCTTTTCCTTTTTGCCAACCGATGAGGGTACATCTGACGATCCCGTCGAAGGGTGTTCTTATGCCATGCCAGAAGGATCTAGGAAGAGGAGAATGATCAACTCTCCTAATCTTTCTCGCAAAGGTCGCAAGATAACCCCTAGCGGAATGACCAATAAGCCAACACAAAAAGGAAGCGGTGAAGAAAAACCGAAGCAAGTACCTCCCGGTTTTAATTTTAAATCAAACCAGGAGTACCCACCGCTTCCTGGGGCACCAAAAACCCCTCGTGCACCCATTTCTCGATCAGAAGATAAAAAAGAAACAGGGTTCATAAAATTTTCTGATATTGTGGACTGGATATTTAAAACATTCAACATACCAGATCCCCTACAAAATATTCTTCTTGCCCTTCTTCCTACAGTGAAAACCTTTTTGATGCAACTAGCAGCAACTTGGCCTCTCATTTCAGCTATCATATCTTTCGATGACTAATACGGCGAAAGAGGATAGGGATTTTATCACTGTATTACAGTGGAATTGCAGAAGTATCATCCCCAAATTCGATCTATTTTCTCATTTAATAAATACATACAATTGTGACGCATTTGCGCTCTGTGAAACCTTTCTCAATTCAAACGATCAACTCAATTTCCACGATTTTAACATTATTCGTCGAGATCGAGACTCACACGGTGGAGGGGTACTTTTAGGGATTAAAAAGTGCTATTCCTTCTTCCGAATCGACCTCCCCTCGATCTCGAATATTGAAGTCGTTGCCATTCAAACGAATATGAATGGAAAAGACCTATGCCTTGTTTCGTTATATATGCCTCCATCCGCGCGGATTGAACAGAAGCATCTCACTGATATAGCAGAGTTGCTTCCTGCGCCTCTCTTGATATTGGGAGATTTTAATTCTCACTGTTCGCTATGGGGGTCGCTGTACGACGACAACCGATCTTCTTTAATCTGTAACTTGATCGACGACTTCAATATGACAGTTTTGAATACTGGGGAAGCGACACGTGTACCTAATCCTCCAGCACGTGAAAGCGTGCTTGACCTATCCCTTTGCTCGACATCACTAGCGTTAGATTGCCGGTGGAAAGTAATCAACGATCCCCACGGTAGTGATCATCTTCCAATCGTTATATCAATTGCTAATGGTTCAACTCCCCCGAACCCAATCAATATTTCCTACGACCTTACACGTAATATTGATTGGAAGTGTTATGAGTCTATTATAGCGCAATCTATCGAGACTCACTAGGAACTTCCTCCGGAGGAAGAATACGCGTTCTTAGCTGGCTTGATAATCGACGCCGCGACTCAAGCTCAGACGAAACCGATACCCGGGGTAACGATTAGACAGCGCCCTCCCAACAAATGGTGGGACAAAGAGTGCTCTGAGCTGTACGCGCGAAGGTCCGCGGCGTATAAGGACTACCGGGAGTACGGCACTGTCAACCTGCTTCGAAAGTACGAGGCACTGGGTAGGCAGATGAAGAGCTTAGTAAAGGCGAAAAAACGCGGGTACTGGCGGCGGTTCGTAAACGCGTTGTCCAGGGAAACAGCGATGAGCACTCTTTGGGATACCGCCAGGCGCATGCGGAACCGTGACGTTTCGAATGAAAGCGAGGAGTATTCAGATCGCTGGATACTCGATTTTGCCAAAAAGGTCTGTCCAGACTCTGTACCGGAACAGAAAACCTTTCGCGACGCGTTATTAGTAACTACGGAAGAGCCTCCATTTTCGATGTTGGAATTTTCAATGGCTCTCCTGTCGTGCAACAATAAGGCTCCAGGGTTAGATAGAATAAAATTCAACCTGTTGAAGAACCTACCCGACTCTGCAAAAAGACGCTTGTTGAATTTGTTCAACAATTTTCTTGAGCTAAATATTGTTCCGCATGACTGGAGGGAGGTAAAAGTCATTGCTATTCGGAAACCCGGGAAACCTGCCTCTGATCACAATTCATATAGGCCGATTGCGATGCTCTCTTGCCTCCGGAAATTAATGGAGAAAATGATCCTCTTACGGTTAGACAAATGGGTCGAAACAAACGGGTTACTTTCAGATACTCAATTTGGCTTTCGCCGGGGCAAAGGGACGAACGATTGCCTAGCGTTGCTTTCTACTGAAATTCAACTAGCCTTTGCTCGAAAAGAGCAAATGGCTTCTGCGTTCATGGATATTAAGGGGGCTTTTGACTCTGTCTCTGTAGAAGTTTTAAGCGCGAAACTTCATTCGCAGGGACTTTCACCAAATTTGAATAACTTTTTGCTCAATTTGTTGTCAGAAAAGCATATATATTTCTCACATGGCGATTCGACAACTTCCCGAATTAGTTACATGGGCCTCCCCCAGGGCTCATGTTTAAGTCCTCTCTTATATAATTTTTACGTCAATGACATCGATGAATGTCTTGCAAATTCATGCACGCTAAGGCAACTTGCAGACGATAGCGTTGTATCCATTACTGGTAGCGAGGCTAGCGATCTGCAAGGACCATTGCAAGATACCTTAGACAATTTGTCTGAATGGGCTCTTAAGCTGGGTATCGAATTCTCTCCGGAGAAAACTGAGCTGGTCGTTTTTTCTAGGAAGCATAACCCAGCTCAGCTGCAGCTCCTACTAACGGGTAAAACGATCTCTCAGGTTTTAGTCGCTAAATATCTCGGGGTCTGGTTCGACTCCAAATGCACCTGGGCTTGTCATATTAGGTATCTGACACAAAAATGCCAACAGAGGATTAATTTTCTTCGTACGATTACCGGAACTTGGTGGGGTGCTCACCCAGGAGACCTGCTAAGGTTATACCAAACAACGATATTGTCAGTTCTTGAGTACGGCTGTTTCTGCTTTCGCTCCGCCGCGAACACGCACATTATAAAATTAGAGAGAACACAATATCGTTGTTTGCGTATTGCCTTGGGTTGCATGCAGTCGACCCATACGATGAGTCTTGAAGTGCTAGCGGGTATTCTTCCGTTGAAACATCGTTTTTGGAATCTCTCTTACCGGTTGCTAATTCGATGCACAGTTATGAACCCATTAGGAATTGAAAATTTCGAGAGGTTGGTCGACCTTCAATCTCAATCCAGATTTATGACTTTATATTTTGACTATATGGCTCAAGATATTAATCCTTCTTCATACGATTCCTCCAATGTCGCACTTTTAGCTTCTTCTAATAATGCTATATTCTTCGACACCACCATGAAACAAGACATTTCTGGTATCCCGGATCAATTGCGACCCCAAGAGATCCCTAAGATTTTTTCCAATAAGTTTAAATATGTTAGTTATGATAAAAGGTTTTTCACTGACGGATCTAATCTAGATGAGTCCACTGGCTTTGGTGTTTTCCACGAAAATTTTACCGCCTCCTACAAACTCGATGCTCCTGCTTCCGTGTATGTCGCAGAACTTGCTGCTATTCAGTACTCTCTTGGAATCATCGAAACCCTACCCATAGACCACTACTTCATCTTCACAGATAGTCTCAGTGCCATTGAGGCTCTGCGATCAATGAAGCCTGTGAAGCACACCCCGTATTTCCTGGGGAAAATACGGCGGTTTTTAAGTGCTTTAACAGATAAAAATTACCGGGTTACCTTAGCGTGGGTCCCTTCTCATTGCTCGATTCCGGGTAACGAAAAGGCTGACTCTTTAGCTAAGGTGGGTGCTATTGACGGCGATATTTATGAAAGACCAATTGCTTATGATGAATTTTATAGCATTTTGCGTCAGAGAACACTCAACAGTTGGCAATCATCATGGAACTCAGATGAACTGGGACGGTGGCTACATTCCATTTTTCCTAAGGTATCGACGAAAGCATGGTTCAAAGGGTTGGATGTAGGTCGGGACTTCATTCGCGTGATGTCCAGACTTATGTCCAATCACTACACGTTAAACACGCATCTCTTTCGTATAGGGCTTGTAGACAGTAATCACTGCGTTTGTGGCGATGGCTACCATGACATCGAGCATGTTGTTTGGTCGTGTACCGAATACTGTGGTGTTAGGTCTGAGCTTATAGATTCCCTTCGGGCCCGAGGAAAACAACCGAACGTACCCGTTAGAGACATTCTGGGAAGCGGTGATCTCCAGTACATGACACAGCTATACGTTTTCATAAAACACGCTGGTATTAAAATATGAAACTCTTCTATCTATTTGTTAGATTACCATTCCCGCTACACGCTGAAAGAAGATGATACACTAAGCTGGAGACACCCAAACGAAGACTCGGCATCTTCATGTTCACGCAGACACCTCAGTCCAAACTGCTCAAATAGAACATCACTGCTTAGCCATGTACAAATAAATAAATCGTATAACTCAATATAGTTAAAATCAAAATTGTAACTCCCCTCCTCTCACCTTAAATCCCCACTAGCTCGTAGTCGGCCGCGAGAATAAAGAAAAGGCCTCCCTCTTTTCCCTGCTAATTTAGAATTTAAAAAAAATGTACTTGGCTCAGTTAAACATAAATTGTATCGTGCCGTGTCAAATAAACTATTTAAAACTAAAAAACTTATTAAGAAGACATATGTTTCTATATAAAGATTCAAAGCATATAAAATAATGAAAATTAAAAGTTATCTGTGGGTCTTAAAAAGAAATATTTAAATTGTGTGGAGAATATTTTTTTTATATATTTCGGGCGTCTTCGCATTAGCTACTAATGACAAAGATAATGTATCACCAAAATTTCGCCTAATTTAGTGGAAGAGCAATTGTCTTTGAAAAACATTGCAAGCAAATTCTTGATCAAAACCGGAGCTATGTTACCGAAAATAGATGTCATATAGGCGCTACAAACACATGAGAAGCGTACGTTGCGGGCCAAAGCGAATGAATGCTTTGTTTCGAATTGAAATGTAGGTATACCTATTTCATAATATTACCAAATGAACCACGATGCTGGCAAACGGCGTCCATCAGTGAGACGCTATCTGCTTTGACTCCCCTGTTCGCTTATCGCATATGCTCTACTGATATAAAACAAACCATACATTGTTGGACGCGCTCTTTTGAAGGAACATTGCCATCATCAAATCATAGCGATATGGGTTCGGAATGCGTATTAGAAAAATATTCGTTTATCACGAAAGAGTATTTAGAAGGTATTTTACAAAAGGAACAATGCGAAAGTGTAGTTAGTGTCAAAGAGTTTACCGTAGTTCCAGCCCTTGGTAAGGGCGAAAATTACTCCAGTGATATTCTTCGAGTAAAGATAAATTATGTTACCGGTAGTAATAATCACAGGTAAGTTGAATCACGCACTTGAATAAAAAAATATTATGTTATTTGATCGTAATCGGCAGAACGCAAACATATATTGTAAAATCTTCATTGGCGACTGAAGGAATGGCGGACCTTCTGGAGCAGTATGACGTTTTCCATCGTGAAATTGCTGTTTACCGTAACGTCATGCCCAGGGTTGAGCGAATGTTGGCAACAATAGGGTATCGAAGCAAATTGGCTCCTCTGTGAGAATTAATTTATGCAATGTCATGAATCATTAAAGCTAATAATGCTATTTTTAGCGCCCATGTGATAAGTTCGACGGTCCCCAAACATTTCGTGTTTGAAGATTTATCGTTGCACGGTTTCCGTCCAGCTAATCGCAAGCGGGGACTGAGCTATAAGCAGTTGGCAATGGTTTTAGAAAAGGTGGCGAAATTTCATGCCGCAACCGCAGTTCTTTTTAGTATGGTAAGGACATTTGTTGTTATGCCTCTCAAATATGTATGACCGATTTTTTTTTCTAGGATCAGGAAACTATGAGAGATCATCACTATCGTAACATAAATGAAGAGATTCATCATTTCTATCCTCTATTTCAAAACAGCATGTTAGGCTGTGCGGAGGAAGCAAAAACTTGGTCCACTACCCCCGAAAGTATTGTTGAGAAATTATTCAAATTGCAAAAGTCTGTTATTGATAAGGGTTGCCAGGTGTACACTCGCGATAACTCTACTTTTAACGTACTTAATCATGGTGATCTTTGGGTCAACAACATTATGTATAAAGATGATGCATCTGGGAATCCCATAGACTGCATTCTGGTTGACTATGCGGTTGGATTCTTCGGATCACCGGCAATCGATCTCAGTTACTTATTGTTCACATCTTCTTCAGATGATATAACCACTGAACAGTTTGATTTGCTGCTACAGCACTACCACTCCGAACTGGTAGACTGTCTTAAGAAGTTAAATTACACTAAACAAATACCATCTCTGTTAGATAATCACGTTGAGATGCTGAGAAAAGGTTTTGTGGGTGTAATGTACGTCACATTTCTGATACCTTTACGACTTATTGAAGATACAGCCAATGCAGATCTGGGGAACTTGTTAGGGTTATCGGAGGAGGCAGTTGAATTCCGGCGAAAAATATTCAGTCACCCGAAGTATCGACCAAGAATGGAATACTTGCTGAAGTACTTTGACCGTAAAGGTTATCTTGACTAGTAGATTTGTCATGTCCAGCTGTTGAATTATGTAATAAAGAATTTGCCCATCAACTTAAAACACACTATTTTCTTGGTGTGAAGTTCAAAACATATTATTTGAGTCTTTTTCAATGAAGTTTACCCTATTTGTATCACTGAAGTACTTATAGGCAAACCTCCAGCCATATTTCTCCAAAACAGGATCCTTGTGAGCCTAACTGAAGGACATTGTGCTTTTTCTCTCATACGTTTTGGATAAATTCACCAGCAAATTTATCAAACTAATCGACTTTGCCAGCTCCAAGAACAAAGAACACGGCGATACGTAGTACCTTCTTCCAGCATAACCGGATTCACCTGAAATCAGCAAATAGAACATAAACATAAACCGACCACGTTTTAATAGATGAATAGATGACACTTTTCGGATATTATCGATGTAAGAGCACATCAAGGCATTAACATCGATTCGGACCACTACCTGGTAATGGTTAGGTTACGCCAAAAACTATCCGTTGTAAATAACATACATTACAGTCACCCGTCATGATATAATCTTGCGCAACTGAAGCAACACGATGTCGCAGCACAGTATGCGTCACTGCTTGAATCTGCGCTGCCAGAAGAGGGTGAGTCTGACGAAGCCCCTCTGGAGGATCCCTGGAACGCCGTTAAAACAGCTATCACTAGTGCTGCGGAAGAAGTCCTGGGACAAGTGCAACCAAATCGACGTGACGAGTGGTTTGACGAAGAATGCCGGCAAATATTGGACTAGAAGAACGTAGCACGAGCAACAACAGCTGCGTATATATAGACTGAAATGGAGGCAGCAAGTCCAACTCTTCAAGGAAAAAAGCGCCGCCATGAAGAGAAGGAATGCGAAAAACTCGATGCTGTACCGCACGCACGAAACAGGAAAATTCTACCAAAAACTCAACGCATTCCGCAGAAGCTATGACCCATGAGCTGAAATGTGTAGGGAGGCATTTTAACGAATAATCGTGAGGTGATCGAATGATGGAAGCGGCACTACGATGAACACCTGAATGGCGCGCATGCAGAAGACCACAGCGGGAGCGGAGGATACGTGGTCGGTGAAACGAACGACAAAGATGGGCCACTCCCAACAATAAGCGAAGTAAAGGATCCGGCAGCATAAGAACCACAAATCGGCCGGAAACAAATTGGCCAGCTCGCTCCATCGGCTGATCGTCGAGCTCTGGGAGACAGGACAGGTACCCGAGGAGTGCTAGGAAGAGGTTATCTGCCCCATTTACGAAGAGTGTGACAAACTAGACTGTGAGAGTAATCACAGTTCTGAATGCCGCTTACAAAGTGTTTTCCCAGGTCATCTTCCAATGCCTGTCACCATTAGCCAGCAGATTTGCAGGAAGTTAACAAGCCGGTTTTATGGAAGGACGCTCTACGACTGACCAAATCTTGACAAAAATGACTTTCTGGGGAAGCTGACAAGAGTGGTTAAGGCTACGATGAAGAATGTGAAGTGTTGTGTGAAACGTCGGACTTATTCGAGTCCCACAGTGGTTTCGACAAGGTGATGGTGTCTCCTGCCCAAATTTTGACGTCGCGCTAGAGGGTATCATGAAACGGGCGAGGTTTAACAAGCGGGGCACGATTTTCAATAGATCAGGTTTATTTATTTGCGTTGCAGATGACGTGGATATTGTCGGTAGAAAATTTGAAACGGTTGCAGACCAGTATACCCGACTGAAACGTGAAGCAGATAGGATCATATATAAGATTAATACGTCTAAAATAAAGTACATGTTTATAGGCGTGTCCGAGCACGACAGTGCACGATCAGGCAATACAGTAACAATCGAAGAGGATAAGTTCGAGGTATTCGACGAGTTTGTGTAACTCAGCTCTCTGGTAACTGAGAACAACGCTACCAGCCAGAGGATTAGAAGGAGTATTATTAGAGGAAGTCCAAGTGTATTCTGGCATGAGACGTAGACAATGCTGGCGGAGGACTTGCGAGCGCTCGGAGGTTTTGAACGGCGAGTGCTAAGAATTATCTTCGGCGGTGTGCAGGAGGAAGGAGTCTGAAGGCGTAGAATGAACCAGGAGCTTGCGTACCTCTTCGGCGAACCCAGTGTTCAGAAAATGGCTAAAGTTGGAAGGATACGTTGGGCAGGGCATGTAGCTAGAATGCCGGATTGCTACCTTGCAAAATTGTCGAACGCTTCGGAACGGAACAAGAAGACGAGGGGCGCAAAGAGCGAGATGGGTATACCAGATGGAGCACGATCTGCAGAGCACCGGGTGTCCGCATGTCATTCTGGCCATGTCTTAGGACGTACGGCCATTTAAGTAAGTCAGTATGTCACAGTCGATTCAGTCGGCCTTCAACGTTTATGTTTAAAATCAATTTACTTCTCTCGACACCCATTTTGCACAAGATTCTATGAAAAAAAAAAAACAAATTACTGTCAATAGATTTTAAATACGACCATCAAGATCGCTGCAGCAACATGAAACACGTAAATTGTGAGCATTATTAATCAAAATAGTAACAAAAATAGTTTTCAAAGCTTTAAAAAAGATGCTCATAATTATAGCAGAAGAGAAACCTGAAACACGTGATTGATATGCAGAGTCGGATCTAGAGGAGTAGTTTTCAGCGAAGAAACCTTGTGAGAAGATGTTCTAAAACATTCAGCAAATTTTTGTTAATTTTTTTCCCGCAAGTAAATGTTCTTATTATATACGATCAAAAATAACATAGTTTATACAACAATCATAAATCCGGCTATGTTAATATGTGTGCTATGAATGTAAGATTTCACTTGTCTAACGGGTGCACTGGTGCGTGATATACCAATCAAAATAAAATCTATTAAATAAGCGACTCGGCTTTTATCAGGATTATATACAACCGTATCATGCACCCTGATAACCACAAATATGCAATAAAGGCAAACCCAACGATAAGGTCCGGGTTAGTCTTTTTGGGTATGTTTTTGTGAGTCGTACTTAATTTTCGAGCAGTCGTAAGTAGAAACAAAAATGCCAGGTGAATCTTCGTTGGCCAAAAAAGATCCTAGGCGATGGCTAGATGTTGCGTTCTTCGAAAAAGCACTTCGACACGGCACGAATGATAGGTCACTTGCCGTTGAGGATTTCTTCATTTCTGTTCAACGAAACGCCGCTGAGCAGTTCGCTAGTTCAATTTATCGGGCCAACGTCCGGTATCGTTCCAAGGGTAAGGTGGAGCCAGCAGCCCTTGCTGTGAAGTTGGTGTCTTCGAAGGTAAACCGGTCGTCTGATGAATTATCTTATGAAAATGAATCACACAAGTACAGAGATGTGGTCAATCAGATGCAGGATTTGTTGAAGCAAGCTGGAGAGTCGAATTACCAGTTGACTCCTAAGTACGATACAATCTACATTGGATTGTTGATAGTAAAACATATTCAACTGATAATTTTAGATTTTTATATGCGTGTGCTGATCCAAGGCCTGTGATAGTGCTAGAAGATGCAACTGCAAAGGGATTCGAAGTTCACAAAACTCAATTAGATTCTGAAGGATCCAAGGTTGTTTTAGCTAAGTTAGCAAAGTTTCATGCCGCTTCCCACGCTTTACTAAAAGATGTTACGGTACGTCTTAGACTTACGTTGTTCATATATAAATTAACCACGTGACTTTTGATATGTGTATTACAGAACAAAAACTTAATTGAAAACTCAACGGGGCTATTCAATGCAAAGTCAAGCGAAGGAGTACAGTTTATTAAGGAAAACTTCTCCATTTTCACTGAGGAGTTGGCAAAATGGAGTGGATTTGAGAAATATTCTGCAAAACTGCACAATGTATTGCCAAATTTTCATCAGCTTAGTGAGAAAATCTTTAGTCAAAACAGTGAAACAGCTTGTTTTGCGGTGCTGAACCATGGGGACTTGAATTACAATAATATTCTAAAAAAATATAATGACACCAAAACGTCAGTATTAGATGTTCTTTTCGTGAGTATGAGTTGAAGTAGTAAGTAATAACGTGAGACAAGCTGCACATATTATTTCAGATCGATTTTCAACTTAGTTTTTGGGGTACACCTGCCGTCGACTTATTTTATTTCTTGTATCTAGTGTGTGATAAGCAGAACCGCGAGAGCAACAAGGAATCGTTGATCCAGTATTATCATCAACAACTTACGGAAACATTTAACAAAATCGGATATTTGGGAAAGATTCCATCTTTGCAAGAGATTAACAATGATTTACTAAAATACGGATTCTTGGAGGTGGTAATCGCAGTTTGTTTCGTGCCTTTCCTGTTCGCCGATTACAGTACTGCGCTGAGCACATTTCAAGACAGCCAGGATGCCAAAGAATACAGACGGCAACTGTACAACAGTCCACAGTATCGGAAAATAATTGAGCCGTTGCTGCCTTACTTTCTGCACAAGGGATTTATGCAGTAACAAGAGAATATAATACCGCATGGGAAAACTTTTCATCCAATACTTTCAATAACTGAGTGTTTTAGGGATGTTTTGATTATCATAAAAAAAAATTAAAACTCATTAAACGTTGAGAGTGGCTTTTAGCGGTTGTTGTGATACAAGTTTATAATCGTCCTAAGTTGCGAATGTTCGAAAGCCCTCTTACAAGATTATCCACGTCTCAAGAAAACAGCCGGCTTAACACAAACCATTCAAAACGAATTCGACAATCCATATAAACTAGTCAGCCTATACACCAGAGAGACGCCGAGACACTCACCGTTAAGGCAGCTGTCAACATCAAAACGGGCGACCTGTATAATTTTGCATTGCCGTTATCCGTTTTGATGTTGACAGTTGCCTTAACGGTGAGTGTCTTGTCATTTCTCTAATGTATAGGTTCGCTAATATAAACATAGTAAAGAACCCTATCCATAGCAGTTTTAATCATTCTAGCCAGTTCCTCTAGAAAGCCATCCACGTTCTATTCTCATCGGCTGTTTTATTTTGGTTCTGGAGTTGATTTAGTAGTCTTCAAATACTTCGATGGAGGAGAGTACTTTGAAGAAGGCATTTCATAACTCTTTCTTATCTCGAAAGCAGTAATCCCGACTCAGGTTAGTTTTGTTTATCAACTGGGGCTGGCTGGCAATTTATGCGTCCCCATCCAAGGTACCATGAAATCTTCTAGGTGGTCTCAATGTACACTAAGTCTGTGTATAAGAAATAGAAGGTCAAGTTCCGATTGCGGAACGTAGTACTAAGGCTTTGCTTTGCTTCAGAGTGCCGAAATCAAAATTTAAGAAAGTCCATTTAAGTTATCCATACAAGATAACTTATCCAGATTTCAATGAACGATTATGGCAGAGAGTAGGTGCAGTCCACTTGAAAGTTTGCTGGAGGTGACGCTATTAATCGAATCATATCAACGGGGTGAAAAACATAACATGACGGAGTGAAAAACATAACAACACAAGTAACACAGCAACTTATATAAACAGTGAACGTTTCGTTTTGATCTGCATATTCTCACGACTGCAATAGTTGATACATTATGAATGTAAGTTAAAGTAAGTGAAAAATCTCTCCCGAGTCATATTTCGTGCTGATTATTCTCTATCATATTACGTCTCTATCATATTAAAGCATTTTAAAGAAAACCAATCTTCGGCACCGAAAATTGACCGATTCAACTAGAACACATCATGTGTTCTGGTAACAACCATACATAAATGTTTTCTATAGTAATGAGCAATTCTCGCTGAAACCAGGCCACTACGTGCACAAGGTCTTTCGAATTTGATATAAATGCTCATATTAGTTAGAAATAGAGAAAAACCTAAATTAATCCACCTTTCTCCTTTCGAACTTATAATTTGTTAAAATAGGTTTACACCAACACTAAAAAAATTTATTATTTCTGCTGGATTTGTTATTCATTCTAAACAAAAAATTTTTGGTAGCCAACAGCACAACTATACCGAACATTTAAAATTTAACATATGCAACACTGGCACAACTCAAAATTTTGCATTTTTGAGTTTTTGATGGCAAACGATGCCAAATACTGTTAAGTTTCATCACACGAAATCCCATTTCGAAAATCACAAAAATTCCAGAGTTATGAGTAGAAGTGCCTTTGCTGCACAAATTGAAATTTCTCCATAAAGTTAGTAAAATAAGGTTTTAACTTGGACAACGTGAGCACGTAATATGTGCATAATAGACCCAAAGGTGTTAAATAAGGATTGGTAATCTTAAACTTCAAAGTTTTCTTGAAAATCCAGAAATAAATTTTTGACGCAAATTTTCAAACGCGTTTTTCTCGAAACTATGTTTTTTGAGTTGTGCCAGTGTTGCACGAAACCGACGATATGAATATTAATTACACAGTGCAACAAAAATTGACTTTTTTCTGCCTTGGCTTCTATATATAATTTTTTTGTGTATTTTTATGCAAAACTGAATTTCCCCGAGTTTGAACATATTTCAACTTAAGGGGCAACAATGGCGCCATTTTGAATTCTTGAGAAACCGGTAATTTTTGTGTTTTTTTCGACGCCATTTTGTTTTAAGACCAAATATCAAAATTACAAGAGTTTGTCCACATATTAGCATCTTTTTACCCATCTTTTGAAAAAAAAAACAGATCTTAAATCGGACAAAAACTGAGGTCAAAACGGTGATTCTAAGAAACCGGTTTTGGCATAGTTTCAGAATATTTCACAAAGCAAAATAATATCGATTATTTCTGAGCATTAATGGTAGAACGCTAATATCTTAAAGTGGTAGTCAAATTATATCTTATTTTGAGTAAAAAAGTCTCAGAAATCTAATGGTAGGTGTCTGATCTACGTAGCATGTCAGCAGATAAACCTATTTTAGTATTGTAGGAGAATTGGGGCAAAATCGACATTTTGCTGACATTCGGCCTTGTTAAATAGCTATTTTGTATCGCTTGTACAAAAGCACTTTTCGATCTCTTACTGATGCAGTAAACCCCACTGTGACGTGAGAGTTACGAAACAAAAGCCAGCCACCAAACAATACTCTCTACTGAGTAAATGATGACGTGCGATAAAGTGTACAAGCGATATAAAATAGCTATTTAGCAAGGCCGACTTATACGTCTTGCGGTGGTGTAATCGGAAACGCATCTGACCGGAGATTAGAAGCTGTGGGTTCGAGTCCCACCTGCTGGACTATATTTTTCGTAAATTTCTAAATAACTATTTCCCCAGTTAGTACATTTTTCAATCGTCAGCTCCACATTTACTGCTTGAAATAGAAACATGCAAATAACATTAAATTCTTTCAACTATATGATGCGAATTTGTTTTTGATTGTGGTATAATCGATTCGTACTCATATACTGCTAGATTCTTTAAGTCAACGTTAGTCAGTAGATTTCGAATAATGTATAATTAAATGTTGTTCCTTATACATTAACTTGAATGATCTTATCAGTGAAATTGAAATTCTTTAACGCAGTTGATATTACTGATCGTTCTGAGAGGCGTCCAATGAATGCCTAAATACCAATGAATATGGGTTCTTGAAATCTGGATTATACCCAGTGGCCAGAATCCGACCAAAAACCCAATTTTCAATCCAGATGACCACTCCTGGTTGCCTGATAATCATAAAATCATAAAATCCATCATAAAATTGCCGAACTGCCTAATCTGGGTATTTCTATGGCGTAGTTGGCGACAGTTTCCGATCAACAGCCTAAAGTGACAACCATCATCCAATACGATTTGGGGTAGCGGTATGATAACCGGAGGCCAGAAATCATCTCCAGACGCCATTTTAAATTTCTAGACAGTAGCTTCCGGTTTCTACCAGTCTAAAAGGGACAAACATTACCCAATGTGAGTTTTTCAGTACCCGGGATGATGCTCAGAGACCAGGAATCAACTTCATACTTCATTTTGAAATCCGAATTTGCGACACCTGTATTCTTTAAATAAGTCGTGTAACCTTTGAAAGAAGAGATTTTCAATATTTTTACAATTTAACACATAATGGATAAAATTAAAGTCCGATACACTGGTCAACAGAAGTGTTGCCCCGAAGGTCAAACTAAGAAAAAATGAAAAATTATAGCTTTTCCTGTGAATTTTTTTCTTTCTAGGGCAACTATTATGAGCTTTAGAGCAGCTTTTTTTTTCGATTTCGTCAACCAGTGTTATAATCAAATTAAATGGGTACCATTAAAGCAAGTAAACCTCAAATTTAAAACTAAGATTGTTGAAATCAGTGATGCCATTTTTGGCAAAACGAGTGAATTTGATAAAGTTTTCTGACCACGTTTCTTTTCATAACCTTCGAACTACATGTTCAATCATCATAAAGTTCGTTATTTAGGGGTTTTAAAGACAGCCCGTTCATTTGGTACCTATTTTGTTCGAATCGGTTGAGTAGTTTCTGAGATAATGAAGTTTCATAACTTTTACAGTTTGATACATAACAGACAAAGTTACAGTCCGATTATAATAAAATTCGATAGGGTTTTTTCAGGCAACTAGACCTTTCTATTGCAACTTATTTTGTGGAAATCGGTCCATCCATCTCTGAGAAAAGTGGGTGAGTTCAAACAGTCTTAGAAACATGTTTCTTGTCATAGCCTGATTTCACATTATTATACATAACGGACAAAGTTAAAGTCCAATAACAATAAAATTCAATAAGGTCTTATGGAGCAACAAGACCTTCCATATGACACTAATTTTGTAGAAATCGGTCTAGCCACCTCTGAGAAAAGTGAGTGAGTTTAAACAGTGTTTGAAACTCGTTTCTTTGCATAACTTTTGAACTACATGTCCAATCATTATAAAATTATTTCACAAATGGTCCAAAAAACAAGCCCGTTCTTTTGATACCAATTTTGTTCAAATCGGTTTTGTAGTTTCTGAGAAAATGAAGTTTTGTGATTTTCACATTTTGATACATAACCTCGAAACTAAAAATCCGATTACAATAAAATTCAATAGGGTCTTATGGGGCAACTAGACCTTTCATTTGCAATTAATTTCATTAAAATCGGTCCAGCCATCTCTGAGAAAATCGAGTGAGATTGGGAGACCGTTACATACATACACACACACACACACACACACACACATACAGAAAATGCTCAGCTCGTCGAACTAAGTCGATTGATATACGAGATTCGACCCTTTGGAGCATTTTTATACCTTTGGTTTTTTCAGTGATTGCTATACCTTTCTAGGAGAAAGGCAAAAATGATTATGCCATTTCTGTTTGATTGAATTTGTTGACCCCTCGGTCACTAAGGGGTGAAATAGTTTCTAGAAAAGTGGAAATTTTAACAATTCTTGATGTTTTATTTGAGCTATATCTCTGATAATCGTTATGGAACCTACTACAAGTAGCACTTTTCTGTAAAGAGGAACGATAGGGCTTTCATTTAGAGTGATCAGAATTTTGGCCGCCATCTTGTATTCGGCCGCCATCTTGGATTATATTAGAAAAAATCGATTTTGACCCTGTTCGCAACTACTGATTTTCGATCTGAGACCAGCATTGGAAAGCTGAAAAAAAAATGCTATAAGATGCAAGAAAAAAATTAGGTGAGCATCAGTGTTAACCTACCAATCGAACATATTGTTTTATTAATACCTATTTATTTCTTTTCTTTTTTGTGGGTTATTTTAACTCTCGGAAAATATTGAATAATGTTTAGTATTGATTACGGCATGAAAATTTCACTCTACGTACATGTGAAAATCGTTTTTCATAAACGGGTTGTGGGTAAAGTTATATTTATTTTTGTGGGATTTATCTTAAAAAAATAAAACAATATGGTGAAGTAACAATAGACAAGTACAGAAATATGGTCCAAAATGGAGGATCAATGTTTTGTGATGTCAAACCCCTTCGGCACAGTAGTAGATCGGATGAATAATGACAATTTGCTATGTATAATAGTGAGATTGCATCTCATTTTGAATTGTCACCCTGAGAAATCTGCAAAATCTGCATACACAATGGCTTCATTCGGTTTAAGACTGCTAATTCTGTGGATTTAAAAGTGCAATACGAGATAGTCTTAATAAGTTTCATTTTACTTATGTTAATTTACCTTTGGGGCAGAAAATGAGCTAAGCATTATTTCAATGAACTACTAAAAGTGTCTACGGACTCTTCAAATAAACAGCTCTTTCGAACTAGTTGATACTGATTCTAAACCCGCACTCAATTTCGAATCGATTTTTTTTAGTTTTGTTTACCAATTTATAACTGAACTCATAAATATCCTGAAATTTATCACATTTCAAAAAATAACACTGGAGGGTAGAGTTTCTACATATGGCTACTACGTTAATTGTGTGGAATGCATTGAATATTTTGAAACTTCTTTCGGAAAATACGTTCAATTGGTAGGTTAACACTCATGCTCACCTAATGTTTTTCTTGCACCTTATAGCATTTTTTCTCAGCTTTACAATGCTGGTCTCAGATCGAAAATCGGTATTTGCGAACAAGGTCAAAATCGATTTTTTCTAATATAATCCAAGATGGCGGTCAAATACAAGATGGCGGCCAAAATTCTGATCACTCCAAATGAAAGCTCTATCATTCCTCTTTACAGAAAAGTGCTACTTGTAGTAGATTCCATAACGATTTTCAGAGATATAGCTCAAATAAAACATCGAGAATTGTTAAAATTTCCACTTTTCTAGGAACTATTTCACCCCTTGGTGACCGCAAGCAGCGATACCCAACGGAGAAATTTTTGTTTTATTAATCTATGCTCTAGTTTGGTGGACAGAACGATTACAAACTGGCAACCTATTTTCGAATGAAGAATGTTAGAACATATTTCCACTAGCAAATGATTCTTAGAATCGTGAAATGGTTCTACGTAAGCATTTCTGTGTATAATTGAATGCAGTTTCCTACAGATTTAGACTGATCTGTCTCTTTATTCAACATCATCGAAAACGTTTATTGATGGAAAAGGTTTAGAGAACTATTTGTAATGTTCCCCTCTGTTTGAGGAAGAATAAAAAGAAGTTATACTTTTGGAAACCAGAAAGCAATTAAGTGATAATATCTACAGTAAGAGCAGCTACTTACAAATAAAGTGATCTTAAGAAGTTATATAATTTATACAAAATCAGTGTACAGGAAAACATGTAGTTGCACAATACAAAGTTCTTCCAATAACCACGTTTGTATTTCATTTCATAGCTTCTTTCAGGTTGTCCCATCGTACCTAAACTATGCCTCGGTGGAGCAAAAGTACCATATCCGCATGAACCGCTTTGTGTAGCTGCTCGTTACTCTTGTCTGATGTTTCTAAATGATGAACGTTATGTAGTACTTCTAAAACAAAGAAACAAGACTGGTTAGCGTCTGACACTGCACTACTAGATTGAATACCCACCAAGAAATCCTTTCCGCAAAAGCTCAACATGTAAATCCGTTAACGTTGGAACTGAACCAAGATAACCAATTTTGCTTAAAACTTGCGCAAAGTGATTGTAATATTCGTGAATTATCTCGTTCCGCTTCGAAGCCTTAACTTCCGGTTTGACAACCAAATCCAACAGACAGATTAAATCGATGGCAGGCGAACCCCAGTGGCAATGTTGGAAGTCTATTAGCATTGTCTTCGTTACAAGTCCGGTATTGTCGACTTTATAAAATAGGTTTTTGGGATGGATGGCCCCATGATTTAGTACATTGTAACCGGAGGACATGGTATTGGCTTTGTACACTTGTTTCATGTTATGCGCAATTGCCGACGGATTAATATTCTGTATTTTTCTAGTTATGTTTTCAGCTGCCTCCCAAGTAGAAGTCGTATTAGCAAAAGCATTGAACTTTTCTATTAAATTTGCATCGGGTTCAGCACAAATTGATTTGAATTGTGTGAGATCAATTGACTGAAATTAGACAATATGGTTTAATGGATAGTGGATATAGGGTGACAATTGGCAATTTGACCATAAAAAAACTTACCGTTTGACATAAAAAGAATGACAACGCATGAAATTTTGCGATCGCATGAGTTGTTGCTATCACATCATCAAATGTACTCCGATACTCCTCGAACGATCGCCAATTCATAGGATTAACATTTTCCAAGATGACAATTGTGTTTGGTTTGGGACTGGCATAAATTAATCTACAATCAAATAACCGTTCAAATTAGAGACAACCCCTAAAAAAACACAGACCAGAATCATGCCTTGGAAAATCGACATTCTCTCCAACATCCTTCATCGTTTTGATCATAGCCGGTAGCACCTGACTGTAGATGGCCACTTCCGTACCCAGAACTGAATATTCGTTAGTTAATCCATTTTCACTGGGAATGATTTTCATGATCAGATTAATTGCTTGTTCATTATGAAAACGCTTCGAACGGTAGTGAACTGTTGTTCGTAAAACAATGCTGGGCTTTTGACTACGACTGGGAACCGTTTCCGCTCGCAATTTACAACCGTGACAGAGCCACAAAGAGGAATCATTCTGCGCCTTCCGGATAACGTTCAATAGGAAGTCGTTATGCAACCATTTGGGAACCAGTGTCATGTTATCGGCAGTGATGCTATGGCCCATGCTGGCAGGAACACACGTTGGAGAAGACTAATACCCCAGCGGAGATGGAAACCTTCATTTGATGATATCGGCATCTTTGGCAGGTATCCGCTTTTGAATGATTGATGAATCGACTGTTGAAATAGTCAAGTGACTGGTGATAACAAACGATAGGGTGTGAGATCCAAAATGCTCTATGAAGAACAGAGCAAAATAAAACAAAATCCATTCTGCAACAATAATTCAAAACTGTTGTCAATGTTTTTGGTTGCATGTGATTGTAAGTGATAGGTATTGAGAACGTTTAATCTTGTGTAAGACGATTAAAAGCTTAGCGAAACATATTTGATTTAGAGTGGACGTTTTTCCATACTGTACATGTGATCATGGCAAGATTTAATCAAATACTGACGTTGATGGGTATTGTGAGTGTTGCAAAATTGTTCAATTAACTTGGGGAGTCGCCACTATCTGCTTGTATGTGCTGGGTCACATTGCAGTAAAAATACTTCTGCGTGTCCGTTTGCTTTTGACCCGTTTTTATTTGTTGGTTAGTCGATAATTACGAGCGCAAATTTTAATTGTTGAAAAATGTGTTTTTACATTCTGTTCATAGGTCATACGTAATCAACCACCTACAACAATTAGAGATAGAGACAGAGATAAAGGCACAGACAAAGACTATTGAATTAAAAATCTGAACATAAATGAATAAATGATAAAAAGTAGCCTTTAGTGCGATTATTTGTTATCATAAGATGTTATCTCGATTTAAGAGTTGCTGAGATTAGTACTACAAAGTGACTTAATACCAATAACCGTTCACAATTGTACAGGACGGTTATATACCATCGACCGATGTGAAATTTGTTCTTCCCGTCTTCAAATGGAACATTTTTTCTATGCTTAAGTCACAACATCCAGATCTCGTTCATTTGCCTATTTTAATAATTATATACACTGTCTGTTTTGCAAGAACTTAAAATATCGAAAATAATTTAAATTCGTTCGTAAAGGTATGTTAGTTCTTCACTGCACCATAGCTATTTTTGGTAATTGGCTGACCCTGCTAGCTAATGACGACATTCCAAGTTAACTTTTCAGTACAAAACGTCAATAAAAACTTCATAATATATGACCTATCCCTTTCTGTTTAATTCAGTTTCACCTAGCAGTTATTGTAGTGTTCCTGTAACACTTGGAAGCTAATTTTGTGTTGTTGCTTGTCAAACCCTACTTTTCATTCTGGTGGAATCGATTGTTTGCTGCTTTTTCATTGGTGCTAAATAATATAGAACCACTTTGTAGCATACTTCCTGCAATCGGTCATATCTCCAGTAGAATGAACGGAAGCGCTGTCTTGGCGGAAGAACATTTTTTCACCACTATATGCCAGGGATGTTACGGATGTGATTTTTCAGACATCTGCAGATGCGGATGCGGATATGTGATTACGGATGCAGATGTTGATGCGGATGTCAATTTTCGTGCGGATGTTCCGTAGCATTCCTTGTGTTATATTTTGGTTTTTTCACATAACCATGACCCTCCCCAGCGCAAAAGTTATTTGGGCGAGCAGTAAATACACAAAAGAAAATTTGTCTGCAATATTTTATGAAGCGATATTTTTTTTTTCAATATCCGCATGGTATGATGCGGATACGGATGCGGATACGGATATGTGATGGATGCAGATGTTGATGCGGTTGTCAGTTTTAATGCCGATGTTCCGCATTTGCGGATGCGGATGCGGATATCCGTTACATCCCTACTATATGCTGCAGTTTTGCTTTAATCCCAACGGGAAATCGACCCATCTATGTACAATAATATTGTTTGTTGACTGTTTGACCATGTTCAATGTAGTCGATGCATATTATGCCTTGCAAATCTCAAAAAATGGCTCACATTTTACCGGTTGATTGTTGCGCTTGTGATGACTTTCACCAGGCAAAAGCCCCTCTGCTGACAGAAGTGTAGTGTTGTTCTTTCTGTTGCGTGTAATCTGGAAGATTCTTCGTCGAAGGTATGACACATTGGTCTCTTTGATCAATTGTTAAGAATCGTGGCATCCATTGCACGTACAGTTTTTTATGTAATGTAAATTATTAATGATAAGAGATGACTAACGTATTCGTTTTAGATGTCCTAATCCTAATTTGGATGTCCTAGTCCTATTTATTTCGTTCAATTCCACTTTGCGATCATTTAACACGACTTCACGAATTTTTTGGTTATTTTCCGGGACTACCTCATTTGTACTCATACTTTACGGTTGAATTTGCTAGATCATTCGGGAATACCTCATTTGTACTCATACTTTACGGTTGAATTTGCTAGATATTCCGTAACACTGTTCAAGCCTTACTTTACCTGAACAGTATTTTTTTCCATCAGGAAGCAAAGCTTAATCTAAACACAGAGTTTTCTTTTTTTCATGGTAACCAAAATAACAAAAGTAGCGTCACTTCAAGAGTAATAACTTAAAAGCTAGTTGAGGTCGGTACAATCATTCTGGTTAAGGCCGATCCAAAAGATTTTTGATTTGCAACGCCATGTAAGGCTAGGGATCTTCAACTTATGTACACAACACACCATAAGATTCGAATAGCTTTACTGAATATTGCAACACCCAGTTACAATATTGAAGCACTCCGAAAAGTTTAGCATCGTCTTGAATGGCCAAATTTATATGAGGGGCCATCCACATATCACGTGGACAGATTTTTGAAGATTTTGACCCCCCCTCTCCCCCTCCGTGGACAACTGCCAAATATAAACTCTAAAAAAGTTGTATTAACCGTGGACATTAGCCAACCCCCTCCCCCAAAGCTGTCCACGTGGTATGTGGATGGCCCCTAACTCTATGTCGTGATTCTGATAACGTAGAGAGTTAAGGCGGGAGGCCTTATGTTGTTGATAATATCCCCGCCAACCATACTGGTGGCCTGGGTTCGAATCCCAACGCCGACATAGGTGTCGATGGTTGTGGGGTTGCGTGATCCACTCACAACTAACCCAATTGGTCTAGATTACTCCCTAGCCAAACCGGGAGATTTTCTGAGGCGAAAAATCTCTAGCATCATGCCTTCCATCGCATGAGGAAGTAAAGCTGCTTGCTCCGGTCCGTTGACCAACGGGTCGTAAGTAAGTCCTGGGTGAAGGCGCCTTCCCGGGCGTCGGTGATTGTTACAACAACAACAACAACAGTGGCTGAACTGGACCGACGGAGAATAAGCGAAAATGAGAAAAAACTTTGAGAGTTGTGCTATTCAGCAGAGTTGTTCAGATCAAGGGATTAGAGTCATCAGACAGTATGACTCGGATTTTAACCTCAACACGGCGCTAGTTTGTATGTAGTTTCGAGTATATCGAACTTATTTTATCTCGAGAACTCCACCTCTTAGAGGGTTGCAATCTTCAGTAAAGCATCTCATCGCTTCGGTGCTAGTCAGCATGTAGTTTTGAGTATTTTGAACATAATTTATAACGTGAATCCAATCACTTGGAAAGCTGCGATCTTAAGGAATCTTATTCAGAAGGTTACTACTGCATGGCGTATACTTCTAGGAAGTAAAAATCGCAAGATAAATTAAGGTCAATATACGAAGTAATGCGTTTGCATTAGCATCACGTAGCAGTAGATTGCTGTACCGAACTGTCCACCATTTAGAAGCCCTCGATCTTCACAATAACTTTGCCAAAGAAAACATCTTTCTATAAGTCGGAATCGTGAAATAAGTTGAGGTCGGAACACGACGAATTTCGTGCTCACTGGGGATACGTAGCAGTGGAATTCTACCCTTAGACGCCTGAACAAGTATGCTTGATTATCTAAAAAACTGTAGCATTTACAAGGTTACAATGTACAGCATATTTTTGTATATCATTGGAACACTTATTTACTCTACTTATTTTAGTTTTATGGCGACATATCGTTGAGATTCTTTTTTGAATCGAGATTACGCCTCCACAAAACTCGGTCTTGGACTGCTCCTTTTCAGTCTCCCCTTACACCCGCTGCTCTGGCATCCTCGTCGACAGCACACATCCTGCGCGTGCGAGGTCTGCCTCGAAGTCGTCGGCCTTTATCCGGTTCTCTGCTAAATATTATCTTTGCCGGTCGCTCACCCACCATTCGTGCTACGTGGCCAGCCCACTGTAACCTGCCGTGTTTCATCAGCATAACAATATCAGCGTGTTTGTATACTTCGTTCAGCTCGTGATTCATGCGCAAGCGCCACACCTCATTTTATTGTATAGTTTCCCACCGAGTATTCGATCGGCCTTCTTCCACGTCCACATTTCACGTCCGTAGAGCGCCTCTGGTAGGATCAGAGTTCTGTCGAGCGCAAATTTCTTACGGATCTGTAGGCTACGAAACCTCAGCTGGCTACGCAATCCGTAATAAGCCCTGTTCGCTGCCGCAATCCGTCTTTTCACCTCGTGGCTCACCTCGTTATCACATGTTACGTTATCACTTCGAAAGTATCCCCATCCATCTCCACCGCAGCACCAACATCCGCTGAACTACCACGCTCTCTGCCAGCCACCATGTACTTCATTTTGGCAGTGTTTATGGTAAGTCCAATTCTCGCAGCCTCCCTTCTGAGAGCCTTTAAAGCCTCCTTGGGTGCTCTACGGTTAACACCAATTATATCAATGCCGTCCGCGAAGTCTAGAAGCATGTGAGCCTTCGTTACGATGGTGCCTCTCCTCTGCAGACCTGCTCTTCGCATTGCACCTTCTAAAGCTATGTTAAACAGCAAATTCGAGAGCCCGTGACCTTGCTTCAGACCATCTAACGTGACTAATGCGTCCGAAAATTCGCCCGCTGTCCTGACGCACGATGCAAAACCGTCAAGCGTCGCACGTAACAGTTTAATTATTTTTGTTGTAGAACCATGTTCTAGCATAATTTACCACAGCTCGTTGCATTTCACTGTATCGTACACCGCTTTAAAGTCAGTAAGCAAATTATGTGTCTGCAAGCTATGTTCTCGAAACTTGTTGAGGATCTGTCTCAAGGTAAACATCTGGTCCGTTGTAGGTCGCCCCACTCGAAAACCGCATTGATATTCTCTAACAAAGGTTACCTACAACGGCCTCAGTCGCTGGAACAGGATACGTGAGAGAATTTTATAGGCGCAATGGAGGAAGGTTCGAGTCTATGTCCCTTCTTATAGAAAGAGCATATGAGTCCTTCCAACCAGTCTGCAGGTAGTTGTTCCTCAGACTATACCCTTAGGATAATTTGGTGAATTGCACTACTCAGACGCTCGCTCCCGACTTTGAAAAGTTCAGCCGGTAAGCCGTCCTTCCCAGCGGCTTTGTGTTTCTTTAGCTCTTTGCACGCATTCTTCACCTCGTCCAATGTTAGTGGGTCCACAGATTGTCCGTCCTCCCCAATTTCTATCCAGTTTCCCTCGAAGACTCTCCAACTCTCCTCACCGTTCAACACCACTTCAAAATGTTGCTTCCAACGCCTGGTCACCTGCGATTTATCGGTAGTCAGGTTCCCCTCCCTATCACTACATATGGCGAATACTGGCACGATTCGGTTCCTGATTTCGTTAATCGTGCAATAGAAGCTTTTCGTGTCGTGCCTGGTGAAACAGTTCTCCGTCTCCGCGAGGACGCGATCGTAGTGCTTACGTTTTTTACGGCTTTTACCACCCGGTATTTCTTCCGCATTTGACGCGTCACACGATTAGCAGTTGGCGTAGGTCTGATTCAACTCTTTTGTCACCTCTAGATATTCAGCATCGAACCACCCACTACGCGTGGTTCCCGTTGTCATGTCTATCACTTCTCGCGCTGTTTCGCTGATCGCATCATGGATGTGCTTCCACTGCTCGTTCAGGTTCACTCCAGGTGGTTCACAAATCAGTCCATCAACTTTCCGAGTACACTCTGCAGCGACTACTCTCGCTGATAACCTCTGGATGTATCTTCCTTGCCGATCTTGATTTAAGCACACTGGGCAGCCGGGCGCGAATCTTGCCAGCCACGAGAGTGATCCGAGACGATGTTTGGCCCTCGAAAGAACCGCACATCTATGACGTCTGAAAAGTGCCGGCCGTCGATCAGCATGTGGTCGATCTGGGAGCAGGTCTCTCCATTGAAGTGTCTCCAGGTGTGCTTCCGAATGTTCAGACGTGCAAAATGGGTACTACAGATGGCCATTCCCCTGGCCGCGGTGGAGTTCACTAACATTCGTATCGTTCTCTGGATTGTTCGTGGTATGTATATTTCAGCATGCTGCCTTACTAGGGCTGCGATGCTAAGTCTCGCGACGAGGCTGCCATCTTGGGTGTAGCTGGCGAGACACCGCATTTCATAGCCTAGCCGTCCGGTCCGGATCAGTCGCTGTTTGAGCCGCCCCTAACCTGGGGAACAGACGCTCAGGCAAGCTGCTCTACAAGGAGAACAACTCCCCCTTCCATGTCAGCACAGGACCAAGTTCCCACCGATCACCGATCTTTTTTTTTTTTTTCAAAGGTGGCGGGGAAATCTGCAAACAGACACCTGAGAAGAGAACTCAGGGTGTGGGGATGAGACTAGCGGAGGATGCTGGGGTAGTTACACTCCCCTGACCCCTACTGATCCCTGTCCCGACCCACTAAAACCCCTCCAGTCTCCAGCCCTGGTCTTCCCGGAACGACGGTTAAGTATTACGTCGGGAAGTGGCTTTTGTGCGTGATGCACCCTCTTTACTCTTATAACCTCCTAGCTAACTACCTGGAGACTGGTAGTTAGCTACCACTGGCGTGTTGGTGATTGACCCGCCACACACGTTGCAGCTCCAGGACAATCTGGGAGGCGGCCGCACAGGCCGCGTTCCAGATGTCCGGGTCGTCGCACATCCTCCGGACAAGATTGTCCGGAGTAGTGCCAGGCCCGCTCACAGCCATCATGTTGCTCCTCGCTCTTACGAAACGGGGGCATACGAAGAAGACATGCTCTGCAGTCTCCTCCTCTTCCACGCACTCGGGACACATGGGGGACCCCGCGTGCCCGAACCTGTGCAGATATTGCCTGAAGCAACCATGGCCTGACAGGATCTGTGTCAGGTGGAAGTTCACCTCGCCATGTCGCCTCCCGAACCAGCCGGATATCTCCGGTATAAGTCGATGCGTCCATCTGCCCTTTGTGGAATTAGACCATTCCCTCTGCCAACGGAGCATCGAGAATGACCTTCTGGTGCCTCGTATGCCCCTTGTGTCACGTTGGTCGAAACACTCTCTGTCCTCCTTGATGGCGATGCTGATAGGCATCATGCCGGACAAGACACAGATTGCATCGTATGACACCGTACGATACGCACTCACAACTCTCAGGCACATGAGCCTGTAGGTACTTTCCAGTTTACCGCGGTAACTGTTAGTACCTAGCGCTCTGGACCATACTGGCCCACCATACCTAAGTATGAACGAAACCACGCTGGCAAGAAGTCTTCGCTTGCTGCCATAGACCGCTGAGCTATTGGACATCATACGAGATAATGCTGCAATAGCCGATGAGGCCCTCTTACAGGCATAGTCGACGTGGCTCCCGAACGTGAGCTTGTCGTCGACCATAACCCCCAAGAGCTTCAACGATCGCTTTGAGATGATGGTACAGTCTCCGACTCTGACCACCGCCTGTTGCTCCGATTTACGGTTGTTCACAACCGCGACCTCCGTCTTATGGTGCGCGAGCTCCAGATTCCTGGAGCGCATCCAGTCCTCGACCTTCCTTATGCAATGCGCAGCCGTCAACTCGACCTCTTCGATCGACTCGCCGTAAACCTCTAGCGTTATGTCGTCTGCAAAGCCGACGATCACAACCCCTACAGGAAACTTTAGTTTCAACACCCCGTCATACATGACGTTCCACAACACCGGACCCAGGATAGAACCTTGCGGAACCCCGCAGGTTCCTGAAAGTAGTTTTCCAGAATCTTGTACAGCGACACCGGTACGTGGATGCTCCTCAGCGCGAGCGCTATGGAGTCCCAACTGGCGCTATTGAACGCATTCTTCACGTCAAGCGTGACGATTGCGCAATAGCGTATTCCCCTTCTCTTGCGCTGGAGTGCTATCTCCGCCGTCTTGGTGACGGAGGCGATGGCATCCAGCGTGGACCTGCCCTTCCGGAAGCCGAACTGGTTGCTTGCCAGACCGTTTACACCCTCTGTGTACCTCACCAGTCTGTTGAGGATAATCCTCTCAAGTACCTTGCCCGTCGTGTCTAGCAGGCAGATAGGCCTATATGCCGATGGGTCACCTGGAGGTTTCCTAGCCTTCGGCAGTAGGACCAATTTCTGCCGCTTCCATCTATCCGGAAAGAGGCAGTCATCCAGGCACCTCTGCATGACTACTCGAAACAGCCCGGGGCCGTTTTTATCGCCAGCCTGATTGTCAAGTTAGGGATGCCATCCGGTCCCGGTGCCTTGCTCACCTCTAGAGAGTTGGCGATCACGACGAGTTCCTCATTCGTAACCCTTGCCTCATCCTGAACCTCAACACGGCTGTCGTCGCCCACGGATTGGATGCTCGGCAGGTTGGCCGACCATCCCTGGTCTGTGTCTGAGATACTGGAACGTCGGACGTGGGACTCGACCGCAGGAGGCCAAGGACTTGGCTCGTGGCGCGGAAAGAGTCCCTCGATGATTCGCTCCAGCATCGCTGGTGATCGCTCTGCAGGCGACAGCGCGCCTTTGGTCTTGGCCATTACAATCCTGTAGGCGTCACCCCACGGGTTCGTATTGGCACTCGCGCATAGCCTAACGAAACAGGCCCTCTTGCTGGCCTTAATCGCACTCTTCAGCGTCGATCTGGCAGAACTGAATGCTGCGCGGCGCTCTGTCCTCTGTTCGTCTGTTCGCGCACGCTGCATCCTCCGTCTCGCACGGAGGCACGCACTGCGAAGGTCCGCTATCTCGTCAGTCCACCAGTAGACCGGTGGCTTCCCATTCCTAGGTTGGCGAGTCCTAGGCATGGTGGCGTCGCACGCCCGAGAAAGCATAGCAACTAGTTGGTCAGGTGTCGGGCGAAGCCGACTGATCCCCTCGCGCTCCCGTCTAATTGCCTCTTCAAATACCTCGGCATCAAAATGCGATGTCTTCCACCCGCGGGCGAACGGAGTGTTGGCCCTACTAGTCGCTTGCCGCCTCTCGTTGTTGTTTACACTATAACAGACCGCCTGGTGGTCGCTATTAGTGTAGCCATCGTCTACCCTCCAGTTCTTGATCAGTCCTGGGCTGGAGAACGTCACGTCGATGATCGACTCCGCGCCATTTCTGCTAAATGTACTTTTGTTCCCAACGTTGGCCAGATCTAGGTTGAGCTTTGCCAAAGCCTCCAACAAGATCTGGCCCCTCTGGTTCGTGAAGCGACTTCCCCACTCAACAGCCCAAGCGTTGAAGTCGCCCGCCACAACCAACGGCGTTAGGCCCGTTAGCTCCATGGATAGGAGATCGACCATCAGGGTGAACCTTTCGGTAGACCAACGTGGCGGAGCATAGCAACTGCAGCAGAACACTCCGTTCACCTTATCAACTACGTACCCTTCTTCTGAGGTTGAGACAACCTCCTGAACCGGGAACTTGTCCGTCGTACATATTGCCGCCATACTGGACTTATTCGCAACCCAGTTACCGTTTCCGGGAGGGATGCGGTAGGGGTCCGATATGATGGCGATTTCCGACAACGACTCAGTGGCTGCTTGGTGTAGCAGCTGCTGAGCCGCGAAGCAATGGTTCAGGTTCAGTTGCGTCACCCTTACGCCCGTGGTTTCGCAGCCGGCTTACCGGCTGGGCACCTGGGGCCTCCCATAAAGTGTTTGGCGTCCCGTTTCCCGGAACATACCATACACTTCGCTTTATGGCCTGCACCTCCACATCGCCTGCATAGTTGGCTCCTGTCGGTTACCGATCTTCCCTTGATTGTTCGTATTCCAGTCGGTACCACATGGAGGTAGGGATAGGGGGGTATATTTTATGCCAACTGAAGGAACAAACGATTCAAAAATATTTAGATATTTTTTTCATCTACAACTTTGCTGAAGAAACCAATTCTCTACAGTGCAAGACTTAAAAGTTAGATTTTGCAGTACCACTAGCGGCTGAGTTCTGAGCAACTCATTGTTATCCTTTGAAGTTAATTTTTTTTAAATAGTTTATTTGACACGGCACAATACAATTTATGTTTAACTGAGCCAAGTACATTTTTTTTAAATTCTAAATTAGCAGGGAAAAGAGGGAGGCCTTTTTTTATTCTCGCGGCCGACTACGAGCTAGTGGGGATTTAAGGTGAGAGGAGGGGTGTTACAATTTTGTTTTTAACTATTTTATATTACAGAATGTATTCATTTGTACGTGGCTAACCAGTGATGTTCTATTTGAGCAGTTTTGGTCTGAGGTGTCTGCGTAAACATAGAGATGCCGAGTCTTCGTTTTAGTGTCTCCAGCCGGGTGTATCATTCTCCTTCAGTTAGATAAAAGAAATCAAATTTTAATGCCAGCATTTTTTATAAACCCGTATAGCTGTGTCATGTACTGGAGATCACCGCTTCCCAGAATGTCTCTAACGGGTACGTTCGGTTGTTTTCCTCAGGCCCGAAGGGAATCTATAAGCTCAGACCTAACACCACAGTATTCGGTACACGACCAAACAACATGCTCGATGTCATGGTAGCCATCGCCACAAACGCAGTGATTACTGTCTACAAGCCCTATACGAAAGAGATGCGTGTTTAACGTATAGTGATTGGACATAAGTCTGGACATCACGCGAATGAAGTCCCGACCTACATCCAACCCTTTGAACCATGCTTTCGTCGATACCTTAGGAAAAATGGAATGTAGCCACCGTCCCAGTTCATCTGAGTTCCATGATGATTGCCAACTGTTGAGTGTTCTCTGACGCAAAATGCTATAAAATTCATCATAAGCAATTGGTCTTACATGAATATCGCCATCAATAGCACCCACCTTAGCTAAAGCGTCAGCCTTTTCATTGCCCGGAATAGAACAATGAGAAGGGACGCACGCTAAGGTAACCCGGTAATTTTTAACTGTTAAAGCACTTAAAAACCGCCTTATTTTCCCCAGGAAATACGGGGTGTGCTTCACAGTCTTCATCGATCGCAGAGCCTCAATGGCACTGAGACTGTCTGTGAAGATGAAGTAGTGGTCTATGGGCAGGGTTTCGATGATCCCAAGAGAGTACTGAATAGCAGCAAGTTCTGCGACGTACACGGAAGCAGGAGCATCGAGTTTGTAGGAGGCGGTAAAATTTTCGTGGAAAACACCGGAGCCAGTGGACTCATCTAGATTAGATCCGTCAGTATAAAACATTTTATCACAACTCACATGTTTAAACTTATTTGAAAAAATCTTAGGGATCTCTTGTGAGCGCCATTGATCCGGGATACCAATAATGTCATCTTTCATGGTGGTGTCGAAGAATATAGCAGTTTTAGAAGTATGGTGCGACATTGAAGGGAACGTATGAAGAAGGGTTAATATCTTGAGCCATGTAGTCAAAATATAAAGTCATAAATCTAGTTGGGATTGAAGGTCGACCAACCTCTCGAAATTTTCAATTACTAATGTGTTCATGACCGTACATCGGATTAGTAACCGGTAAGAGCGATTCCAAAAACGATGTTTCAACGGAAGAATACCCGCTAGCACTTCAAGACTCATCGTATGGGTCGACTGCATGCAACCCAAGGCAATACGCAAACAACGATATTGTATTCTCTCTAATTTTATAATGTGCGTGTTCGCGGCGGAGCGAAAGCAGAAACAGCCGTACTCAAGAACTGACAATATCGTTGTTTGGTATAACCTTAGAAGGTCTCCTGGGTGAGCACCCCACCAAGTTCCGGTAATCGTACGAAGAAAATTAATCCTCTGTTGGCATTTTTGTGTCAGATACCTAATATGACAAGCCCAGGTGCATTTAGAGTCGAACCAGACCCCGAGATATTTAGCGACTAAAACCTGAGTGATCGTTTTACCCGTTAGTAGGGGCTGCAGCTGAGCTGGGTTATGCTGCCTAGAAAAAACGACCAGCTCAGTTTTCTCCGGAGAGAATTCGATACCCAGCTTAAGCGCCCATTCAGACAAATTGTCTAAGGTATCTTGCAATGGTCCTTGCAGATCGCTAGCCTCGCTACCAGTAATGGATACAACGCTATCGTCTGAAAGTTGCCTTAGCGTGCATGAATTTGCAAGACATTCATCGATGTCATTGACGTAAAAATTATATAAGAGAGGACTTAAACATGAGCCCTGGGGGAGGCCCATGTAACTAATTCGGGAAGTTGTCGAATCGCCATGTGAGAAATACATATGCTTTTCTGACAACAAATTGAGCAAAAAGTTATTCAAATGAAAGTCCCTGAGAATGAAGTTTCGCGCTTAAAACTACTACAGAGACAGAGTCAAAAGCCCCCTTAATATCCATGAACGCAGAAGCCATTTGCTCTTTTCGAGCAAAGGCTAGTTGAATTTCAGTAGAAAGCAACGCTAGGCAATCGTTCGTCCCTTTGCCCCGGCGAAAGCCAAATTGAGTATCTGAAAGTAACCCGTTTGTTTCGACCCATTTGTCTAACGGTCAGAGGACCATTTTCTCCATTAATTTCCAGAGGCAAGAGAGCATCGCAATCGGCCTATATGAATTGTGATCAGTGGCAGGTTTCCCGGGTTTCCGATTAGCAATGACTTTTACCTCCCTCCAGTCATGCGGAACAATATTTAGCTCAAGAAACTTGTTGAACAAATTCAACAAGCGTCTTTTTGCAGAGTCGGGTAGATTCTTCAACAGGTTGAATTTTATTCTATCTAACCTTGGAACCTTATTGTTGCACGACAGGAGAGCCATTGAAAATTCCAACGTCGAAAATGGAGGCTCTTCCGTAGTTACTAATAACGCGTCGCGAAAGGTTTTCTGTTCCGGTACAGAGTCCGGACAGACCTTTTTGGCAAAATCGAGTATCCAGCGATCTGAATACTCCTCACTTTCATTCGAAACGTCACGGTTCCACATGCGCCTGGCGGTATCCCAAAGAGTGCTCATCGCTGTTTCCCTCGACAACGCGTTTACGAACCGCCGCCAGTACCCGCGTTTTTTCGCCTTTACTAAGCTCTTCATCTGCCTGCCCAGTGCCTCGTACTTTCGAAGTAGGTTGACAGTGCCGTACTCCCGGTAGTCCTTATACGCCGCGGACCTTCGTGCGTACAGCTCAGAGCACTCTTTGTCCCACCATTTGTTGGGAGGGCGCTGTCTAATCGTTACCCCGGGTTTCGGTTTCGTCTGAGCTTGAGTCGCGGCGTCGATTATCAAGCCAGCTAGGAACGCGTATTCTTCCTCCGGAGGAAGTTCCTCGTGAGTCTCGATAGATTGCGCTATAATAGACTCATAACACTTCCAATCAATATTACGTATAAGGTCGTAGGAAATATTGATTGGGTTCTGGGGAGTTGAACCATTAGCAATTGATATAACGATTGGAAGATGATCACTACCGTGGGGATCGTTGATTACTTTCCACTGGCAATCTAACGCTAGTGATGTCGAGCAGAGGGATAGGTCAAGCACGCTTTCACGTGCTGGAGGATTAGGTACACGTGTCGCTTCCCCAGTATTCAAAACTGTCATATTGGAGTCGTCGATCAAGTTACAGATTAAAGAAGATCGGTTGTCGTCGTACAGCGACCCCCATAGCGAACAGTGAGAGTTAAAATCTCCCAAAATCAAAAAAGGTGCGGGAAGCAATTCTGCTATATCAATAAGTGCTTCTGTTCAATCCGCGCGGATGGGGGAATATATAACTAAACAAGGCAAAGGTCTTTTCCATTCATATTCGTTTGAATGGCAACAACTTCAATATTCGAGATCGAGGGGAGGTCGATTCTGAAAAAAGAATAGCACTTTTTGATCCCTAAAAGTACCCCTCCACCGTGTGAGTCTCGATCTCGACGAATGATGTTGAAATCGTGGAAATTAAGTTGGTCATTTGAATTGAGAGAAGTTTCACAGAGCGCAAACGCATCACAATTGTATGTGTTTATCAAATGTGAAAATAAATCGAATTTGGGGATGATACTTCTGCAGTTCCACTGTAACACAGTGACAAAATTTCTAACCTCTTTCGACGTATTAGTCATCGGAAGATACGATAGCTGAAATGAGGGGCCAAGTTGCTGTGAGTTGCTTCAAATAGGTTTTCACTGTGGGGAGAAGGGCAAGAAGAATGTTTTGAAGGGGATCTGGTATGTTGAATGTTTTAAATATCCAGTCCACAATATCAGAGAATTTTATGAACCCTGTTTCTGTTATGTCTTCTGATCGAGAAATGGGTGCACGAGGGGTTTTTGGTGTCCCAGGAAGCGGTGGGTACTCCTGGTTTGATTTGAAATTAAAACCGGGGGGCACTTGCTTCGGATTTTCTTCACCGCTTCCTTATTGTTGTCTTATTGGTCATTCCGCTAGGGGTTATCTTACGACCTTTGCGAGAAAGATTAGGAGAGTTGAGCATTCTCCTCTTCCTAGATCCCTCTGGCAAGGCATAAGAACACCCTTCGACGGGATCGTCAGATGTACCCTCATCGGTTGGCAAGAAGGAAAAGATGTTTCCTGTCGAGGGTGGCTCAGCCCTCTTAAGCATTTCTGCAAAAGAGCGCTTTGATCGTTCCTTAAGGGAACGCTTAATTTTTTCCTCGCGCTGTTTGTACGCGGGACACGCCGAAAGGTCATGCCGAGTTCCCTCGCAGTAAAGACACTTTTCAGTATCCTCACTGCAAGCGGTCTCAGCATGATTGCCTCCGCACTTGCTGCAGCGTGCCTTGTTGCAGCAGTAGGTGGCTGTATGACCTAACTGCTTGCAGTTTTGGAAATGCATGACCCGCGGTACGAACAGGCGTACAGGCAGACGAACCCTGTCCAAAGAGATGTAGTTCGGCAGTGCGGATCCGGCGAATGTTACACGGAAGGAATCAGAAGGGAGGAATTTCTTCTTCCCTTCTTCAGTGAATACTGAATGCAATTGCTTGACATCCAGTATCTTTACATCTTGAATCAGGGGGTTCTTGAAACAGCCAACCCCGTGACGCAAAATGTCATCGACCGTGAGGCTTCCTGCGGTAACCACACCGTCGATCTCCACGTCCTTGGCAGGGATGTACACGCGGTACTCTCTCGTGAAGAGCTCGTAGCTAGCAATTGCGTTTGCTTGCTGCAAGCTACTCACGACAACTCGCAGTTTGTTCGGTCTAACCTTTGTAATTTCGGTTACGTCCGAAAACTGTTTTGCCAGGCCCTTGCCTATTTGTATAATGTTAAGAGGCTTCTTTACTGCCGCTCATGGCAAGTCCGTCCCAATTGCATTTTTGTCAATTTTGAGTTTATTTATGGAATCAATTCCTTTTCATGTCTACTTTCGATAGAACAAATATTTTTGAATACTTCGTTCTGAGGAACTATGAAAAAAATAGCAAGTCGGTTTGTCCCATAGCTAAAGTGATCGCAAGTCGGTCCCATTGCAAAAATCTTCGCAATTTAACCCCACAGCCAATAATGATTATGAAGAATGTGATATTTACCACAACTTATGGTCTTCAGGTTTAGAATTGGATGTACCAAGTGATATTCGATAGGAGGTTTGATTGAATTTTACACGTTCTACATCGTGTGGCTCTAGCTGATAGTACAATGTTTTCTTCAAGACAAAGTTTCCACCAGTAGCTTCTTTCAGCTGTTGGTTGTTGACAATGAACGCTTCAGGTGTGTCACTGTATTGTTAGTTAAAGCATTCTTGAGTAAATACTACTTTTCGTATTTTATCCGTATTTTATGTAAAGACGTGGGCCAGAATTGTAACATTATTGTCATGAATTTTGTTTTGAAGAATTTGTTAGTTATATCAAATACTTCGGTACGCTACTTAACTGATTTTTAACGGAGCAAACATTTTCCTAAGCTATATTTGTTTTTTCATATTTGCTTCCACTGCTACGTCGAAGCTGTCCGCCGTCACGAACGTGTGACCGCTCTCAGGAAAATTTAGAATAAGTTACCTACACTGATTTCGAATTTATCAGCAGTATCAAATGTAAAAACAAAATCTAATTTTATTCTGAGTGGCGCAGTTGGTACATTATGTTATGCTTCTCACAAAAAACTTGTTTAATAAGGCACGAGAGAAGGTCATTTATGAATTGACCAGCGGTGGATTCATTCCAAACGCAAGCTATAGCACCGCCATTGATTTGCAGTAGTTTGTTTTTCATCACCGGTCGTAGCCGGCTATGGGACTGACTTGCTAACATTCTGGCTACGTACCGTAAAAGTAATCGCATGTGAGTCCCAGCTTATGATTTTCAACAAATTTTAGTCAAATTTCGGTGTTTATACAAGTTTTATGATGTAAAAGTGTTAGATTGTCATTGCAGTACTAAATTCTGTTGATGGTCTTGATTGAAAAAGCATTTGAGTGCCAAATTTCACCCAAAGCGTTACGATTTTCAATTGCTGTTTTCTCGTCAGCACCAAAACGCAAATGGGACGGACTTGCTATGAGCGTCAGTTTATGGGCCTAAAGAAAACTACGAACGGACCTTTCGAAGCATCTGGGTAAGCTTTAACCCGTGTTGCCGGTACCCTTGGTACGGGGCTAGGTAGCGGGGAAGGTAGAGGGGAATTGATGGGGGAGATCTCAATCTCTTCCCCATTTGTTTCCACATCCAGGAATAGTTGCACCTGCATGTCGTCCATTTTGCGGGAGCGTTACGCTCTACCGCACACAAACGAAAAATATTCGAATGTGGGGGGGGGGGTGGGGGGATCAAGTAGTTGATATTAAATTTTAAAAACAATTTTTCAAACTACAATGGATCAAAATAAAAAAAAAGACTGTAATACTAATACTAATAACAATAGTAATAATAGTAATAATAATAATAATAATTATAACAATAATAATAATAATAACAATAATAACAATAATAATAATAATAATAACAATAATAATATTAATAATAATGATTAAAATTCTAAAGTGAATACTTCACCGAACGTCTAAGTCACGACCTCACGGCTGATAGTTGGATTAATCGAGTGTCTCTGCCAGGGGGAATCTATCTGTCAAATATCGTGAAACCGTGACCAACACATTTGGCAACAAGGCGTCTGTATGTTTTGGTTTTTTTTTGTTTGATCGAAGTAAAATGGAACGTTCTCTTTCAACAAAACTCGAGAAATCGCGGAAAACTTTTATCAATAATGCGTTCCGTAGTAAAATTTTGGAACAGCAACAAGTTTTTAACGAAAATTGGTGATGTTTTATCGTCACATTGATAATTTATCAAACGTCATGGACCAACAAACTTCATGGACCAGAGTTGATCTGCGATAACGCACCCATATATGAAATTTGACAGCGGTAAATCCCCCCTGGTCTCCACAGAACAAAAAATGACGATCCAGCTTCGTGTTGTGACACAGTGGCCGTATCTTACATTCGACCTTGTAGATGCCACTTGTAGTTAACTTCCACTCGCTCGATCGTATGGTGGTCCGTGCTGCTAGCGGGGTAACAGCGGTGCGGGAGAATTATTCTTGCTGATATATCAGCTGCGTATCAGATCACTGGCGGGGTAGCCTGCCCCTACCAGTGTGCAGAAGATGTTTCTGCCGATAAACTGCAGGCTATTGTTATCGCGCAGCACAAGAACTGATCGACAAAAAAAAAACACCCGTACGATAACTCGTGTATTGTTATTTTGCGAACTCAAACGGAGATGAACAATTTGCGTCTATTCGAGACGAAAGCAAAACAACGAATGTCCTTTGAAGTTATTCATGTACTAAATTTTTTCTGAAGATAGTATGACAAAAAATGAGTATTTGTAGAGTAAATGAAAAATGCTCACGTTTTTTAGCTCTCGAACCACTGTGGGGTGCTGTAATATTCGAACTGGGTGTTGCAATACTCTGTGAAGCGATTCCAATTTTATGGTGGGCAGCGTAAAGGCGACTTAACGAAGTCGTCAAATACCCTAGTTACTTACGAGAGCGACAGAGAGATTAGAATTTCCAACTTTTCGATACCGTTTCGATGATATGATGAGACTTCGACTTTAGGGTGAAACTGGACGGCGGCTTTTTCTCATACAAATACGTATTTTTTTCGAAAGCGATAGAGAGACAAGAATTTCCAAATTCCGGATACCGTTTCGATGGTACGATGTTACTTCAACTTGACAGTGGAACTGGATGGCGTTTTTTATACGATTTTGAGGTTAGGTATCTTTTCACTTGACGATGTGGAGCGTAAAAATCTCAGCTATCACCTAATAAATATCGCTCGAATTGCTACTCTTGCATGAGTCAGCGGTGCAAATAATCGATCAAAGTTTCATACACGTAATTTTAATATTTTCCGATTAAATTATCTTGCAAAATTTAGACAAAATTTAAGCACGGAGTTTCACCGTAAATAGCCTTTTAATTCGGTAATCATTTCTTAATAAGTGCTGAAACTTTCTATCGTCCTATTAAGGTATGAGGACAGACACTAAAAAATTGGGTGAATGAGGAAGCAGTTCAAAGCTGAATTCATACAATTTCGCCATTATTTTTACCGATTTATGACACGGTGCGTTGCCTTAAATAAAACTTTTTTGACATAAAGCTTTTTTTGAGATTAAATTCTTAAATTGCTTTAACGCTCTGGTGTAGTGATTGTTGAGATTTTCGATGAATATTATTCTTTTCACACCGAATAGCAGATGTTGGTAAATTTGTGGGCACTTACATCCTGAAAAACTTAATTAGATTGAAAATCACCTACAGCGCTCCAGCTTCGTACATCGTTCAGAAGAAATGCTGATAGAAATATAATTTACTATCGTAAACCCATGATTTATTTGCACACACACGTTATAAAACTCTTACCTCGTATTGATATAGAAATGTGCTAATTAATTTTCACATCACATTATCAATCAACAATAGAATGGAAACAGATTGCCAAAAAGTAAGTCACGAATCTAAATTAGGCCTGAGCGGCGAATGCATAAAATAATTCATCCTGGTACACATCTGCAACGCAGAGCACGTTGTTTATGAGACCCTATTAATATAGTTTAAGGACATATTTATAAAATATATTTGACAATTAATTCTAAAACAAGCATTTCATAGCGAAATTCGCATAAAATTGTATATCAGAATACAAGTAAATTTGTTGACTGCTGACTGGTTGATTATTGTTTTTGCATTGTATGTCATGATTTTGAAATTTTTTTGACAAATTCTGATACAAACAGTTTGACTTTTAAAAATATAAGGATTTTTTAAATTGACAGTACACAGAAGCTAAACATCCCTAGGTAGCAAGAAAGGTGTGTTGCATCGAAGAGTAGCGATAAACTTATTAATGTTATGCAGTATTAGCGTCATTGTCGCCAGTCGATATATTTGTTTTTACTTGGAACCACATTCTAAAATTAATCGCATTTTTTCATATGAAAACGAGTTCACTGGTGAGAGGTAGTGTGCAATCTTAAAGCAGCCATAAAAACCGACATTATATAATACCGATAACATCAAAATTAGTACAAAATGTATACATATGCCCGAGATACTGTTTACTCTGGACGACGATAACGATTTTGGTATGTTAATAAATGGTACAGTCCATATTATCCGTTCACATCGGCTAACTGTGGGAGAAGTATCTTCAAAATCTCGACGAACTTTGGGTTTGTGAACGTTTCTCGTCGTGCTCGTCTGGCTTGGTCACTGTCATCGAGCATATTTTCCGGCGTGGCTAGCTCCGGTCGTTCCATTATCAACGCCGGTACTATGCAAGTGGTTACGATTACAGCTAAAAAAGTGAAGATATAAGTGCAAAGCTGGGTACAATGTAGAACAGTTGACATTGCACTGTCATGTTAATTAGCGTGCCGCAGTGTTGTGGACTTTTTTTTTTACTTACCATGGTCACGCTTTTTTATCATCTCTTGTTGGATTGTGTTCAGCGTCGGTACCTTCAAGTCGTAGTTTAGCATTTTCAAGGTCACTTGCAGCTCGTTAACGTAGATTTCGATTAATTCACCAAAACCGTTCCGCTGAACGTCATTATTGGCGGACGAATAGAGAAAATGGTTCAAATCAACGCCGGGTGAGCCAAAAAAACACTCCTGATAGTCGATCTAAACGAGAGAATCAACTGCTCTTTGAACATGCTGAAAGTTTTATTGGTTTTTTGTACTAACTAGCAAAACGTCCTGGACGAATCCTTGTGGGTCGTATCGCCAGAGTGCGTTATTCTGCCATAGATCTCCGTGGTTCAATACGTTAAATTCTTCATCCTCTCGTGAAAATGTACTACATTCACGTTCCGTCATGGTCTTAGCGAAATCACAGAGGAAGTCTCTATAGTATGTTAGATCCGGTACGGTTTCAGTCAGCAATATACATTCAGCGATACAATTCATATAGTACAAACGGATCGCATTTGTGGGATCCAGAAATCCACTACCCATGTGTAAATGGAAGAGCTCTCGTTTCTAAACAAAGCACAGAATTTGATTTGAACTAATTAAACACTCTACCAAAAATTATCTGACTGACCTTTCGACCCAAGACAGCTGTCGCCGCGTGGAATTTTGCTATCTTTTTTATAAGCAGTACACAGTGGTTCATATCCAAACGAGCCTTTCGATCAGGCTGTGAGTACCCTTTCAGGGCTAAGTCTTCTAGGACAAGTGCATCCTGATCTTCGTAGATCAACCTTGGTCCAAAACTGCAAAAGTCACCTGAACCTGCGAGAAGATCGTCGATTTCGCGCATAATCGGCCCATAAATGTCTTTTTCGATTCGAAGTACGTACTGGACATTTCTGGCTAGCTCCGGATTGGACAAACCTGTTTTCAAAATCAACGAAGTCGTACTCCACTCATCGTTGTCGCGTCTGCAGTATGTTATCCTAGCACGTATAATTGAGTTCATAAAATTTTGGCCCTCTGGCGATCCGTCTTCGATGGAAAAGCTTACAACTACGACCTCTGTGCCAAAGTATTGTTCGAGAATCCGCGCGAAATAGTCACCACTGATCCAGCTGCGTGTCCCTGAAGATTCAAAGCTTTCGAGTGTCGACATTTGTTTTTTGGAACACGACAGATCAAGCACGTAACTATCAAACGGTTTGAAAGTAAGTTATTAATCGCGCGCCGTGGTAGCACTCTGTGTCTGTAGCCTATACGGTCCGGTGTTGAACCTTAACTGATTATTATTATTGTGCCGGTTGGGAAAAAATAACAACGTGACGATGCGCGTACGCCATTCCACAGTGGTTCACACCGATGGAAAAAAATCGCTTCTAGCGACTAATGAATACGTATAAACCAAGCCTATGATGCATTGACATCGTCGTCAGTGTGCGAGTTATTCTTATTCTTCGCACATTTGCAAACAGACCTCCATGGTAGGTGAATAACGAAGATCACAAAAGAGCACCATATAAAAAAAATCGTTACTGGTGCACTCTCTCCGCCTTCCTTCTTACGATGTACTTTTCATCGTGGGAGCACGCAATATATGTTATTCTCTATGTGCACAGCCAGAGTTGCCAATGTTCAGTTTAAACTGGATTCTTCCAGCTTTTTTCAAGTGATCCAGTCAAACAGTTTATTCCCAAAATCTTCCAGTTTTTTTGTATATCTGCCAGTTTTATCCAGATTTTCTGGACACTCAAGCTCCGACTGGTTTGGAAATATTTTTAGAACGTAGATTTTGTGGATTTCTTAACAGTATTTTCAGTATTGTATCTTCTCGCACGAAACACAGCCAAAATAAAAATCGTATTGCATGGTTGAGATGAAAAAGGCAAGTAATCTCAGCTTTATTCTAAAACTAAAAAATTGGTTTTATCAGATCATGAAGAAAAAAAATTAATTGCAATGATGGGTTAATGTTATATAAAAATAAAAACAATCCGTCTCAAAGATATTATATAAAGGCGACATTCTCCAAATTTATTTCAGTGGCGTAGCAGTTTCAAAGTGGTCCCCGTGGCTCTGTGGTTAGCGATGTCGGTCGGCTAGCTTTCCCACACGATTGTGATATCGGGTTCGATTCCCGATCGAGTCGAGGATCTTTTCGAGCTGGAAATTTTTTTGACTCAGCACTGGGGCACGGTGTATCGTTGTACTTATACTACACATGCAAAATGTGCCAAAAAAAAAATATCGATAACGAATTCTCTCAACTAATCTAGTTGATCGAGACCGCTATTAGCCCCAAGGCTAAGCGTGCGATATTGTTTTGTTTAGCAGTTTCAAAATTGTTCGAATAATTAGATACCTAGGGATAGCGATCTCAGAGATAATTGAAATTTAAACTTCACAGATGTAACGTAAGAAAACGTTGCATCAGTTCTTTTGTTCAAAGTTAAAGTAAATGAATAGAACATCATTTTCGTGATTTTGCGATGAACTAGTTGCGCAATTTGTAATTTTGCTCCTGTAAATGAAGTTCTTCAGTCTACAATTTCAAACCTTCCAGTTGGTCTCGAGGTACGATACTGGCCTAACCAGCCAGTCGTCGTAGGTTCGACTCTCGGCTCGGCAGAGACTGTTAGTGTCAATATTATCGTAGCGCTAGCCCCGCAATTGTCCTGTACATCCAACAGTTGGCTGCGAAGTCTGTGTATAATAAACAGAAGGTCAAGTTCCGATTCGGAATGTAGTACCAAGGCTTTGCCTTTTTGCAGTTTACAATTTCAACAAAATGCAAACCCGAAGTTGCTGTATTTAAAACTTATATTGGATTCAATAACCATCACAGAAAAGCTCCCTGACAATTTATTTTTTAGGTATTTGGCAAATTTATTTGGAATCCAGTTTTTTCAAGTTTTTTCTTCAGCATTCTTCCAGTTCAATTAAAAATTTTATTGGCAACTCTGTGCACAGCTGAGAATATAAAGTTAGTCGCGTTATGAACAAGTAATGAATAAGAGAAATTGGATCGTAAATATTTACTCAATGATGGGGATTTTTTTTCAAGAAAGAGAGTTCGTGTTTTCCAAGGGAATGGTATGGTAGCTTTCAAGCGTTACGAACATCTATTTCTGTACCGTTTGTCCCAAAACTACTTTTTCTGCTGTCACAGTTTGCTTCACTTTGCTTTGGGACACAATTAATGTACTAAATATCACTTAGAATATCACATACCATGTGAAAACCTTAAGAAATTGCTCACAACTGTCTGATATGCTATTAATGATTGCAGTCAACATTTAGCCGGTTTGCCCGAATCAACATAAGATAAGGGTAAACTGCCCATTTTTCGGGTGCCAGTGCCAGTGATGTTGGTAACGCGTCAAATGTATGGTAGCTGACAGCGATGCCATTCCCGTGGTGTTTTCCTACTCTCACTCAACTCAACGGGGTTTTTTTGGTGGTAGCTGGTAGGTGCAAGCGCAAGTGCAAATTGCTAGTTGGTTAGAAGCTTTTGTCGGTATAAGGCGTCAAGATGGACAAAGGGCTAAGAAAAAATAATGTATCCGAAAAAGTTCGGCAAATGTTTGTGGCGGAGAATGGCAATTTCCGATGCACGGCGGTGGAAAATTGTAGCTATCGGCCAAAAGTCATTAACGTTACGAACTGCCATCGTAACTTTTTCTCTCTCAGTTTGCCATGATCAGACAACAAATATTTAGCTAACCGTTTATAGTGTTTACATAACAAAAAATAAGATTTCGGAAATATTAACTTAAACAACTTTTTTAACAATTTTAAATTTTGTGTATTGATAATGTAAAGCAATGCCTTGGTGCTACATTCCGTCTTGAAATTTGAACTTCTGTTTGTTATACACAGACTTCGCAGCCAACTGTTGAGTGTACAGGACAATTGCGGGGCTAGAGCTACGATCCTTCTGACACTATTAGTTTTCCCCGAGCTGGAAAGAGAGAGAGAGACTTTTTTATTTCAAATGAAGTTGTTCCTTGATCATTGACAAAATTGATTTTTTTGACGTAGAATACGTCTTACGGCAACATATATAGGGGTTCAACTTCAATACAGGGATCCAATTTCGAAAACCGAAAACATGGAGAGCGTCACGAAAATTGTCCAATTTCAAACGTTCTAAACTCAGTCAGTTTTCAACCGATTTCCGTCATTTTTGCAGCAATCGATTGGAAAATCATTTAAGCAACCGTTCAAATGCAGAAAATTGTAATCTGACTGTTCGAACTATTGTACTACTGAAAATTGTTGAACCTTGTCGAAACGTAAATGTCGACCTTTGATTGGTTGCTTGCTGCCTTTCCCTAAAAAGGACGACAGAATAGAGTACCTAGTTAGCCAGGAATGCACTCGTTGGGCTATATAAGAGACTGCTTCTCCTCAAGCAATCTCAGTTTACTAGCAGCAGGCAGTAGCGGCGGACAGTAGCAGCTATGGCAGTGGGCAAACGCGGCGTGGAGCAGCAGCGGGCAACAGCGGCGGCGGTAGTGGTTAGCTGCAGAACCTAACTTTTTCAGTTCGGCTCCCTTTTGATCTGAGTTGGACCCCACCAGTGGTAATTCAATTCAGATATCGTTGGGTGAATACAGCCAGAAATTAAATGAGACTCGCACCGCCAGGTGGTGTTGAGAAGCCACCATCTTCCAGGGTGTATATATAGGGTGTGTGCACATATATAACGTGTGTGAATGTTTATAGCGTGTGTCGCTAGCGTGCTTGGCTAGCTATATAGCGCGTGCATGTCTATAGCGTGCGTGGCTTGCGTGTGCATGGTTATATAGTTTCTGTGCTTGTCTATAGCGTGTCTGTGCATGTCTATAGCATGTCTGTGCATGTTTATAGCGTGCGTGGCTAGCTATATAGCGTGTGTGCATATTTACAGCGTGCGTGGCTAGCTATATAGCGTGCGTGACTAGCAGTATAGCGATAAAAATTATCATATATAGTTTCAAATAAATCATCTCATGTTGATTTTACACAGTAAATCATTCAGAACTAAATAAAAAATTTGCCATGTCAAAAAACAATATTCAGTTGTCAATAAATGGCATTGACAAACATTATTAACTTCTTTTGACTTCAGCTAAGCCTCAAAGTTTACTGAGTGTATTTTAACATTTATTTGAAGAATGTTTGCGCCAGTGAACCTGAATCACATAATTTTTCGCTCAAGTCCTACTATTTGCAGCGATCAGTTTTAAAATTATCTACGCTACTGCAAACTGCAGAAAATTGTTCGTATTAAACCTAGGTTACCGGGAATGCACTATTGGCCCTCATCGTAGCCACTGCCTAAATTAAGCTTTCTCAGTGCAACTTGATACAAAAGACAGCCACAAAACAATACAATTTCATTCTTGTTTTGGATATGGCGTCAAGTGAAACTGCTTAGCTGCACATAGCTTCTGCTGTTGTTCTTTGTCGTTACCGGTGCCGTCTTAAGGTAAACGTCATCTGGAACAGAGAGACCATTAAATTGATTAACCCCATTGAGTGTATTCCCAAACCTATTGCAAGAAATACATTGACTTAAGACAGGCTGTCGTATTCTAGGTTAACTCTGCGGTCGTAAACAACCTAATAAACAACCTCTTCAACTTTTTCACGATGGGTAATTCCTTACGTATAATTAGTTGGTGTTAAGTCAGATTAACATTTTAATATAAACAAATTCTAGATTTACTACTCTTTGAATTTCGGAGTTTTCAAGCTTTTGTGCAATTTTGATGTTACGGGCCCGTTTGATTTATCACTAACAGCATGTTTCTCCTACTTGACCCATTATGGCCAAACAACATCTGTCGTTACAAACCCAACCAACTTTTCAGAAACAAACCCCCTGTGGTCAATGAAAGCAAATAAAAATGTTACCAAAATCGAACCATCGAACCGCACTGTGTCAACAGGTTGTGTTACAACTGATTCAATTGTGACGTACGGAGAACTTACAAAACAAATTTCTTCTAAATATGTATTAAGAATTTTTTCCTTACTGTTACAAGTGTATACAAATTTTAATAACAGTTCGAATATTTACAAAACAAATAAAAACAAAGGTTCAAACTGTAACTGTTTTCAGTACAGAGCATATAGCTCTGAAACTAACCTTATAATCGTTGTGGCAATGCTTTTCGGTCGAAGGGCTGTGGAATGAGCGCGAAGCCTTTTAAGACCACTATTGTTGGCCCTAACTAGCCGTAACATTCGACTAATTGAAATCAGACCAATCAGGAAAAGAGCTTCGATGAGCTTTTTATCATACCAATTGTTTCTCCTCTATGTTTTTCGAACTGCTGTGAAAGATAGAGAAAGTTTTAATGATTTGCAAAACATTGCAGATTTGATCAGGTATTAATTAGGCATTAGACGTAAAAGACACTTGCCATATTTTGTTTGGATTTAAGTTGCATAACATTTTTACTAGGGTAAATATGTTTGTTAAATTAGCCGTTACAAATTTGATCTGTAAATACTTTATGTCATTTGTACTCAGAAATATAGAAAATTGAAAAGGAAGGGAAAAAAAGATCTGAGTTGTTATGCTTATATTCCAAGTTCCTTGTTGAATTTAGTATGAATAAACAAGTCCAGTGATAATAAAAATGTCGTTGCCAGCATATGTTTAATAAGAATGATAATTCTACAAACCTCTACAAATTTTTGCTAAAGATTTTGCTAAAGAAGCCTTATTTTACCTCTCGGTGTAATTTCTGTACTTCTGTACAAATATATTCGGTTCAACACAATTGGCATACAGCACTAAAACCTGAAAATCGCAGCACTGAAACGTGAAAATGCAGTATCAAAGTCTGCAATAATGCATCCAAAACCAGTTCAAAAGCAAGTCAAGCATTATTCAAAGATTTTCAAAACTCCATCCCCTCTCACTCTTCCATAACGCTACTACCCAAATTAGTATGAGGAAAATATTCCATTCGCTAATCATAACAAAAACTAGTGAGTAATGTCATTGACGAAATCGCAACGCAATACAACAAACGTATGATTTCTCGGTAACAAACATAGCACATTTTGGTATCTGTTTGGCTGCTATAGAAAACCTGCTGAAAAAAATACCATCCGAACTACTTACTCTCCCTCCCATCATTACCGCACCGCATCATCGCTGCTGCGTCACTGCGATGCGAGATGCAATTGGCGTTGACGGTGTTGCTGATATTTGTTTGGTTTCTGCGTGCGAAAAAGAAAGAAGGAAATATTTTTGCTTTTGTCATCACGCACATTTTGACAATTACATACGAGAGTTCACGTAGGTGCGAACAGCCTTCGAAATCTCTTTCAACGCGAATAAACCGAATCCAACCAACATTTATGGGACTCTCAATTATTCTTTTGCTATCGTTTTTTTCCTACGATGCGCCACGTACGAAGAGAGAATTACAACGGAGCAACGCGCATCACTCTATTCTCAGAGTTGTATGTAGTCAACTGTTGTATTTGTCATCTCCGAGTGACCAAGGCACCAACATTTTATTACGTATTGATAGGATACAATTTTAGTCATGAACTGTGCACTTCATGATGTGCACAACTCAAGATGAAAAAACAATCAGCTCAAAATCATTTCATTTCCTTCACTGTGGTTCATACGCGTTTGTATGTTTTCGTGCGCTTTCTAGGGGTGTGCATTTTAGACAATTTGGTTGCAGTTTGGAAGATAAGACGGGGCAGCAAGTATAGCAGTAAAAGAGTCATCTCAAAGAACTGGTGCTGTACGAAATATTTCGGAGCTTGTTAATTGAATCTGTTTGCGACATAATCTATTCCATACATATAAGGTGCTCGTAACTCGCGACGGTTTCTAGTATAACCAGTCGAACGCATTATTTGGCAGCGGTTGATGTCGTGCACATTAGCAGTTGCGCAAATATAGCTCAATTTGAATTCAATCTTGTACGCAGTGAATGGACTTCCTATGTATGTTCCTTTTTATAATAAAATTATGAATTACCTATTGTGTGCGACTCAAAGGCTGGAACCAAATACAATTTAATTTCAATGGATTAACACAGTCAGAGAATCCACAACAGGTGACTTGGAAAAATATTAATAGCAGTTGCAACCTTGCTTCAACTGAAACTTTCAATTAAGCGTTTTCTATACATTTACAAGTATTTTTCCTTTCTTATAAAACAAAGATTATAAAATCGGAGGCCTTGATAACTGAGTATGGTGTACCAATCAACTTAATTTGACGGGTTGAGTAAATGCTGTATGCGTGTACGTACATGAAAATAAAAGAATTTTGAGAATATTGAAGAGAGCTGTAGGTTAAGAGAGAGAGAGAGAGGAAGAGAGAGTAACCTAATCAATGACTATCATGTAGTAAAGATATGAGTGAGGAAAAATTTAAGAGAGAGAACAACGTAAACGATTAAGTGTTTTCCTGCTATCATTATCGATACCGCTGGCCATGCAACGCACCTGCTGGTTAAATAAACCATTGCATAGTTTAGTTAATGATCAGCTCAAGAACAACGTTCGAATTGTTGCTTATCTTAAAAAAAAATCCAAGCAAATTTTAGCATGGCCGTGTCGTAAATTTTAGCTTAATTGTGCCGTATGGTCACCAAACTCCGATCCCAGAGACAGACAGACATACGATGCAATCGTCTATGCAATGGACGGTATTTTCAATATATTTTCCTGATATTTCTTTGCTGGAATACAGTGTTGATACTAGACACCTTGTTTCCAATGCCACCCTTCCTCCTTGGCTACGCCACCGTGCCGAATAGTGATAGATCCCTATCACAGATTCTGTTTTTTCTTTGATGCATGTCAATAGCCTATTTTATTAACCCCATAACAGTTTTCTGTTGTTTTCGATCGCTTGCCTCACCGTGACTCCACTTTTACAAAATTTTCTGCAGTTTTAAAAAAGTTCTTCATTTTTTTTTGTTGTTGCCTTTATCGTTTTCTACTGAATTTGTATTTTATCAATAATCGCCGGGAGTTTATTTGAATATTTAATTGGAAGTTTTGAGATTAGTGCCTTGTATAAAAGTCCAGAAAATTTACCCAATTATATTACACAGGTGTGGCCCTAAAGCTAAAACTGAAAAAAAATTAATCCACCTAGCGGTCAGACCAAGCCTTTTTCATTCGTACTTATTATTTGTTAAAATAGACTTACACGAACACTTCATTTTAGAAAAAATACCTCTTGATAATATTCGCTGGATTTATTTATCACTCTAAAATAACAAATCATTGTTAGCAGTGAAACCATACCGAATATTTAAACATAATCTTCAAACATATATGAACATACATTAACACAGGCGAATAACATGAAATAAATATGTTTCAAATATATGACGCGATTTTTTTTTGATCGTGGTATAATCGAAACGTCACTGTACTCATATATAGGTTGGACTCGATTATATGTAGACTCGATATATCATTCGTTGAAATATAATTTTTAATTCGATTGTTTATCGTAAATTTTTTTTCTATATCGAATATGACTGGCTTTTCATAACCTTTGAACCACGTGTACAATCATAATAATTCGTCAGTTAACCCTCAACTAGCCCGTTCATTTGAAATCAGTATTGTTCAAATCGGTTGTGTAGTTTCTAAGATAATGAAGCTTCGTGATTTTTACATTTTGATCCATTACAGACCAAGTTAAAGTCCGATTACAGTAAAATTTAATAGGGTGTTATGAGGAAGCTAGACCTTTCATTTGAAACTAATTTTGTGGAAATCGGTTCAACATTCTCTGAGAAAATTGAGTGAGTTTGAGTAGTCTTTGAAATATTTTTTTTTTCCATAGCTGGATTTCACATTTTAAACACAACAGGCAAAGTCCGATTGCAGAAAAAATCAATAAGGTATCATGGGGCAACTGGACCTTCCATATGACACTGATTTTATGAAAATCGGTCCAGTCGTCTCTGAGAAACATGAGTGAGATTCAATAGTCTCCAGAACACGCTTCTGTCCATAGCTTTTGAACTACAAGTCCAATCTTTATAAAATTCAAAAGTTAAGGGTTTTTCAGGTAGCCCGTTTATTTCAAACCATTTTTGTTCAAATCGGTTATGAGGTTTCTGATATAATGAAGTTTCATAATTTTTACATTTTGATACATAACAGATAAGATTATAATAAAATTCGATAGAGTCTTATGAGGCAACTAGAACATTCATTTGCATTATTGGTTTCATGAAAATCGGTCTAGCCATCTCTGAGCAAATCGAGTGAGATTAGGAGACCGTTACATACATACATACACACACATATACACACACATACAGAAAATGCTCAGCTCGTCAAACTAAGTCGACTTATATACGACATTCGACCCTTTGGAGCACTTTTATACCTTTGGTTTTGCAGTGATTACTATACCTTTCTAGGAGAAAGGCAAAAATCAATAGAGTCTTATGGCGCAACTAGACCTTTCATATGATACTGATTTTATGAAAACTGGATCAGCCATCTCTGAGAAATATGAATAAGATTAAATAGTCTCCAGAACACATCTCTTATCATAACTTTTCAACCACATGTCCAATCTTTATAAAATTCGAATATTGAGGGGTTTTTAGGTAACCCGTTAATTTAGAAACAATTTTGTTAAAATCGATTGTGTAGTTCCTGGGATAATGAGTTTTCGTTATTTCCACGTTTTGATACATAACATATAAACTAAAAATCCGATTACAATATAATTTAACCCACTAGTACCAAAATTAATTTTTAGACGGACTTCGAAAAAATCACTATAAAGCCTTATAAACATTTTTTAAGTCCTTATTGAAGCTTTTTAGAGGTTTGACTGTCTAGAGGCGGCACTGGGCACTAGAGGGTTAATAGGGTTTTATGAGGCAACTAGACCTTTCATTTGAAAATATTTTTTCGAAAATCGGTCCAGTCATCTCTGAGAAAATCGAGAGAGGTTGAAAATTTGCACATACACACATACAGAAAATGCTCAGCTCATGGAATTGAGTCGAGCGATATATGCCATTCGAGCGTTTGGAGCACTTTTATACCTTCGGTTTTGCCAGTGATAGTAATACCTTCCTTGAAGAAAGGCAAGAATCAGTGTATGATATAAACTCATCGGAAAACATTTATATTTATAACTTTTGGACCACATGTTTATCCATTGTAAAAATCATCGATGGTTTTGAAGACAGCATGTTCATTTGATACCTGTTTTGTTCCAATCGGTTGTGTATATGGTCGGTGTTAAGTCAGACCGGACCATATCACAAAATTGGAAAAAACGAGATAACGACAGTATTGGATAAAGATTTTCTTAAGCTACATCACACAACAAGCAGACTTTATTTATCTCTAAAACAGCAGAAATAACAGCATGATTTTTGTCTGCATGACCAATGAAAAGCGATTACAGTGTTCAGTCAGAATGGACCAAGTGTTTATTTTCAAGGAGACTGGCTTCGGTCAGCTATTGATAAAAGCGAACGAACGGAAGAATTTTCAAGCGTTTTTCCGGATTTCTTTGTATCAGAGAACTCTCACTCACCCCCCATCGAAATCTGTAAAGTTTCAAGTACTGCTGTGGTTTTGAATGTGTTTTTGGACCGTTTATTGCTGTCACTAACATGACCTGATATCATGCCTTATAGTGTGCAGACAAAGTGAACCATGTGTTAAGCAGAAAAAAGTTTAAATTATCGGAATTTACAGCATCGGTTTGAAGTCAACATAAATGAATTTCAACACTATCAGGCAACTTATCGGAATGCTTCTTTACCCGTTAGTCAAAAAAGTATACTTTACCAGTAAATGAGGAAAATGTACATGGTCCACTCTGATTGAACACGTCAATGAGAAACGTTAGTCATTTGTGTGGGTGACACAACATTCCACAATTTCAGAAAGAAGTTCAAGTTACAGTAGAATACTGACTTAAAACTTGATGATTTTACCAATGAATTATATCCTCAGGAGGTTGAAATAAGTGGTAAGTGTATGTTTGGTACTGTTTTATGCAAGCTAATTAGATTTATGCCCGAAATGAAACTACAAAGCTAAAGGCAACACAAACGATTGTTTGGAGAAGACCTTTCATATTAATACAAGAAGAAGCTGACTCGATTGACATTCAAGTGTGTAAAGCATGTTGTCAATATCTATTCAATATTATTTTCTTATCAATAATGGAGAACCTGTGCCAAATTTTCTTGAAGCTGTCCTTGAAGCACTACATCCAAACGTGACATAAATTCCAGAACCAAAACACGAGAAAACCATCCAGTCCATTATCAATTCTACGGCAATTTTTGCCAAAGTTGCAGAGAAAGTGGATGATTACGAATAACTTAATTGAGTAAATTAACTATATTTTTGTTCCATTAAAACATTCCGCTCTTACCATTGATTTGTTGAAACAAACACAGTTTAAAGTTTATTCAAACTATTTTCGAAAATTGTTGATGTCGCAGAAGCTAACCATGTAGATTAAAAACTTTTTGACTGTTCGACGATCAATGAACTAAAATTATTTATTCAATTGTTCAGTCTTAATGGACCAAGTCATTAATGATTCTTCTGTGATTCAATCAGAGTGGACCAAGTACATTTAATCAGTTACAAACCTGTCCTTTCTGAGCTCACGGCATTCCTTTTTTTCAATTGTCACATTGCATGATACAGTTAGAGAGTTACTCCAACTTATAACATCAAAACTGCGCAAAAATATTGAAAACTTCAAAATTCACAGAGCAACAACCTTCAAACTCGTTTTTCTCGAAATGGTCAAAATGTCACTTGGTCCGGTCTGACTTAACACCGACCATATATAGATGAGATAATTAAGTTTCGTGATTTTAACGTTTTGTTACATAAAATACAACGTTATAGTCCGATTATAATAAAATTTAATGAGGTATTATGAGACAACTAGACCTTTCATTTGCAACTTATCTCGTAAAAATCTGTCCAGCCATCGCTGAGAAAAGTGAGTGTTTTCAAGCAGCACATCTGTTCAACTGAAGAACCAAAAACGAGGCAAAATCTCTTTATTTTAAGTATCGACATCTAGCGGTGGAGAGCATGCATTTTACACTCGAAATTTCATTACGCTTATATTCCATTCATTCAACAGAAGGACTGTATGAGCTCTCGCCGCTTTTTCATCGGGAGAATCCTTTGTTCTCCCCGGTACTGGTATAGCGAGGGTGCCTTTTCATGATAAACGTACAGTACCACCCGCATACGTGCAACGGTTTTTATGTAGATATCTTTTTAATGAATTTCATTGTTGCCCAAGTTGAAAACTGAATATCTTGACTAACGACAATCAATTTTTACATTGTACCTAATGAAGTAAGCAGTGCTTGTACAGCGCGTCTGATATGCATTTCTAGCAATGTTAGGTATAAAAAACGGTACGAGACATAAATATTGTCGTTGATCGAGAAATTCGGTTTCCAAGTCCAACGAAAATATTCAACTAACAGGTTAAAATAGTTTTAGCAGTCGTGAGGTGTACGATTCAAGAAAATTTGTTAGACAATGTTTGATGGTTGAAAGATTTTTAGTTTAATTTGTTTCATTGACGTTGATTGTGAATTGTTACTGAATTTCCACTTTAAAGATCTCTTGAATGCGATCCTGTCTTAACTTGATTTTGATAGATTCAACTATTCAAGATCACCTTTTTGCCTGGTCATTAAAGCAAAAAAAAAAATAGTTTTTTGGTACATGTTCAAACTATTGGAGCGAACTGTTCGAACGATGCACTGTAAAATCAATGTAGGATAGAACAGCAAAAAATGAATGCGAAAGCTTGGGCACCGATTTGCTGCAGAGTTTTGTTCGAAGTTGCATATCTGTTCTGTGCAAGCAGTCTTAGGATAGTGTTTCTTTTCATAGCCTGATTTCATATTATTATACATAACGAACAAAGTTAAAGTCCAATTACAATAAAACTCAATAGGGTCTTATGGGGCAACAAGACCTTCCATATGACACTAATTTTGTGAAAATTGGTCCAGCCATCTCTGAAAAAAGTGAGTGAGATTAAACAGTCTTCGAAACACGTTTCTTTACATAACTTTTGAACTACATGTTCAAACACTGAAAAGTTAATTCACAAATGGTTCAAAAAATAAGCCCGTTCTTTTGATACCAATTTTGTTCAAATCGGTTGTGTAGTTACTGAGATATTGAAGTTTTGTGATTTTCACATTTTGATACATAACCTCGAAACTAAAAATCCGATTACGATAAAATTCAATAGGGTTCTATGGGGCAACTGGACCTTTCATTTGCAATTAGTTTCATGAGAATCGGTCCAGCCATCTCTGAGAAAATCGAGTGAGATTGGGAGACCGTTACATACATACACACACACATACACACACACATACAGAAAATGCTCAGCTCGTCGAACTAAGTCGATTTATATACGACATTCGACCCTCTGGAGCACTTTTATACCTTTGGTTTTTCCAGTGATTGCTATACCTTTCTAGGAGAAAGGCAAAAAGAAAGATTATAGCTTTGTAACCATTTCTGTGAATTTTGGTGCCTCTAACCATCAGCATCAGGCGATCATTGGCGTGTTACCCATATCCTGGCAGTAAAGGAAATGCTTCGCCAACCCGAGCGTCAGTTCACCAAGATGGTGCGGCTCAAAACAGCGTCTGTGCTCCATGTTAAAGGCGGATGATCAACGTGCTGGCGCCAGCTTGGGACTCTAAACAGTGCTTTCACAATGGTCCTCCGGTAAGACAGGGGGTTAGTGCAGGCCTTACAATTCAGCCGTAAAAATAATCAGTTCAATATGCAAATAATGTTAATACGGACCGGAACAATCGGCATAGACCTAGGCGGACTAACGGACTAACGACGATACGATAGCTGTCCAAAACACGACGTCAAAAACGTTATCGGTAGGCCAGGAGGAGGAATTCAGACCGGTTATTGAAAATTTCAGCGCACACCGGCTCACGAGCGAAAACGACCTTCGACTCATTGACTTCGCCGCCTCCAAGAACATGGCAAAATGTAGTACCTACCTCCAGCATAGCCTCCCATATCGGTACACTTATATCCTGATGGTCAAAATGCGCCAAATACTTTCGGTTGTCAACAACATCCGCTACTGTCACCCGTCACGGTATGGTCTGGAGTGACTTTAACTCCCCGAAATCGTTATTGAGTACGCGCAAAGCTTTGAGACAGCATTTCAGGATGAGGGAGAGGTTACCGAAGCCTCTAAAAGACTGCTGGAGTTCTTTGAATGCAGCCATTAACAACGCAGCGGGAGGTGCTGTTGGATCAATCGAGAGGAATGGACATAACGGCTGGTCCGACGAGGAGCGTCAAACGATACTAGACGAGAAGAATGCAGCGCGGGTATTGATGCTGCAGCAAAGGACCCGTTACACCGTGAGTAGATACAAACAGAAACAAAGACAGCAGACCCATCGTTTCCGGGCAAAAAGCGCCGCCTGGAAGAGCTGAAGTATGAGGAAATGGAGCAGCTGTATCGTTCTTAAGAAATACGCAGATTCTACAAGAAACCAAATGCATTTCTCGCAGGCTTTGTGCCACGAGCTGAAATATGTCGGGATAAAGATAGAGGAATCTTGACGGATGAACGTGAGGTAGAGGTAGGGATTGGCGAACGGCTCACGAACCGTTCATATGAACCGGTTCTTAAAAAAGAGCGAAAGAACGAACGGCTCACGAAAAAGAACCACGGTTCTTTGAGCGCACCAAAACTCTTTGGTTCGCGCGAACCCGAAATTTACCGAGACAAACACGAACTGCCAACGCTCGTGAATCATTGTGAATGATGAGCCGTTCATATGAGTCGGTTCAGAACCGTGAGTGAGCAGTTCAGAGCCGCTCTTGCAAAAGAGCCGTTTCGCCCACCCCTAGGTAGAAGTAGGTGGAAGCAGCACTACAATGAACACCTGAATGGCGCAGAAATAGAGGACCAAGATGGTAGAAGGAACGACTTCGTCAGCACAGCGGATGAGGGAGACATACCGCCCTCCACAATAAGTGAAGTTAGGGATGCTATTAAGCAGCTCAAGAACAATAAATCAGCTGGAAAGGATGGCATAGCAGTGGAGCTTATCAAGCTGAGCCTGGATAGGTTGGCTTCCTGTCTGCATCAGCTGATAGTCACGATCTGGGATACAGGCAGCGTTGCCATTGTGCCAGATAAATCTGGATTTTGCCAGATTTCTGTTTGCGCGCCAGACAAACAGATAAACCAGGTAAATGAGCCAGATATTTGCCAGATTTCATCCGCGCCGTCTCGCAAAAAGGTCATTACTGAGAGATGGGCCGTGCCTGGCCTTTACCTACCTACACTCGGCAAAAGCAAAAAAAAAGGTCATTACTTTCAATTCTGCCAGGAATTTTATCCAAAAATGAGTGACAGATTTTCGCCAGACTTTTTATTTTCATTTTGCCAGATTTTATTCAAAACTTAGAGGCAACGCTGGATACAGGACAGCTGTCCGAGGAGTGGAAGGAAGGAATAAATGTTAGAACTGCCGAACGATCACGATTCTCAACGCAGCCTACAAAATGTTCTCCCAGATCATCTTTCACCGTCTCTCGCCGCTAGAATGAAGGTATGTGGGAAGTTGTCAAGCCAGTTTTATGGATGGGCGATCGACAACGAACCAAATCTTTACGCTGCGGCAGATCCTCCAAAAGTGTTGCTAATAGCAAGTCCTCATTCACCATTTATTTATCGATTTTGGGCCGCTAGCGACACCAGCGACCCTGCGAAATGTGCGGCCTTTAACAGGCGAGCACGATCTTCAATAAATCAAGCTAGTTCGGATCCAGATCTTCCTTATCGGGAGGAAGTTCCAGGCGGTTGCTGAGCTGTACACCAAGCTGAAAATTGAAGCAGAAAAGGTTGGATCGAATTTGCGAGTAGGGGGAACCGAGCGCGTCAGGGCTCGCATAGGCATTAGCGTTGTGATCGACGGAGATGAGTTCGAGGTGGTTGACGAATTTGTAAACCTCGGATAATTGGTAACATCAGACAACAACTGTAGCAGAGAAATCCGCAAACGTATTATAACTGGATATCGTGCCTACTACGGACTCCATAAGACGTTGAGGTCCGGCAAACTTCGACTTGTACAAGACGCTCATAACACCGGTAGTCCCATACAGGCACGAGACATGGACGATGTTCGTGGTAGACTTGCAAGCACTAGCTAACGAACTTTTCTAACGACGTGTGCCTTGGACCGTCTTCGGCGGAGAATGTGAGGATGGCGTATGGAGGCGTAAAATGAACCCAGAGCTGGCACAACTCTACGGCGAGCCCAGTATCCATAAAGTCGCTAAAGCTGGAAGGGTTCATTGGGCGGGACATGCTGTAAGAATCCCGGAAACAATCCCGCAAAAATGGTGTGCGTCTCGGATCCGGCTGGTACAAGACGTAGATGTGCGTAAAGAGCTACGTAATTAGGCCAAGTGGAACAAGATCTCGGAAAAGTAGAACGCTCAAGAAACTGGAGACAAGCTGCCATGGACCGAGTGCGTTGGCGAAACATTGTGACGCAGGTGAAATCCTGAGGAATGTGTCACCAGGAAAGTAAGTAAGTAAGCCACCAACATTTTTTTAGAGACTCAAATGAGTTTTCTCGTAAAAATTACGTTGAAGCGGCGAACTCGGCGAGCAATTGCTATGCGACAGTTTGATGTATGTTGACGCATTACTGCACAGGCTAGAGGCACTAAATCTCATAGGAATGGTTCTCAAAAAGTGCAATGCCCCCCAAAGTTGGCGCCTATGGTAAGTACAATAAGCGATATGAAAACTACGACGAGTGTCATTTTGAAACATACTTTTCGACCACCGTTTCGTTTTGGATGATATCAAAACGTTTTCTACACATTCTACATGGTTTTATGAAACTTCGAAAGGGCCCTACTCAAAAATGTATCCTGCAACGGTTTTGAAATTTTAACCAGAGATGCAGTATGACATAACGAATCGAATGCTTTGAGATGTTTTGGTGCATGTTATTTATAACCGAGCACCGAGTGATGCATGACAAGGCTTTTTGTATCAGAGTTCACAAAACTTACTGTATTTACTTAGAAACTGATTTGAATGTCTGTAATTTTGTTTTGTTTTGTGTGTTATTTGCTTTTTTGCAACTCCAATCGTGTAACATATTAAGTTTTTTCAATAATATTCAGCAGAGTTTTTTTTTCTTCATCTATAATTTATTTGACACGGCACAAATACAATTTAATGTTTAACGGCGCCAATTATTTCTGGTAGCTTACTTTCTAAAGTATCTTAATAGCTAAAAGCAAATTTTTTATCCTCGCTGCCGACTACGAGCTGAAACTAAATCTAACTTAAAGCTAGAATGTTTTGCATTAAAAGCACTGATTTGTTGTTTGATGGTTTTCCATCGCCATAGGTAAGCAGCATATTGAATATGTCTGCTGCTGGGCCAAGATATTACGGACTGGCATATTGGGTTGTCTCCCTCGGGACCTGAGAGTATCGTGCGGGTCTAGTTGCTGTTTCCGGATCCGGGGTCTTAACGTGTTCTTGTCGTTTGGTTGGATGTAGGCGGAAGGGAATAGGATTAAACTGGGGCGTGGATGGATTTCAGGAAAACGTATATAAGGGACATGTAGGATAGGTCACGGCTCGCCAAGACATCACGAACAGGAACAGCCGGCTGCCTACTTTCGGCCTGCAGGGAAGCTATTAATTTAGACCTGGCGTCACGGTGTACAGGGCATGACCAAACCACATGCTCTATGTCGTGATAACCCTCACGACAGGCACAGATAGCACTTTCCCCGAGCCCAACACGACGGAGATGCGCGTCAAATCTATAGTGATTGGGCATAAGCCGGGACATCACGCAAATGAAATCCCGACATACATCCAACCCCTTGAACCACGGGTTCGTCGATACTTTGGGGATTATGGAATGTAACCACCTTCCCAATTCCCCTCTGGTCCAAGCATTTTGCCAACTGATGATCGTATTCTGACGTACAAGTGCGAAAAATTCATTAAAAGCAATTGGTCTTTCATAAATATCACCGTTTGTTGCGTCCACCTTAGCCAAAGAGTCCGCTTTCTCATTGCCCGGTATCGAGCAGTGAGAAGGGACCCACGCTAAGGTAATCTGAAACGATTTTTCGGATAAAGCACTCAGATGTTCCCGTATTTTCCCCAGGAAATACGGAGAGTGCTTAACATCTTTCATCGATCGGAGAGCCTCAATGGAACTGAGACTGTCCGTAAAGATGAAATAATGGTCCGTGGGCATTTTTTCGATAATCCCTAGGGTGTACTGAATTGCAGCCAATTCTGCGACGTAAACAGAAGCAGGATTATCGAGCTTATGGGAGACGGTTAAATTGTTATTGAAAATACCGAAGCCAGTGGACCCATCAAGAAGTGATCCGTCAGTGTAGAACATATTGTTGCAGTTGATGTTTCGATATTTATTGGAAAAAATTTTGGGGATCTGCTGCACGCGTAAATGATCCGGGATTCCACGTGTTTCTTCTATCATGGATGTATCGAAAAACACAGTAGAATCAGAAGTATTTGATAAGTCGACACGACTTGGAATATTCGAAGAAGGGTTAATATTTTGGGACATGTGATGGAAATACAATGTCATAAAACGGGTTTGAGAATTAAGTTCGATTAACCTTTCAAAATTTTCAATCACGGGACGGTTCAAGACCTCACATTTGATAAGAATACGAGAAGACAGGCTCCAAAAGCGGTTTTTCAATGGTAGTACTCCAGCTAAGACCTCCAAACTCATCGTATGGGTCGATTGCATGCAACCTAAGGCGATACGCAAACAACGATATTGTATTCGCTCCAGTTTGATCAGATGTGTGTTTGCTGCGGAGCGGAAGCAGAAACACCCGTATTCAATAACAGACAATATCGTTGTTTGGTAAAGCCTTATAAGGTCTCCTGGATGGGCTCCCCACCATTGTCCGGTTATTGTACGAAGAAAATTCACTCTTTGTTGACATTTTTTCATCAGATACCTCACGTGACAACCCCAGGTGCCTTTAGAGTCGAACCAGATACCAAGATATTTGTGTACCAAAACCTGAGAAATCGTTTTACCCATTAATTGTGTTTAAAGCTGAGCAGGTTCATGCTTCCTAGAAAAAACTACTATCTCAGTCTTCTCCGGAGAGAATTCGATACCTAGCTGTAAAGCCCAAGCAGACAAATTGTCCAAGGTATCTTGCAATGGTCCTTGCAAATTGGCAGCTTTGGCTCCTGTGACAGAGATTACACTGTCGTCTGCAAGTTGTCTTATCGTGCATGAATTTGCCAGACATTCGTCGATGTCATTTACATAAAAGTTGTAAAGAAGGGGGCTTAAACATGAGCCCTGGGGAAGACCCATGTAGCTAATGCGAAAAGTTGCCAAATCGCCGTGCGTGAAAGGCATGTGCTTTTCGGACAACAAATTGTGCAAAAAATTGTTTAAAATTGAAGAAAATCCTTGTCGGTGATGTTTGCCCGAAAAAATGTCAATAGAAACGGAATCAAAAGCCCCCTTAATGTCCAAGAACGCAGACGCCATTTGTTCTTTGCGAGCATACGCCAGCTGAATATCTGTTGAAAGCAGCGCAAGACAATCATTCGTCCCTTTGGCACGGCGGAAGCCAAATTGAGTATCCGATAGTAGGCCATTTGATTCGACCCAATGGTCTAAACGACGGAGTATCATTTTTTCCATCAATTTCCGGATACAGGATAGCATTGCAATCGGCCTATAAGAGTTGTGATCAGAAGCTGGTTTCCCTGGTTTTTGGATGGCGATCACCTTCACTTGCCTCCAATCCTGCGGTACAATGTTTTGCTCCAGGAACTTATTGAACAAGTTCAACAAGCGCCTCTTGGCATTGCCGGGTAGATTCTTCAACAAGTTTAATTTGATTCTATCTAACCCAGGTGCGTTATTGTTACAGGACAGGAGGGCAACTGAAAATTCTGCCATCGTAAAAGGTGATTCTATCGCGTCGTGGCCCGGAGACGCATCACGAACAATATTTTGCTCAGGAACAGAGTCCGGACATACTTTCCTGGCAAAATCAAATATCCACCGACTTGAAGACTCCTCGCTTTCGTTGACCGTTACGCGATTCCGCATTCTTCGGGCTGTGTTCCAAAGAGTGCTCATCGATGTCTCCCTCGACGTCTCGTTCACGAACCGACGCCAATATCCGCGTTTCTTTGCTTTAGCCAAGCTTTTAAGCTTGGTATCAAGCTCCGAATACCGTAAATAGTCGCCAGGTATACCTCCCTTCTGGTAGGCCAAAAACGCGTCGGATCTTTGCGTGTAGACATCGGAGCACTCTTGGTCCCACCACGGAGTGGGAGGCCGTTCTTTAATCGTTACGCCGGGATATTTCTTCGTTTGGGCTTGCAACGCGGCGTCGAGAATCAAGCCCGCGAGGAGGTTGTATTCTTCAAGTGGTGGATGATGTTGAATCGAATCGACCGCTTTTGAAATCATTTCCTCGTATAACTTCCAATCGATATTCCGTGTGAGGTCATACGGAATGTCAACTGGTCGCATGCGAGTTGAACCGTTAGTAATTGAAATAAGAATAGGCAGATGGTCGCTACCGTGAGGATCGAGGATTACCTTCCATGTGCAATCCAACCGTAGCGACTTCGAACATAAGGATAGATCCAAAGCGCTTGGGCGCGCTGGAGGTTTCGGGATACGTGTCATTTCGCCGTTGTTTAAAATAGTCATGTCGAAGTCATCGCAAAGGTTATAGATTAAAGAGGAGCGGTTATCATTGTAAGGGGAACCCCAAGCCACGCCATGAGAGTTGAAGTCTCCCAAAATCAAACGTGGTGAGGGAAGAAGTTCTATTAAATCAAAGAGCAGCCGTTGCCCAACCTGTGCTCTGGGAGGAATATAAATTGAGGCAATACAAAGCTCTTTACCTTGTATTGTCATTTGACATGCGACAACTTCGATGCCTGGAATCGAGGGGAGGTTAATACGATAGAAAGAATAGCACTTTTTAATCCCTAAAAGTACTCCTCCATATGGGGTGTCTCGATCAAGGCGAATAATATTAAAATCATGGAAGTTGAGATCAATATTTGAAGTAAGCCAAGTTTCACAAAGGGAAAATGCATCGCATTTGTTTTTATTTATCAAAACTTTAAACGAATCAATTTTTGGTAAAATACTTCTACAATTCCACTGTAAGACAGAGATAGAATCCTTCATATACGCAGTTGAATTAGGCATCGAAGGATACAATCGCTGCAAGGAGGGGCCATTGGGCAGTCAACTGCTTCAAAAACGATCTAACTGTTGGGAGAAATGCTGTAAGAAAAATTTTAATTGGATCGGGTACATTGAAAGTTTCAAAAATCCAGTCCACAATGTCAGAAAATTTCACTAATCCAGAGTTTGTTTCATCAACTGGATGTGCAAAAGGAACAACTGGGGTTTTAGATGTTCCTGGCAGTGCTGGGAACTCCTTCTGGGACTTTAAATTTGCAAGCCCAGGAGGAGTTTGCTTCGGTTTTTCCGCAGCACTGTTTGGTTTGCTTGTAACTTTCATTTCACTTTGAGAAATCTTAGGACCTTTTCTGGGAAGTTTAGGAGAGGAAATATTTTTCCTCTTTCTAGACTCCTCAGGATTGGCGTAAGATGTTCCCGCTGGTGAATCGTCAGAATCGGTTTCATCAGAGGACAACAGATCATAAGGGTTTGATGTAATGGGAGAAGTGGTAACGGTCTTCTTCAGCATCTCAGCGTAAGAACGCTTCGAACGCTCTTTGAGAGACCTCTTTATTTTATCCCTGCGCTGCATGTACACCGCACATGTCGAGAGCTCATGCTGACTCTCCCCACAGTGAATGCATTTTTCAGCATTTTTACTGCAGGAATCATCCGCATGATTCTCCCCACACTTGCCACAACGTGCCTTATTGCAGCAGTAGGCGGCGGTGTGGCCTAACTGCTTACAATTCAGGCAGTTCATGACGCGAGGCACATATAATCGCACAGGGAGACGAACCCGGTGGATCGAGACGTGGCTTGGTAGCGCTGACCCGGCGAACGTAACTCGAAACGAGTCTGACGGGGTGTACACTGTTTTGCCACCGATGATCGATGCTGACCGCAATTGCTTGCAGCCGAGCACCTTTACATCGGGACAGGTTTTGTTTTTAAAGCACCCTTTGGCACTTGCCAGTATACACTCGATTACAGACTCGAATCGGTTATGACACCGTCGATCTCCACGTCTCGTGCGGGTATGTAAACGCGATACTCGCGTGTGAAGAGCTCAGAGCAAGCTATATCGTTGGCCTCTTTCAGGTTACTGACCACGACACGGAGCTTGTTAGGCCGGACCTTGGAAATTTCGGTCACGCCCTTGTACTCCTTCGTCAGGTCTTTAGAAATCTGCAAGAGGTTCAACTGTTTCGATTTCGGTCCCGCCTTTGGCCGAAAATAGACAGTATAGCTGCCCTGGGCTCCGTCTGGGTAAAGCCTGGGGCGAGGGGGGACTGAAGAATGAACAGGGGAGGGGGTAACAGAAGGGTCAGGGTCAGAGGGGTTCGGGGATGGTGGCGCGGGAGGCGAGGGATCTACATCCATCCCGCTAAGTCTAGCGCACTAGCGCCGACAAGAGCACGTACCTTTTTACTTCTCCCTTCCAGTAAGGTTGGTTGTCCGATTGTTCGAAGTTGCAGCCGTGGAATTGTTTTTGAAAAGATTTCAATCTGGATAACTAATAAGTCTTAGCCGTATCATTAGTTTTTTGTAAAAAAATTCAATAAAATTTTTCTTAATGTTTTAGCTAGTTTAATGTATTCGCTGGTTAAAAATTTCGTTAAGCTCCTGGCAAAATTCCCGTGCGAAATCAGAGCAAAGTTTGTGCGAATTGAAATAGGGTTTGCAATATTCCCGAGAATAGATTTCCCGGGAAACGGGAATGAATAATCTCATTTCCCGGGAATTCCCGGGAACCGGGAATAGAAAAAATCCTTAGCAAAAATGAGATTTCGAATAAAGTTGATTAATAAAAAGTGTCAAACAATCGTTTGCAATTTAATTATCGAAACGGATTGAAGAACACAACTTATACAAGTTCACTCCAGAAATTAATGAACAATCGTCGAACAATCGCCTCAAATCCGCTGACAATTTTTCGTTAGGCCCAAATAATGTAGTTCTCTTCTGTAAAACTTTGCTGATCGCTGAATCACCGCTGATGTCTGATTTCTAGAATACTTCTAAACCACCAATTCCTGCTCTTGCTACATGTCATTAGAAACTGAAGAGTCCAATACTTTTAGTTTGTTGGAGATAAAGCTGAATGTTTGGCAGCCAGATTTTAGAGCATTGGAATGCCTACGTAATTAATGTGAAATCACGGCCACGACCCAAGTTACACTGACCGAGTTTTATTAATTTGTTTATTTCTGGTCGAATTGATTTACGGATTTTTATTTTATATGAATTTACAGGCTTCAAAATTATTTGTCAATAAACAAAGAAAAAATCAAGCAACTATCCGCTTAGTAGTAAACTCAGTAGAAAAAAAAAGACATGAGACGAAGAAAATATTTCTTAATTTATCGTTTACTGCATATATTTTTGACATATAAATTTAGCAAATAATTTGATATTACACGGCTGCTTTACACTTCTACGGCGTAAGTTTCGTGTTTTGATACGATATTTAGTTTTATTGCAATATCGTATGGAAAATTTTTCGAGGAGCTCGGTAATCCCGGGAATCAATATTTCTATTCCCGGGATCCGGGAATCCCGGGTATAGGTAATTCTCGGGAAATCGTTCCCGGGATTACAAACCTTGAATTGAAAGAACACAATAATCGGTTAGGGATGAAACTTTTGCGTGTAATACCGTTGGATTGCCACTGTCGAACCTTTTTTCAACTAGCGTTACATAGTTTCAACTAAGCTGTATTAGCTATCACTTAAAATTGGCTTCAGGAATAAACATTCCCTATCTCCCCTTGGCGACACTGGATGCACTAGATACAAACCACCCATAGTAACAAACAACCACCAAAGGTCGCCAAGCGCAGCCGCCATCAATCCAGTTTGTCCAGCAAACCTTTACGGTCGAAACTAGGCAGTAAACCTTTCATAATTTTGTGATAGTTCACGTTCGCCATAATGACCCGCCGAAAGTGATTTGCCCGTTCGTCGTTCCCCATCAGTGCCTCGAAATCGGCATCGGTTGTGTCCTCGTTGATTTGAATGGGTAATGCTATGAAGGTAGAGTACACGGCTGTAACACAAAAAATATTGTAAAGTCAAGAACGTTTAGTAATAAATGCTAACAAACGATTACCGTAAAACATTTTTTTCAGCAATTGTTGCTGGAATTGATGCAATGTGGGGAATTTTTTCGAATATTTAAGTTTTGCTGTGTATTTCGCCAGGTGATAGTAGTAGTATTGCACATACTCTTCGAAGTGGTTCTGTCGAATTGCGTCTTTGGTTGACGTGAAGAAAAAGTAACACAAATCGATAATCGGTGTACTGTAGCAACAAAATTGAAAATCCAGTAGTATCACATCGATCGGGCTTCCGCTGGCATCATATTTGAACAGTAGATTGTTGATCCATAAATCGCCATGCACTAGGACACGTAGGTCATCCTCGCATTGATGATCGAATACCTTAAGACCTTGTTCAACGAAATGAGGTCTTAGCTGTCGTAGCTTGGTTGTATAATAATGCCAATCAGAACCCCAAGAATTTATCTCTTCTGTTAAAGCATCTAAGTTTGAGTAAAACATAGGATAAAATGCATCAGTTTCCCGCGTCATCATACCGGTTTTGTATCCATCAAAAATTTTTGGACGTATTTCCGCCAATTTAAGGGAACTGGCGTGCATTTTTGCCATTAACTTGAGTGACATTTTCGTGTGGACCTCATCCAATCCTTCTAGTCTATCTACCATCACGTATCCCAGCGGTGACAAATCTTTGAACACGATCACTTCCTTTTCCCTATCAATACACAAAGTGCTTGGATATTGGCAGGAGCGATCACCTATCGACTTCATTAGCCGTTTAAACTCCGGAATTACCACTTGATAAATATCCATTTCCTTCCCGTGGACATTATACTCGCCAAGTTTCTGCTTAGCCATTGCTTCAACCGGCATCCCTTTCACTATGTAACTTCGGCTGCACGTTAACTGATCCTTAGTACGGAAACTAACTCGTACCCGATAGATTACACTCGCATAGTTTACTCCCTTCGGAAATGCATATTTCACCTCCACCGATTGAACCTCAATTGTTGAATCGTTCTTCACTTTTCGCAAGGTTTGCTCAAAGTATTTTTTATCGAGCCACTTCGGAAGATCGGTGGCTTCTCCGTTGCCTAGTTGGGACATTTCTTCTGGCATTCTCGCTTACGAGTTACAGTAAGGACAGTAGTACACTTTGAGCTCAACGTCTTTTTGGTTGCTGTCTCCAAGCTTTCGCATAACTGGCTTTATTTTATAGTTCCGACACGCGACGCGAAGTGACATTTTATTTATTGCTTTAATTCCCGATATCACGCTTGTCTAGTAAAACAGTTGCATGTTGATTAGATCAGTGTAATTTATTCTACACTGCAGGAAGAGTGCATCCGACAACGAATTTGCAGATTTCAAAAGTGCATACGTCACCATACTTACGATGGCTTTCTAGTGCAACGGTAAGGTGGCTACATTCACAGATCAGACGTTATTTGTTCAAGCTTGGACTAGAAACTATTTTCAGTGTTGTGAAAAAGTGTATCACAGTTAGAATGATTTGGAAAATATCTTTTTAGATTTAGGTAAACTTGAATATTATTCCCTAAATACATAACTGTAAGACAGTAGTACGTCTATACCTCCTTGAAAACTTAAAACTTTTCGAGCAATGAACTGCACGTGCCGCAGTTAGTGTCTTGGCTTGCACCATCTTGGATCTGCGACCGTAAGTGATACATATTTAACTCAGGCTTTAGTAGTCTGAAGTCATTAAATCATTTTGAATCTTAAAAATGCAAAGTGAGTGACTATACTCAAGATATCAAAAATTGCATTCAGTGTCTGCACAGGTGCTTGATATCGGGAGTGCGATATAGCAATAAGATATTCCGCCTTTCTTCATCTGAAACTACGGCAGCTATTTAAGCAAATGTGTTAGAAGATGAAGTGGATGGTAATTGAGTGATGTAGAAGAGTGGCGAAGATCCCAATAAATGATCCTAAAGTTTATGATGGTTAGTTTCGCTATCCGGTACTAAATATATTTTCAAACATCTGTCGAAATGCTAACAAAGCTTATGAGCTGTAGATAACGGTGTAGAAAGTAGGTCAAATATTATAAAGGATGAAAATTCTTGTTGCTCTTACGCGCGTATTAAAAATCGAACTTTCGAACATTGTATAAAGTTTTGTTTTGTATGTTTTCAATCGTGTTTGACACTGGTAACAAAAAAAAAAAAAAAATTACAGGAGGGTTGTGTGCAAAGCCACTACCGCAAGGATGAAGAAGAATACTTTTACAAGAAAACCCGGCTGCTTGCGTGTCAGGCATTTTTCAATTTGTTGTTCAATTCAATATCGGATAAGTTACCGATCACATCTTGGCGTTATCACTGACAGTGCGAATAAAGTATTCCTTGTGATAAAATAAACAGTGAAAAGCTGATGTAACACTCAAAACTAGACGGCTCATGTGTTGTCAAAATGAGTCAACTTTCATTGAATGCATTTACTAGTGCCCGCTATCGCACAGAGACTGTATTTCATTAAAGTGCTCCACTGCATCAGCTTCTATCGATGCTAAACCCGCTGCAACTGCTACGCTATCCGTAGCCATGCTAATATTTTGGCCGCTATACGCTGCTATTGGTATCCGCTGTCCCTGCATCAGCTGGTCCAGCTGCTAACGATGCTGAGATCCGCTGCAACTAGTGCACTATCCATTGCCATGCCACAGCTGTGGCCGCTATCCGCCTGGTATCTACTGCACTGCTACTGCTGCTGCTAAGGGAAGACTGCTGTTGTCGCTGTCTAGAACTATATTGAGCGGCTTCGACTGATACAGGCTCTTATGACAGTCATGATTTGGACTTGATAATATTTGAATTTTAATTATACGAAAAATTATTTTTTATGCTGATAATGAAAGCTTTTCGGATGTTGTGCTCATGACTGAAGGAAAAGATAATTCAGTTCGTTCTGAGACACGGAGATGAAACCAAATATATATCTGTTCCAAATTTCTTGAAAGTGTAAATTGATTTAAGAGAAAATATTAACTCTTCAATTAGGTTTTTATTTCATCCTGAAAAGGACAATTTGTTGTTTAATTCAATGTCTGATAAGATACCGATCACATCTTCGCGTTATCACTGGCAGTGCGAATGAAGTATTCCTTGGGGACAATAAACACTGAAAAGTTTTTGCTAGTGGGCCTGCTATCGCTCAGAGATAGCATTTCACTAAAATGCCACACTGCATCAGCTGGCCCTGCTTATATAGATGCTGAGACCAACGTCAGCCGCTAGGCTATCCCCGTTGCCACAGTAGTGGACGCTTCCGTTGCCATTGGTATCCGCTGCCCTGTATCACCTGGTCCTGCTATCGATGCTGAGACGCGCTCCGCTATCCGTTGCCATACACAGCTGTGGCCGTTATCCGCTGCACTGCTACAGCTGCTGTATCCACGTCTGCTGCTAAGGGAGGACTGCTCCTGTTGCAGTCTAGAATTATAATGAGCGGCTTCGGGTGAAACAGGCTCTTATATAGGCCAAATAGCACATTTCAAATGGCAAGGTCTATGATTCTGTCGACCGTGCTTGGGCAGCAATAATATAACGACCAATCAGAGGCCGAAGTTTTCGTTTTGACAAGGCTTGACTATTTTCAATAGTACAATAGTTTGAAAAATAATATTACAATTATCTGCATTTGGGAAGAATCTCAGAAGATTTTCCAATCTATTGCTGCAAGAACGAAGGAAATCCATCGAATACTAACCGATTTATTAGCATTTTAAATTGGACATATTTTTCACTTTTTCCGGTTTTAGATTCTCATTTCACATCCCTACACTCTGAAAAATACGCACGTAAAATCCACCTGAAAAATCACGTAAGTGACTGACCTTAAAAAAATCTGCCATTTTACGTGACGTTAGTAATTTTCACTTAAATTTCACGTACGATTCACTGTTAATTCACGTACAACCGGTAGATGGTTCCAGCGCGTTGGTATTTGTGTTTTTTTTTTAACTTTGTTAGTGTTTGTGCGGCTGTGGTTTGAGGTTTCCGACAACGATATTCACGTGAATTTTTAGTATGCAAAAAAGTCAATATGGCGGACAAAGGACTCCTGAGCTGTTCCAGCTAAATCAAATTTGGAAAACACGCAATGTAAGTAGCCAGAATAATATTCATTTTAACAAAAAAAACATAAATCTTTTGAATTTTCAGTTGGTGAATTCTCTCCGGAACGATTGCAATCGTCAACATTCAGTTTCGAGCAGAACACCTCCGGTACCAGCTGCGAATGAACAGTTGACAATCGTTCCGGCCAGTCCTTTTTATCTCCTGTCGGAAATTTCCGATTCGGAGCAAGTAATTATTTTTTGATATTTGGAAATAAATTTTATTTGTCATATGCGTCGTGTATTTAATTTACTTAAAGATCACGTGGATTCCATCTGAATAACACGTAAAAAGTACGTGAAAATCACGTGGGGTTTATGCGCTTAATTTATGGTTTCACCTAAATATCACGTAAAAAGGTACGTGAAAATCAGGTAACAATTACCTGACCAACACCTGGTTGATTGACACTAACACACTGACACATGGTCGGCTTTCGAGAAATCGGCAAAAGTTACGTGAAAAGAAGGTGGATGAGAATCAGTCACTTTTCCCGGTAAATTTTACGTGCATTTTTTTCAGAGTGTATGTAGCCGAACTTCCTAAGAGAAGTATTCTACTTCAAAATGAAAAGTTGTGTGCAAGGCCACGACCGCAAAATTGACGTAGAACTACATGAAGATGTTTGTTACACCATTTGCATTCTTGCATTCGATGGAAGCAGAAAGCAGAAGGTGCAGCACTCTCAGCCACGCAACAGTTGTTGTTTGTTGCGCGTTGAATTTGTGCGGCTGGGGGAAAACCAAATCCCGCTTTTGGTTTTGGACTGGTGGCATACATGTTGCACATGTGCGGCTGGGGGATGAAATTCTGTTAGTGTCAGATGGTAGCAGATAGAAGGGAAGTGCTGCTTTCTCAGCCACGCAACACTGTTGTGTGTTGCATATTGGTCTTTAATATGATATTTGTTTGAGCCGAAAGCAGACAGAGTAGGATCTTCCCTTAAAGCAATCTCCTTTTTATCGCTGACTTTTCAGGATGTCGTTTATGCGCCAATTCAAGGAACCTTCACCTCATTCCGACTCTCTAGATTAACCATTTCATTTTCTCAAAGTACGAGCTGTACGATCACACTGATTTCAGCTTGGAAACCTTCATACTGCTCCGTCTGTTTCATACTATGGACCACTGCGAGGATTATTATCAGCCAGAGACAATACCTGATGCTTCTTTGACCTCGCTTACGCCAATTGTTATAGGTTCCAGTACCGCTAATTTTAAAAAACGTAAAGTGTTTCTTAGAAGAATTGAAGAGTAGCCTGATTAGTTGGAATCATCCAATCATTAGGGAAGTGATAACTTACAGTGACAACCGTCCTACTTTTTTAATTATCATCAAAGACAACGGAGATTTGGGAACTCAGTGTTGATATGACCGGTTGTGTTTTTCCTAGAAACTACATTAGAAGATTTATCAACATCAACATCAAAAGTTGGTTTAGCGGTTCCGAAATTATGAGGAAGATTTCGAATAATTAAAATGTTGAAACATCACGATATTCAGCACCATTCCAACATAAAAAGCACCAATAAATGACAAGATTGGTTCCAATCAAACACTACAAAATTCTTAGAAATCGTATTTTTTCTGTAAAATTTTAGTATATAAGTTCCTACATACCTTGTTCTAAATCTCTTATTACATCACACAACTAAAGAGCTACAACAAAAACAAAACAAAAAAAATTAAATACTAGTTAATCCTTGCTGCTGGCATAAATCATAGGAACAGAACGGCAAGCGTGTTATGACTAAAACTTGATTTTGAGGCGCTCTCTAATTCAGCATCATAGATGAGCATTTTCTGAGAAGTTGTCTTGATAGGTATTAGTGTGCCGCTATACAAATCATGCTATACATACTGTTGCTTAGTCGGTCGCGAGAAGGCACTCCATTCAGTATTCTGCTGTGTACAGGTTGTGAAATTCAAAAATGGATCTCTGTTACGACTGGATTGACCATGACTTGTTGGAAAAGATCCTACGGTCGGAGGAGGGATCAAACGAGCAGCAAGAACTGAAAATAATAAGTTTCAATGCTAGTGCTGCAACCAAAAAAGGAGACAACTATGCTAGTGAAATGTACAGAGTTCTAATAGAGTACATTCGTGGAAACCGGCCCGAAAAGTGCTTCAGAATTTTAAAGGTAGGAAATGATGCAACAAGCGTGTCTAAGGAACTAATCTAAGTATGTTTGTTATCAGGTGATTCCTTCTGGAGGAATTGATAAATATTTTGAAAATGATAATTTTTCCCCGCGAGAGATTGCTGTTTATCGCGATATTCTGGCGAGGATCCATAAGCTGCTTCGTAGCATAGGCGATGAGTCCCCATTGTCTCCGAATTGTTCATTTACAACGAACGACCCGAAAACAATGTTGGTGTTCGAGGATTTAAAGGACGGCGGCTTCGAAATGGTTGATAGAAAGCGCGGTTTGGGCGAAAAAGAAACAAAATTAGTTTAAAAAAAATTAGCTAAGCTGCATGCGTGCTCGGCGTTAGTGTACAAAGAACAGCCAGAAATCATGGAGCCAGTAATGGAAGGATCTATAAGCACTAATCCAAAGCGACAGGATTTTCTCGTTTTCTATAAATTGTGCTTTCGTCAGGTGGCACGGTTAGTGGAGCGCTGGGAAGAACCGAAATACAAAACAATTTTGGAAAAGCTACAAAAATTACCCCTCACGACTATAAGCAAGGGATGTCAAGTGTACACAAGAGACGATACGGTGTTTAACGTTCTTAATCACGATGACCTATGGACTAGCAATTTGATGTTTAAGTTCAAAAACGGTATTGTGGACGATGTGCTGATGTTCGACTATCAATTGGCATATTACGGTTCGCCTGGTGTAGATTTGAATTACTTTCTGTTTGGTTCTGTTCAGTACGAACTTCGGGAAAAATGTTGGTTAGAATTCATTAGGGTACATTTTTAACATATGTATTGAATTTCAAAGTTAGATCTGTTCTATTTATTACAATTTCAGGAGTACTACGATGTTCTCCGGGAGACGCTCGTAAAATTAAAGTACACTGATCACATACCAACGTTGCAAGAAATTCACGTTGAACTAATACGAACAGGTTTCCACAGTAAGTGCTTATTGTTTGCAATTAACCCATTAGATCCATCCGTTTTTCAATGTGATAAGATAACAGTTGCTGGGTGGATCTCTTTCTTATTGCCCTTAATGAATAAAACAATTTCCGTTATTTACCACTTGATATCATTTTCAGGAGTCAACGCAGTGTTCTGCTTGTTACCGTTAGCAATGATGGAAAAAACGGATGACGCAGAGATGGACGTCTTTCTACAGGATAATGACGTTGGCGAGACATTTCGACAGACTGTTTTTGCCAATTCAAAGTATGAACCTGTACTTAAGCGGGCGCTAGTTTTATTCGATTTGCTAGGTTATTTCGATTGAAATTCATTTGCCTGTTTCTGAGTAAGAAAAGTACGACCATAAAATTTCGAATAGAAATGATTTCTATTAAATTCTTATATTTAAATGCAAAAACGGTATTTCTACTAAATTTTCAAAGCCATTGAGATCATATCAGTTTATATAGTACTAGCTGATCCGGCAAACTTCGTCTCGCCCAGTTTTGTGTTTAATTAAATAATTTTAAAAATTCCAAATTCATTGATTCCTTGCGGTTTACTTATAGTCTGCAAATACACGACGAATCGGCCATAGCACATGATCAAAGTCAAAGGACAAATCGTTTGAAATGATTGGTTTTATCGGAATGACAACATCCTCGACTTTTGGCTTGTGGTTGTACATCACCTCTATTCTGAAAATATCCATATTGGTCATTTTCAGTTCTTTTTTGGTATCAATCTGATTCCGGAAATAACCGTTTTGGGTGGTATTCAGTTATTTTGGTTGTTTTCCAAAAACTCAAAGTGGTCATCTTTGAATTTAAAATGGTGTCCAGGGTCAATGCTTGGCTTCTGTGCATCATCTCGATTACGAAAATATCCATGTTGAGTAGTATTCGGTCATTTTCGGCTGCTTCCTAGAAGTTGCTATTCTACAATTCAAAATGGTGTCTGAGGTCAATTTTTAGCTCCTTGCATCATTCTGGTTCCAGAGATATTCATGGTGGTATTTGGTCACTTTCCGCTGTTTTTCAGAAACCGGAAGTCACCATCTTGGATTTCAAAATGGCATTTGGAGACATTTTCTCTGAGCGTCATTCTGGTTTCGGAAACACCCATATAAGAAACCGGAAGTTTCCACCTTGAATTTAAAAACTGGCGTCTGGAGTTTTGGCTCCTGTGCATTGACCCGACCATTTGAGGCTGTTTTCTGAAAAACCTGTTTGAAATATCTGTTTAAATTGTATGGGAGACCTCCCCCCATCCGGATAACGGAGGAGTGTCATACCACCATAAAAATTTGTGTTTGATTTGTTTGTGCTCCCATCCAGAAACGAGATGTGCAGAAATGTGTGTTTTATTTGTTTGGAACTCCTTCCTTCCAGAAGAAGGAGGGATGTCTAATTATTATGGGCATATTTTTTACCTCTAAAAACATTCACATGTCAAATTTGGTTGTATTTGCTTGATTGGTTCTCGAGCTGTGCGAAATTTGTTTTTCATTTGTATGGGACCCCTCCCTTTCAGAAGAGGGAGGGGTATCAAACCATTATGGACCTATTCGTTACCCCCAAATCATCAACATGCCAAATTTGGTTCCATTCACTTTGTTAGTTTCCGAGATGTGCAGAAATTTGTGTTTCCTTTGTATGGGACCCCTCCCTTTATTGGCTGACAAAGTGGAATAATCGGACTGGACTTAAAATATCTTGAAGAACAATTTAAAAGTATGTCTTTATTCAACGGTTGTTTGATTCGAACTAACTGATTTTTAACTCTATGTCATATGTAGCGATTACTTCGATTTGCATTGCTTGCTGCGTTGTACACTGCAACACTCCTCCTCAACGCTGCTGCTATTGTAAGCCACACTGCTGTCGAAGTACTTCCAAACGTACTCGTGATAGTGGTTTTGTCAGAAGATCTGCTGCCATCTGCTCCGTGGGACAGTATCTGTATTCAACAACACCCTTATTCTGCAAATCTTTGGCAAAATGGAATTTCGTCGAAATGTGTTTTGTACGGTTACTGAACTTGTCGGATTCCAGCATCTTCAAACAACTCTGGTTATCTTCGAACAACACAACTTCGGTTTTCTCTCCCAGATCATGTAACAGTATCTGCAGCCAAACTGCCTCTTGGGATGCTTCTGAAAGCGCTACAAATTCTGCTTCTGCTGTAGACAATGAAACGCAAGATTGTTTCCGGCAAGCCCATGAAATAGTGCCGCCGCTGTACTTGAAAATATATCTGCTGTTAGACTTTCGATCGCTACCACATGCTGCCCAGTCGGCGTCAGCAAATCCAATCAGGACAGAAGAGTCACCTCTACTGCTCAGTCTAAGCCTCAGACCACTAGTCTCCTTCAGGTAGCGAACCATTCTTTTCAGCTCGTTCCAGTCTCTTTGGGTCGGGCAACTTACTTCACGACTAAAGCGTGGTACGCAGTGTCGTGATTCCCTGAAACACTCGCTTTATCTTCAGCCATCTTCTCTGTACGACAATCGTTTCTAGAATGATCGCCTTAGGAAGTCTTCCTCTAATGGGATTTTTCTCCTCCATTGACGCAACTTCCTTTTCACTCCCGTTTCGGTCAAAGTTTGCGTTTTCCCCTTTATCATCAATAAATGCTGTTGAAAGGTTTTCCGTTTGTGCGTTCGTAGTATCACTGAAACGAATTGATTCGCTTATTTTCTGGGAGTAAACATCAAGCTCAATACCTAGAAATGATTTCTCTGTCTGATCCTAATACTTTCTTCAATAACTAAGCAGAATCGAATAACAATTCAATACGGTGTTAGATGTCATTCATATTATTTTGGAGCAAGGATTTTTTTAACTTATTATTTAAGTAATTGCTTGATACCGTGTACAACATCACGCAACGTTGTAAGGTTCTAACGATCCTGTTGGTAACCTGTCTGTAACTAATGAGCTGTCATAAGTTCTGTTTTTGTTTTGTGTCTGTCTGTCTACATCCTTCTCCTACTCTACTCTAAAAACGGGACTCGTGATTAACAGAGTCTGTGCTATAGACTCTGGTGAATATATATTGAATATTTTGAAGCAATCTTTTGAATACCAGTTAAAAATCATCCGTTTCGATGAACTTTTTATGTAAATTATACTAAACGCTTATTTATTCCTTTTTACGAAGATAGCAACGTAGCGAATTTGGATTTTCTACAAGCTTTTCCCTGTCGTCATAGATTCAAACAATCAAGAATTTTCAAGTTGGTAAAGTAAGCCGCTCATTTTTATTCTGTTCTTTTATTTGTTTCTATAGTGATGGAAAATCAACAAAGTACTTTTCATAGACGAGTGAAGGAACTATAGTGATTAAAAATTAACAAAGCGCTTTACTTAGGCTAGTGAAGCAACGTCGAACTATTTCATTTCAAGAATTCTAGTCAAACACAAAGTACACGAAGTCATCATTGTATCTCAAAGGTCGTTTGATCGAATCCTTACTACGAAGCCGCCTGGATTCCGAAGAAGAGTTCTCTCCAGACATCAAAGCATCGGATTGTTGAGTTGGTCCCGAATTTTTTCAACAGGAGTTGTAACAGAGTTGGCAGATGGTATTCCGTTTCCGAGTGGTTGCTCATCGGTTTCTTCGGAATCAAAATCAGGGGCCCTTTTGACGTCTTGAATATTCCTCGAGTACTGGACACCCCTTCTGCTAACTATTACTACCTTAGCACCGGTTCTGGCAATGACTTTGTATCGCTCCAGAGAAAATACGGGATCGGTTTTGTCTTTCTTTTGTTGCGCAAGTAACACTACGTCACCCACAGTGATGTCTGAGTTCTTTGCCCCACGGTTATGGTCGGCATATTTTTTACTGTATAACTTCGCCTCAGCGTCCCGTTCTCGAAGGTCAGTAAGATCAATGTCATTTTTGCTAGTTTTGGTCCACAGGGTTGGAAATATTCCACGGTATTTCCAACCGACCATGAGCTCGAATGGAGTTACACCTAATCGCGAGTGAGGTACCAAAGTGTTGTGCCTGTGTACATATTGTTGTAAGGCGGTTCGCCAATTTATTCCTTCCAACATCGAAGCTGACAATGCCTTTATTATCCCCTGGTTCTGTCTTTCAACCGCCCCGTTTGACTGAGGACTAAGCGGGATAGCTTTACGAATATTAACCCCTTTCTCCTTCCAGAAATTGTTGAAAGCAGAACTTTGGAAGGGTGGCCCGTTGTCGCTTTGGATTATTAACGGTAAGCCCCACGTCACAAACACCTCACACAGGGCCGCATTAGTGCTTGCCGCGTCCATGTGTCGCATCTCAGCTACGGAAAAATACCTCGAATACGTGTCGATCACCACCAGGAATTCACCTGAACCACAGTGAGGAATTGATAGAAAATCGATCTGTAAGATTTCCCATGGTCCATCAGGAAACTCCCTTGATACTAATGGTAAAGGCGGATTTCGTTTTGAAAGCAGTGTGCATGTTACACAATTTCGAACGAATTTTGAAACCTCAGAAGACATTTTTGGCCACCAGAAAAATTGCCTCATAATGCGTTTTATGGCCATTTCTCCAACATGACCACCATGAGCAGAGTTTAGAGCCTTTCTACGAAGACATTGGCAAAACTACCCGCTCATTCTTGAACAGTAGAGACCCCATAGTTTGGAGATTATTTTTTTGTGCTTCATAGGGATGTAATGCGCTTGGCCATTCCTTCTTTTCTAGAGCTTCACGAACCAGTTGCAATTCGTCATCTTCCTCTGACATTACATCAATCTCTGCCCATGTTAACTCCATACAGCCAGTGTCCAACGCGTAAAGAAAATGTTTGTCTTCGTCTACATCAAATTCTTCGGTCTTCTGCGATTCCGGTATCAAACGTGATAATACGTCAGCAACATTTTCGTCACCGGGAACACGCTGTATAGAGAAATCGTACGGTTGTAGTCTTAAGGCCCAAGTTTCAGCCCGAGAGACGGCTCTCTTTCCTAGTCGGTGATAAGGATTGAAAATAAACTGGTTAGCTTCAGAATCGGTGCGAATGACGAACGATCTAGCAAGTAAGTAGTAACTAAATCTCTCCACGCCCCAGACAACCGCTAATGCTTCTTTTTGTGTTTGTGGGTAACGTATTTCGGAAGCACTAAGCGTCTTTGAAGTACATGCTATGATACGTAGATTTCCTGCATCATTGAATTGGGTAAGGACTGCTTCAAGGCCTATCGGTGACGCATCAACGAACAACTCAATTTTGTCAGTTGGGCTATAGTATCCCAAACGTTGTATTTCACCCAGAGCTTTTTCTTTTAAGTAGCGATTTTCTCTTTCTTTTTTTTTTGACAGACATAAAACAAAAACAGAACTTATGAGAGCTCATTAGTTACAGACAGGTTACCAACAGGATCGTTAGAACCTTAAAATGTTGCGTGATGTTGTACACGGTATCAAGCAATTACTTAAATTATAAGTTAAAAAAATCCTTGCTCCAAAATAATATGAATGACTTCTAACGCCGTATTGAATTGTTATTCGATTCTGCTTAGTTATTGAAGAAAGTATTAGGATCAGACAGAGAAATCATTTCTAGGTATTGAGCTTGATGTTTACTCCCAGAAAATAAGCGAATCAATTCGTTTCAGTGATACTACGAACGCACAAACGGAAAATCTTTCAACAGCATTTATTGATGATGAACGCGAACTTCGACGTTTACAGAATTAAAATAAAGTTGCGTTGATAAAGGGGAAAACGCAAACTTCTTGTTTTGTGTCTGTCTTGGTTCCTACACGCAGTTGAAAAGAAAAGAGGTTCACGAAATTTTGTCCTTTTTACCAAACGGAATTTTGACAGCTGAGAATGCTTCACAGTAACGATATCTGACGTGAGTGAGCGCATGATTTTTCCTTTTTTCTAGAACACTCGAACACACTTGTTTACCGCGATCTGGTGTGAGAGCAGGAATGCCAGGTAATTTTTTCAAAAGTCTTCATGGTCTGCGAAAAAATGTCTTCCTACCCGAAGCCCGAAGGCTGAAAAAACTTTCCTGCAAATCGAAAACTGTCTAGCAACAAAATACAGGTCATCAATAATGCACCAATGCAAAATTCGGGTCGTTCACATATTTTTCAATGTCTTCACATGTTTTCTCCAATGTCTTCACGTTGTCGTCACAAAAGTGGATGTCTTCATCGTACACTCAAAATATTTTTCACGTTATTGTTACGTGAAAGTTCCTATACTTGTTCGTTTCCTGTCATTTTGCATGATTTATGTGACAAACATAACATCTACGTGAAAATCTCATGCATGGTTAATCACGTACCATCTACGTGAACTTAACAATGTCAAACAGGATGTATCGCGTGAATTCTCTGTGCGAAATGAACCAGAAATCAAAATGGCGAAGCTGTTGTCTGATTCTGAACATAGAACAGAATTTTTGGATGGCTTGCAAATAAGTGAATTTTCGAATCCTAATAAACTCGAGACTTGAGCTTAAAGGTTTCACACAGCTTCAGTTCAAAGGTGGAAGAGTTACCTGAACGAAAACAGCTGCAGCGGATAATCCCCGGGAAAGTCGTAATATTTATCAGTTTTTGTTGTTGTTTTATTTATTCACGAATTTGCATACCTGAGTGATATCTGATAGCAATAACGTTTTACGAAATGTACAATTTTCATTTATTGCTCTAATTTTTATGAGCTAGGAAACGGGTTTTAGAAATTATCAAAATATGTTGCGCTATAAATCAGGTATGCAAATTCGTCGTTTACCTCGTCGGAAACCGATAATTATTTCATTTGATTTCATGAACTCAAATGACAATCACGTAGAATCTACTAGAAAATGATAGTGGAAAATATTCACGTAACTTTTCCGGTAACTATAACGTGATAAATATTTTGAATGTAGGCTAATGTCTTCCAATCTGGCATCGCTGGGTGTGAGACGACCAACCAACTGCCTGACACTTTCAGTACCTGAATAATGTCAATGCTAATATTCCGTGCAAGAAAAAGTGACATTTTGCTTCACAGCAGTGTTCACAGCAAGTGAATTTTGTTTTCCATTTCGGTTTATGATTTCTTTTTAGCTGCGTACTAGGTACCAGAAGAAATTTCATTGCCTGATTCAGTGCCTGAATTTTACATTAGATTGAGATAGGAAAATGAATTCCTTTTTGAACTGCATACTGCGCTTAAGGATGGAAATGGCCGCTGCGATATCTGGTCTGCTGTTGACTGCAATGTACAACAATTGACCAACCACCTTTTGGTATTGTTGATTGCTAGGTAACAAGAGTTCATCTTCTTCTGTCTTGCCATATCCAGGATCAATTGGCACGGTTGAAACTTTTGTATCCTGTAGACCACCAGAACGTACGACATCATCAATGTACTTCCGCTGACTGATGAAGAAATCTCCACAATTATCTCGCTCGACTTCAATGCTCAAGTAAAACTTGATATCCCCAAGACTACTGATTTGGAAATTCATAGCAAGTGTTTGCTCTAATGCACTGATCAAACGTTCATCCTTACTGGCCACAATTAAATCGTCTACGTATACCAAAACATAGCACCACCAGCCATGAGCTTGTTTAGTATACAGGCACGGATCTGCCTCACTTCGCATGAAACCGTCTGCCTCTAACACCCCGTGAAGTCGCTGATTTCATGAACGAGCCGCTTGTTTTAGCCCGTACAGGCTTTTCTTTAAACGGCATACCTTGCCTTCCACGCCGTTTACGCCATACCATTGCGCCATAGTTTCATAAATATCTTCTCCCCAAGGTTGCCGTTGAGAAACGCTGTTTTTATGTCGAATTGCTTGACGCTCATCATTTTCTTTGCTGCAACAGACATCATCGTGCGAAACGTAGTATGACGAACGACTGGCGCAAAAACTTCATCGTAGTCCGTCCCAAAACGTTGGTTAAACCCCTGGGCTACCAGTCTGGCTTTGTATCGAACTACATTACCGTTTTCGTCGCGTTTTCCTTTAAACACCCACTTGCATCCGATGGCTCGTTTACCCGCAGGAAGATCAACCAAATCCCAGGTCTCGTTCTCTTCAATTGATGCTAGCTCTTCCGTCATTGCGCGACGCCACTCGTTGCTGTCTGGACTGTGTAACGCTTGCTGCAATGTTTTCGGCTCCTCCTGAACCAAAGTTTCTGCCGCACACGCGTAACGGTTTAGAAAAATACCAAAATTGGACCTTGTTGACCTGCGAGGTAAATTAATATGCACCTCTTCGGCATCGGACTGCGCCTCATTCGCTGCTCTCTCAGGATCGTCCCAGACATCATCGTCGTCAGAATCCATTGACTCTTTCTCATTTAATGAATCCACTTGCTGCAAACTGATAGATGAAATAACCAAATTTTCTGCCACTGGCCTTGGCTTAGGATCGCAAGTCGCTAAAAATTTCACATCACGGCTAATTGTCACTTTCCCTGTTGATTCGTCCACCGGGCGGTATGTTTTCGATGCTTCACTGTACCCAACGAACCTCAGCTTGACTGCTTTGCTATCCAGCTTTCCTCTCTTCGTGTTTGGCATATGACAATATGCGTTTACGCCAAATCGCTGAATGTGTCCGAGATTGGGCTTTTTCTCGAACCATCGCTCATATGGTGTGCTAGTGATCGATCGTGACGGCAATCGGTTTTGCATGTAGTTTGCTGAGAATGTTCATCACCGCTTCTCCCCAAAAACGCTTGTCAAGATTGCCATTTCGACCAAGTATCTGTTTTTCCTTCCAGCCACCCTGTTTTGCTGTAGGTGTACGGTGCCGTCAACTGTCCAACAATACCGTTTTGCTCCAAGAAAGCCTTGAATTTCTTACCGATGTACTCGCCACCGCGGTCTGACAGCAGAATTTTAGGTTTCTTTCCAAACTGCGTATTGACCAGTTCAACGTACTCTTTGAATTTCTGGAGCGCTTCTGATTTCTCACGTAAGAGATATACCACCGTGTACTTGGTGTGATCGTCGATAAATGTTATAAAGTATCGCCTGCCGCCCATAGTTTTTGTACGCATTGGCCCACAAATGTCACAAATGTCATTTAGTGCACAAATGATGTGACACTTCCGGATGCCTTTGGAAATGGAGTCCTATGCATTTTTCCTTCAACGCATACTTCACACGTATCGGTGCAACTGCATCTTTTCACCTTCACACCATCAGCTACCGTTTGCAATTTCAACATGGCCTCGCAGTCTCTATGACCCAGCCGCCTGTGCCAAACATGAACGCAGTCATCACTCGTCGTTGTCATGGATACACGCTCTGATGATTGACGCATCACAAACAAATTTCCAACGGACTCCGCCGTCGCACAAACCTTTTCTCCTCTCATGATTTTCGCTCCGCTGGCATCGAATATTACAACGAATCCTTTTTGCACGAGTCTTTTCACAGAAAGCAATTGCGACTTCATTTCCGGAACGAACAAGACACATTCTATCGGCACATCACGCTCTCGACCAGTCCCATCGATGACATTGATCCGCCCAGCACCGCGGCCCTTTGAACGAATTTTCATTCCATTAGCTACCCAAACGTCTTCTGTAACTGCATCATCCAGATCTACGAAGAAATCCCGGTAATTTGCAATATGACAAGTCGCACCGGAATCTAATATCCACAGTTTTTCCGTTTGATTGCCGCAACCAGTAAGGGACGCGTAGTGATCTTCGTTGCGCTGCGACACGTTGTTGGCTTTATGGTGCTTGGTTACCACTTTTTGTTGCTTAGTCCCAGCTTTCGGCTTTCTCCACACTCAGAATTTTTCACAATTTGCTTTCTGGTGTCCCAACTTTTTGCAGAAGAAACACCGATTATTCAGTCCGCAACGCAACGAACTGAAGAACATTGCGTCAGCCAAAAGCAGCACGCGAACGATGAGGAGAAAGTAGGGGAAACGCCACAGCAGCGCGTATAAATAAGGCGAACCAAACGCGCGTCAGGTGAGTTTTTTGATAACCTTTGGAACGAGCGGAAGCAGCAGAGAAAGCAGTAGTAGCAGAAAACCCTTGTCTGGAGAAAGACGCTATAGCCGGAAAACGGTTAAGAAGAAAAATACCTTTGTTTTGTACCTACAACCGAAGAGCAAATATAATGAACTAGTTGAAACGTGTTCGTGTGTGATGTTTCGTTTCCAGCAAGAAGATTCCCTCGTTCGGTCACATTTTTATTGAAGAGATCACAATCGGTCCTTATTAGGGCCTGAGGAGTTTATTGAATTTTTGAATTGAATTTTATTGGTTGGTGCTACACTAAAGCTGCATGAAGGCAGCTTTCGTTCACGGATTGGTAATCATGGCTTGGGCAGATTCCACTGGGGAATTTGCATATCTCTACATGCAAGGCAGCCTGCAAAATCATACAGTCCACTGCAAGACGACGCAACATTTTTGGTCCTTCGAGCCGGATAGCCCTTGGATTTGGAAAATTCGCCTGCTTAGAGCAGTAAAGCTCGGCTGCATCTGGGGGAATTGATTGCTTGGAGACGGAACACACACACACACACACACACACACACACACACGAAACAAATAGAAAGTGCTTGTGAACATTTTAATAAAAACGAAGTAAAAGTGAACATTTGAAAAAGTTTGATTACGAACAATCAGTTGACTAAGTGCATTTGTGTAAAACAAAAGTTTTGCTATGAGACGAACACCGTCAAAAAATGAAGGCGCTGCTGGCGGTGGTGGCAACAGTAGTGTTGGTGGCCGCCACGAAGAAGAAGCGAATGATCTCGACGCGCTTGCCCATATGCGTGGGCTTGCAAAAGGCAAACTCACTCGCGTTAAGAACATGTTGGAACAAGTTGCTGGTGAAGAGATGACGCTGCCCAAGGTAAAAGTGCTCGGTAAGAAGATAGAAGCGGCATACAGTGAATTCAATGCTTGTCATGAGCGCATCATGGCAATTACTCCTGCCAACAAAAGGAAGGATCAGGATTGTAAGTACCTCGAATTTGAATCTCTCTATGATAATGTGTCATTAACGGTTGAAACGCTGAGCGAAGGATTACTTCAAGCCCCTGTAAACGCTCTAGCAATTCCAAATCAGCAATTGATAGTTCAACAATCTCTTCCACGTGCAATCCCACAGTTTGATGGTCGTTTCGATCAGTGGGAAAAGTTTAAAGTTATGTTTCGAGACGTTGTAGATCGATCAAACGACTTGCCTCGTATTAAGCTCTACCATTTAGAAAAGGCTCTGATTGGGGATGCAGCCGGTATAATTGATGCAAAAACCATTTCAGATGGCAATTATGACCGCGCTTGGGAAATATTAACAGAAAGATTCGAAGATAAAAGACGACTAGTTGATCATCATATATCAGGATTGTTGAAATTAAGAAAAATGACGCATGAAAGTTTTTCCGAGCTAAGAACACTTTCAGATTCATGCATAGGCCATGTCGAAAACTTGAAATATTTGGGTCAAGAATTTTCTGGGGTATCAGAGATGATTGTTACCTATCTTCTCACAAATTCACTCGATGATGAAACGAAAAAACTTTGGGAAGCCACAGTTTTACGTGGAGAAATGCCTCATTATGATAACATAGTCAATTTTCTAAAAGGTCGCATTTCCATATTAGAACGATGTCAAAAGTCCACAACTGATAGCAAAGTCAAACATTCCTCCCGTGTCACTGCAAAACTGGGTCAAAATATGTCAAATGTGAAATCGAATGTCGCTACTTCTATCAGTTGCGAATTCTGTACTGGTGAACATGTTGCGTTCAAGTGTTCAACATTTAATGATTTATCAGTGGAAAATCGACTTAAGCTAGTGCGTGAGAAACAAGTATGTTTTAACTGTCTACGACGTGGTCATCGAGGAGCTGAATGCAAATCTACTAAGACATGCTCAAAGTGTAAAAGAAGACACCACACTTTGCTACATGCAGAAGGAGGACCTGCACAAGGCACCGATTCGAGCGCCTCCAAAGCGATCGGACAGCCAGTATCGCAGTCATCGGCTGCTGTGCAACCTTCAGATACCAAGGCTGCACCTGAGCATGTATCTACTACAGCAGCTTCGAACATGGGTGGAGTACCAACTTCTCAAATATTTTTGCTAACGGCAACGGTTGTCATCTTAGATAAACTTGGACAGCAGCATACATGTCGAGCGCTTTTCGAGGTTAATTCGGAGCGGATCGCAGGTTAATTTTATTTCAAAGGCAATGCATCAGAAGATTCAAACAGAAAGCGAAGCGGTTAATATTCCTATAACCGGCGTTAATAGTCTGAAATCCAACATACGACAACGAGTCAAAGTACAAGTACTTTTAAGACAAAACGATTTCAAGATTGAGATGGATTGCTTAGTTTCGGGTTCGGTGACAGGAATGCTGCCTACTATTGCGGTTGATACAGCCAAATGGAATATACCAACGGGAATAGTACTTGCGGATCCAATGTTTTACCAACCAAGAGAAGTGGATTTATTGATCGGAATGGAATGGCTCGACGATATATTAAAACCTAGCCGATTGAAGTTGTCGGATGATTTACCTACGCTACAGGACTCGCAATTTGGATGGTTAGTTGGTGGAAAATGTGTAAATGTGGAAAATTCTATGAATTCAATAGGCCAATGTTTTCACGTCGCAGTATCTACAAGTGAGTTAAGCGAACAAATACAACGGTTCTGGGAAATAGAGAGTGTACACAACGAAGAAAGTGTTGCATCAGAGGCTGAACAGTGCGAACTACACTTTCAATCAACATTCAAACGGAATAAGGAAGGACGATATATTGTCCAGTTTCCACTCAAAGAATCTTTCAATCAACTTGAAAATTCAAGATCTATGGCACTCAAGAGATTCTACGCTCTCGAATATAGGTTACTGAGGAATCCAGAAATTAAGAAGCAGTACGACGAGTTTATAGAAGAATATGAGCAGTTAGGGCATTGCAAGGAGGTGAATGAAGAAGATGATCCCGAAGGTATAAAGAAGTGGTACTTGCCACACCACGCAGTTCTAAAACCTACTAGTTCTACAACAAAATGTCGTGTGGTTTTCGACGCTTCAGCGAAAGTAGGTGGGATTTCGCTAAATGATGTAATGATGATTGGTCCTACTATTCAACCAGATTTATTAACTATCATATTGAAATTTCGATTATACCGTTATGTTTTAAGTGCTGAAAAGGAAAAACCCCACAGATCCCATTAAAGTACTCGAATTAAAAACCGTTACCTACGGGACAGCGGCAGCGCCGTTTTTGGCTATTCGGGCGCTGTATCAATTGGAGATAGATGAGCAACACTAACATCCCATGGTGGCAAATGTAGTAAAAAAATGTTCTATGTCGACAATGCATTATTTGGTGGAAATGATTTGAATGAAGTTATAAAGCTTCAGCAAGAACTGATTTCTTTACTAAATCGTGGTGGTTTTCATTTGCATAAGTGGGCAGCTAACGATGTGCGACTTCTGGACGCTATTCCTGCAGAAGATCGAGACGAGATGGTGAGAATAGAAGAATTTAGTGCTAACGAAGCAATCAAAACTCTTGGGTTGATGTGGGATCCTGTAAAGGACGAATTTATTTTCCTTGCCCAACCGGACTGTAGCAACTCAACACCAACGAAGTGACAGGTACTATCCACAATGGCGAGACTTTTTGATCCGTTAGGTTTGTTATCATCTGTTATAGTTTTGGCAAAGGCATTGATGCAAAGCTTGTGGAAAAATAAACTTAAGTGGGATGATCCCATTGATGGCGAGCTTTTAAATGATTGGAGAAACTTTCTTGGTGCACAAGTAGTTCCGAACGAAGCAAAACAAATTGAAATACACGGTTTTGCAGATGCTTCTCAAATAGCCTACGGGGCATGTGTGTATTTACGCTCAATATACAACGAAAACTTTGCCAGTTTGCAGTTAGTAACAAGTAAGTCCAAGGTTTGCCCCATTCCCCGGCTGTCCATTCCAAGAAAGGAACTACTAGCAGCGCGCCTCCTGTATCGTTTGGTAAAGAAAGTCATCGACGCAATGGAATTGAAAGGTATTCCAGTAATACTTTGGTCTGACAGTCAGGTGGTACTAGCGTGGCTCAGCAAGCCACTGGAAAAACTTCAAATATTTGTTAGGAATCGAGTTGCCGAAATTGTATCTACAGATAACTTCGAGTGGAAATATGTCCGTTCATTCGACAACCCAGCTGATATTGTTTCGCGTGGCATGTCAGCCAAAGCTCTTTCAAGAAACAATTTATGGTGGAATGGACCATCTTTTTTGCATACTGCAACATATGAAAATGAATCGCCAGCAGCATTGAATGACAGTGAAATTCCCGAACTGAAATCTGAGGCAGTAGTAAACATAACTATCGAGTTCCAGGAACTTCCTGTGCTAACCAAGTTTGAATCTTTTCGTAAAACTCAACGGGTTATCGCTTATGTTTTAAGATTTATTTCAAATTGCCGTCTCAAAGTAGAAAAACGCACAATTACCCTCTTTCCTACCATTCCTGAGTTGAAAAGGGCTACAGAAAGAATTATTCAGGCTATTCAAAGACAAGATCTAGCCGACGAAATTGAACGTGTTCAAGATGGAGAGCCTTGCAAGAAGATTGGTAATCTTAATCCGTTTCTGGACAATGGATTGTTACGTGTTGGGGGAAGGATTCGTCATTCTAATTTGCCATATCAAACAAAACATCAATTGATAATGCCAGACAAACATATCGTAACAAGAAGATTGATCGCTGACGTCCATCGAGAAAACCTGCATGCCGGTCCGAATAGTGTGATTGCTGCCCTTAGAGAACGATACTGCATATTACACGCAAAATCTACAGTACGAAAGGTAACCAGAAGTTGTGTTACTTGCTTCAAAACGAATCCAAGGTTAGCTAATCAACTTATGGGAGACCTGCCTTCATATAGAACGCATATGGCGCCCACGTTTTTGAAAGTTGGCATCGATTTCGCGGGACCGATATACATCAAGCAAACTGCTAGAAAGTCGTCCCCTGTTAAAGGATACATTTGTGTGTTTGTTTGTATGATAACGAAGGCAATACACCTAGAGGCAGTGGAAAACTTGTCAACAGAGGCATTTTTATCCGCTTTCAGCCGATTTGTGTCTAGAAGAGGAGTACCCGAGGAAGTGTATAGCGATAATGGAACTAACTTCATTGGTGCAAGATCCGAGCTTCGCGAGCTATATCAGCTTTTTAAATCTGATTACACGGTGGAGAAACTATCAGTGTTTTGTCAAACTAAAGAAATAAAGTGGATAACCATTCCGCCAAACGCGCCTCACTTTGGAGGCTTATGGGAGGTGGGTGTAAAAAGCGTCAAAAATGTGTTGAAGAAAACTTATAAATCTGCAATAATGGAATTTGCGACTTTACTATGTCAAATCGAGGCTATTCTAAATTCAAGACCCCTTTTTGCTCATTCTCCTGATCCTAATGACCCAGAAGTTCTGACCCCTGGCCACTTAATGATCGATAGACCGTTGACTGCTATCCCTGAGCCTTCTTATCAAGACATTCCCATCAATCGACTGTCAAAATGGCAATATATTCAAAAGCTTTGACAGCATTTTTGGCCGATCAAAATGGACAAAAAAGCACGTTAATGTAACTCCCGATACAATAGTTTTGCTGAAAGAAGATAATTTGCCACCGCAACATTGGAAATTGGGCAGAGTTTTGAAAACATATCCTGGATCCGATGGAATGACGCGGGTCGTGGATGTTCGCGTCGGAAACAACACATTTCGACGACCAATTCATAAGTTAGCTCCTTTGCCGATCATCGATAACAACACTACCAGCACATGTCATACTGCAGAATATTTCATAGAATCAACGAGGCCATCCATCTTTCGGCGGGAGTATGTTCAGTCCGCAACGCAACGAACTGAAGAACATTGCGTCAGCCAATAGCAGCGCGCGAACGATGAGGAGAAAGTAGGGGAAACGCCACAGCAGCGCGTATAAATAAGGCGAACCAAACGCGCGTCAGGTGATCATTCTTCGTCTCACGCTTGGTGTGTATAGACGTGTTTGTTACAACAACTGAAAGTTTTAGTTTACCTATCGCATTCGTTTATTTTACCTATCGCATTCGTTATACAACAGTACGTTGTCGTGTCCCAACGAAATGGGAAAAACGGGTTCCAGTAAGGAGCAAAACAATAAGCGTCCTCGTGACCCTGCTGAAAAGGATGATGGAATCGCCAAGAAGATACTAGCTGCTAACAAGTTTGCATCGCTGGCTGACCAAACTACCGAGAAAACGGAAAAGAAGGAGAAAATGCCGCCTTTCTACGTAAAAGGTTTCCCGCCTGGACTAAGGCAACACTTCAATGAACTTATCAGCAAAGGGCTGATAGCTACCCTGAGGCTATGCACGGACGGCTACAAAATCGTCGTTCCATCCACCCCACATTACAAGGCAGTAGAGGCTTACCTGAAGCAAACAAAAGTGGAGTATTTTACTCACGATATTGCAGCTACAAAACCATTCAAAGTTGTACTGCGTGGTTTACCAAAATTGGAACTGGACGAGTTAAAAACGGAGCTTGTCGCTTGCGGCCTAGAAGTGGAAGCAGTATACAAAATGATAAGACACAACAAAGCCATCAAGTATCGTGATCAGTTATACCTGATCCACCTGACCAGGGGTTCAACTACACTGAGCACAGTGAAAACAATCACCGCCCTATTCAACATCATCGTGCAATGGGAGCGATACAAACCGATTCATCGCGATGTCACGCAGTGTTCCAATTGCTTGAACTATGGACATGGCACAAAGAATTGCCACATCAAGAGTCGCTGCATGAAATGTGCAGGTCCGCATCGAACAGTGGATTGTCTTGTTGAGGAAGCCGAGCAAATCAAGTGTCTCAACTGTGACAAAGAGCATGCTACGAACAGCCGTTCCTGTCCAAAACGAGCAGAATTTATCAAAATTCGAAGTGAAATCGCCAATCGCCAGCGACCGTCGAATAGAAAAAGTGTACAACCTAGCGTTACACCAACCCCGCCAGCGACTTCAAGTACGTTGCCGTTTCCACCTTCTCCAACTGGTGGTGTTCCTAGCCGGGACCCCCCCGGATTTTTGAGTTATGCACAGGCGGCCAGCATGTCCCCAGCAAGTAGCAATTTGTACTCGATGGAACAGCTAGCTACGCTGTTTCTTAAACTCGATCAGCAAACAAAGGCTTGTCGCACCAACCAGGAACAGATTGCGGTCATGATGACTTTTTACTACCGTCATGGATCCATTCTTTCGAATCCTTAACTGGAATGCCCGCTCTGTGGCCAACAAGAAGTTAGAACTTCTACATTTTCTGAACACACACCACATCGATGTCGCTGCAATAACCGAAACACATTTGAAGCCAAACATAAACTTCTGCCTGCCGGAACACTCGGTAGTCAGACTGGACCGCACAACCTCAGCTGGGGGCGGGGTTGCAATCGCCATAAGGAGAGGACTACCATACAAATCACTACCGAGTTTCAACACAACCTTTGTCGAAGCTGTAGGAATCGAAATTACCACCACTGATGGACCACTCACATTTATTGCGGTCTATTGTCCGAAGCAGTCTCGTCGGGCAAATGGAACCACGGTGAAATTGAAGAACGACATCCAAGAGCTGTCTAGAAGAGGAGGCAATTTCGTCATCACAGGTGATCTCAATGCTCGCCACTCCGCTTGGGGTGACTCCAGGTGCAACTCAAATGGTAACATCATCGTAGAAGATTCCGAAGCTGGATATTACTATCCCGCTCATCCGGAATTGCCAACTTACATCTCTCCTGGTGGTGTAGGCTCTAAGCTTGACATTTTTCTGACCAACATCACCGATCGATTTTCGATTCCGAAAACCATAACAGAGCTCTCCTCGGATCATCTTCCGGTCATCGCTGAGATTGGTGCTAACGTAGAGCGGCGTCAAGTTCAACAAAGAAGAAATTACCATCGTGCAAATTGGGTTCAGCTGCAGCGGTATGTTGAAAACCATCTTGATGCGGACATCACTTTGAACAGCACTGGAGACATCGACCGTACTCTACAGTCCATGATAGACGTCATCCAGGAAGCAGAGTGCCGCTACATCCCATCTGTTCCAGTGACATGTAAGTTTGCGCAAATCGACGATAACACCAAGCGCATAATTTCCTTGCGAAACTCGCTGAGAAGGCAATATCAACGTACCCGCAACCCTAGGCACCGATTCTACGCTAGACAGCTGATCGTTCAAGAACGACTGGAGAAAGTGAAAAACAGGCAGTTTGCAACCGGATTACGTAATTTGCCCAACTGCTCACAGCCATTTTGGCGTGTGGCTAAAGTGTTGAAGAACAAACCAAAACCCGTTCCGCCATTAATAGTGAATAGTGAAACTTTGCTAACTTCCCGCGAAAAGGCTTGTGCTATCTCTCAGCATGTTGCCGCTTCCCACAATCTTGGTCGTGATATTGTGAGTGGAATCGAACCAGCTGTCAGTGAATCGATCGTAATTCTGGCCCGCACACCGAATATCTTACCACCTGATCAGCGGATAACAGTGGACGAGGTACAAAACAACATTAAATTCTCTCGGAACATGAAGGCTCCCGGATTTGACGGAGTGTTCAACCTTGTGCTCAAAAACCTTGGACCAACAGCCTTGTCTGTGGTGGAAAAAGTGTTCAACCGATGCCTTGAATTAGCGTACTTTCCTACAAAGTGGAAACTGGCGAAAGTGATTCCCATTTTGAAACCAGGAAAGGATCCCACATGCCCCAAAAGCTACCGTCCCATCAGTCTGCTTTCTGCCCTCAGCAAGGTATTCGAACGATGCATCTACAGCCGTATTCTGTGCCACGCAGAAGTGAACAACATATTCCTGGACGAACAGTTCGGTTTTCGCAGAGGCCATTCAACAACATATCAACTGCAGAGAGTAACAAAACTCATCAATCGGAACAAGGAGCTATCTAAAATAACTGCCATGGCCTGCCTGGACATAGAAAAAGCATTCGACAACGTGTGGCACGACGGGCTTATCTACAAGCTACAGCGCTACAACTATCCCGTTTATCTAGTGAAGATTGTGCAAAACTATCTTACGCTGCGCAAATCTCAGGTCTGTGTGCTCGGTGGCCTGTCTGACCCATACGACGTAGGAGCTGGTGTTCCACAGGGCAGCATCCTTGGTCCTGTTCTGTACAACTTATTCACATCAGATATTCCTGAACTACCCAATGGAGGCATCCTGTCGCTGTTTGCTGATGATACCGCCATTATGTACGAGGGCAGACAGATCAACCAAATAGTTAAAAAGCTGCAAACTGGGCTTAACGTCTTCGTGAATTACCTCACCTCATGGAAAATTTGTGTGAATGCAGCAAAAACTCAGACCATAGTCTTCCCACATCGGAATAGTCAACGTTTGGTGCCGACAACAAAGATTCGGTTGAACAATGTGGATATTCCCTGGTCGTCAAATGTTCGCTACCTTGGTTTGACCTATGATCATAAGCTACTTTATCGCCCCCACATTGAACAAACAGTAACGAAAAGCTTAGTGCTAATGAAGAAGTTGTACCCGCTAATCAACCGAAAATCGAATTTATCCGTCGTGAATAAATTGACGGTATACAAACAGGTCATCCTGCCGATGCTTCTATACGCCTCGTCGATCTGGAGAACCTGCGCGAGAACGCACCTGCAAAAGATTCAACGGATCCAGAATAAGTTCCTGAAAATGATCTTGAACGTGCCCTTCGGAACCCGAACATCAGAAGTGCATCAAATAGCTGGTATCGATATGACCGAAAACATAATCTCTGCAAACGCTGAAAACACTAAAAACAATGCACTTAACTCTAGTGCGGTGCTCATTCGTGAGCTTTATTTATAAGTAGCTAGGTATATTTATTTAATAATTAAAACTCTAATGCCGAGCATTAAAATGTAAATCATGTACGTAGAAAAGGAAAAAGTAGTAACACTTATAGTACATTAAAAACATCAGAGTTGAAAAGTTGATAAAATTGAATCTCTCACAATGTTCAAAAAACAAATGTATAATGAAAATACCGTAAGAAAAATAAAGAATATTGAATCCAAAAAAAAAAAAATGCGCGTCAGGTGAGTTTTTTGATAACCTTTGGAACGAGCGGAAGCAGCAGAGAAAGCAGTAGTAGCAGAAAACCCTTGTCTGGAGAAAGACGCTATAGCCGGAAAACGGCCAAGAAGAAAAATACCTTTGTTTTTGTACCTACAACCGAAGAGCAAATATATTGAACTAGTTGAAACGTGCTCGTGTGTGATGTTTCGTTTCCAGCAAGAAGATTCCCTCGTTCGGTCACATTTTTATTGAAGAGATCACAATCGGTCCTTATTAGGGCCTGAGGAGTTTATTGAATTTTTGAATTGAATTTTATTGGTTGGTGCTACACTAAAGCTGCATGAAGGCAGCTTTCGTTCACGGATTGGTAATCATGGCTTGGGCAGATTCCACTGGGGAATTTGCATATCTCTACATGCAAGGCAGCCTGCAAAATCATACAGTCCACTGCAAGACGACGCAACACCGATCCTTTTCGGTTTTCGAATCAGCATACAGCACGGCCTCAGAGTCGTCTTCGTCGCCATTGCGCTGTTTCTTTTTATGCCTTTCATCGATAAGCTTAGCGGTTACCAACGTCTCGTACTCCTCCGGTAGACTGCTAAACAAAATAGCAACCAACCACTCGTCGTCAAGGATTTTTTCCGGTTGCAGATTGTTAAGCTTCTCAAACAACTCCGCCAGCTTCGAAACGTGTGCTCCCATGTCACCGTGTTTTTCCAGGCGTAGACTGCAGATTTTTTGCATCACGGATACCTTCGTCGTCAACGCCTCAGCTGCCGATTTGGCCTTCCTTATGTGGATTAACTGGTTGTCTTCCACGGCCAATCCTATTGGTGCAAGCGCTTGCTCGTCCTTCAACTTCCACACTTCCGTGACCGGTTCTGGCTTCGTGCCCGCTACAGCAATCCAATTGCCCTCGTTCGTCAGCAACAGTTTCACTCTGAAACTCCAATTATCGTAGTTGGAACCATTGAGCTTCGGAAACGACACCAGTTTTTCTGCCATCTTGACTTCCAAACTTCTGAATTTTCTTCACCAGTTCCGACTCCGGTTGCTAAAGCCCATAACCTATTGGCTGACAAAGTGGAATAATCGGACTGGACTAGAATATCTTGAAGAACAATTTAAAAGTATGTCTTTATTCAACGGTTGTTTGATTCGAACTAACTGATTTTTAACTCTATGCTATATGTAGCGATTACTTCGATTTGCATTGCTTGCTGCGTTGTACACTGCAACACCCTTCCAGAAACGGGAGGAGTCTCGAACTATCTTAGTCACCTTTCTCGGTCCCTAAAATCCCTATATACAAAATTTCACGCAAGCGGTCATAGGAACAGAACGAAGAGCGTGTTGTGCTTGAAACTTGATTTGGGATGCTCTCTATTTCAGCATCATAGGTGAGCATACGGCAAGTTGTCTTGATAGGTATTAGTGTGATGCCGCATTCCGCGTTGTGATGCCGGCGCGAAACCGCGTACAATCATAAACATAAGCACTAACATTTAGGCGACTCAAATCACGCTATACACGCTGTTGCTTAGCCGGTCGCGAGGAGGCACTTCATTCACTATTCTGCTGTGTACAAGTTGTGAAATTCAAAAATGGACCTCCGTTGCGACTGGATTGATCACGACTTGTTGGAGAAGATCCTACGGTCGGAGAAGGGATCCAACGGGCAGCAAGAACTGAAAATAGTGAGTTTCGATGTTAGTGCTGCAACGAAAAAAGGAGACAATTATGCTAGTGAAATGTACAGAGTTCTAATTGAGTACATTCGTGAAGGCCGCCCTGAAAAGTGCTCCAGAATTTTGAAGGTAGGAAATGATACAATAAGCGTGTCCAAGTAACTAATCTAAATATGTTTACGATTTTAGGTGATTCCTTCTGGAGAAATTCAACGAATCGTGATGGAAAATAATAATATTTTCCCGCGAGAGATCGCTGTTTATCGCGATATCCTGCCGAAAATCCATAAGCTGCTGCGCAGCATGAGTGATGAGTCTCCTTTGTCTCCGAATTGTTCATTTATAACGAACGACCCGAAAACAATGTTGGTGTTTGAGGATTTAAAGGACAGCGGCTTCGAAATGGTTGATAGAAAGCGTGGTTTGGGTATAGAAGAAACAAAATTAGTTTTGAAAAAGTTGGCTAAACTGCATGCGTGCTCGGCGTTAGTGTACAAAGAACAACCAGAAATCATGGAACCAGTGCTGGAAGGAGCTATAAACACTAATCCAAATCGACAGGATTTTCTTGTTTTCCATAAAATGTGCGCTCGCCAAGTGGCACGGTTAGTGGAGTGCTGGGAAGAACCGAAATACAAAACAATTTTGGAGAAGCTACAAAAATTACCCCTCACGACTATAGCCAAGGGGTGTCAAGTATACACAAGGGACGATACGGTGTTTAACGTTCTTAATCACGATGACTTATGGACTAGCAATTTGATGTTTAAGTTCAAAAATGGAGCTGTGGACGATGTGCTGATGCTCGACTATCAATTGGCATATTACGGTTCGCCTGGTGTAGATTTGAATTACTTTCTGTTTGGTTCTGTTCAGTATGAGCTTCGAGAGGAATATTGGTTAGAATTCATTAGAGTAAGGTTTTCAACATGTAAATTGGATTAAAGTTAAATTTGTTCTATTTATTATATTTTCAGGAGTACTACGATGTTCTTCGGGAGACGCTGGTAAAATTAAAATACACTGATCACATACCGTCATTACAAGAAATTCACGTTGAACTAATACGGACAGGTTTCCACAGTAAGTGCTTATTATTTGCAATGAACCCATTAGATCCATCCGTTTCCCAATGTGATAAGATAACGGTTGCTGGGTTGATCTCTTTCTTATCATTTCTAATGAATAAAACGATTTCCTTTATTCACTGCATGATATCATTCTCAGGTGTCAACGCAGTGTTCTGCCTATTGCCGTTAGCAATGATGGAGAAAACGGATAACGCAGAGATGGACGTGTTCCTGCAGGATAATGACGTCGGCGAGACATTTCGAAAAACTATTTTTGCTAATCCAAAGTATGAACCTGTACTTAAGCGGGCACTAGTTTTATTCGATTTGCTAGGTTATTTTGATTAAAATTTATTTGGCTGTTTCAAAAAAAGAATAGTCCGACCATAAAATTTCAAATAGAGATGAAATACACACATTGAGTTGCCAGATTGTGACTTTTATCAAATACTTATATTCGAATGCGCAAGCGGTATTTCTACCAAATTTCCAAAGCCGTTGAGATCTTATCATTAACGAACTTTATATAGTATATAATTGGCTGAAAATATAATTGCGGTTAATAAAACTTGCAGATAAAGGAGCTGTGATGTCACTCCTTAAAAATAAATCTTGAACTAAAAACCAAATCAGAATAATTAATTAGCTCAACATTATGTCCATTGCAATTTGTTTCTTTTTAAATTTTTGACATACTCGACATATTTGACATATTCAACATATTTGACATCCCAGCTGGTCCTTGAGTATCAATCGTTTGATCTGAGTAAACGTTTTCATTTGGTATTTATTTGGCTGAGCCTGCCATATTACAACAATTTATCATTTGTTTTAAAAAAATGTGCATACTGTGGAACGTTGCATTCCTTCGTACTTATTCCAAAGTCCGAATATGAACAATACAATAAACACAACTGAATAAAAGACGAAAAAGTTAAGTAAGTTGCCAGTAGTCTCAACCGTGAGCGTTGGTGAGATTCCCTGAACAATGCCTCACGGTTGGCACGTTTATTCTTGATTTTTGCAAGTTACCTGGGAAATGCTTGAAATGCCGATGTTAATACGTATTCAGCGGTTACAAACTTTTATTCTTATAATTTTCTTCTTACCTCCCACTTTCTTATGTTCTATCTAACCATCACTTTTCGGGGCACCTTTTCTTTCAGCGTGTATTCACTTGACGGCTCCTGTCTACTCTCGATGTCCTTCGCTTTCGCTACCACCAAACTCCATCCATTTGTGGCCTTGGCCGCCCTTGTTGGTGAATGCAAACGTCTGGAACTTGCGCCGTGTTCAAGGGGTAATCCTGAGTAAGTGCTGCTCGTTTTTTTGTCAACCAAAACTGCGGCATTCTCAAATCCAAGCTTCGGGGTTCTGTTGTCCTCCAATTAACTATTGTTCATAGTTACTATCACACTTTTTATTTTGCTTTTCTTGGCTTAAAGATCGAGCTATCGACCTTTGAAGAGTGAACGAATGATCCACGATGGGATCAACCGGTTATTGCTCTACGCTAACGGTCATTACCCTCGCCAAGTAATCTCTCTCCCGTCAGATCCTATTTAATCATCTCTCGCGGCTCCATTTCGCTCGTCTTCTATTGGCAGGGTACACCAACCAGATGGGTGGGAGGCTGCGTTTGTACGGTGAACCGGTGAGTCACTGAGTGGCATGGGCTTCTGGAGGGTGACACCAACATAAACAAACACTTCCCATTTATTCAAAACTCACAAAATCAATACGAAATACACCTTCTAAGCGTAGGCTACCAACGCTAACAGGTGAGATTTCTTTTTAGAACGGTTCTTGTTTTTTGAATACATACCATGTCAATCAGTTGAGAGCCGTGGTATCTCGTGCTCTACAACGAAGTTGTCGCGTTGCTCGGATTCGTTGGTTTCCTAGACATCTTATCACTCGCAAGTCTCCTCCGATCTGGTCGAGCCATCGTGCACACAAAGCATTCATGGATTCATTTAAAGTTTTAATAAATAGAAACAAATGCGATGCATTTTCCCTTTGTGAAACTTGGCTTACTTCAAATATTGATCTCAACTTCCATGATTTTAATATTATTCGCCTTGATCGAGACACCCCATATGGAGGAGTACTTCTAGGGATTAAAAAGTGCTATTCTTTCTATCGTATTAACCTCCCCTCGATTCCAGGCATCGAAGTTGTCGCATGTCAAATGACAATACAAGGTAAAGAGCTTCGTATTGCCTCAATATATATTCCCCCCAGAGCACAGGTTGGGCAACGGCTGCTCTTTGATTTAATAGAACTTCTCCCCTCGCCACGTTTGATTTTGGGAGACTTCAACTCTCATGGTGTGGCTTGGGGTTCCCCCTACAATGATAACCGCTCCTCTTTAATCTATAACCTTTGCGATGACTTCGACATGACGATTTTGAACAACGGTGAAATGACACGTGTCCCGAAACCTCCAGCGCGCCCAAGCGCTTTGGATCTATCTTTATGTTCGACGTCGCTACGGTTGGATTGCACATGGAAGGTAATCCTCGATCCTCACGGTAGCGACCATTTGCCTATTCTTCTATCAATTACTAACGGGTCATCTCGCATGCGACCAATCGACATTCCGTATGACCTCACACGGAATGTCGATTGGAAGTTATACGAGGAAATGATTTCAAAGGCGGTCAGGTCGATTCAACATCATCCACCACTTGAAGAATACAACCTCCTCGCGGGCTTGATTCTCGACGCCGCGTTGCAAGCTCAAATGAAGAAATACCCCGGCGTAACGATCAAAAAACCGCCTCCCACTCCGTGGTGGGTCAAAGAGTGCTCCGATGTCTACACGCAAAGATCCGACGCGTATCTGACCTTCCGGGATACAGACAGTGCCGGCGACTTTAAACGTTATTCGGAGCTTGATACCAAGTTTCAAAGCTTGGCTAAAGCAATGAAACGCGGATATTGGCGTCGGTTCGTAAACGAGACGTCGAGGGAGACATCGATGAGCACTCTTTGGAACACAGCCCGAAGAATGCGGAATCGCGTAACGGTCAACGAAAGCGAGGAGTCTTCAAGTCGGTGGATATTTGATTTTGCCAGGAAAGTATGTCCGGACTCTGTTCCTGAGCAAAACATTGTTCGCGATGCGTCTCCGGGCCACGACGCGATAGAATCACCTTTTACGATGGCAGAATTTTCAGTTGCCCTCCTGTCCTGTAACAATAACGCGCCTGGGTTAGATAGAATCAAATTCAACTTGTTGAAGAATCTACCCGGCAATGCCAAGAGGCGCTTGTTGAACTTGTTCAATAAGTTCCTGGAGCAAAACATTGTACCGCAGGATTGGAGGCAAGTGAAGGTGATCGCCATCCAAAAACCAGGAAAACCAGCGTCTGATCACAACTCTTATAGGCCGATTGCAATGCTATCCTGTATCCGGAAATTGATGGAAAAAATGATACTCCGTCGCTTAGACCATTGGGTCGAATCAAATGGTCTGCTATCAGATACTCAGTTTGGCTTCCGCCGTGCCAAAGGGACGAATGATTGTCTTGCGTTGCTTTCAACAGATATTCAGCTGGCGTATGCTCGCAAAGAACAAATGGCGTCTGCGTTCTTGGACATTAAGGGGGCTTTTGTTTCCGTTTCTTTTGACATTCTTTCGGGTAAACTTCACCGACAAGGTTTTTCTCCAATTTTAAACAATTTTTTGCACAATTTGTTGTCTGAAAAGCACATGCATTTTACGCATGGCGATTTGGTAACTTTTCGAATTAGCTACATGGGTCTTCCCCAGGGCTCATGTTTAAGCCCCCTTCTTTACAATTTTTATGTAAATGACATCGACGAATGTCTGGCAAATTCATGCACGATAAGACAACTTGCAGACGACAGCGTGGTCTCTGTTACAGGAGCCAAAGCTGCCGATTTGCAAGGACCATTGCAAGATACCTTGGACAATTTGTCTGCTTGGGCTCTACAGCTAGGTATCGAATTCTCTCCGGAGAAGACTGAGATAGTAGTTTTTTCTAGGAAGCATGAACCTGCTCAGCTCCAGCCACAATTAATGGGTAAAACGATTTCTCAGGTTTTGGTACACAAGTATCTTGGTGTCTGGTTCGACTCTAAGGGCACCTGGGGTTGCCATGTTAGGTATCTGATGAAGAAAAGTCAGCAAAGAGTAAATTTTCTTCGTACAATAACCGGATCATGGTGGGGAGCCCAACCAGGAGACCTTATAAGGCTTTACCAAATAACAATATTGTCTCTTTCCAGAGAGCCTTAGTGTGGGTCCCTTCTCACTGCTCGATACCGGGCAATGAGAAAGCGGACTCTTTGGCTAAGGTGGGTGCAACAAACGGTGACATTTATGAAAGACCAATTGCTTTTAATGAATTTTTTGCAATTAAACGTTAGAATGCGGTCATCAGTTGGCAAAACTCTTGGACCAGAGGGGAACTGGGAAGGTGGTTACATTCCATTATACCCAAGGTATAGACGAATCCGTGGTTCAAGGGGTTGGATGTAGGTCGAGATTTCATTTGCGTGATGTCTCGGCTTATGTCCAATCACTATAGTTTTGATGAGCATCTCCGTCGTATTGGGCTCGGGGAAAGTGGTATCTGTGCCTTTAGTGAAGGTTATCACGACAAAGAGCACGTTGTTTGGTCATGCCCTGTACACCGTGACGCCAGGTCTTAATTAATAGCTTCCCTCCGGGCCGAGGGTAGAGGGCCAGCTGTTCCTGTTCGTGATGTCTTGGCAAGTCGTTACCTACCCTACATGCCCCTTATATACATTTTCCTGAAATCCATCCATGCCCCAGTCTAGTCCCATTCCTTTCCAACCCGAGGCCTTCCATGCCCAGCGGCACACACCATATAGCCACTTAAACACCAGCGAACAAAAACAACGAACCATAACCCGCAACTAAACCCCGCACAATACCACCAGGACCCGAGGATTACTGCATATCCATGACAATTCGACGACCATCAGACGACCATTTAACTACAAAACACTGATTGAAACATGCTAGTTTTAAGATAGACTTAATTTCAGCTCGTAGTCGGCAGCGAGGATAAAAATTTGCTTTGAGATTTTAAGTCATGAGATATAATTTGCGCCGTTAAACATTAAATTGTATTTTCGCCGTGTCAAATAAACGATTTATGAAGAAAAGAAAAACACACAAATATATTTTTTTTTGATCAACAACTGAAACTTTCATTGCAAAGCAGGATTTATGACAAAAACTATGCATTTTAGAAAATATGTCAAATAACTGTTTCATTTTAGGAGATAAAAAATAACAATGTTCAGAAAACAAATACGTTTTTGGATGGCTGATAACTTGGTAGAAGGTTTAAAAATTCGAAAAAATTTGCGAAAAAAGTTAGAACGAAAATTGTGATTTTTAGTGCCTTCTAATAGAAAACTTAATGTTGCTCGTAATATGTAAGAAATAGAAACATGATGTCTTCAGCAAAGTTTCTTATTTCAAGATAACCTAAAACTTTGTCGAAGACATCTTGCGTCTATCTTTTTCTGATTAAAAAGTCAATATTTCAGTACCTAACCAAAAAAATTTTATTTGTGTTTTGAAGGGTTTCATCTGAAAATTACGAGAAAAATTCACTTTTTTGTGATGTTCAATGGGCTCTGTGAGTCAAATAGTTGAATGTGGTGCTGAACTAAACCATGCAAAATATTCAAAAACAATCCTACAAAAATGAAAAAATATATAGAAAAATGTAGGAATCGAATAGATTTGCAAAAAGTGCAAAAGAGTGGGTTTGTAGCTTGAAAAAGTCATTTTTTTCATAAATCACGTTTGGGCAACTTGAAAACAATTTTTTAGAAAGTCGAAACATTCTACAAAAATGCTATAGATAACATCATTCTTCAATTTAGGACTGAGCACCTTGACTTTTTGAACATCGATTTTGTTTGGGACAGCCTAGTCAATGTCAGTTAAGAATTAAAATATTTTTACTAATTTTTTACTATGCTCCACATTTTATATAATTCAATTAGTACCGAAATTGTATGATTGTATTATTTGTCTATGTGTTTTAGGGATATGCGTTTAATGTAAGCTGATGTTTGTTATCTGCGCTTTACCCGAGCATTGCATTCTAACAAAATGTGAATGTTAGGAGATTAAAATATAAATATTAAATTTAGTATAATCTGTTGCTGTTTGAAAGTCTTTACAATCGATTTTGTTTGTTACTATTTTACAATTATAAATAGTTACTAATAGTATTTTCTCATGAACCAAATGTTTGTGAAGTTCCATTAAACTTTAGCGATCGGGTTGAACTTTACTTTGCACTCTGAATGTGGTCTTATCTGCTACCTAGGCGGTTTTGCTCTGTGGCGAACGCTCAGTCACAGTTTACGCTTCACTTCAGTCAGTACGACATACGCACAGTTCTTCCACGACGCTTCTTTACACGATGTCGCAGAATTGTGAAATAACTTCGTCCGCGGTGGAAGTCGCCGGTTGGAAGATTGGCTCATTTTTCGAAAATGTTGTTGCTGCGGATTTACTTATGTCACCGGAACACTTTCGGATTGTGGACGTACAGGTGGCGAATGTTGCCGCGAAAACTGCAGGCTACATGTCGTTAACGCACCGTGTCACTGTTACTGTTGATGCTGGCGGTCTGGACAGCGAAAATCGAGTTCTGAGTTATGTAGTAAAAGAAAAATCGGAGGAGGTTTTTGGGGGCGAACTGGTTGATGATTTGATAGTCTTTCCTAAAGAAATTGAGGTGTATTCTAAGTTTCTACCAGTATTCGAACAGATGGGCAAAGATGGTAAAGAGAAATTTGGTCCCAGGTTGGAAATGTAAACATTCAATTTTTATGAGCAGCCACCTTTTCTATCTTATGTTTTTTCTAGACTGTTTAAAACCACATCCTCACCGTTCACAGTGCTTGTTCTGGAAGATCTAAAGCCACTCGGTTTTCATATGAAGGATTGTTCCGTTGGTTTGGATCTTGTTGAGTGCGAAAATGTCCTTGGGAAACTAGCTAAATTTCATGCAGCTTCGGTCGTGTATCAAGAACAGGTAATGTTATTTAAAATGTTTGGTGGTGCGATGTTTATGATTGCTATGCCCTAACTTTGTAGAATGGTCCATACTCGGATAAGTTCAAGGACGGAATGTTCGCGGATAGAATGGTGAACCAGTTCGAAGCATATTACGTCCAATTATTTAGATCGTTCATGGAAACTCTGGAAGACCTGCGATACCCACCTCATATACTTGAAACGCTGGTTAGGATGATCATCCAATTGAATTCATGACTGTGATTTGTAAAATGAGCTATTTTTGTTTAGCGTCTCTGGGAAGGCAAAATGTATTCAACTCTCAGTAAATTGTTCCGGTGTGATCCAGCAAAATTCAATGTTTTGAATCATGGAGATGTCTGGATCAACAATCTTCAATTCAGCGAGAATGATATTCTTCTGGTATGTTATATATTGGCAAATTTGATGAAATGGGGCTTACTTCAGATCAATTAATTTTTTATCTTGTTCAATTCATTCAATGTTAACCAACTTGGAAACAATTCCATTCTAGGTTGATTACCAGATCGCATTCTATGGAACTCCATCTTTTGATGTGCTCTACTTTATTATTACCTCGGCTGGCATCGAAGTTCGAACGGAAAAGTTTGATCATCTCGTCAAACACTATCACTGTCAGTTGGTTCAATCACTACACCAAATGGGTGCTCAAACAACTGCGTTATCTCTACAGGAATTGCAAGACGATATTACAGAGCATGGACTCTTGGCATGTGTGCTAGCGATGGAAACCTTAGCGTTATTGTTGGCTATGCAGGGAACTGAAGTAAATATGGAAATGGTAATGTCGAATGAACCAGAAGCTGTTGAGTATAGAAAGAAGGCGTATTCCAGTAGTAATTACGTGCAAGCGCTCGACAAGCTGATCCCATTTATGTGGGAAAGAGGATTTTTGAGATATCCGCAGCCATGAGCGAAGTTGAGTATAATTAAACAATCACGTTCATCAATTATCCAAACCTGTTTCTGTCTGCATGTACGTTATCAAATTCCACGCGTTAATTTGTATTCATTATTGCAAGAGAAACTTACTCTGTTAGTATGCACATATCCAGGGCCTTGAAAAGTTAAAAAAAAAAACAGTTCAAATCGGTATTATGTTAATACTGTTCTGTTTTTTCTTAGCACTCTGATTTACCTTTCACGGACATAATAACGATACATCCAAAATAATATAAAATATACGGTTTGATTGATGTTGATCACAGTGACAACCCCATAGCCCATACTAAACACTCAAATACTAATAAAAGATACGAATTAAGATTTCGCATCTTTGAACACTCGAATTCCAGTCGATAACACGAGTTACCATCACCATTTACAAAAAATAACACACTGACTATTTCCTCATCCGTGCAATATTGCACACTTCTGCTCCAAAATCAAAAGCGCCTCTTTGAACTAGATATGGTAGAACAATTTCCATCGTCTTGACGTAACGCTCGTTGGTATACATGTGTTGCCGTGACCGTTTTCCTGCTTCATTATCCAGGTGAAGCATCTCGATACTTGCATCCTCGGATGGTTCCATTAGGGCAATGGCCATTGCTCCAAAAATAGTTGTTGCACCTGAAAATCAATTAGAAGGTACTTAATGGTCATTATTACCTTTATTTTGTGTTGTTAAACAAACCATAAACTATTCGATCGTTGAAATCAAACTGCAGCTGCTTTAAAGTTGGAAGTCGCTTGCCATAGTTCAGCAGCGTCAAATATGACACCAGTTTTTCGTGATAGAAGCGAATGAAGTAATTCAGTTTGGAAACCTTAATGTCTTTCGCCGCTGAACTGAAGAGGAGAAAATTAAAATCGAGCATCGGAGACCCGTAAAAGCACACTTGGAAATCGAAAAGCATTCCTTCACAACGATTAGTATCGCTATGGGGTCTGAACATAAGATTGTTACACCACAAATCACCGTGATTGAGGACATTGAAACCATCTGGATCGACGACGACCGTGTCTAATATTCTACTAAACACAACTGGTCGCAGGTTACGGAATTTTTCAACGCAATCCTTGGCAAAAGGGAAAGTTTCAACGGCTTCCAGAAATGCATCATATGCTGGGGAAAAGGTGGCCTTCATTACAGGCAGGCTGTTCCTATTGAATAATCCTTCGTTGTACGCAGTAGAGAAATCACCGTTCAGTTCCTTGTACACTGCAGATGCTGCATGAAATTGTGCAAGTTTATCGATTATTTCTTCTAGCTGCTCCGTGTTTAAGCCGTTTAGTCTTGATGGTGGTTTAAAATTGGCACTACGGAGGTCATCCAATACTATAATATCACTGGGGATGGATTGACATGTTTTCAAGCAGCGAGGACCGATTTCAACATGAACTCCCTTCTGTCTGTATAATTCCTCGAAAGCTGGAATCAGTTTGGTGTACACATCAATTTCCTTACTAAAGGTGGCTAGATGTTGACTAAACTTATCGGCCATTCCATCCGGGCGGGTTTTGACAATGACGGAAAATGTATCGACAGTATTAGTGACCTTGTTTTCTACCTTTAATTTTGCACGATACATGGTTGAACCATAACTTTCTCCATTTTTTGTGGCTATTTCCACTTTTATGTTCTGTATGCTAAACTGATCCGTACGTAGATGAAGTTTCTTTTCGACGACGTCGTGGAAAAACTCTCTACGCAACCAACCAGGTAACATTAGAAAGTCGCTTTGAATGCCGCTGGGCGTCTGGAAACCACTGTGTCGCATATCAAATGCACCGTGATTGTGGAAAAATGGCAACAGCTCTGCCATTTGTTTAGTGTAAGCAGGATTACCCATCATTTTGTCCCGAAAAGCTCGACCGGCATCCCCATCTGACATCATCGTATCAATGGAAGCATCTTCTGTCTTTTCCATTAGACAAATGGCCAGCAGTCCCATGCTGGTACCAAATCCATAGAAGATGCGATCGATCAAATCTAAGTGTAGCTCTTTGAGAGTAGGAACTTGACCGGAATATTCCAGGAGTTTAAGGTTTGATACGAGGTTCTGATGATAGAAGTGAATCATGCTGTCAAATTTAGAAAGCTTGTCCTCTCCTTTCACGGAGGATATGATGAAGTACAGCAGATCGATTGCAGGCGATGACCAAAGTCCCACCTGAAAGTCCACCTGAAATCATGTAATTTATTGAGGATCTTTTATTGTGGTTCAAAAAGTAACGATATTCAAATATCGCATTATAAAAAAATAACATTAGGTCGTAGGTTCTTTTCGTCCCCTACACTTAGTTATCTTTTCGTTCACTCACCAGTAGCATATCTTCAATGGCATTATCGTTATCGTACTGAAACATCATATTGTTGCACCACGCGTCTCCATGATTCAGCACGTTGAAACCGTTAACATTGGGTTGCGTAACCGCTATCAGCTCACGGAACATCAGATGTCCCCCATCGATCTGTAAAAAATTAAAAATGAAATTAGCGAGACCAGTCAGCGTGAAAACGTTAAACAAACCATTAACTCAGCATAGAAATCCCCATTCGGCCACGACCGAATCGCTTTGATAGTGGATTCTTGCTGCGTTTTGGCATGCTCCTGAAATACGATTTCCGACTGCTCTTTGTAAACTCCCTCGTTGAAAATGGCACTAAAGGCTCCGTTTTTCTCACGATATACCACGGATGCTGCATGAAATTGAGCAATTTTACTCAGAAAAGTTTTGGCGTGGGACTGATCCAACTGTTCTCTTCTGTTTACCATCCTAAAACGCCGTTCGTTCAAATCCTCTAGTATTATTGTGTCGGTTGGCTTTTTAGTGCTTTTAAAGCACTTGGGACCAAATCTTACTTCTTGCCCTTGATCACGATACAGCTGTTCGAACGCCGGAAGCAGCTTCGTATAAACTTCTGTTTCTTTGGTAAAAACATCCAATATGTCAAGAAACGCTCCCGATGGTCCTAAATCAGCCTTCGTTTTTACGATTAGCGGCACTTGTTGGAAGGATCCATCCAGACACTGAACATCAACTGTTACCCGATACAGCTTCGAGATATAATTATCACCGGCTTCGGTGGCATGTTTTACCGTTAGCTTTTCGATGCTAAACTCATTGGAACGAGAATTGAGTTTCGTTTCAATCACGTCCGTAAAAAAATCTTTATTCATCGACGTTGGGATCTCAGTACACGCGACTCCTGCCATCGTCAACGGCGCTCAACGGGCAACTGATTTATCAACAGGTTACCAAATAACAAACAGCAAGACATTGTCGAATTCGAGTTGCTGATTAGGGTGTAATCAACTGTTTTGTTAGTCTGCGTTGGCTCATGAATAGGCAAGTCAACGCAACATTGTGCGTTCGGCCTTGATATAGGTATGACGTCTTAAAGTTGAGTAGAGCTCCCACGGAGCTAAGGGTGATTTGTTCTGAGATTGTTTTAGACTTCATTCTGGGGGAAGGTTCAAGTCAAATGGCCAGCAAATTTAAGTCATTCCATGATATTTTTGGGTGAATGGAAATGTTTTTTGAAAAATAACAGAAGGGTTGTATGCAAAGCGGTCGTACTTTTGACGTAGAACTACATGAAGCTGTTTGTTATAACACTTACATTGTTCCATTCGAGAGTGATTGCGAATTCTTCGAATGATAGAGGCTAAATTAACGAAATTTTATCCAGCACTAATAAAATAACTCTCTAAAAATAATCAAAGGGCACTGAAAAGATTCAAAATGCATCCGGGGTTGAATTACGGTATTCTACAATACACTAAGGTCGCTTTTTACGCGGCTATTTTTACGCGGATTCCGGAATTTACGCGGTTTTTTCAACGCGGATTCCGGAATTTACGCGTTTTTTTTCTTACGCGGATGTAAAAACAGTAGTTACAGTACTAGGTACTGGACTTAAATTTTCACATACAACTCAAAATTCATAATTTCGAGGCAAACGCGATTGAAACGGTGCAAATAAGTTTTAAAAGTTAGATTGCATGCAGATTAGAATATCATGTTACTTTGAATTCTAGCGCTAAACGAGAAAGTAATAAATCCTCGATCATTTATTTGCTTCATTCAAGAACAATTGTTGTTCAATTTAAAATCGGATATGATGCTGATCATATTTTTGTTCTACCCCGACAATGGGAATTGGAGCACTCTGACGAAACAGTACGAAGCTGTTCTCGCATTGAAAATTGGACGGCCGGCAGATTTTGATTCTCAGGATCCAGAAAGCTTGTGTTGTTCCCAAAGCAAGTCGAAGGTTCAACGAAGGAGTGTCCGTCTGCGTTCCCACATCTGCTAAAGGGTGTCCACGATGAAATTGCCACACACAAAATTGATTCGCAAAATTCGAGTTTTCATCCGATTGCCATCAAATTTTCAGGAATTGAAAAATAACTATTAAACTTCATTTTACCGTTTTACTCGTATTTTATTTACAGTCCATACGCAAATGCCCGCACCTTGGCCTTAACCCCGGCCATAAGATTGTGCACAACCTGTGAATCAACCGTTTTTTGCATGTAAACCCATACTTTCTTCAGTTCCTCGACTGTCTTCACTACCTTAGGTTGTTTAAGAAGGTGCTGCTTCATAATCGCCCAGTACTTTTCGATGGAGCGGAGCTCTGGAGTGTTGGGAGGGTTGAACGTTTTCGGCATGAAATTGACCTTATTGTCCGCATACCACTTCAGCACGTCCTTGGAGTAGTGGGATAAGGCCATATCCGGCCAGAAGATTGTTGGGACGTTGTGGGCCTTCAGGAGAGGAAGCAGACGCTTCTGGAGGCATTCTTTCATGTACACCTGTCCGTTCAGCGTGTCCTGGGTCACGAAAGGTGCACTCCGCTTCCCGGACGTGCAGATGGCTTGCCAAACCAGAAATTTCTTCGCAAATTTGGACATCTTCTGAGTGCAGACATGCTCCGGAACGCTGAACTTATCCTTGGCCGTGAAAAATAGGTTGCCGGGGATCTGTTTGAAGTCGGCCTTCACATATGTTTCGTCGTCCATGATGCAGCATTCAACTTTCGTCAGCATGTTGAGTACAACTTCCTAGCACGGGTTTTGGCGGACTTGTTCTGCTTTTTAGTCGCGATTAGGGGCCTTTTGTACCTTGAACGTTCGAAGCCCAGCCTTAGTTTTGGCCTTCTGGACGAAACTTCGGCTTAGGTGCAGCTTCTTAGCCACATCCCGAACGGAGGCGTTCGGGTTTCGGTTGAAGGCCCCAACTACGCGGTTGTGATTTTTGGTGTTGTACGGAATACTTTTTCCTTCACTTCTGGGCTTCCGATCGGTGGTCAATCCTTCCTCGAACCGCTTAATCACTCGCGACACCGTGGAATTCGCGATTCCCAATGTTTCAGCGATGGAACGATGCGAGAGATCCTTGTTCTCGTGATGAATGCGCAAGATTTTATCACGCACGAGCTGTTCTTTCGACTCCATTTCCGCGAGTTTTGATCACAGGACTTTAAAACTTGCAGGATGTAAATAATGCACTATGAACTAAATCCACCCAAATTGTCATTAAATTCTACCCAACGGTTAAAAAGTAAAAGCAATTTCATGGTGTGGCAATTTCATCGTGGACACCCTTCATTGTAGCGATTTGTTTAAACCGAAAGCAGACTCGGTAAGTTTGCTGTTAACGCTACCGGAACGCTGTTCGTATTCGCTGCTACTGTTGCTACCGTTGCCGTTACCGCTAGCGCTGCCGCTACTAGTTATCACTAGGCTCGAACCGCCCTTTCTACCATCCACTAGTAATATGATTAGTTAGAGCAGAAGCAGGCCTTATATAACCCAAAGAGTGCATTTCCGGTTAATTAGATATAATATGCTATCGACTATGTTAGGAAAAGTAAGCACTGAATAGGCAATCAAAGGTCGAAATCTGCATTTCAACAAGACTTGACCATTTTCAATAGTACAATAGTTCGAATAACCGAATTACAATATTCTGCTGTTAGGTGGATGCACAAATGATTTTCCAATCTATTGAAAACTTTTTGAATTTGGACATATATTTCTCATTTTCCGTTTTCAGATTTTAATTCACACCTTTATGTATCAGAATTTCCTGAGAGACGTACTGCCGGTAACCGCAAGTCAGTCCTATCTGTTATTTTGTCGATTTTGAGTTAGCATCGGATTTTGGCCTATCTTTGAGTGTGTTTCTAAATGTACCGATAAAAAATAGTGGTTTGTTCAACAAAAGTGGAAATCAATACCAAGTCGAATTGTCCCATTATGAGAAGTAACTGCACGCAAAACTTTTCCTTATTACTTTAAAAGCAATAGCGCAAAATTACCTTTTAGGTAACAAATCCATTACTTAAAAAGCAATAAAATTCTTCCCCAGTTAAGTAACAACACATACTGTCATATATTTAGCACGTGTTATGAGAGTACGACTATCTAATAATGGTCGTTTCAACCACATGCAACGTTTTTTCTGTCGAAAAATGCTCCCTTTCCACCTCAAGTCAAAAAAAATCACACACCGTCGCATAAGTTGCACATGTTACAAGTTTTTTCAATCTCCAATTCATCCGGTGGGCGTGTATTAGTTCGCTCGTTGTATGCATACGGAGTAGCGAAAAAAATTGACAAGAGCTGCCAAGCAACATTTTCCCCGTCATAGAGTATGCAAACGTTGATGATTTCAAAGACTTGAAATGCGCCTTAAAATGACATCACGATCTGTAAACTGCGTTAGAGAAAAATAAAAACATTCGCTTTCTTGCAAGCTATTTACAGCACATAATCATTGGTTCATGGAAACTCATTTGGACCTGTTTGAATATACAAAACTCGTGCCCATCCAGACAGTATTACATATTTCCATTTCAAGTAAACACTGGGGGACGGAACGAAAGTGTTTCTAATTGGACATTTGAGGTTGACGGTTGAGATTCTGATTATGTGTGGATGAAGGGAGACAAAAATGAACCAGATCGTTGCATCAATACAAATGCAGCGAGTGAAGTCTTGCCAACACATGCATTGCGGTGCTTGGCTGTATGTTCTCCTGCAGAAACACATACAAGCGTGTGGCCGTCATAATTTTTATTACTTTTTGTTTGTTACGTTTTCCCTTTTTTCTTTTCGGGTTTCAATTGATTTTTTCCGGTGAGATTTATTAAAACAAAACAACTAAATAGTTTACGTTTCAGCTTACTAATTTTTCAGCCATCCTCAGAACTTTAATTATACGAAAAAAAAAAATACAAATTAAAATAATGTCACATATTCTTCGAAATATCACAAATGTTACAAGACTTACAAACTATTTTTTCGTGTGCATCACCGTGTGGATCACTCTAACTTCCATCCATTCTCATTTTGCGCGCGTTGTCGATCAGCAGGTTGATTTTTGTTCTCGTACACCTCTCTGAGTTTTTTAACCATGCCAATGTATGTATTGGAGAACCCAAGTGCATCGCGTTGTAGATTCACTGATCTGTTCCCGCTCAGCTTAATGTGGAGAGCTTCCGCCGATATTCTGCTTTGCTCTCTGGTAATCTGCTCTAGTATTCGAGTGCGGGAGAAATCGAACTCGTGTCCGTTCTCTATTGCGTGTTGCGCTAAGCCTGTTGTAGTTGTTTGTTCCCGTACGTCATATCGATGTAGGCGAGGCGCTTTTCCAGCGTTTGTGAAGTTTGCCCCACGTATTCCTTGTCTGGACAAGCTCCACATGGTACGCTATATACCAAGTTAGTTTTTTGCATTTTTGGTATGTTGTCTTTAAGTTTTGAGAAAACAGTGTTCTTAACTTGGTCCCGAGGTTTGTGCGACGCGATGATGTTATGTTTGCGTAGTACTTTACCCACCTTCACGCTCAGACATGGGATATACGGTAACGATACATATTTAGTTCTCTCTCTGGTCTCCCGCCTATCTTCGAGAGTATTGTACGCTGCAGGGACTCGTTGTTTGGGTATTCGCTGTAGGAAATGTGTCGGGTAGTTGTTCAGCAGTAGTATCGATTTAGCTTTTTGTATGCTTACAACTCTGCTCTCGACGTCCGTCAGTTTAATTGCTTGGTCGAAAAGTGCGATTGTAGAGTTTTTCTTGTGGGCATATGGGCTTTTCGATGTGAAGTCTAGGTACCGACCTTTTCCGTGTTTCGGAAACCACATTTTCGTTATTTTTGCTTCTGTCCTTGTTAGTGTTATGTCCAAAAACCTTAGTGAACCGGATTGTTCCTTCTCCACCGTGAATTTGAGTGACATTTCGATCGTGTTAAATTCACGTACAACGGCATCAATTTCGTCTTCTTTCCCTATCACGAAGCAGTCATCAACGTATCGTTTGTAAGTTGTCAACGAGATTCCCTTGTGATGTAGTTTTGCCATGCATTCTTGTTCCAGTTTTTCCATAACGATATTTGCAACTACAGGTGATAAAGGTGAGCCCATTGGGACGCCAAAACATTGGTTGTAGACCTTCTCTTCGTAGTGGAAAAACGACGCACTTAGTACCGTTTGCATCGCCTTTTTGAAGCTGTCCCATGGAACGGTTGTGTAATTACGCAACTGGTGCCATTTCTCTTCAATATATACGTCTACACTAGAACACTACGTCTAGGACCGAACTTCAACATACAGAATAAGACAACCATACCGTACGTTCAATTCGTGGCAGATGTAGAAACAGCGATCAAAACCATTCCAGAAGCGGACGAAATAAGGTCAAAGGTCTCAACCATGGTTTCAAACTACATCAACTATCAGAAACAACCACGCACAAAAGAAAATAACTGGATACATCAGGACATAATGCACAGCCAACGCTTTCTGAAACAACACCCCGAGATCTGCATAACCAGAGCGGATAAGGGAAACAAAACTGTGGTGATGACGACAGACGAATATCGACAAAAAATGACGGAGCTAGTAAGCGATGCTGCCACATACACACTACTGAAAAGTAACCCATCGAATAAAACACTAAAGAAACTGAACGACATTGTAGAGGAATGGTGGGTAGAAGGGCATATAGAGACGTACATCAAAAACAAACTAAAAACGTTTCATTCCTATCCACCACGTATCTACGGCCTACCGAAACTACACAAAGAGAACCGTCCGCTCAGACCAGTGGTATCAACAGTGGGATCTGCCACTTATAAGATGGCCCAATACATGGCGGGGATTCTCGAAAACCTTGTGGGGGAAACACAGTACCATATTCGGAACAGTTTTGATTTTGCGGAAGAAATTTCGAATATAGAAGTACCGGAGGGATGCGTGATGTACTCTCTAGATGTTGTTTCTCTTTATACAAACGTACCTGTGCACAAAGTATATGAATATATTGAAGAGAAATGGCACCAGTTGCGTAATTACACAACCGTTCCATGGGACAGCTTCAAAAAGGCGATGCAAACGGTACTAAGTGCGTCGTTTTTCCACTACGAAGAGAAGGTCTACAACCAATGTTTTGGCGTCCCAATGGGCTCACCTTTATCACCTGTAGTTGCAAATATCGTTATGGAAAAACTGGAACAAGAATGCATGGCAAAACTACATCACAAGGGAATCTCGTTGACAACTTACAAACGATACGTTGATGACTGCTTCGTGATAGGGAAAGAAGACGAAATTGATGCCGTTGTACGTGAATTTAACACGATCGAAATGTCACTCAAATTCACGGTGGAGAAGGAACAATCCGGTTCACTGAGGTTTTTGGACATAACACTAACAAGGACAGAAGCAAAAATAACGAAAATGTGGTTTCCGAAACACGAAAAAGGTCGGTACCTAGACTTCACATCGAAAAGCCCATATGCCCACAAGAAAAACTCTACAATCGCACTTTTCGACCAAGCGATTAAACTGACGGACGTCGAGAGCAGAGTTGTAAGCATACAAAAAGCTAAATCGATACTACTGCTGAACAACTACCCGACACATTTCCTACAGCGAATACCCAAACAACGAGTCCCTGCAGCGTACAATACTCTCGAAGATAGGCGGGAGACCAGAGAGAGAACTAAATATGTATCGTTACCGTATATCCCATGTCTGAGCGTGAAGGTGGGTAAAGTACTACGCAAACATAACATCATCGCGTCGCACAAACCTCGGGACCAAGTTAAGAACACTGTTTTCTCAAAACTTAAAGACAACATACCAAAAATGCAAAAAACTAACTTGGTATATAGCGTACCATGTGGAGCTTGTCCAGACAAGGAATACGTGGGGCAAACTTCACAAACGCTGGAAAAGCGCCTCGCCTACATCGATATGACGTACGGGAACAAACAACTACAACAGGCTTAGCGCAACACGCAATAGAGAACGGACACGAGTTCGATTTCTCCCGCACTCGAATACTAGAGCAGATTACCAGAGAGCAAAGCAGAATATCGGCGGAAGCTCTCCACATTAAGCTGAGCGGGAACAGATCAGTGAATCTACAACGCGATGCACTTGGGTTCTCCAATACATACATTGGCATGGTTAAAAAACTCAGAGAGGTGTACGAGAACAAAAATCAACCTGCTGATCGACAACGCGCGCAAAATGAGAATGGATAGAAGTTAGAGTGATCCACACGGTGATGCACACGAAAAAATAGTTTGTAAGTCTTGTAACATTTGTGATATTTCGAAGAATATGTGACATTATTTTAATTTATATTTTTTTTTTCGTATAATTAAAGTTCTGAGGATGGCTGAAAAATTAGTAAGCTGAAACGTAAACTATTTAGTTGTTTTGTTTCAATAAATCTCACCGAAAAAAATCAATTGAAACCCGAAAAGATTAAAGTTACGGTGATTCGAACCCGGAGAACTTGTTACTTTTTGTGTATAATGCGCAGTCATAAGACACGAAAAGTAATAAAAAATTGCCCAAAAGTAATAAAATATTCCCCGTTTGCGTTGGGTGTGCAAGTCAGTCCCAGAGGAAAAATATCCAAAAGTCAGTTCCAATTTAAAAAAAAAAAAACATGTATAATAGGTACAATAAAATGAATGGGGAGTAGAGAAGAGAAGTTTGATATGACCGTTCATATAAAAATAAGTTATCTAGTAACAATTATCAATTATTGGGATTATTTTTTAGTTTGAATTGGTGATAAGTTTCTATGCACCAATTTCCTGCTAATACGAATTCAAGTCCATTTTTATGGTTCGCTTCTTCGTGGATTCATCCGGAAAATCTTCAGTACCGAAAAAACTTCCATCAGAATCCAGGGAATCGTTCAAGATATCTTCAAAGGTGATGCTCGAACCTCACACGGATTTCGATCATCTTGACATTTGTTGTCCGATAAACTAATCGTAGTCCCCCAGCTTACGTTTCTCCTCCAAATCCTTACCGGATGAGCTTTCATCGGTTCCGTACATTATGAGATTTTCCAACGCCTACATTTTTTAAACTGTTCTTATAGACATACACTTCCGAACTGTTAAGAATTGACGGCTTCTCACGGCAACGAATAACAACACGTCAACACGCACTATAGCATCAATATGGCAACGTGATTGACTAGCGGTTACTTTTCTCTTCGGTGTAGAACGTAACGGCAAGTCAGTCACACTTAATATTTTTATCATGAAATCAATGATTTCAGTGGTTTTTACAACGTGATTAGTGCAGGCTAGTAAGTAAACTATATTTTAGCATGAATATTGTCAAAATAATTCTTCTCACATAAGTGATAACTCAAATGAGCGGGGGCCTAGTGTGGTTGGTAACGTCTCCGCCAACCACGCTCGACGCCTGGGTTCGAATCCCACCGCCGACATAGGTGTCGATGGTTGTGAGGTGGCGTGATTCACTCACAACCAACCCAACTAGTCTAGATTCAATCCTAGCCGACACCGGGAGATTTTCTGAGGCGAAAAATCTCTGGGATCACGCCTTCCATCGCATGAGGAAGTAAAGCCGTTGGCGCCGGTCCGTTAATAAGCGGGTCGTGAGTTAGGGTCCTGGGTGTGGAGTCGCCTCCCTGGGCGTCGGTGATTGGCTACAACAGTGGCGGAACTAGACCGACGGAAAATAAGCGAGAATAAAAAAAAAAAAAAAAAATAAGTGATAACTGAGCGTGAATAAAATATCTTTCGAAGCTGTTTTCTCGATTTAATATTTTCACAGATGGGACTGATCTGCGGTTACCAGCAGCGTAAAAAACGTAAATGTTTACGTAAAAAAAACTCCCAAAATTCCCTTGCAAACGATAAGCAATATGCAACTGCTGCACACTTTACAGCCCCGCCAGGCAATCTGAAAAAAACCAACACATATTTAAAATAGATTAAATTCGGAGGGCTTTATGGTTTTCCGATTAAAACAAAAATCTGAACTGACGGTTATTACGGAAAAGTGAACTTTATTTTCTGGGTTTTAAATTAGCTTAATAAGTCATTTGAGCCATCAAATATTTTAAAACCAGTTGAGTCGTTGAAACGAAATCCTGTGCGGCGCGTCATTAACTGATATGTACTCGGCAGGGTACCCGGGTACCTTTTCAGACTTTATTGCCTTTAAAAACAAGGATAACCTGAACTCAGTCAGCTGAAACTTCTGGAGCTTCAGCTGAAATAAACCATTTTTTATCATCCGACTGTTTATAGCAAAAGGAGGGGGGGGGGTTCTTAGGGGAAGGCTTCAAATTTTTTAACCCCATGAGTACCCGGCAGGGTACCCGGAAAATGAAATGATTCTGGCTTTTTCATTTATTGACCAATTTTCGATCTTGGTCTGTCAATAGATTGGAACATCTGTCTACTTTTAGAATCCGAGACCGACATGAACCAGTGATCACATCTGACCCCGATTCCTGATCTTGAACATAGTGTCGAAGAACCAGATTCACGGAAACCATATGGGGACCAATGACTCTTTAGGTCCCGTATAATAAATATAAACAAATTTTCCAATCTTTGGCGGGTCAAGGTCGAAAATCGGTAAAGAATTGAAGAATTTCATTATGGTGGGTACCTGGGTACTGCCGAGTACTCACGTGTGTTAAAATTGCCGAGTACATAACGGTTAGTTTTCAAATCCATTTGTACTGTAGAGGACAGTTCACCAGTGCTCGAGCTATCACTACAAACAAGCAGGCGTGCTACTCTATGCGAAATTCTCAAACAATGTGGCTCTGAATAACTAGTGCGACACCTGTCGGACATATTTCGCAGAAGATAAACTTTCAGCATTCCTAGCAATCATATCCCTTATTTGCTGTTTCTGGCAGCTCGGCGCGAGACAACTGTCAACTGAGTTCGAAGGGCAAATGATGTGCGCCACCTTTGCTGCTGGCGGCAATATTCCGCATTACTGAAATACATACAAATTGACCGTATTTTCGATTCACGAAAAGAAATTTCGTGATACGTCTGTTAGTCTGTGCTGTTACCACCACAAAAGAAAGAATATTTCTCTAAGCTCGTGTCAATTTGGTCTATACCTACCACTATGGGTATGAGCAAAAGAGAAAATTCTTTAACTTTTCAATTGTAGATTTGTTTGTCCTAAGAAGGACAATGTTTGTTTAGGAACAATTACCCTCAATCATTGAACAAAAATTGAATGTCGTTTCGGTTAGTAGTTAATGAGCACTATTCCTGCTGCTTTCACAGCAGACATCATCCATTTTGTGTATTCTACAGTCGGGAACTGTCTTCTGCCTCACAAGAATTGAACCGAAAACAATCAGGCACAGTCCGATCCGGTTGTCTTTCGCTTCTCCCGCTCCCGCACCACGGTCCTCTAACAACATTGCTATTGAAATCTGACGCTCACTTTTTCAGCAGCAGCACTTTTTAAATGTCCTCCGAGAGATGATGCATATGAAGCACATACAACTATACAACTTGTTCAAGTTCTGTCATTCCCGCTTCTGCGTTTACTAAGCTGGTCGTTTTCATTGTTTTAGAGGAAAAAACGACCAACTTGGTAATCGCAGAAGCGAGAATGACAGAACTTAAAAAAGTTAGAATGATGAAACTTGGAAAAGTTATGTAGTTGTATGTGCATCATCTCTCGAAAGATATTGACCAGCTGCTGCTGATGCTTCTATTTCAGAAGCCAGATTGGAGATAAACGCGAGTCGCATGCCTGCATTGTTTTTATGTATGAAAATGAGACCATCTCTTTCACGGGAACACTTGGATGATTAATGAAACGGCTAATCATGTGGTAGCGATGAAGATGTGAGGTTTGAACCAATATTTGGTACATTTTTGTGATATCTGTGTATGGGAAGCGTGCACGTGGTTGGTTGATTGATATTAATTTCGAATTAAGTTTTTTCTTGTTAATTGTTTAATAATAACTATTATAAAATATTATGTCGTACTGTTGATGCTAATAAAAAATATTATAAAATATTTTACATCGCTATACATAATTGGAATGTTACATATAAAATGTTTTACAAGATGCGAAGAAATCTCAAAATAGACCCCTTACGGCAATACGTAGTCCTATGTCAAAAAATGCCTTAAGTTAAGACTCATTGAAGTCCAATGTTAGAAAGTTAATTTATTTTTCAAAAGCACTTAAAAAGAACCTTAAATGTATGCAGAGTTCGGAAACTTTATGCTTTGTATAACGTTTAAGGTAAAAAAATGGACTTTTTTCAGATGGTGATGAAAAAAACCTAAGACAGATGATTGAGTTGGTTAAATTTCCATTAATGGTAATTATATTATTTTATGTGCAAAAAAATTCTACGCCCTTGCGTGCGGCCTTCCAGCAGTTAACTGGAACATTCGCCATGGCGGACGAAACATGCGTGTAGGCATGTTTTCAGGATCTTTCTTCGTTTTTTCATTAATTACTCCTCCGTTTTCGCGACAAAATTGTGGGAATAGATCTTGCGCTTCAAGTTTGCCCAGAAATTCTCGATGGGACGCAGCTGGGGGACGTTGGGCGGATTCACCGACTTCGGTACTACATCGATATTCAGCCGCTCCATCTCCTCCAACGACCGCTTCGAGTAGTGGGCCGTCGCACAGTGGTCGGAAGCCGGAAAAAACCTCGATTTTTCATGTCAACTTTTCTGATGTTTTGCATTTTTCCAAAGATTCTCAAAGTGTTAATGACCTTTTTCCAAAGTTTCATGACAATCGGTTGAGATATCAATTTTTAATCGCACTTTGAATGTTGCTATATCAGGCAATTTCGATGATTTTCATGTTTGAAATCACAATTTTTAGCTCAACTTCAAACACCTGAAACTTCCTCAGTTTTGATCTAATTTTGATTCAACAAGTTTCATTTTGAAGGGAAATTTGTGTACTTTTTGGATGATTTTCAAGACTTTTCAAAAATCTAACCAATTTCTCAATAGAGGTAAAATATATTGCAGGGAAGCTAAAAAATCATGTATTTCTAATTTCATTCCTACCGTACAATCTTGTGAAACAGTTCGGAACGATCGGATAACCAACATTCAATGGGAAATTTATTGTACTTTTCAGATTTTTGGGTCCCGTTTTGCACATCGTTGCTCATAGGGAGATATTTTGAAAATGAAACTATGGAGACGTATGGTGGTCAGCTGTAAAATATTCAATTTCGTATATTTAAACAACATGATTGACTGGGAAGTATACATGAAGTTTCTTCCAGAAGTTTCGAGCATTTTCATATAAAATTGTAAACCGCTTTCAGCACTGCAAGATGTATAAAGAAAAAATAAGTTGAATTGATGAGAAAAAACATATCGTCTTTTATATTTTCAATGACGTTGAAATTAACTACGATACCATCTCATAATTTTCTTTGAAAGACATCTAACTTGTCGCAGAAAGATTTTGAATTGGTCAAACGGCCTAAAAGCTGAAAAATTGTCAAAATAAAATAAATTGAATTATGATGATTCTTGCACCACCCTAATGCAGAAAGAAGTACCCTAAGAAACAAACAAAAAAAAAAGCGATTCTAAAGATTTTCGATAAAGAACAAGTGTGGGAACCACCCGAATATTCATCTGAGCAGCTATATTCTTCCCGTCGCATTTATTTCGCTTTTCTCATCGCTCTTAAGATCCGACTACTCGACTTAATTAAGAGGTAAAATAAAACTACTTTTACTTAAAAAAAAGTTAAATTTTACAGTGAATTGAAAAAATAAGAGCAATGAGATGAATGTAGGTGTTGAGATGAATATAAGAGCAGTTCTCCTATCAAAATTTTAAGCAAGATTGAAGCAAAAACAAAAACTTGATCATGAGAAAGGTCTAAAGGTACTTTAGGTGCATAAATTGCTATTTTCGACATTTTCTGATATCAGAAATGAGTTCACCAATCCAAAATTGTAATAATATGTAATTTCCAATTATAAAAAAAAGACTTTTAGGTTTTTTCCGACTTTTGTATAGAGACCTGCCACTGTGCGTCGCCAAATCTGACCAGAACACCGTGTCTTCGCCCTTATGGTATTTCTTGATGAACGACGCAACTTCTGGCAGGCACTTCGTACTATAAATTTCTCCGTTCAGGGCCAGCCCGGAGCGAAAGAAGAGAAGCTTTAACATCCCCTTCTCGCTGATTGTCAGCCACAGCAGCACCTTCTTGGGGAACTTGGTGTGTGAATAAAACTCACCACGGAGCTCACTTTCTTTGTGGGGGAAGTGAAATACGAAGTACCCTGCCAGTCGTTGCCATCCAAGGTAAAATAGGTCTCGTCGTTCATCACCACTGCCACGTCGCGATTCGCCGGGAAAATCGACTTGACCATCTTATTCAACCGCTGTCGCTGCGTCATTGCCTGCAGCTCAGAGACCAGTGGACAGGACTGCCGCTTCCTGACGTGTATGTCCATGTTCTCCAGATACTTTTCACTGCTTTACCGCAAGCACCAACCTCCCGGTCAAGTGCACGCAGCGATTTTGCCACATTTCCATCGGTCTTCCTCTTCAGCACCCTTTGAAGCTTTTTGTCGCTCAGGGTCTTTGGCCGTCCGGAACCGGGCTTTCTTTCGATGCTCTGATCGTTGTCCAATAGTGTCAAGATGTTGTAGATGCCGGTTCGGGCATACCCGGCGTCCACAAAGTACCGCACGATGTCCGTTTTTGACGCGGCGGGGTACCGTTCTTTAAACGCGCACACCTCTGAACGGAGTAGCTTTACTTTTTTCGCCATCATAGTTAGATTTTGACTGATAGAGCTGTCAATTTTTTTTTTTGCTAACTCATGGGTTACTATGATTGATGATTCATGAGAAGTTTCATCAGTGCGATTAAAGGTGAACCAATGAAAAATCGGCAATTTTTGTCTATTTTTTTTACCGCAAACGTTATTGTATGCCCAAAAATAGCTTTAAAAAATCAAAGAGTAAAAAATATTAAAATGGCTAGAACATAAACTCACATATAAACCAATATGAACTGTAATGCTCTCGTTACATGGCACTCGCATCCATAGAAGGGAGAGATTTGCAGAAATCGGAAACGGGATTTCAAAATGGCGTTAGACACTAGTCTTATGATGCTTGACGTTATACCAGTTCCGGAAATACCAAGATTGTGGAGTATTTAAGCATTTTTCTTCTTTTTGTCCAGCTTTCTAGAAAACGGATTTTGCCATCCTGAATTAAAAAGTTGTAACGGGCATCGATATTCGGTTAATGAACGTCATTCCTTCTCAAAAAAATGCCCATACTAGAAAAAAATATTATCGGATTTCACGGATTCCCTGAAACCGGAAGTGGCCACATTGAATTTAAAATGCCGTCGGACCTCGATTTACGATTTCTAGACGTCATCCTTATTCCGGAAATACCAACAATATAAGGTTTTCGAATAGTTTCCTCAATTTCACCCAGCCTTTTTGTAGCCGGAAGTTATTATTTCGGATTCCAATTTGGCATCGAACATCGAAATGTGGTCCTTGGACGTCATCCCGATTCCGAAAATACCCATACTACGGAGGATATTTTAGATTTTTACCATTTTGTCGCCATTTTGATTTGAAAATGTCATTTACAAAAATTTGGTAATTCAATTGATCAACCCTCTGCGCAATAACAATTTCTATAATCTTTTGTTCCTGATAAAAATGAGGAAATCTGCTTTATGATTTTTCGATAACTCTAGTTTAAGTTTTTTTTTGTTTTACTGAGTATCATATTTGTGAGTTTTTTTTAATATATTTGTTTGTTGCAAATGACACAATCATTAACATCCTGATAAATTTGTATATTTTTGCTTTCTCATAAGGGTTGTTTAAGCTCCGCAAATCATTACCATTATCAGTTCAATGCGACCAATATTCCTATACACCATGTATAGTCAAAAGGATCACTCGTATCAGTTACCATTCATGGAAGTGATTTTTTTGATTACGAATAAGGTGAATGAAACTTGCTCGCACACTTATCAGCTATTTAGCCAAATAAATTATGGGAATCATACTGGCGACAGACAATACATATCGTAACTAAATTAGAATATTTTTCCAATCCATTCCATGTAGGGTAAATATACTGTTTACCTCTAATATTGGTATTCTGATAATTCAACTGTTTTGGTTTTGTTCTCTTCTCATCTTAAGTTGTGAAGAATTTCTTTCTTTGGATTTTTGTATGACTGACACTTCCGTTCAAGTAGACTTAAATGATTAATTTCAGATTGAAGCGTTAAGTCGATTTCTTTGGTATTTTCCTTAGGTTTGAGGTGGCACGTCCGTTGAAAACAAGCATTTCGTTTTCAATTCAATTTTTAATACTTTGATTACTTCTTCAATAATTACTGTCTTCAACTTCAATGAACTGCATGAATTTCACAACATTGTGTAAATGCATTGGGACCGCTGGGACCAACAACAAAACAACTAGTAATATTTTGAAATGATTTTAACTCAAAAATACTGCAGCATAGCTTTCGTGTGACAGTTTCGACATTCCGTTTAGAAAGTTAGTCATCATTCAATGCGATTTTAATCAACCGTGTTCAAAAACGGATTGATTGGGAAGTTTATAATGTTACTATTTCGGGTACATGTCGAAGAGTATTCGAAATTGAAATCATATTACCTATCGTGACTTATCCAATTTGATATATTTTTTTATGAAATTTACCAATAGAGGATCATAACAATTAACTTAAATTAATGATTTTTAAAATATTTGTGATTTTCATTAAGCACTGATGACCATTCCGAACGGTTCAATAAAATGAACACAGAATAAACTTAACTGAATGGGCACTATAATTTGCGTAACTCATGTGAGTCTCATACTGTTCCACGAGAATGGTCAAACAACCCGGTCTCATCGAAAACCACTAACTAAACATTACGTCATTTTGTTCCACACATTCGCCGTACCGCCCCAGCTGAGCAGATACTCATAGAAGCTGTAATCAGCAAAGTGCTATCATCGGTGGAGAGATAAACATGGCACAGTGACAGGCGTACGACCGGGACGCGACGTCGACCACTACAATGAAATTGTAGATTTTTCATTGTTTTTTTTTCTGTAACGTCAAGGGTAGATAAATTCCCAAACGACCGGGTCATAAAAGTGGCCGGCGTCCATTCAGTCAGTTACTCGCGCGCTATCGGTTCGGTGTGTTGGTAAGACACTGCTTAGTTTATTTCGGGTAAAGAGTGAATCGTATACAGATTCAAACTGTTAGTTTTGCATTCGGAGTACAACATCAACAAAAAATGACTTCTCAAGAGACGAATGGTGATTTAGAGTGCAAAAAGGTTGAAGTTGAGAGCGACGTTAAGCCTAAGATTCCCGCCTGGTTGGATGAAGCATTCTTCGAGGATATATTTGTAGACAAACAGCAGCTGGAGCAGGGCAAGTTTAAGGTCAAAATCAAAGCTCTCGTTCCGACAGGTGGAGCCGGCGAGAACTATACATCATTACTATACCGTGCCGATGTCGATGCAGAGTGTGAAGGTGATTTTCTATCATTATTTTTTATGCGTTACATCGCGCGCTGCTGAATTATCGTGATTTTAATAATGTTCATCCGTCATTGTCTGTCAGCGCGGCGTAGAGACACTACATTGATAAATGCACGTATACAAGTTTCAATTATTTCGTTTTTTATAATTAATATGGGAAAATATTAAAGCTCAAACGGCTTAATGTTTTATTGTGAAGCTTAACAAAAAAAAAAAAAAAAATACCCCACAGCTAGTCTCGAGATGTAACCATCGTATGTTTTATCTTAGGTTTTATGAATTTTCACATTTACTTCGAATGGTTTATTGAATTTGTTATGACGATAAATAAGCGTTGATCTCACTAGCTGCTTCAATGATCATATCATTTTCAATTAGTCTCGACCTCGGCTAAAAATTGGGTGAATTATTTGTGTAACCAATCAAGTCAATTAACAGTTATAGTCTTTCAAAATCAACATATGTTCTTTCAATTTTTGTCAGCATCTGCAATTTTAATTTCTATGCGAGTATTAGTTATTTAAATTCATGTAATCGGTTACCAAATTGGCAAAAATTATAACAATATATCTAAAGTAAAGAATTACACTGGTAAACGAAGGTTTTGCTCTAGGGCTCAAACAGGAAAACAAAAAAAAATATATAGCAAAAAAAATAACGGACTGGTTATTAATATAGACATAGTAACCATTCAAGAGAATACCAATAATTTGAAAATAAATAAAAAAAAAAACGATTTTTAAGAACATTGATCCAAGGCTCATCCAGAACGTTTCCAACCCTAAAATTATCTGGACTTGGTTAGGAATTGAACCCAGTGATGCAACATATACAGATTTGTCTGCATTTATACATATTTTTTGCGTATTTTTCATACAGATATCTGCATATACAGGTTACAGATTTTCTGGAAATAATACAGATTTATACAGATTTTTTGGTTTTCATGGGATCGTAAATTAAACTTCATGATATAGTTGAAAAAAATGATGATGATGATGATGATGATGGTCCCACCTCATACCCCTACATCGGTTTGAGCTGGACGATTTATCTATATGAGATATTTTTAAAAACATGCAATGTAACCAGTTGGCAAACAAATAACGGACTGGTTATTAATTTCAGACATAGTAACCCTTCAAATGAATACCAATAATTAAAAAAAATAAAATTTGACGGATTTCCAATCCAAGGCTCATCCAGAACGTTTCCAACCCGAAAATTATCTGGACTTGATTAGGAATTGAACCTAATGTTTAAGAGCGTGCACTAATCAGAATTGGTTCTAGATAACGATCTAGAACTACGAGAGATCCAATGATACTATAGTTCTCGTTAACGAGCTCTACAGATCACAGGCAAACTCAAGCCTTTTCAGTTTTCGCTCCAAACCCTATTTTAAATTGTGAAAACAGATGAATTGTTAAAAAGAAAGTAAAATAATTTAGAAAATATTACAAGCCAAAAAGCAATTTGTCAACCCGATATGCTTTGAAATGGAATTTCAGGGGTTTAAACCTGATGTACTCATATCAAGATTGTCTATGTCAGTCTCCGCGCGCGTGACTCAAACATGTGTAGCCGACTCTTTTTTTTTACTCTACTATTTAATATTATATAACTATATTCAAACAAAAAAATCCATCATCATCAATGAACATAATAACTTAATGTACCAAATAAATTAAAAAAAAAAATATTTCAATTTTACAATCTTCTTTATAAATTTACAAAAAATCTATGCTGTCTACAAAACAGACTTTATGTGTGAAATACAAAGCCGTTTAAACTCTGCCATTGTTGCTGCACGTTTTACTTGCCTGGGCATCGAATTGAAAAAGTTTATTCCTTTGTACAACAGAGAGTTCTGTGATCTTCCAAAAAGAAAATTTGGTGTTCTGGCATCTTCCGCGTTTCTAGTGTTGTAGTGTATGCAAATCTCTTCCTCTATCAATCCGGTCACACAAATATCGAGGCAACATATTATTAAAATTTTTATATAGAAACACCATTGTCAAAAAATATACTCTTTGCTTCACAGGAAGCCATCGCAATGCGTCCAGCATAAAACTCGAGGAAGTGTATCTATTAAATTTTAATATTAATCGCATAATTCTATTTTGTAAACGTTGCAATCTCAATATTTGCGTATTGTTTGCCAGGAATAAAATGGATGAGCAGAAATCTATATGTGGTGAAATAATTGACTTGTACAACTGAATTTTACTTCTAATAGTCAATTCATCCTTTAACCGGCACAAGACACCGTTTTTTTTGCAATTTTTTTGATGACATTATCAATGTGAGACTTAAAAGTTAATCTGTCATCAATAATTACTCCAAGATACTTTATTTCATTTACGCGATCAATCGTCTTACCATCAATTTCAATATTTACGTCTAGTCTGGAGTTGGCTGAAGAAATAATCAAGTACTTTGTCTTACAAATGTTTAACTTTAGTTGCTTAAATTTTAACCAATTCGCTAGATAATGTAAATCTTGGTTTAGAAGTGCTACAACATCAAGCGGATGCTTCGCTGCAATGAACAGAACAGTGTCATCAGCGAATAAATTAATATCACAGAACCGTAAAACTCGCTTCATGTCATTAATGTAAATAATGAATAAAATGGGCCCTAGAACACTTCCTTGCGGTACACCAAGTGTATTAGCAATGGAATCCGAATCAAAATCGTTAAAACGAGTCTTCTGAGTTCTAGCACACAAATAGCTTTCAAACCATTTGTATGCTGTCCCTACGATACAAAAGCGCTCCAATGTTTGTAACAATAAGGGCCTAGAAATTGTTTCAAAAGCGCGTTTAAGATCCAAAAACACCGCAAAAATAGTTTCTTTAGCCTCGATTTTTTCTTTCCATTTTGCTAACACCAGATTCAAAGCAGACTCACAAGAGTGACCCTCTCGATAACCTGATTGCTCTGGGATTAGCAAGTTATTACTATTTAAATAATTCATCAGCTGGCCTTTTACAACAAGTTCTAATATTTTCTCTAATGTGTGCAACATGTTAATGGGACGGAACTCTTCGGCTTTATTCGTCCCAGTAATCTTGAGGATAGGAACCACAAGAGATTCCTTCCAAACTTCAGGCACATGCCCCGTTTGTAATGATTCATTAACAAGGTCCAGCAGGTCGTGTCCAATAACATAAAAGCAATCTTGTATTACTTTTGCGTTGACATTGTTTTTTAGTTTTTTTTTTCTTTCAGCGTGTAGCGGGAATGGTAATCTAACAAATAGATAGAAGAGTTTCATATTTTAATACCAGCGTGTTTTATGAACACGTATAGCTGTGTCATGTACTGGAGATCACCGCTTCCCAGAATGTCTCTAACGGGTACGTTTGGTTGTTTTCCTCGGGCCCGAAGGGAATCTATAAGCTCAGACCTAAGACCACAGTATTCGGTACACGACCAAACAACATGCTCGATGTCATGGTAGCCATCGCCACAAACGCAGTGATTACTGTCTACAAGCCCTATACGAAAGAGATGCGTGTTTAACGTATAGTGATTGGACATAAGTCTGGACATCACGCGAATGAAGTCCCGACCTACATCCAACCCCTTGAACCATGCTTTCGTCGATACCTTAGGAAAAATGGAATGTAGCCACCGTCCCAGTTCATCTGAGTTCCATGATGATTGCCAACTGGTGAGTGTTCTCTGTCGCAAAATGCTATAAAATTCATCATAAGCAATTGGTCCTTTATAAATATCGCCATCAAGAGCACCCACCTTAGCTAAAGAGTCAGCCTTTTCATTACCCGGAATGGAACAATGAGAAGGGACCCACGCTAAGGTAACCCGGAATTTTTTATCTGTTAAAGCACTTGAAAACCACCGTATTTTCCCCAGGAAATACGGGGTGTGCTTCACAGGCATCATTGATCGCAGAGCCTCAATGGCACTGAGACTATCTGTGAAGATGAAGTAGTGGTCTATGGGTAGGGTTTCGATGATTCCAAGAGAGTACTGAATAGCAGCAAGTTCTGCGACGTACACGGAAGCAGGAGCATCGAGTTTGTAGGAGGCGGTAAAATTTTCGTGGAAAACACCGAAGCCAGTGGACTCATCTAGATTAGATCCGTCAGTGAAAAACCTTTTATCATAACTAACATGTTTAAACTTATTGGAAAAAATCTTAGGGATCTCTTGGGGTCGCAATTGATCCGGGATACCAGAAATGTCTTGTTTCATGGTGGTGTCGAAGAATATAGCATTATTAGAAGTAGCTAAAAGTGCGACATTGGAGGAATCGTATGAAGAAGGATTAATATCTTGAGCCATATAGTCAAAATATAAAGTCATAAATCTGGATTGTGATTGAAGGTCGACCAACCTCTCGAAATTTTCAATTACTAATGGGTTCATAACTGTGCATCGAATTAGCAACCGGTAAGAGAGATTCCAAAAACGATGTTTCAACGGAAGAATACCCGCTAACACTTCAAGACTCATCGTATGGGTCGACTGCATGCAACCCAAGGCAATACGCAAACAACGATATTGTATTCTCTCTAATTTTATAATGTGCGTGTTCGCGGCGGAGCGAAAGCAGAAACAGCCGTACTCAAGAACTGACAATATCGTTGTTTGGTATAACCTTAGAAGGTCTCTTGGGTGAGCACCCCACCAAGTTCCGGTAATCGTACGAAAAAAATTAATCCTCTGTTGGCATTTTTGTGTCAGATACCTAATATGACAAGCCCAGGTGCATTTGGAGTCGAACCAGACCCCGAGATATTTAGCGACTAAAACCTGAGAGATCGTTTTACCCGTTAGTAGGAGCTGCAGCTGAGCTGGGTTATGCTTCCTAGAAAAAACGACCAGCTCAGTTTTCTCCGGAGAGAATTCGATACCCAGCTTAAGAGCCCATTCAGACAAATTGTCTAAGGTATCTTGCAATGGTCCTTGCAGATCGCTAGCCTTGTCACCAGTAATGGATACAACGCTATCGTCTGCAAGTTGCCTTAGCGTGCATGGATTTGCAAGACATTCATCGATGTCATTGACGTAAAAATTATATAAGAGAGGACTTAAACATGAGCCCTGGGGGAGGCCCATGTAACTAATTCGGGAAGTTGTCGAATCGCCATGTGAGAAATACATATGCTTTTCTGACAACAAATTGAGCAAAAAGTTATTCAAATTTGGTGAAAGTCCCTGCGAATGAAGTTTCGCGCTTAAAACTTCTACAGAGACAGAGTCAAAAGCCCCCTTAATATCCATGAACGCAGAAGCCATTTGCTCTTTTCGAGCAGAGGCTAGTTGAATTTCAGTAGAAAGCAACGCTAGGCAATCGTTCGTCCCTTTGCCCCGGCGAAAGCCAAATTGAGTATCTGAAAGTAACCCGTTTGTTTCGACCCATTTGTCTAACCGTAAGAGGATCATTTTCTCCATTAATTTCCGGAGGCAAGAGAGCATCGCAATCGGCCTATATGAATTGTGATCAGAGGCAGGTTTCCCGGGTTTCCGAATAGCAATGACTTTTACCTCCCTCCAGTCATGCGGAACAATATTTAGCTCAAGAAACTTGTTGAACAAATTCAACAAGCGTCTTTTTGCAGGGTCGGGTAGATTCTTCAACAGGTTGAATTTTATTCTATCTAACCCTGGAGCCTTATTGTTGCACGACAGAAGAGCCAATGAAAATTCCAACATCGAAAATGGAGGCTCTTCCGTAGTTACTAATACCGCGTCGCGAAAGGTTTTCTGTTCCGGTACAGAGTCTGGACAGACCTTTTTGGCAAAATCGAGTATCCAGCGATCTGAATACTCCTCGCTTTCATTCGAAACGTCACGGTTCCGCATGCGCCTGGCGGTATCCCAAAGAGTGCTCATCGCTGTTTCCCTGGACAACGCGTTTACGAACCGCCGCCAGTACCCGCGTTTTTTCGCCTTTACTAAGCTCTTCATCTGCCTGCCCAGTGCCTCGTACTTTCGAAGCAGGTTGACAGTGCCGTACTCCCGGTAGTCCTTATACGCCGCGGACCTTCGCGCGTACAGCTCAGAGCACTCTTTGTCCCACCATTTGTTGGGAGGGCGCTGTCTAATCGTTACCCCGGGTATCGGTTTCGTCTGAGCTTGAGTCGCGGCGTCGATTATCAAGCCAGCTAAGAACGCGTATTCTTCCTCCGGAGGAAGTTCCTCGTGAGTCTCGATAGATTGCGCTATAATAGACTCATAACACTTCCAATCAATATTACGTGTAAGGTCGTAGGAAATATTGATTGGGTTCGGGGGAGTTGAACCATTAGCAATTGATATAACGATTGGAAGATGATCACTACCGTGGGGATCGTTGATTACTTTCCACCGGCAATCTAACGCTAGTGATGTCGAGCAAAGGGATAGGTCAAGCACGCTTTCACGTGCTGGAGGATTAGGTACACGTGTCGCTTCCCCAGTATTCAAAACTGTCATATTGAAGTCGTCGATCAAGTTACAGATTAAAGAAGATCGGTTGTCGTCGTACAGCGACCCCCATAGCGAACAGTGAGAATTAAAATCTCCCAATATCAAAAAAGGCGCGGGAAGCAACTCTGCTATATCAGTGAGATGCTTCTGTTCAATCCGCGCGGATGGAGGCATATATAACGAAACAAGGCATAGGTCTTTTCCATTCATATTCGTTTGAATGGCAACGACTTCAATATTCGAGATCGAGGGGAGGTCGATTCGGAAGAAGGAATAGCACTTTTTAATCCCTGAAAGTACCCCTCCACCGTGTGAGTCTCGATCTCGACGAATAATGTTAAAATCGTGGAAATTGAGTTGATCGTTTGAATTGAGAAAGGTTTCACAGAGCGCAAATGCGTCACAATTGTATGTATTTATTAAATGAGAAAATAGATCGAATTTGGGGATGATACTTCTGCAATTCCACTGTAATACAGTGATAAAATTCCTAACCTCTTTCGCCGTATTAGTCATCGAAAGATATGATAGCTGAAATGAGGGGCCAAGTTGCTGCTAGTTGTATCAAAAAGGTTTTCACTGTAGGAAGAAGGGCAAGAAGAATATTTTGTAGGGGATCTGGTATGTTGAATGTTTTAAATATCCAGTCCACAATATCAGAAAATTTTATGAACCCTGTTTCTATTTTATCTTCTGATCGAGAAATGGGTGCACGAGGGGTTTTTGGTGCCCCAGGAAGCGATGGTTACTCCTGGTTTGATTTAAAATTAAAGCCGGGAGGTACTTGCTTCGGTTTTTCTTCACCGCTTCCTTTTTGTGTTGGCTTATTGGTCATTCCGCTAGGGGTTATCTTGCGACCTTTGCGAGAAAGATTAGGAGAGTTGATCATTCTCCTCTTCCTAGATCCTTCTGGCATGGCATAAGAACACCCTTCGACGGGATCGTCAGATGTACCCTCATCGGTTGGCAAAAAGGAAAAGATGTTTCCTGTCGAGGGTGGCTCAGCACTCTTCAGCATTTCTGCGAAAGAGCGCTTTGATCGTTCCTTGAGGGAACGCTTTATTTTTTCCTCGCGCTGTTTGTACGCGGGACACGCCGAAAGGTCATGCCGAGTTCCCTCGCAGTAAAGACACTTTTCAGTATCCTCACTGCAAGCGGTCTCAGCATGATTGCCTCCGCACTTGCTGCAGCGTGCCTTGTTGCAGCAGTAGGTGGCTGTATGACCTAACTGCTTGCAGTTTTGGCAATGCATGACCCGCGGTACGAACAGGCGTACAGGCAGACGAACCCTGTCCAAAGAGATGTAGTTCGGCAGTGTGGATCCGGCGAATGTTACACGGAAGGAATCCGAAGGGAAGAATTTCTTCTTCCCTTCTTCGATGGATACTGAATGCAATTGCTTGACATCCAGTATCTTTACATCTTGAATCAGGGGGTTCTTGAAGCAGCCAACCCCGTGACGCAAAATGTCATCGACCGTGAGGCTTCCTTCGGTAACCACACCGTCGATCTCCACGTCCTTGGCAGGGATGTACACGCGGTACTCTCTCGTGAAGAGCTCGTAGCTAGCAATTGCGTTTGCTTGCTTCAAGCTACTCACAACAACTCGCAGTTTGTTCGGTCTAACCTTTGTAATTTCGGTTACGTCCGAGAACTGTTTTGCCATGTCCTTGCCGATTTGAATTATATTTGTAGGCTTCTTTATGGGCCTGAAGTAAACTACGAACGGACCTTTCGAAGCATCTGGGTAAGCTTTCACCCGTGTTGCCGGTACCCTTGGTATGGGGCTAGGTAGCGGGGAAGGTAGAGGGGAATTGATGGGGGAGATCTCAATCTCTTCCCCAGTTGTTTCCACATCCAGGAATAGTTGCACCTGCATGTCGTCCATTTTGCGGGAGCGTTACGCTCTACCGCACACAAACGATAAATATTCGAATGTGGGGGGGGTCAAGTAGTTGCTATTAAATTTTAAAAACAATTTTTCAAACTACAATAGATCAAAATAAAAAAAAGGCAGTAATACTAATACTAATAACAATAGTAATAATAATAATAATAAAAATAATAATAATAATAATAATAATAATAATAATAATAATAATAGTAATAATAATTATAATAATAACAATAATAATAATACTATTAATAATAATGATAAAAATTCTAAAGTGAATACTTCACCGAACGTCTAAGTCACGACCTCACGGCTGATAGTAGGATTAATCGAGCGTCTCCGCAGAACAAACAATGACGATCCAGCTTCGTGTTGTGACACAGTGGCCGTATCCTACACGCGACCTTGTAGATGCCACTTGTAGTTGACTTCCACTCGCTCGATCGTATGGTGGTCCGTGCTGCTAGCGGGGTAACAGCGGTGCGGGAGAATTATTCTTGCTGATATATCAGCTGCGTATCGGATCACTGGCGGGGTAGCCTGCCCCTACCAGTGTGCAGAAGATGTTTCTGCCGATAAACTACCGGCTATTGTTATCGCGCAGCACAAGAACTAATCGACAAAAAAACACCCGTACGATAACTCGTGTATTGTTATTTTGCAAACTCAAACGGAGATGAACAATTTGCGTCTAATCGAGACGAAAGCAAAACAACGAATGCGTTGACATTGTCGATACCAGCCGATCTTTCCAAAGAAAAACAAATATCTTTCAACTCTGCAAAAGTAATAGGATGAAAACCATCAAAGCTACAGTTATTCTTGATCGGCTGTATTATCTCGTCCGGTTCATTGACCAAATCAATGCTTTGATTGATCGGTTGAACACTATCAACGAAATGATTGTTGAATTTCTCTGCTATTACTCGCGCTGATTGTTCTCTCAAACCGTCAAATGTTATGGATTGCGGAAAACGATCTTTATTTTTCATTCATGTTTTTAATATTTTCCATAACTCTTTGCTGTTATTTTGATGTTGATCGATCTTCCTCTGTATATATTCACAACGGGCCTTTTTCAAGGCGCGTGAATATAAATTACGCGCGACAGTGTACCTATTCCAATCATTGTTATCGTTACTTCGGCAAAATTGTTTGTACTTTTTATCTCTTTCACGTTTTAAACGTAAAAGATCCAAAGAGTACCAGCTGTTCGATTTATCCGATTCAATGTATTTTTAAAAAACTAGACTACTGGTACACTCTTTCAGCGTATTGGTGAGAACAGCTGCTTTATTATTCAAATCACCAGTTATTGGGAGAAAATCCAAGCTTCTCAAAACAAGCTGAGACAATGCCTGCTTTGAATATCTATTCCAGCACCTAATTTTTACCTTTTCATTACGGTTTCGATCATTCTTTATCAAAATACAAATTGTCTCATGGTCTGAAATTTTACAATCGGCCTCTGTAACAGAATGAACGTTGTCAAAATTGGCAAACACGTGATCAATTAATGTACGCGAATGTCTGGAAATTCTCGTAAATTCTGAAACCATTTGTGTTAAATTGTAAAAGTTAGCTAACTGCTTCAATTGATTCGAATTTGGATCATTTAACCAATCAATATTGAAATCACCAGCAATGACATTTAATTTGTTTAAATCAACGAAGTTATCCCACCAGCTATCTAATATTTCTAAAAAACGCTGGTTACTTGAACTAGGGGAGTGATATAAAAGTCCGAAGTTTCCAATCGTCATGCCTCCTTCAACTGAAATTCCAAGGAACCAATTGTTTTCAACAGATTCGTTTGATAGAATGTTGAATGTTACTGATTCCTTGGCGTAAATAGCAACCCCACCAGTATGTCTGGAATGCGAAAGGCAAAAAGAGTTTCGGGTATAAATACTAACATTGGACGTTTTGTTTCCACAAGATGCCGCAAAGCAACATAATTTGAAGATAAACCAGCAATATTCAGATATAATATTTCTAACTTCCTCTCACATTGCGATTCTTTTAGCTGCTATTTACTAAAAAACATGTTGCTTTTTCTTTTTTCGAACAGTCTCCGATAAACCGGACACTGTGAACTAGAAGCTGGATGTTTACCGTCCAAATTCATTTTCAATTCTTTATTTGACTTTAAACAATTCACGCAGTTAAATTCAGTTGAAGAGCAATCAGATGTCTTGTGTTGCCCGCTACATTTGGAACATGTTTCGGGATTAACACACTCCGTGCTTTTATGGCCAAATTCTCCACATTTAAAACAACGCAAAACATTAATGGCCTCTTGTACAGGACACTTATCCCACCCAATGCTTACTTTTCCAGCACTCATCAAGGCGTTATAAGTATCCTTGTCAACTTCAACAATTACATTATATTTATTATATTTGAAGCGAGTATTTTCGTACTCCGCAATAACTTTTACTTCATTGACGTTGATGTCATTTTGACTTTTCAACAGGTCAATGAAGTCTTCAGAGGAATACCGATCACTCATCCCCACAATTTTCAACTTTGGTTTCGCAATTGTGGGAATAACAACACTATACTTTTCACCTAGATTGTTCTCTATATCTTTTTTCACAACCTCAACATTATCCCCTGTTGCACACTCAGCAATAATCGAGCCATTCTTTCCGTTCCTAAAATTGCTAATTTTGTGTATTTTTGGATCCAATTTTTCTTTCAAAAATAATCTAGTGTTTTCACTAGATTGAGAAGACTCGACTGGTTTGATCACAATTACCGGCCGAGCCTTACGGTTCTCTTTTCTTTCAATTTTTTTAAAAACGGCCCCAGTTGACAACGCTAAAACGTTCGCGTAGGTTTGTTTATTGCAACAAAAAACCTCGTCATCGCGTCTCGAATCGTCCACAATCAGTTCATCGCGTGCTAAAAACATTTTCTTACTGGGATTTGAGTCCGATTCAGAGTGAACCGTTCTCTCATTACGTGCTCTCTTTCTGTTCATTGAGGCTGCATTATTTTCCCGATCTTCAATTTCAAGATATTTTTTGAAATCATTCAGCTTACTGGCAACACTGGTTTCAATGCATACCATACTCTCACGCAGAGAGTCACTGACCGATTTCAAAATCATCTCGATACCACTTGAAATTGCCGTGTTTATCTTTGATTCAATTTTGCTTTGGTTATCGGTAAGCGACTGAGACATAGATGACAAAACACCCATAATCTTGGTCAGCTCACCACTCAAAGCATCAATGTTTCCGCCGTCATCTTGGGCTGATAGACATGATACACATTTAAACACAATATTATCATTATCATTTACGACTTTCGCTGCTATTTTAGTCAGTGGTGTGCAAACTCTATGGAATTGAGACTTGCATTTACCAACGCAAATAACAGGATCATCGCTAATGCGAATGGTATTGCCACATTTCGCACAATCCATTATCCCGATACAAACAAGCAGACGCCGCTGCAGACAAATACGCTGGTATCGTCCAGCAGCAACGGCAGAGGCTATAGGCAGCGAACAATGAAAAAAACAACAATGAAATTTCAATCAGCAGCCGTAGCGTCTATGTGATATAGACGCGGTGGTCGGCGCTGGCACAAATTAAATCAATAAAAAACAGAATAAATCAAAAGCATGCAAAGACACTTCTACTTATCCGTTAAGATATCCAATTTGGCCGTCGGATCATCTATAGCACTTTATTTCACACAAAAAAAAGCTTTTTGAATTAGACACTAGTGGTACACAAGCTACCATGTTCACCGTATCACGTATAAGTGAAAAGAAAAATTAACTCAAATGCGGTTGAGCGTGTCGGAGGTTTTATTATATTCATATGCTACGCATAAACCTGTGCATGAATGAGTCACGGGATAAATGTTAAACAAGCTATAATGCGTTATTTTTTTGAGATGGATATGTCCAGTACATATGCAGTTTTTTTTACAGATATTTTGAAATTTTACCAAGGTGACAAGATTTTTTGAGCTCCAAAATACAGATAAAAATGTGGCATCACTGATTGAACCTAACATTTAGGAGCGTTAAGTAACCAGAATTGGTTCTGCATAACGATCCAGAACTACGAGAGAGATCCTATGACACTATAATTCCCGATAACGAGCTCTACAGTCCACAGGCAAACCCAAGCCTTTTCAGTTTTTTTCTCCGAACCCTTTTTTTAAATCGTAAAAGCAGATAAATTAAGAAAATAAAGGTAACAGCATATATACTATTATAAACCAAAAGGCAACTCTCAACCCGTTATGCTTTTTGTTTCAATTTCAGGGGTTTAAACCTGATGTACTCAATATCCAGATTGTCTATGCCAGTCTACGCGCGCGTGGCTCAAACATGTGTAGCCGACTCATTTTTTTTAAACTCTAATATTAATTATTATATAACTATATTCAAACAAAAATCCATCGTCATCAATGAACATAATAACTTAATGTACCCAATAAATTAGGAGAGAATATTTAAATTTTACAATCTTCGTCATTAATTTACAAAAAATTCTATATAATCCGTCTACAAGACAGACTTTATGTGCGAAATACAGCCCCTTTTAAACTCCGCCATTGTTGCTGTACGTTTTACATGTCTTGGCATCGAATTGAAAAATTTTATTCCTTTGTACAACAGAGAGTTCTGCGATCTTAAAAAATGTGGTGTTCTAGCATCATCCGCGTTTCTAGTGTTGTACCTATGAAAATCACTTCCTCTATCAATTCGATCACACAAATAACGAGGCAGCATATTATTCAAAATTTTATATAGAAACACCATTTGTCAAATATGTTTTCGACTTGACTCTGATTTTTGCTATTTATTAAGACTATTGTCAGATAAATTATAGTAAAATATACGAATATACAAATATATACCATTGTCAAAAAATATACTCTTTGCTTCACAGAAAGCCATTGCAATGCGTCCAGCATAAAACTCGAGGAAAGTGTCTATTACATCTTAATATTGATCGCATTACTTTATTTTGTAAACGCTGCAGTCTCAACATTTGTGTATTGTTTGCAAGAAATATTATGGATGAACAAAAATCTATATATGGTGAAATGATTGACTTATAAAGACTAATTTTACTACTAACAGTCAATTCATTTTTCAAACGGCACAAAATACCGTATTTTTTCGCCATTTACTTGACGACATTATTTATGTGAGACTTAAAAGTTAATTTGTCATCAATAATAACTCCAAGATACTTTATTTCATTTACGCGATCAATCGTCTCACCATCAATTACAATGTTTACGTCTGGTCTGGAGTTGGCAGAAGAAATAATCAAGTACTGTGTTTTACTAATATTTAATTTATGCTGTTTAAAATTTTAACCAATTCGCCAGATAATGTAAATCTTGATTCAAAAGTGCAACAATATCGTTTGGATTTTTCGCTGCAATGAACAGATCAGTGTTATCGGCAAATAAATTTATATCGCAAAACCGTAAAACTCGCTTCATGTCATTAATATAAATTATGAACAAAATGGGCCCTGAAACACTTCCTTGCGGTACACCAAGTGTATTAGCAATGGAATCCGATTCAAAATCATTAAAACGAGTCTTCTGAATTCTAGCACACAAATAGCTTTCAAACCATTTATATGCTGTCCCTACGATACCAAAGCGCTTGCAACAATAAGGGCCTAGAAATTGTTTCAAAAGCGCATTTTAGATCCAAAAATACAGCAAGAATAATTTCTTTAGCCTCGAATTTTTCCTTCCATTTTGCTAACATCAGATTCAATGCAGACTCACAAGAGTGCACCTCTCGATAACCTGATTGCTCTGGAATTAGCAAATCATTACGATTTAAAGTTCTAATATTTTCTCTAATGTGTGCAACATGTTAATGGGATGAAACTCTTCGGCTTTATCCGTCCCAGTAATCTTGGAGATAGGAACCACAAGTGATTCCTTCAAAACTTCAGGCGCGTGCCCCGTTTGCAGTGATTCATTAACAAGGTCCAGCAGATCGTGTCCAATGACATGAAAGCAATCTTGTATTACTTTTGCGTTGACATTGTCGATACCAGCCGATCTCTCCAAAGAAAAACAAATATCTTTCAACTCTGCAAAAGTAATCGGATGAAAACCATCAAAGCTACAGTTATTATTGATTGGCTGTATTATCTCGTCCGGCTCATTGACCAAATCAATGCTTTGATTGATCGATTGAACAGAAGCAAAGCAAAGCCTTGGTGCTACATTTCGATTCGGAACTTGACCTTCTGATTACTATACACAGACTTCGCAGCCAACCGTTAAGTGTACAGGACAATTGCGGGGCTAGCGCTACGATCCTCCTGACACTAACAGTCTCTCCCGAGTCAAGACTCGAACCTACGATGACTGGCTTGTTAGGCCAGCATCGTACCTCGAGATCAGCTGGGGAGGCTGATCGATTGAACACTGTTTACGAAATAACTGTTAAATTTATTTACTATTACTCGCGCCGATTGTTCTTCTAAGCCATTAAATGTTATGGATTGCGGGTTACAATGTTTACTTTTCATTAGTTTCTTTAAAAATTTTTATAACTGTTTGCTGTTATTTTGATGTTGATCAATCTTCCGCTGTATATATTCACACCGGGCCTTTTTCAAGGCACGTGAATACATGTTACGCGCCGCGGTGTACCTATACCCAAGGATGGAAAAACTCGTATCGCATAACAATCATTCGGGTATCATTTCTGAACGTGCTATTTATAAGCTTTCAATCCTAGCAAACCATCGCTATTAAAATTTACACATTCTCATGCATGCAAGTGACAACTTAGAGCAAAGAAATATATGGTAGCTTTCTTTGATGATTTTGTTTCAGTATTGCCTGCTTAGGGCGGAGCGAGCAAAATATAGCGAGTGTTTCACGAAAGAATCGTAAACGATTGCACTCAAGCGATCGCAATGATTCTTTCAAATGTTGGTTGCTTATAGGCGGAATTCGGCTACTCCACGTCGTGCTTTCACCGTGATATACCACGATGATTCTTGGTGATTTCAAGTATCACATGCTAATGCACCATGCTACAATTTCCGTTAGCATTGCTTGCTCCGGTAAGCAAACAATTGAACGCAATCTAACGTTCATTTGGATTCATAATTCTGTATCACTGGCTATAATATCTCAAAAATTCTCGCGATAATGTTGAATGCAAGTGAACTTGGATACAAAAAATACTATCGTGTTTGAATCATTCAGTCTCCTTCTATGGTATTTGAAACCCTTAAGCAGGTATTAAGCGGCTATTACACGAAGCAAATATTTGCATAAAATGACAGTTATTATTTGTTTGCCCGTGTAATATCAAAATATTATTTGCGAAAAATAATTTGCTGTTGTATTTGCCAAATAAAATATTAGCAAAGGTTTGCTTCGTCTAATGTCTTTCTTTGCTAGTAAATTCACGACTGAGCGAATATTTGGTTGCATTTTTTTCTTTGGCCATACTGAAATTGAGTATGAGCAAACTACAGCAAATGAGTATCAATGTGTCAAATCAGTTTTTCACGTAGCAGACTAGCCAGTGCGTTATTTTATGATATGATGGTTGTCCGACTTTCCTAGAAAACCATTCCCCAGAAAATAAAGTGTCGAAGGATTTTCCCCAGAATGAACCATTCTCCAGAATACCAAATCCCAGAATATACTAGTTACCAGAAATCTAAACCCCTGAAAGTACTAGTTACCAGAAAACCGTTTCCCAGAATACACCAATGCCCAGAAAACTATTCTCCAGCATCACCGTAACCAGAAAAAAAAACATTAGTATTCAGTTATTATATTGTTAACATTCTAAATTATTTGACGTTTGAATTAACACTTGCGTACCAGACCCCTCCAGAGCCGAAAATATAAAAATTCTTTTACCTGCCATTCCGCAAGATCTAAACCGAATTTGATCGAACCTTTTTCAAAGGATCACAAATTTATCATAGTTTTTGGGACAGTAGGGGACATTTGTTCCGGATTTATAGAGGGGAACGGTGGAGTAAGTACCCTTCAAGAAACACAGGCTAAGTTAAAAACGGTAACGAAACCTTGCTTCCACATATCAAGCTTTAGGTTTTTGCAAAACAACACTAGTAACGATCGGTATTTCGCCACTTTGTTTTAATTCGATAGTCGGATTCCCGTGCCAGTTCTGAATTGACTGTTTACCGGTGACTGCAGCCCAAGCCGGGAAGCGTATGAACCCGGGCGCAGCGGACGAACGGGCGGCCCACACCACCACACGGCCGAACGCCCCGGAGTGCGTTGAGACAGAAGCGCCGGCAGGCCCACGGCGCGACACCCGCACGAAGCGGAAGCACGACTGCAGACCCGTGACCCGGCAGCCCCGTAGCCCGAGTCATCCCAGTCTCCAGAGCCAATCCTTATCCCGAAGTTACGGATCTAATTTGCCGACTTCCCTTACCTACATCGATCTATCGACTAGAGTCTCTAAACTTTGGAGACCTGCTGCGGATTCGGTACAAGCTGTTGAGAGTTTGCGTGCCTCAGTCTTCGATTTTCAGGGTCCAAGAAGAGAATATCGACACATTAATTTAATACTATGCTCTACTAGCTTGTCCAACCATATCTCTCTATGAAAGACTTCCATGGCTAGTATGACTGTTAAACAGAAAAGAAAACTCTTCCGATATCTCTTGTTGGCTTCTCGAAGGAAAGGATTCATGTTGCCATGATTACAAAGGCGCTACCGTTTCCGGTGTGCACGCCAATGCAAACGTATACTCAACAGGCTCCGGAATTGTAACCGGGTTCCCTTTCGCTCGTTCAATATATACTAGTGGATGTTGCATCAACCCAGGTAAACGAACGAACCTCTACAGAGGTAATTTCTGCTGGGGGGCTGCCCCCCATGTGAACTAGATTAACCGAATTAAGATAAGAAGGGGTATTTTAGATTTTTGGTCAAGGAGCCTCAGAAATCAATTCGCTACTGTGTTTTTGTGGTCGACTTGTGATGCTCATTCAGCCAAAAACGATTACTGAAATTTGTCTGATTTTATGACTATGGCCTGGTGTCAAGCGCTTACTTATTTACTCCATGAAAGAACAAATGTATTAGTTGACAATAAGTTGATTCAAATGATAGAATCGTTATACATTTCAGATATACAAAAACTCAGTTTTAACAGATTTTCCATGTTAAAAAAATAAAAATGCATATTTCTTCGTTTTTGGATAACAGTTTTCTGGAAAACGTTATTTTCTGGGAAATAGTTTTCTGGGCATTGATTCATTCCGGATAATAACTTTCTGGGGATTAGTACTTTCTGGGTAGCAGTTTTCTGGTGATTGGTACATTCTGGGATTTTGTTTTCTGGGGAAAAAGCTTCGACGTTTTATTTTCTGGGGAATAGTTTTCGAGTAATTGTTATACAATCGATATGATTGAAAAATTATTCACTTAATACGATAAATTTTGTTCACTCAACACGATAAATAGTGTTGATGTGCAAAAAAAAACTACATAATTAATAATTTTTGAGACTGTAATTTACGGGATTGTCTATGGTTTGTGTCCGTGATAGCAACGTGAAAACCTTCGTGTGTTTGTTTTGTAATTTTGAATTCACTGCTGCTATTGATTGGACTGCATTGAATCCGAAAACCTTTCCACCAATGACATAATTTTGTTTGACATCGGTTCAGTTCTTATTGTTTTATTGTCGTTTTTGTATTTTTAAAATACTAATTATAAATAATACAAATATTAAAAAAAAATACAAGTCATGTTTTTCCTTCTATCAATTTTATCTAATAAACAAAACAATTATTACACGAAATTTAAATAATTTATTTATATACGACCATATTAAAAATTAACTTCCCCTTCATGTACAAAATATTGGGATAATCCATCACGTATTTGTTTGTTAGGTAACAGATACCTACAAAAGTGCGACATACTTCGAGTGAGTAAAAACTTTTCATCATATTGTTAACTCTACGCCAATCACCATCAATGACACTTCTGTGATCGTCGTAGCGATCGACCATCGTAGGATTAAAATAAATTCTGCTTCGCATCATAAGGTACCTAGTTGTGGAGAGCGCAGCAAGTAGGGGTACTGGGGGTAAGCCCGGCACTGAGGGTAAGACCGTCACCCCTAGGATTTTACTATAAAACGCTAATTAACTGTGTTTTGGAATATGTGAAGTGTTGGTATTTAATATTTTAGACATTTTAAGACACATCGAAGCCACTGTGAAACGTCAAACGTCAAAATAATAGACAAAACATACGCTACTGCAGCTGATGCGTAAACGGATGTAATTTTTCGTGAGTGGAACTTAAGCTTACATTCATTTGAAAAGACTAAAATAATTTTTCGTTGCTCTGCAATTTATTGCCTGTATTGTTAGCAATCGCAGGAATTCGATCTGAGGTAAATTGTAGCCATAAATTTGAAGAAATATTTTTTTAATAAAATGTGTGCTGTCGGGGTAACACCGTCACCCAGTGAGTGGGGTAAGCCCGACATGGTCAGAGGATAGTTGGATGTTACTGACACATATTTCTCATCTATTACCGATGTCTCGCTAATAAATAAATTAATTAATCGACTTAGAACCATGCACTCAAGCTCTTCTGTGATTTATGAATGATTCCAAGGGTTATTAGAGGTGCCAAATGTACTGAATCAAGTCACAAAACTGACGGCTTTCCCGGTGGTATTTGGAATATGCTCCGGTGTGGTCAATGTGATCCTGGCTTCGATTAAACTAGTTAATAATATCATTTAAAGTGCGACATGATAGGCTTGCCGAGTATCAAATTGTTTCATTGTTTATACATAATGTTCACCGGAACTTGTTCCGGCAATCTGCCTAGAATCAGCTAACCGACAACAACCAAATTCAACAGTAACATACAGAAATGTAAGATTTCCCATTCGGCGGTTTCCGAATTCAAATTGGTTCAGTTAATTCGAGTTAATTCATGAACAAACTTAGGTGCCGGTGTTACCCCCAAGGGGTGCCGGTTTCACCCGCACTGATTCCTAAACGTCAATTTTATCTTAGTTTCAAAACTTCACTATTCCTTGTAAAATAACAGTTTGAAAGCACTGAAAACCTTCATATCTTGTAGAAAACAATCTGGGCAATGATTATGTGAAAGAAAAATAACAATATTCGCCATCAAGTGCTGCTAAAGAATCATTTTTCTTAGGGGGCCGGGCTTACCCCCAGTACCCCTAATATTGTGATTCTCATACAGTATTGGAATGATTTCTAACCTTTATAATTATAATAAACACTTCCTTAATGTGCTGGGGCTTTCATCATGATGTGCTTTCCATCTATAGGCCAATGCAATGAGAAAAATTCCATCTATTGTTGTAATTTTCAGCTAATTTTCTTCAGTTTATGGAAACTATGACATAAATAACATCGTTAATTGTTGAGCTAAAAGATGGTTGAGAGAATTTTACCTTAAAAAACAGGCTTTGAAGCTTTGTATATTGCGTCACAAACTTCGGGAATTATTGTTGATTGTGGGATACGAAAGAGATATTGTAACGACATGAAACTATCACCTGTTGCAACAAAGCGCAATGTGAGAGCTAGCGTTTCACCGGCAGAAATAGCTTCTCACATATTTGAATCCAGCTTTTTGATTAATGGATATACCAATTCCAAAAGGGTGAGAAAATCGTCTATTTTCATGCGCAGAAAGTTCTGATATAACAGCGGCCCCTCATCTTCGAGCTCTCGAATAAGTTGATTGTAGAATCCTTGGTCTTTTCGTCGTTTCACCCAATCACGCACCCACACACTGCGCATCCGACGACGTTTCCGATTGTCACAATTTTCAACGCGAACCAACAGCGAATCTTCTTCTTCGAAATCAGCCATTCTCACTTAAAACAAAATATATAATGTCGAACACTACCGTTATTAAACCAAAACCACTAAAACACAGAAACAATGTTTTCGATTGACAGTTGAATTATTGTGCTGCGAATGAAAACTAGATTTGCTTCATATTTTTCGCATCGTGTAATAGCATAGCAAACGAATTTACCATAAAATGAACAAAGAGACTTTGCTAGCATCCAAGCAAACAGGTTTTGAGGTAAACATTTGCTGTTGTGTAATACCATAACAAATATATTTGCTCGTAGAAAAAATTTGCGCAAATAAATCCGGTATCAAAAATAACAAATATTTGCTTCGTGTAATAGCCGCTTTAGACGACGCAAATATTTGCTATTTTTGGTACGATTTTTATTTGCACAAAATAAAATCTGTATTAAAAAATAGCAAATATTTGCTTCATCTAATACCTGCTTTAGAAGCGAAAAACAATCAGCAGCGTTTCTATGGAAAACTTGTACGCGAGTGGAAATAGTTGAACGATAACTGATGCATCAAAGAACACATTTGCATGAAATATTGCTAGTGAGTGAACTTTTCCATGCTTGCCTATACCAATCATCGCTACTGTTACTTCTGTAAAACTGTTTGTACCTGTTAACTCTTTTTCGTTTCAAACGCAAAAAATTTAAAGAGTACCAGCTGTTTGCATTATGCAAGTTTACATGTTTTTCTAAAACTAAACTATTGGTACATTCTTGTTGTTGGTAAGAACAGATGCTTTATTGTCCAAATCACCAGTTGCTGGTTGAAAATCCAAGCTTCTCGAAACAAGTTGAGACACTGCTTGTTTCTAATATCTGTTCCAGCACTTTATCTTTACTTTATCATCACGGTTTTGGTCATTCTCAATAAAAACAAAAATTGTCTCATGATCTGTAATTTTGTAATCGGCCCCTGTTGGGGAATGAACATTATCAAAATTTGAAAACACGTGATCTATTAATGTACGAGAATGTCTGGAAATTCTTGTATATTGATAAACAGTTTGTCGCAAATTGAAAAAATCTGCTAATTGCTTTAATTGATTCGAATTTGGTTCATTAAGCCAATTATTATTAAAATCACCAGCGATAACGTTTAATTTATTTAAATCTACAAAACTCTCCCACCAGTTATTTAAAATTTACAAAAAACGCTGGTCACTTGAACTGGGGGAATGGTATACAATTCCGAAATTTCCCATCGTCATGCCTCTTTCAACTGATATACCCAGGAACCAATTGTTTTCAACACATTCGTTTAACGGAGTGTTGAATTTAACAGATTCCTTGGCGTAAATAGCAAGCCCTCCTGTATGTCTGGAGTGTGAAAAACAAAAAGCAACTTTGTAACCCGGTATGTTATATTGATCAAATGCATCAGATATATCAGATAATTTGTAGATAAACCAGCAATATTTAGATAAACTATCTCTCGCTTCCTCTCACATTGCATTTGCTTCAGCTGCTATTTACTTGACAACATGTTGCTTTTTCTTTTTTCAAACAGTCTCCGATATACCGGATGTTTTACGTCCAAGTTCAAATGAAATTCTTTCTTAGATTTTAAACAATTAACGCAGTTAAAATCAGTCGATGAGCATTCCGATGTCCTATGTAGTCCGCTACACTTGGAGCATGTTTCAGGATTAACACACTCTGTGCTTTTGTGACCAAACTATCCACATTTAAAGCAACGTAAAACATTGACGGCCTCTTGGACCGAACACCTATCACACCAATATTTACTTTACCAGCAGTCATCAAGTGGTTAAAAGTGTCCTTATCAACTTCAATGATAGAGTTATACTTATTAGATTTGAAGCTTGAATTTACAAATTGAGCAATAACTTTAACTTTATTGATACCGAGGTCTTCATGCTTTCAATATCCTTTTTCGCGACTTCAATGTTATCCCCTGTTGCACAGTCAGCAATTATCGAACCTGCTTTCCCGTCTCTAAAGTTTCTAATTTTTTTTATTTTAGAATCTAAATTATTTGTCAAAAAAATTCTAGTATCTTCACTAGATTGAGAAGACTCGACTGGTTTAATCACAATGACCGGCCGAGTCTTACGGTTTTCCACTCGCTTCAATTTATTTGCATTCCCACTTGACCCTGCTGAAACGTTCGCGTATGTCAAAGCATTTTTAGAAACAAAAACCTCGTCATTTTGCTTAGCTACGTTGCTTGCCATACTCTCACGGAGAGAGTTGCTGATCGATTTTAAAATACTATCGATACCGTTATTAATCGCGCTGTTTATCTGGGTTTCGATTCCACTTTAAGTATCTGTGAGCGACTGAGACAAAGATGACAATACACTCTTGATCTCCGTCAGCTCACTACTCATAGCATCATCTTTCCCGCCGTCTTCTTGGGCCGATAAACATGAAGCACATTTGAAAACAATATTTTCATTATCGTTAACGACTTTCGCCGCTATTTTAGTGAGCGGTATACAAACTCGATGAAATCGAGAATTGCACTTGCCCACGCAAACTACGGGATCGTCGCTAACACGAACTACATTACCACACTTTGCACAGTCCATACTAAACAAACAAACAACCGCCGGCCGGACTTGTCCAGCAGCAACGGCAAAGGCTAAAGGCAACGAACAATGCAAAAATATAACAATGAATGTTTCAACCAGCAGCCGTAGCGTCTATGTGATATAGATGCGATGATCGACGCTGACTGAAATATGTGTCCTCGAACGTTGTCCACTGGTCGCCGACTATCTGTCAAACTGGGTTCCGTGGAGTCAGGAGAACTCGTTAACCGATCAGGTGTTCCGCAAGGCAGCAACTTGGGGCCACTACTATTCACCATTTTTTTCAACGAGGTCTGTCTAGCACTGCAAAAGACTGTAAATTACTGTATGCCGATGATTTGAAAATGTATTACCTAATCAAAATTCCTGCCGACTGTGAACTTCTGCAAAGTGTAATTAACAGATTTTACGACTGGTGTCAACACAACATGATGGTAATCAGTGTATCGAAATGTTCATTAATTACTTTTGCGAGGAAAAAACAACCTATTCAGTGGAACTATCGTATAGGCGATGAAACCATTACCAGAGCTAACGTAGTGCGAGATCTTGGAGTTATGCTTGATGCAGAGTTGAACTTCCGGGAACACTACAATTATATAATCAACAAAGCTAGGCGGAATCTTGGGTTCATTCTCCGAAAGACAACCGAATTTCGTGATCCTTACTGCCTGCGCTCCATGTACTATAGCCTAGTGCGGTCTGTTCTGGAAACAGCTGCCGTCGTGTGTAGCCCTTTTCGCAGCATCTGGATAACTAGAATCGAAAAAGTCCAGTCAAAGTTCATAAAATTCGCTCTACGACTACATCCTTGGAGAAATCCAGATGCGCTACCTCCATACGAAGCAAGGCGGAGACTTTTAGGAATGGACACTCTCGAAAAGCGACGCAATGTGCAAAAAGCGGTTTTCGTCGGAAAGACCCTGCTAGGAGACCCTGCTGCCACGTCCACTGCGTCAACGAAGCCTTTTGAGGCTCCAACAACATAGGACGGACTACTCACAAAACGAGCCTATTCGAACTATGTGCGCTTAATTCAATAGATATTATTATTTGTTGGACTTTCATGTTTTTTTCTACTGTTTTTTTGTGATCGTGTTACAAACTTTTATGTGCAGATATAGGTCTAGTCATTAGTTTTTAAGTGTTCATTTAGACTGTTTTTCCGATGAATGTAAACAAATAAATGAATAAATAAACAATATCTATGAGTGATTACTGCCTCCAAAATAATCGTTATTTTTCTGGGTACGAAGATGAAAAAAATTTGGGAGAGTCCTGCTCCTGCAAAAACGAGACCGAATTTTAACCCAAGCAACAATTGAAACATAATAAAAAATAAGTTGAAATCATTTGTTTCACTAATGAAATTCCGAGGTTTCAAGAAACATTTTTTGTTACTACGATGAAATTGTAAAGAAACAAGCAACAACTAAAGTTGCATCGCTGCTTCAAAAATATTCACACCAACAACGTAATTCGCGATGTTGGATTTGTTGTTGAAACGTGTAAACGGCATTGGAAAACCTATCCTTTACTGAATAGATCTAGTGGGTGGAGCATATAGGTTGCCAACGTGATGCTTGCGAGATACAAAAAAACAAACACATAAAAATACTTCCAAAAGTTGCTGTCATGTTCTGAAGCCATGTAACAGCAACTTTTGCTCGGTCGTTCGCCTTATATTTGTTTTTGAGATGAGGTTATTTACTGCGTTGTAACTTTTGGGTACTTGGACTAGAAGTCGTCCGAAAAGTGTGGGTCTCTAAAACAAAATGTGATAAATTGCTTTGAATTTCATCATCATGCTGAGGTACTGATGAATTGAAGAAGCAAAATTAAAACTGGTAATGACCATTATCATGATAAGGGAAGCAATATTTAAAACTGAGTCATGAACTTGCAAGTGTTTCTACAGCAAATGACGTAAATAGTACAAACGAGAAAAGTGAATAGAAATTGATAACTGGAGTTGAATCCTCAAATTTCTGGAAATAATCAAAGATAAATCGCTATACAAACAATCTCTTTCCATTCTGACCATATGCCATTTTACAAACTTACCACAACACCATGAAGTGCGCCCTAGTTGCTGCTACGATGCATCTTCGTAGCTGAAATTTTACCATGTAGCATTTACCATGTTGTTATTAAATTCCATGCATTAGTTCATACACATTGCGGTTTCATTCTTGTAACTTGTTTTGAAACAACGAAAATGTTGCAATTGGCTCCACCTCCTGCGCTTTTTTTGTCATTGTATAAGAAACTGAGATGTAACTGCAACTTAATTTCGCATAAGAATTTGTTGCTGTGATGCATAAAATTCATAATCAAAACAAATTTTGCTGCTTGGGAACTTAGCGTCTCGAAAATGTCGAAAGACGTTCGGGTACTTATTGCTGCCTGCTTCTTTTTAATATCTAAAAACCGTTTTTTTACCGTAAATTCGGACCATTATGAATTCTAGATGAATATAACCAATTCCGATTTAAAAAATAGTCGATTCGAATCTTCGTTTTAACTTGCCCCAGAGGCGAAAAAGTAAGGGGCAAGCTGGAATGCCAAAAATTGTTGGCGAAATAGAGACTTACTGTGTACTTTTTTATATTATTATACTTAATCAACACGAAATGTTCAATTGACTACCAGTTTCGCGATAGAAATTTATGAAAGAATACTTACAAGTAAACAAAAGTGAACAAAAGCACAGCTTGCGCATAATGGCTCCAATTCGTTTGAATAACCTAATAATAATAATAATCTTTCTCGTTTTTATTTCTTTGCCATTGACGAAGAAATCCAATGGGTTAACTGAATTTTGACGTACAACTACGTCTCATAGCCACATTCTGGGAGCAGGGTGCAAAATGAAAATCAAAACATCGAGAGCGTCACGAAAATTGTCGGATTTTGTTCATTATTGTAAAAACCGTTTGGAAAAATAACTATGCTTTCACTAAAATGCGGAAAAGCCCATAATAGAAAACAATGAAACGTTTCTTTTTCGTTTTCAATAGCTGAAAACTATGTATACAACAGTATTCTTTCCTGAAGTTGTCACCCATATCCGCTATATATTGACGAGTGTCATATTTTTCTTCAACTACTTAAAAGAATGATTTTGAGGTGCTAAAAAGCTCCATTGGTGTGTCACAATAGTGACATCCGGCAAGTCTGTGTAATTTCTCATCCTTGTGAACTGCAATCTGCCTATGACGTGGGATGATTATCGTTTTCTTGTTAACTCGGCAGCAATTTTTACGATTTTGAGCAATTTAAGCAATTGCACAACAGCAACTAGTTAGACGGGTGCTCCCGCACCAACGTGCTCAATACTATTTCCTTTACCGGTTCATACCATCTAATTGATTAAACTCAATCGAGTTTATTTTTAAATCTATTGCAAAAAACACATTGACTTCAGACAGGCTGTTCTAACCTATTGCAAAAAATACAGGGTGCGGCGGGAAAAAGTGCGAAAATTTATGGTGTTTCTTTTAAATATAATTTGAAGTACTTTTAGGCAAACATATCAATATTTTCGAATTTAGTTATCTGTAAAAGGTCCTATCCAACAAATTTACTGGAGGACATCATTTTTAGCAATGAGATCATTACAGCCGGATGTTTGGTTTGGAACTTAAACTTTACTCACTCAGGAACATTCTCAATTTTCTTCGGTGAAATGAACCGATCTGTGCAGCTGTTGGATACAGCATCGATGTTGAACAGCTTTTCGTCAGAGAATCGGCTTTCGCTGTTGCAATCTGAAATCTGTGCTGCAATCTGTAGAGACTTTTTGATGCAATAAACTTTTGCCTTTGGTGTACATTTTCACTTATTTGCAATAAAGCGATTTCGATATTTTGTTGCAACACTTATAAGTAATAAATTTCTACTTAGTGAATGATGACGTGCGAAAAGTGTGCAAGCGATACAAAATAGCTATTCAGCGAGGCCGATTAGACGTCTTTCGGTGGTGTAATCGGAAACGTATCTGACCGGAGATTAGATTGGGGGTTCGAGTCCCACCTATTTTTCGTAAATTTCTAAATAACTATTTTCACAGTTAGTACATTTTTCAATCGTCAACTCCACATTTGCTGCTTGAAGTAGACTTGAAAGTAAATGTAAACAAATACACTGTCCAACAAAACAGGTCACTATATACACAAACTAACCCAATAGAAGTGTTTCCCCATTTTCACATTTTTTTCTGTCGCATACTGTACATTGACTTAACTCAGTCCCTAACAGTAATTTTTGCTTGTTAATAATACCATAATGACGACAATTTTCAGCCTACACCGACGTTTTTTGGCGTGTTCTAATATAAATTAATAAATTTTTAACAATGTAATTGCTTAAAAAGGGGTTTGTTGTAAATTCAAGTATAAGTAAGAAATTATCAAATAATAATTTTGTGTTGCTAGTCACAAATGGTGACTTCTTAACACTATTTGAGATGTGCGATCGGAATTGATAAGATTACCCTTACTAACACGCAGAGAATCCTGAGTAAGAATCCCCAGGATACCTTTAACTCGGTGACGGAATCGTGAAAGGAATCGCAAACACGATCCGGAGGATTCCCACTCAGGATTCTTATTCAAGAATCCTAGAGCCATATACAGGGCATTCCTGAGGATTCTTTTTTCAGGAATCCTTTTCAAGGACGCTCATGAATCCAATGTGAGGAATCCTAGAGAATCTATGCGAATCGTATGTGTTCGTCCTGGTAGTCTGCTTTCGCAATACAGGTTTATTAATCGTAGGGATTCAAACCTACTTGTCAAGAAAAGGGAAATATTCTAACTACTAACGTAATAGCTCACTTATTGACTGTAAGGGAAGCTTATCTTTGCAATCGAGGATTGCAAGATTTTTGTCGAAAATTGGTAAAAGAATTTAACAGTGTACTGATTTGACGATCAAAACAACGTCTACTATAGACCATGACCTCGAATCTTTTTAACCTCAATTTTTTGACAGGTAGTGGTAACTTTGTTTACGTTTAGGACTGTGTGTTTTTTTTTCTGGCGGAGCAATCGTATGCGTAGTGAAAAGGCTACTTAATTTAAAGTTGTTTTTAGTGTACTGGCACCTCGAACGAAACATTTAAAGGGCATTTTAGTCACAAACGAAATGGTCTGCTGAAATCCGGAACAAAACTGCATCGCTCGAGGGTAAACAAAGTTACCAGTATCTGTCGAAGTCAGATGAGTGACGTCACCGTGCGATGGTCTATAGTCAATTGACCAGAAACATCATATCAAGAAGACTAGGAACTCTGCCTGAAATCGAGCGACAGTTTTGGCAGCGCAGTCTATTGAGTTCAGGTAGAACTGACCCATGCTAGTATGTATGCTGGCGTTGCGAATGCAACCCAAACGCGCAGGCACACATACGCACATAATGACTTCGTAGCGATGTAACTACCACAAAAAACAAGCTACCACCTTCAATAGATGGAGTGCTTTGTTTGATTAGACGCTTGTCATTTGTATAAGATGGATCCAGATGCCAGTCCTTCTTGATATGATATTTTTGCTATGACGTTGCTATTACCACCCTCAGATTTATATCTTTCTATCTCTGTGTTTATGTTTTTATCATATGAACTTTGTATGAATTGAAGCCATTTCCCTGTTATTTTTTTTTAGATGGTACCGTCAAAAATCTCCGATTAATTTTAAAAGCAATGATATCTAATCCGGACCTGAAACAATTCAGCGTATTTGTTAAAGAAAAGACTGCCTATGAACAGCTTCTACCGACGTTGGAGAAACTGTGGGCAGCAACTGGGACAAGCGTAAGCTTTGGTCCACTTGCTGGAAGACGGTGGACGGAGATGTGGAGATCATTGTGCTGGATGATCTGTGCGCGAAAGGCTACAAGGTTGCGAACCGCCAGCTTGGTGCCGATTGGAACCATGCTCGTGTCCTGCTGGCTAAGTTGGCGAAATTCCATGGGAATGGTGCAAGAGGAAGGGAAACCCTTGTTTGAACAATACATAAAGCTAGTAGAACCAGTCTTTTTGAAGTCAATAGAAGCGTGGCCAGGGCATGAAGTATATCAGAGAAAAATGGTAAGGCACATTTGTCTACGTTTAACTGACCCTAAATTTTATGTTTTTATAGTCAAAAGCTTTACAAGGGTTATTCTATAAAATGATGGAAGCAACGGCGAAAGTTGACACAGATTTTGTGACGCTCTGCCACGGTGATGTTTGGACTAACAACCACATGTACCACTATCAGGGAACGGATGAACCTGACGATGCTCTCCTGGTGAGCTTTGATTTAATTTATAATACAAAACGTAGTTTACATTCTTGTTTTCTATTTAGATTGACCTCCAAGGACCTTACTATGGCTCGCCAGTTTGCGATCTTTACTACTATCTCATATCATCGACCACGCTTGATTTGAAAACGAGTCAGTTTGAAGAGCTTATTCAGTATTACCATTCGTGTTTGGTAGATAGTTTACAAAAGTTAGACTATCCGGAACGTATTCCTAGTCTTCGAGACTTTCGGATAGAGATGCTGAAAAGAGGCTTTTTTGCAACGCAGTGTCTGTTCGGAATTCTGCCCGTCGTACTGGCGGATAAAAATGAAAATGCTAATTTTGATGGCTTTTTCGGTGAAACTGAAGAAAATGTTAAATTTAAAAACGACGTTTACAATAATCCACTTTATCAGCTGCATCTAAAGCCACTGTTGAAAATGTTCGACCTTTGGGGTTTGCTTGAGTAGAAGGTTTTTTCCAGTGATACAATTTGTTTCCATCGTTTGGTGCTGTACATCAGAAAACATTCCATGACTGTATGACAGTCACCTTCAGCAGTATTCTATTATATACGATGACATTGTTACTTCAATATGAAAACAATCAGCGTCAAATGCAGCCGTACCAATAAATTCCCATTGATTTGCTTAATATTTATTTTTTTGGTGGAAGAACTCAGAATTTCAACTAGTACAATAGATCACAAAACGATAAAATTCAGCTTATGCACTTGGACACAGCATTTATCCTGTGTGGGTGCCATACGGAGATATATATTCTCGCTGATGAAACGAAGGATGAATGTGATTTGTGTGGTGTGGATGAACCAAAGCCGGGTACAGTTCTGGAGAACGACCATCGTGGGTAGGCGTTCCATTCAGCAGTTCCGACATGAATCCGATGTAGGTTATTGCCAACCGTAACGTCTCGATACGTGACAAACGTTTCTCGTATGCAAATGTTGGTACCTGAAAAGTTGTAGGAGAGTTTATTGGATGTTATAATTAAGTATTTACAAAAAACAAAAACTATTTGTTACCTTCCTCCGCAGCTTGTCGAACGCTTCGTTAAGGTTAAACATACGCCGTCGTTCACGGATGTTGGCAGCCCTTCGCTGTGCCAAAGAAGCTACTCGACGGCGCGTCTTTTTGGTTGTCGATTGTGATCCACCTTGTGCACCTCGGGGCGATAGTCGTTGGGCCACGAAACTACCTACTTGTTGTCGAGGCCAAATGGCTGAGGAAGTAAGGTGAAAGAGTAAACGTGCATGGGTTAATTGATGGTCAGTCCCCTCCATATACTCTTGCTATATGCTAAATTTTATAATATGTACTCTCGACTGTAATAGTGTTTATTCATTCAATTTGCAGAGTAGTTTCATTTATCGCTCGTATCGCGGCAGAATGAACGGGAGCGTTATCTTGGTGGAAGAGCACTTTTTGCCACATTCGACCGTTCAGTCGATCTAATAACGCACAACAATATTGTTTATTGATTGTTTTATTATGTTCAAAGCATTCGATGAATACTATGTCTTGCAAATCCAAAAACTACTGACCAACGCTTCAACGTGTTATTGTTGTGTTTTTGAACGGTTTGGTCGACTAACATCAGACACTTTGCCACAAAAATCCTCCCTTGTTCGATAGCACTTATCTGGCCATTGTTTCACTTGAACAACATTTTCCTCATCAGGAAGAAATGCTTAATCATAACACAAAATTGACTTATGGTAGTTATTGAAAAATGTAGAACTTTGTTTTGAACACAGATTACGACTAGTCAGAGCTGAAAACATGGCCAACTATCATTTAATATGGGTACTTTTGGCACCGTTATGATATACAGAGGCCGGAAATCGACTCCAGATATCGGTGCTTATTACGGGAGTCACTTCACGGTGAAATATATTTCACTTTCACGCTCACTTCAATTTTTGAGACCTATTCCCGATTCCACCTACAGTGAGGTGACATAAATTAGCTCCGTTAAGTGAGATTGGTGCTTATTACGGGAGTCACTTAACGGTGAAATCAGAGTGAAGTGAACACAATCCTATTACGGGACTCACGTAAGTGAGAAAAACGTCGCGAAGTGACATCTGCCGTGGAATCTGGGTTATTATGAGTGTCATATCAGTGAAGTGAGAACGAAAAAAGCGACGTTTCGCGTGGAATTATTTCACGACCATTTTGAACGGTGAAATGATTCCACGAAGCTGCCATAAGTCTTAAAGTTGATTGATTTGTGATCTAATGGTAAATATTGGATTTATTCTTCAGTAACGAAGCGAATCAGAGTTTGATCCGTGCCTTAAAGCGGTCAATTTTTCATTTTTTTGCGGGAAAAAACGACTTTCTGGGACTTAGACATTTTTGAGCTGGTAAACAATTTCATTTCACTTGTCCTATTCTCAATTTCACTTCACTGTCAATCTCACTCCACGGAGGTGATTTTTGTCACCTCACTTGAAAAAAGTGAAGTGAGCGTGAGAGTGAAATATTTTTCACCGTGAAGTGACTCCCGTAATAAGCACCATTGACAGTAAAGTGAAAACGAGAATAGGAAAAGTGAAATGAGTTTCGCAGCACAAAAATTTCTAAGTCTCAGAGAGTCGATTTTTTCCGATTTTTTTATGGTAACACCAGATCTCGACGTTTTATGTATTTCTAAACCATTTAGCATAAAAAAATAAATTTTGATATCGTCAATTGCTTGTGCCTTTTGTCATCAGTTGAAAAAGTGAAACTTTGAGCGCCTTGAGGCACAACTTTTGAGCCCTACCGCTAAACGAAATTCGAGGGCCAATATTTTCCCATACGTTTCATTACATTCTGGCCGCTGCTTGAAAGTCCCAGAGAGTTGATTTTTCCCAAAAATAACTTATTCGTATTGTTTTTTTTTTTTTTTTTTTGTAAGATTTGGACTACTGCGACCATTATTTTGATCTTTTGTGGTGTTTCGTATTTCGGTATTCGTATTGTTACTGAACAATAAATCCGATATATATTCACAAATCACAAATCAATCGATTCTTAAACCATGCTCGTCTTCGTGAAATCATTTCACCGTTCAAAATGGTCGTGATATAATTCCACACGAAACGTCACTTATTCCGTTTTTACTTTAGTGATATGACACTCATAGTAACCCAGAGTTTACGGCAGATGTCACTTTGCTTTATTCACTTCACGGTCGAATCAACGTGAAGTGACTTCCGTAATAAGTACCATCATTTCGAATTTCACGACGAACAGCCTATAGTGAACAAATACCACCCAATATTCCATTATTCATCTCAAAACCGACGTTTCAGAGAATGCACGGACACTCAATTGTCACGAAATCATTAAAAAATAAACTAAATACGCTTACATGCTCTTATGGAATCGCCCAGCATTGGAAATAAAGTAAAGTAAGCTAAATTTATCCTGAATTTCGTAAAACACACCATTTTTAACAATGCTCCCATATTCATCTCAAAATTTAAATCAGTGCTCAATTATTCATCTCACGACGCCCCCATATTCATCACATTGTTAATCACTTGCGTTAATGAACTTAGTCGCATACCGTCGCAGTAGGTTATTTAGATATCTGCTGTAGTTGTTTACGCTTGAAATCGGTAACCTAGGTAACCACTGTCGATTCAGGTCAATTATGTCGGAATAATCCAACATTTTTAGTAAGATTTTTTCGTATCAACAGAAACTGATATGGCAACTATTGATTATCCTCAACGTAGTGAAGACAGATGAAAAAACATACAGTTAGAGTTTAAGATTTGTAAAGATTCATCTCATTGATGTTTGCTTTTTATAGATTATTTTTGTACATTTACGGTGAACATTTTAAAAATTGAAGTATTCTTAGTGTAGTGAGTGATATTGCTGAGTGATTAATATGGAAAGTGGTCCGCTAATGATAAAAAACTTTGGCTGGCCGCCAGACAGGTCCCGTTCTATAGAGCAGTGCGTGGAAATTGTTTTCTAAGGTGGTCGAAATTAATTAGTTTTTGAGTGTAGAAGTCCGATTATAATACTAAATTTATATAAGTTTTGAGGATTCTACTTTATAAGAAATCTGAAGTAGACTAAGAGTAATACATTCCATGGATTACTAGAATGATTAAGATAAAAAATATGCGTTTTTTCCTAGTGTTGAGTTTTAATGTTATATGATATGCATATATGGACTGAGACGAATAAATTTGAATGAAATTCAAATGACTTGAGGTTTCCGTTAAACAACCTAAAATGATCAAAACCTTCTCATATGAGTTTTCTGGAATCAAAGCAATACTCTGAGATCAAGAATTGACTTCTGATGCCATTTAAAAACTCAAGATTGTAACTTGGGATCTAGTAAAAACCTAAAATGTCCGAATACCATAGTATCTTCGGAACTGTAATTTTATGATGCTCTTGTTTTGAACGCAAATTACGACCAGACAGTGTTGAGAACAAGGCTCAATATTATCCAATATGGGCACTTTTGGAACACGGATGATATCTAGAGGCCGTAAAAAGGATATTAACATAAATATATTGATACAAGAATCTTTCTTAATATTAATGTCAAACGGTATAGAAGCCAGTTACGCCCGACTACGTATTTTCAAAGGCACAGCACTCGCAAAGAAGATAATACATCACCTGTGAAAATTTATTCTCATGTTTGCATCACCCCAGCAAACATGAGGATATAGTTTTACAGGTGATACATTACCCTTTTTCCGAGTCTTGTGCCTTTGAAAATTCGAAGTTGGCTCTTTCACCTTAATGTCAATCATTCAAAGAATTATTTAGATTGAAAAATTTGTAACATTGCGAGTAATATTACAAACCATTTTATGTGGTTTTTTCGTCAATCTCGCAGTCGTGGCTCTGCACACAACCCTTTTTTGTTCTGTTGATGATGCAAAGGTGCTTTATCAACAATTGTGTTTCAGTAACCACCAATGTTATTTTCATTTTTTGTTCAAAATTCTTCAAACCAACTAGATAACACTTTTGTCCAGGTTTACCAATCAATTAAAAATAGATAAAGTTAAAAAAAAATATTGCTGAAATACCACTCCAGAGTATCAAATTGATTAACCCCAATATTTTTTAACCTTTTGCACAAAATACATTTACATAAGACATGATACCGTTATGCTACGTTAATCTTGCAGTCGTGTCGCATACACAACCTCATTATTTTTCCAATAGTCATTTTGGTGTTCCTATTCCTATGGGCTGCAGATGTCATTTTGTGCGATTAGTTTTGAAGTAGAATACTTCTCTCAGGAAGTTCGGCTACATAGGGATGTGAAATGAAAATCTAAAACCGAAAAAAGTGGAAAATATGTCCAACTTCAAACGCTAATAAATCGGTTAGTATTCGATGGATTTCCTTCATTCTTGTAGCAATAGATTGGTAAATCTTCTAAGATTCTTTCCAAATAAAGATAATTGTAATTTTATTATTCAAACTATTGTATTATTGAAAATAGTCAAGCCTTGTCAAAACGAAAAATTCAACCTCTGATTGGTCGTTATATATTTGCCTCCAAAGCACGGTCGACAGAATCATATACCTTGCAATTGAAAATATGCTATTTGGCCTATATAAGAGCCTGTTTCTGCCGAAGCCGCTCATAATAGTTCTAGACAGCGACAACAGCAGTCATCCCTTAGCAGCAGCAGTAGCAGTGTAGTGGATACCGACCATAGCGGATAGCGGCCACAGCTGTGGCATAGCAATGGATAGCGCACTAGTTGCAGCGGATCTCAGCATCGATAGCAGCTGGGCCAGCTGATGCAGAGGCAGCGAATACCAATGGTAGCGTATAGCGGCCACAACTGTGGCAAGGCTACGGATAGCGTAGCAGTTGCAGCGGGTATATCTGATCATGAAGCATTTATGCAATAATTGAATGGAAATTGCAATTACAGCAATCGGCCTTTTTCAAGGATACTAAATGTTTTTGGAAGAGCAGAATGAATGGTTACTAATGAATTGCAACTGAGGTTTGATGCTGCTGCAAATGCACAGTAGTTTGATGTTTATTACGGTTTGTTGATACTGTGCTTAACAAGCGTATATACGAAACAAATCCGATTTCAAAATGACTGACACGCAAGCAGCCGGGTTATCTTTCTTGTAAAAGTATTCTACTTCAATCTTGCGGTCGTGGCTTTGCACACAACCCTCCTGTGATTTTTTTAATCACGACCAATTTTGAAACGGTTGAAATTCAACACTCAGATTTCTCGTTAGCATAAAGAAGTTATGAATTGACAGAGCTGAGTGCCTATTAATGTTAAAGATAAGTTGGGAGTCAAAACGATTTGTTTATCGGCAAAGTTGTAGATAATAATTTTGTATTAAAAAATGTATGTATACACTGTAGAAACATTAAAAAAATACTGATTTTGTTTTCTTGAAAGTTGTAGCTTTTCATTCAGTCATAAATTTTAATTATATATTTCGATTTTCTTTAAAATTTTCGTTCATCTTTTTTTCTGGGAGGATGAATTACTGTTCACGACTTTGCCAAAGGCAATATACCAATCAAATACACCTTTATGGCTTCCATTTTTTTGGAAAATTTAAACGCTGCTATAAAGCGAACAGTAATTCCGGATTTTAAATTAATCAAATCTTAGTTTTTCAAAAAGGTAGTAATCCTTTGAGAAACTGAATAAGGTTCATAAATTGGTTACTCTCCGAAATTCTGTTACCGTATACAGTGACGTGTCGATTTTATCATGATTCGATTTTTCACGTTTCGTTTTTATCATTCTCGAATTTATCACGCAAAGCATTTCGGTTTTATCACTTTTCTGAGATTTGAAAAATATTATAAAAACACGAATTTAAGTTTTTGCCTTTCTCCTAGAAAGGTATAGCAATCACTTGCAAAACCGAAAGTATAAAAGTGCTCCAAAGGGCCGAATGGCATATATCACTCGACTCAGCTCGACGAGCTGAGCATTTTCTGTATGTGTGTGTGTGTGTGTGTATGTGTGTGTGTGTGTGTGAATGTGCAGCTTTTTATTCTCACTCACTTTTCTCAGAAATGGCTGGACCGATTTTCATAAAATTAATTGCAAATGAAAGGTCTGGTTGTTCTATAAAACCTTATTCAATTTCATTGTAATCGGGTTTTTAGTTTAGAGGTTATGTATCAAAATGTAAAAATCATGAAACATCATTATCTCGAAAGTAGTTTGATCGATTTGAACAAAATTGGTTTCAAATGAACGGGCTATCTGAAATACCCTTAACTTTTGAATTTCATAAAGATTGAACTTGTGGTTCAAAAGTTATGACAAGAAACGTGTTTTGGAGACTATTTAATCTCACTCATGTTTCTCAGAGATGGCTAAACCGATTTTCATAAAATTAGTGTCAAATGGAAGGTCTAGTTGCCCCATAAGACCCTATTGATTTGTTTTGCAATCAGACTGTTACTTTGCCTGTTATGTTTAAAAATGTGAAATCCAGCTATGAAAAGGAACTTATTCCGAAGACTACTTGAATTCACTCACTTTGTATCACTCACTAATGTATCTAGTAATTTTGGTTGTTTTCCCGAAACCAAAAGCTGTCGTCTTTAAATTCAAAATGGTGTCCAGGGTCAATGTTTGGTTTCTATGCATCATCTCGATTACGGAAATATGCATATTGAGTATTATTCGGTCATTTTCGACTGCTTCCTAGAAGTTGCCATTTAGCAATTCAAAATGGTGCCTGACGTCAATTGTTAACTCAATGCATCATTCTGGTTCCAGCGATACTCATATTGGATGGTATTTGGTTATTTTAGGCTGTTTTCCACAAACCGGAAGTCGCCGTCTTGGATTTCAGAATGGTATTTAAGATAATTTCTGGCCTCTGAGCGTCATTCTGGTTGAAGAAACACCCATATTGGGTGTTATTCGATCTTTTTCGGCTGTTTCCCAGGAACCGGATATCGCCAACCTAGAATCCAAAGTGGGGTCTGTGGTCGATTTCAGCTGCTGTGTATCATTCTAGATCCGGAGATACGATGTTGCCATCCTACAATCCAAAATGTTGCCTGAGGTCGTTTATGGAACATATTTGTTACCACTAAAATCATTCACCTACCAAATATGGTTCCATTCAGTTGATTAGTTCGCGAGATGTGCAGAAATTTTTGCAGAAACTTGTGTTTCCAGAAGAGGGAGGGGCGTCGAACCATTATGGACATATTTGTTACCTCTAAAAACATTCACCTGCCAAATTTGGTTCCATTTAGAGCAAGCGCACCGGTGAGTTGCCATTTGAGTTGCTACTTTCACAACGCTGGCCGTTGCTATTTTGGATAGCAACCGATTTTCGCACCGGTCGTTGCTAATGGGGATTACCAATTCCACTATTTATTTTTCACACCGGCAGTTGCCAATTTCTGAAGACCGTCACTAGCCAGCGTTGGCAAAATGTTTGTTTGTGATGTATTTCGCATATTTTTTGCGCATCTAGTAATAACCAACCTATCCGTCAGTCAATCTTTTCCGGAATGATCTACGTTCTTTCTGCTTCATAAAATGTTCCCTCCATTTCACGCAACTTTGTTTTAACTTTGTTTCCGTTTTCTCGATAACATAATTCTTTTGCAGGTTTTTTTACTTGTGCGTACATGGATTTTTTCATCCTTACATGTTTATTTAAAGTAATTTCGTAAAAGTGGGCACGTCCCGCAACGTTGGCTTAAACGACTATTCTACTGAAAGCTGGCGAACTTTCATTAATTGTATTCTGTATTCTATGATGTCTTGGTTCCCACAGTTTGCTATTAATATTTGAAAATTTGCCACCAAAAAAAGAAACTTGAATATAGAACGCGGAAATTGTTTTCGAGTATTTGGTTGATTCTAGTGATGAAGAAAGTGATTTCGCCAAACAAATTTCCTTATACGCGATTAAGAAAAGGGTTTTTGGAAAGATTCGGGGCGGCTCTCAGCCTAGTAAATTACGAACATTCACTATCGAGCACAAAAAAATAACAGTTTGACATTTCATCAAATAGCAACGATTCGGCTCTGGCATCACTGATTTGCCGGCAACGATTCGGCTCGTTGCTATCGCGTTGCCAAATTTAATAACTCGCTATTACCCGAGGTGGGGATTGCTATTTCCCAAACCAACATAGCAACGCCCGGTGCGGTTGCCGCGTTATGGTGGGAGTTGCCAAACTAGCTTTAGAAACTTCAATTTAGCCACTGGTGGGCTTGCTCTTAGTTGGTTAGTTCTCGAGATGTGCAGAAATTTGTGTTTCATTTGTATCCAGAAAAGGGAGGGGCGTCCAACTATTATGAACATATTTGTTACCCCTTGAAACATCCACATGCCAAATGCGGTTTCATTTGCTTGGTTTGTTCTTGAGTTGTGCAGAAATTTATGTTCCATTTGTATGGGACCCCTCCCTTCCAGAAGAGGCAGGGGTCTCAAACTATCATAGGAACCTTTATCGGCACCAAAAACCCCTACATACAAATTTTCACGCCGATCGGTTCGGTAGTTTTCGAGTCTATATGGATCAGACAGACAGACAGACCGGACTGCATTTTTATATGTATAGATATATTACAACATCAATTTTCTAGAACCTGAAGAGTGAATATACATTTATTAGATTGAAGCGTTCATGTGAATCTATTTTTACAAATAATAAGTTTGAATGAGAAAGGCTGGGTCTGACCGCTAGGTGGATTAATTTAGGTTTTAACGTTTTTTAATTGCCTGATGAATTATAAATTGATTGCCAATCAAATTTGCAAATGGAAAGTTACGGTCTTCAGCAAATTTGTTCAAAAGGTCGAAAGCTTCTGATTGATGAACAGTTCAATGCAGAATTCTGTCGCTACGTGGCATTAGTGTGAACGCGTTTCTTCGTGTTTCTTCTCAGCAAAGTTTTCCACATCTGGACAAGTTACCTGAAGTTACCTAAAGACCGCAGCAGATAAGTGGTGTTCAAACTTTTCATAGCTACATGCACACAAGCGCCGCGTTGCGGTCAAATTTAAAAACAAACTGTGTATCAAATCAAATCGCTAGACTGAACAACTTTGCTGAAGACGACAACTTTCTAAATGGTCGGATATACGAGGTGAATAAGGCTCAAAATACTGAAAACCACATGCACACTAGCGCCACGTTGCAGTCAGATTTCGAACAAAGTGTGCACCAAAAAAGCTTTCACAAGTTTCTGAACAACTTTTCTGAAGACCACAACTACCGAGATAGAGTTGCATAAATTTGCCCATATTAGGTGATGATAAATTATTCGGGTTGTTGTAATATTAAAACTCGGTGTTGCATCACTCAGTGTAGCGATTCAAACTTGTGGCAGGTAGTGTATATATTGTTATCGAAAAATACGTTAAGTAACCATGAAAAAGTTACTTAATCAATAGTTTTTTGAATATATTCTTGAGTTGTTATATGTTGCATTAACTGCAATTGGTTATTTTGAGTTAATAAACAGATGAGAATAAGCATGTTGAACTTGAAATATTGTTTTAATTGGTTATACTGAATAAACCTAATATCACGCAACAATATTTTCTGAACGTGATATAACCGAAAGGTCACTGTAATGATTTTCATAGCCTGAACGAACGGTTCGTTAAGGCCGATACAAATTTTATTTTCATCTCTTATGTCACCCTCCCCCCTCACCTTTCCAAATTGTTGAAAATCGGAAGGGGGGAAAAAGTTCGAGCCGTTTTATTATTATTATTGTTTTTTTTGACAGCGCATATGGTCTATTTAGCAACAAACAATACCATTGACAGAATAATAATGATAAAGTGTTATTTTCCAACCTTCATTTGAATGTCAGCTACAAACATCGTAACTTGAATACAAATTCTTATCATTGAAAATGTTCCATTTTGTTCGTCCCGGTGTTATTTATTTTTTTAAAAATGAAAAGAAGATATTCGAAATTATATAAATAAATTTCCCGTTCCAAGTGTCTATTAATGATGAAAAAATCCTGTAGCATCTAAACGGTTAGTTTGATTGGCATAGTATCTTCGGCAAAGTTGTAGAGAATAATTTTTTCCTTCCAAAAACCATAGGGTAATCGCTCCAATATCCATTTCAACACCTATATTCATCTCATCGCGCTAATTTGTCCAATTTGACGTCAAATTAAACTTTTTTTTTTATTTTTTAAAGGAAAGGTAATTTCAATTTTATCACTCGATTGACTCAAGTGGTCGAAAGTTTTTTTTGGAAACAGTTAGTGAAATTTGATGGTAAATCGGATAAATGAGAGCGATGAGATGAATAGAGGTATTGAGATGAATAAAGGAGCGATTCAATAAATATTACCAATGAAAAGTTTCGCCCAAAGCAACATTTATGCAGAGTTTCAGCCAAATCAGAAGCCAAGACTTTCTACATTAATCACACTCGTCAACACAGATATTGCCGTAGATTTGAAACAAGAAAAATATGAACTAAAATAACTTTTTAAGCGTTTCGGGAAAAAGAAAGGTCAGCGGTTTTTAAACCTTCCTGAGAATCTTGGTGCTCCTAGCCAAGTCGGAAAAGCGTTCTTGAGGCGAAACGGTGTTGAAGCCACGGAAAACGCCTTTCTATGTTTGATAAAGGAGGAGAATAAAGTTATCAAAAATATGTTGTATTATAAACGTTTTTTTCACCCGAGGCAACGCATGACATGTCGCGAAAATTTTTAACACTCTGTTATACTCTAACTATCTTCAGAAATACTTTTTTTTCATTTTTTTGACAAATTAGTTTTGTATGGTGTGAATTTCAGTGTTGAGAAACATTTATTAAGAATTTAGTGCCGCTAATTGCTAACCGAAAAAAGCAAAATACTCATCAATTGCTTACTGAATTTAAATTATTCGCATATCATACTTTGGAAAAATTAATTGCTGTTAATTAGTAAGGAATTATCGACAATCTGCAGTTATTGCAGTTTGTGATATTTTTATTTGCGGTATTTGCGAATTTCCTCCGAAGATCCAAATTAATATGTCTAAATTGGCACATATTGTTTTTGTGTCTCCATCGTTCCACTGCATATAGTCGAATTTATCATTCAATGGTCGTCGTAACGACGCTAACAGCTTCGGTAACTAATTCACAAAAAAACACCATAAAGTATCTTAAATGTTATCCACTACAAATGAATCTTACAATCGACGCACAATCTACGAACATCTACGAAAAATTTTCATCTTCAAGATGATACACCATAAACTTTTCGGATGGTTCGGATGATACACCATAAACTTTTCGGCTGGTTACCTAAATCTGCACATGGGAATCCGGCGGCCATCAACTCAGGATAGTGCACCATTGGAGACGGATTTTCCTGGCCCCAAATTGGGGTGAACGGCGAAACTTCCGGCGGAAACGGGGGCTCCATATGCTTTAGCGTGAATGGTGAGAAATCCAGATCAGCAAAGAATTATCAAAATGCACCACTAAAACTGGACAGCACTATCAAGCTATGAGTAAATCAATCACATACACCGTTAGCGTTATCCCAATGATGGTGCGAGTCACCAGAAAAACTACTCATAACTTGCACTACTCGACTTAATAAACTTTAAAGGATCGGTCCAATTCACTCGACGCCCGACGGAAGACTGAAGTGCTCTCAGTGCACTGCCTGCCAGTGACGGGCTGTAACATTAAATCACGAACCCTCACCAGTGAAGTCTAACGCTTTACGTGTATCCTTTTTAATATAAATTTAATATCCTTTTCCATCTGTGTCCCTACAGACTAACCGAATTCACTCACTCACACATGTTTGTTGGCGCAAAGCCCGCTTCGGCCGTCTGGGATGCGCCGGTGGGCGTCATATTGCCGCTACGATTTATCCCTCCGTGACCTCGAAAGCGCACATGCGAATTGGCCGTTCCCGTTGAAGCTAGTGCAATGCAGACCAGGGGTAACAGACTGTATAAGAATACCAACTACCGCAATATGACGGGGATTTGCTGCTGAGAATACGACGTGGGTCCACTATGAAACTTTACTGTAATATTTATTCCGCTTCTAAAATTACTGGTTCCAGTCAAGCAGTTTTGTTGTTGGGTAACCTGGATTGGCGCAACTAATTAAATTATACATAATTTGGTTACATTTTTCGCAAGCTCATTCCAGTATTGGAACACCGCGGATGTTCCGTTGGAACGAAATGAATTTATATCTTCTTCGTTTCGTTTACCACCCTGCTGCTTCCATGGTGACGGTACCGAGCACAGTGTGACACAAATGGCGCTTGGCATGGATGCGGCCACAAACACCAGCGAAAGAAGGATGCCTTCTGTTCCGAGCCGAACAATTGAGGCGCACGGATGGCGAACACGTTTCACCATTGGCGGCTGCCAGAGTGTGCAACACAGTTGGGCGGAGTCTATCTGGAGCGTCCTGTGCACAGAACTGCTTCCATGCTTTGGTGTGGCAGCTTGCATAATTTGGGATATAATATAGGTAGGTGCTGAAAATGGTGTTAGGTTTAATTCAATTCAAATGTGCCTATTATTATTTCCAGAGTTTCATACTGCAACAGCTTGTTGTCAGTTGTTCTCTGCAGATTTAAAAAAAATTGAATCACCTTTAGTAATACTTCTTGAACAAAACTGATCGGAAACTGGGTTAACTTTCTATCGGGTATTTTTTTTATCGTACCGTCGTGCGAGGCTTCATTTGACATTCTTTTCAAGTTTTTCAACTTATTGTAATTTTAACTTGTGTAATAGTAAACGGAATTCAATGATTTTTCCTTATATTTAACGCGGATACGTAAGCAAAATTAATAAATTATTCGAGTTGAATTCATTGAATAAAAAAGAATAAGACGAGGAACGGTTAAAATGATAGAAATCTTATTTAAGCTACGAGACAGAATCTTCAATAAAGTTGATACTTTTAAAATGTATCAATGAAATATTCATTTGACATAAATTGTGAAATTGTCATACAAGCCATTTATGCAGTCCATCCGTGCGAAAAAGATCTATCATATCAATTTTGTTCCAATCATGCATGGGAATCTATGGTTTAGATCCTGTTCGATTTTGGCAACACGCACGATTACTCTGTGTTTCCAAAATCGAACCGGGCCAAAAAAGAATGGTTTTTATTTTTATTTCATTAATTTTACTATTTTAAAAATTATTTTTAATAGATTCCGAAGATTCTGTCTCGTAGTTTAAGCGAGAATTTTATATTCCGACTGGTCCTAGCCAAGAATGTTACCCTCTCCCCGCAAAAGGAGGAGGATCATGGTAATTTTGTTGTAACAGTATAACCACATGATTGGTATCAATAACCACCAATCAATATTGTTGGATAGATAAAATGTTGGAAAATTTTGTAATATGAGCAATTCTCGCTGAAACCGTCCCACTGGTGACATGAGGTCTTTAAAAAACGATATTTTTGTGTCCGAATGATTGAAAATAGTGAAAAAATGAGAAAACCACTTTGGTTTGTTCATATTGATGGACCCCTCGGGCACGAAACGGTTAAACGGTTTTTACAAAAAATGATTTTTTAGCAATTCTTGATCTTTTTACCGATCTATTTCTCTTGAAATTGACATTGAACCCCCTACAACCAGCACATCGTTTTAAAGAGGAATAATAGAGCCGCCATCTTGTAACATGTTTTTGGTAAGTTCGCAACCACCGATTCTAAATTTGACATCACAATTGGAATGCTGAGAAAAAATGCTTTGAGAAACATTAAAAAAAAATAGGTGAGCATTGAGTTTACCTTGCCATTCAGATCATTTGTCGGAATCGAGCTCCGAACGGTTCCACGCATGACGCGCGGTCAATATCAAATCAACGCAATATGCTGATCCTGTGATGTGAGTATGATGTGGACAGTCAGTATACCTAGTTCAAATGTAGTAAGTGCACCCACGCACCGTAATTTTTGAATAGCCTTTAATCAATTGGCTGAATTTCGCTAGGTAACAAACGTACCCTTTTCGTTGATAAGAATTAGCTAGGGATCAAAAAAGTGATGATTCTACTCTTACTTTATTTACGCTGGCATGCGCAAACCTTCTCCAGATTACTCGGGATATACCTGATTCATATTATCTACTATATAAAAATGGAATTCCGTAACGCTTGATCTTATTGATACTATTCCCTCAGTATCTGACGTGTACAATAATCATTACCATTTTAAATCGTTCTAAATCAAAAATAATAAGCGGTGATATGTAGGTTTTTTAACAAGAAAATGTTCGCTGATGTTCAGGAAAGTCATTTGAGAAAAAATAATAGGTATCTAATTACTAAAACTTGAGATATTATTCACAAAACTACGTAAAACATGCAAAATTATGACTTTCTGTGCTAAATTTGCCTCTAAATCAAAATTCAAAGCGATGACATATGATTCTTTTTTCACTAAAATGTTTGTTAATGTTCGGGGAAGACATTCAAAAAAAAACTATTAGTATCTGATTACTAAAACTTGAGATATTATCCACAAAACTACGTGAAACATGCAAAATTATGACTTTTTATACTTAATTCGTCTCCAAATCAAAATTCGATGCGTTGACATGTGATTCTTTTTTCATTAAAATGTTCGTGGACGTTTAAAAAAGACATTTGAGAAAAAATAACAGGTATCTAATTACTAAAACTTGAGATATTATTCACGAAACTACGTAAAACCTGCAAAATTATGACTTTCTGTGCTAAATTTGCCTCTAAATCAAAATTCAAAGCGTTGATATATGATTTTTTTCACTAAAATGTTTGGTTATGTCCAGGAAAGACATGTGAGGAAAAATAATTAGTATCTGATCACTAAAACTTCAGATATTATTCACAAAACTACGTAAACATGCAAAATTATGACTATTTATACTTAATTCGTCTCCAAATCAAAATTCAAAGCGATGACATGTGATTCTTTTTTCATTAAAATGTTCGTGGATGTTTAAAAAAGACATTTGAGATAAAATAACAGGTATCTAATTACTAAAACTTGAGATATTATTCACGAAACTACGTAAAACCTGCAAAATTATGACTTTCTGTGCTAAATTTGCCTCTAAATCAAAATTCAAAGCGTTGACATATGATTTTTTTTTCACTAAAATGTTTGGTTATATCCAGGAAAGACATGTGAGGAAAAATAATTAGTATCTGATCACTAAAACTTCAGATATTATTCACAAAACTACGTAAACATGCAAAATTATGACTATTTATACTTAATTCGTCTCCAAATCAAAATTCAAAGCGATGACATGTGATTCTCTTTTTATTGAAATGTTCGTTGATGTTTAAGAAAGGCATTTGAGAAAAAATAACAGGTATCTAATTACTAAAACTTGAGATATTATTCACGAACCTACGTAAAACATGCAAAATTATGACTTTATGTGCTAAATTTGCATCTAAATCAAAATACAAAGCGATGAAATATGATTCTTTTTTCACTTAAATGTTTGTTCATGTTCAGGAGAGCCATTTGAGGAAAAATAATTAGTATCTGATCACTAAAACTTGAGATATTATTCACAAAACTACGTAAAACATGCGAAATTATGACTTTTTATATTTAATTCGTCTCCAAATCAGAACTCAAAGCGATGATATGTGATTCTTTTTTCATTGAAGTGTTCGTTGATGTTTAAGAAAGACATTTGAGAAAAAATAACAGGTATCTGTTTGGTAATCAAACTCGAGATATTCTTCACAAAACTACGTGAAACATGCAAAATCATGTCTTTTATGCTGTATTTGCCTCTAAATCAATCGAAGCAGTAATCTGTGATTTTTACTATAATAAAATGTTCATTGTGTTTAGGAAACATATTTTAGGTATCTGATTATTTGAAATTTAAATATTTTCCACAAAACTACATGAAAATGCAAAACCATAATTTTTTAGGCTCAATTTGTCTCTAAGTCAGAATTCAAAGCGATGACACGTGATTTTTTTTGATAAAATGTTTGTTGATATTCAGGAATGACATTCGAGAAGAATAAATGGTTATCTGATAACCGAAAATAGAGATATTATTCACAAAACTAAGTAAAACATGCAATATCATAAATATTTAGGCTCAATTTTCCTATAAATCCAAATTCAAAGCTATTATATATGTTTTTTTCCATTGAAATGTTTGTTTATGTTCAGGAAAGACTTTTGAGTAAAAATAACAGATTTTTGATTACTTAAAATTGAGATTTTCATTATTATTCACAACACTACGTTTAACGAGCAAATTCATGAATATTTGAACTCGATTTGCCTCTAAATCGAAATTCAAAGCTATGATATGTAATTGTTCTTCATTGAAATGTTTGTTAATGTTCAGGAAAGACATTTGAGGAAAAATAATAGGTATCTTATTGCTAAAAGTTAAGATATTACTTTAAAAACTACGTATGTTTGAAGATGATTTTCTGCATACAGATAAAAACACATTAAATTACTCTTTTTGGAACTAACATATGTTATACATATAATACATGCAAAATTTTGACTTTTTGAGCATGAGCTTAGTTCGCCTGTAATTTTTTTTTTTCAATAAAATGTTCGTTGTTCCTTCAACATCTGCAAATATCTTGCAGAAAAAATTATGTTTTCATTTGGTGCGAGTCGAGCAGAAAATAATTACATTTCTGATATTTTCGTAGTTTTGTGAATAGCATCAAACATTACGGTATTCGAAATACTTTTTTACTTTTTCTAAAACTCGATTTTGGGACATTTGGCTGGAGGAGAGGCCCCATTTCATTGGTTTATTCTTTTTTTTTTAAATTTCTACGTAGTTATGTGGATTAAAACGTTAACTTCTTCTCAGACGTGTTCCTTGGACACCAACAAATATTTTCATTATAAAAAATTCAAATGTTATCTTTTTAGATATGATTATAGAGGAGAACTAAGCATGAATGGTCACGCTAAATTCTTCTTACTTTGATTTCTTTCTTCTGAAAGTTACATAGAAAGAGGTTTTACTGTGAACGATTGACGAATATCCGGTTATCACCCGAGTGTGGTATATTCGGAACTGTGATGACCCCACACAACATTTTTCAAAATAACGACTTCTGGTTTCAGGAAAATAATCTAAAGTGGTATTTGGCCAACCATTTCAATACTTGCGAAACTTCCGAACTCCATATGTCATTTTGAATCCCGAAACGGCGACTTCCAGTTTCTGTGAAACATCCCCAAATCACAAAATGCAATCCAATATGGGTATTTCCATTCTGTGCATTCTCTTAAACTATTTCCGTTCTGTGCTTTCTCTTGAAGTGACGATGGACGTATAAGATGTGAAATATTTTTGAAGTGAGTTGTGCTAATAATGCAATGAATTATAAAAAATGATTTCTAATTTTAAAACTTTTGATCCCGAGCATCGCCGAGAACTTTCAGCTAGTACCTTATATACTGCATATAAACATAACATGCAAAACCGCCCCATGTAATTTCTCATCACTTTTTGCTTAAACCTCAAAAACTTCTTCACATACCCGGTGCTCTCAAAAATCGCAAGAAAAAGCTTTCTGTTGCTAAATTGATTAAAAAAACATGAATTTTGGTCAGTCCCATGTTACAAATAAACGCAAAACAAGCTGAAAATAACTAGCATAAAATTATGGTCACTATTATATAAATACCTATACAAGTATCCTGTCATAAATAGATTTACCTCGAATAAATGCATTTTTGCACACACATGTTATACACACATACACACATACACGTATACACACACGCTATACACACGCACACACACCACACACACTACTCACACACACACTACTCACACACACACAAACTCAGACACACCCACGCTACTTACACACACACAGTGACACACACACACACATACAAACACACACATACATACACACAGACACACACATATACACAAACACATACACACACACACAAACACACACACATACATACGCACACACAAATACACCCACACGTTACTTACACATACACACACACACACGCACACCACACACACACACGCACACACCACTCACACATAAACACACGCACACACCACTCACACATACACACACGCTATTCACATACCCACACGCTACTCAGACACATACGCTTGATATACGACACACTATACCTACAATCCAAACCACCGGCAGCATCCAAACGGCTTCCAAGTCTTCCAATGGTCCCTTCCAACGGTCCCCCCCCAGTGCCGTTGACGTCCAATTTCGGTATTCCGAGTTCCGACAACGATATTTGAATTAGATTACCACTGGTGGGGTCCAACTCAAATCAAAGGGAAGCCGAACTGTTCGCCTTGACGGTCGACCAGGGAATGATCTTCTCTCTTTAACTCAAAGTATATTTATTCATATTTTTATATGGTTACATATGGTTTACATAATATTTGTTAAGCCTTTCAAGGCTCTGCATCTTTGTTCTGAGGTTTGCTGGTTACTTATTTTTATAGATTTACATTATTTGTGTAAAATTTTACAGTTCTTCCTTTATAAAACTTGTTTTTAATTGAAAAATATTTTTTTTAACCTACTTAACGATGAATAACTAGCTTAAAATTAACTTAAAACTAAGTCCAGCTGGCGCAGGACTCTCTGAACCTAGTCAACGATGTTGTTCTCCGTTCTTCCAGCACCTGAAGACCAGCCAGGCGATGGATCTCAGAGTTTCGTGTCCTCGGAGAGGTGTTTAGGATCATACGTAATATTTTATTCTGAACAATCTGAAGTTTAAGATGGTGGGTTTTAGCGCAGCCCTCCCAGACAGGTAGAGCGTACTCTATGACCGGTAAAATTATTTGCTTGTGAACGGCAAGCTTGTTAGTGAGGGAAAGAGTGGATTTCCTATTAATGAGAGGATAGAGGGATTTGGTCAGTATGTTGCACTTGGTAACAGTTTTCTCTACGTGTGAACTAAATAGAAGTTTTTGGTTCAGGGAGAGACCAAGATAGACAACCTCACTCGACCATTCGATGGGAGTGTTATTGAGATGGATTCTCACATTGGCAGGTGGAACAAGTCGGGTTGATTTTGAATGCGGGAATATAATAGCTTGGGTCTTAGCTGCATTGATGCAGATCTTCCAGCTGTTGAAATAGTCGGACAAAACATCCAGACCCTCTTTTAGTCTACGCGTCAAAGCTCTGATCACTCGACCTTTGTAGGTAATGACAGTGTCGTCTGCAAACATGGACAGGATGCCACCACCCGGAAGGGAAGGAGCATCTGAGGTGAATATGTTGAACAGGATGGGACCAAGAAGGCTACCCTGTGGGACCTCAGCATCTACGTTAAACGTATCAGAGGGAATGTTGTTGAGGAAGACCTGGAATGATCTATTCGACAGATAATTCTTGATGAACTTCACGAGGAAGATCGGGAAGTTGAATCGATGCAACTTAAACACCAGGCCAGCATGCCAGACAAATCTCGAACGCTTTTTCGATGTCCAACAATGCCATAGCAGATGTTTTACTAACGGACTTGTTCCGCCTTAGGATTTGAGTAACTCTAGTCAGTTGGTGAACGGTGGAGTGACCCTGTCTAAACCCGAACTGTTCTGGGAGGAAGATGTTATTCTGGTTTACGAATTCTAGTAAGCGACTAAGAATCAATTTTTCGAACAACTTCGAGATGCACGATAATAGGCTGATGGGACGATAGTTTTTAGCGTTGGTAGGGTCCTTACCGGGTTTGTGGATGGGGATCACTTTAGCTCGCTACCAGGCAGGCCAGAGCGCTGGTACTGTCGTCTAATAGTATTACGGAATTGGATATATCGTTTGGTTGTGTTGTCTAGGTTCAGAGAGTTACTCACTAGACTGGAAGCCGGCACATGTAGATCCCGAGCCTGGGATAACGCCTCATCGATGGACTGAAGACACTGGTCGATGCGTGTGAGGACTCAAGCTGGACGCTGTAGTCTATTGCGTTGTCCACACATCGCTGGAACCGCGCCCAATCGACTCGATGATAGTTACGCCGAGAGACTTGGAATCGATTAGCAGAGGATCCAACTTCGACTACCACTGGGAAGTGGTCCGAGCTGAGTTCTTGGTGTACAACCGTACTTGTAGATCGTTGAAGAGGATCAGGCCGTTTTGGTTGCGGCGACTGTTGCCCCAGGCTTGGTGTTTTGCGTTGAGGTCACCCGCAATGATGAACTGTCCCTGCCTCCGAGTCAGTTTGATGATGTCGCTTCTTAGGTTCGTTGCCGTCCCGTCCCTTACGTTGACTTGCTTGGGACAGTAGGCTGCGATGATGGTAATGGGACCGACTCCAGTGGTTACTTCCAATCCCACGGCCTCGATGACTTTGAGTTGGAAACTTGGTAGCAGATGACAGCTTATTTCACGCCGAAGAGCAATAGCCTCACCTCCTCCAGAAGAATATGCTCGATCCAGCCGTACCAATCGGAAATCGGGAAGAAAGATGTTCACCTCAGGTTTGAGATGCGTCTCCGTGATGACTGCAATGTCTATTTTGTGTACGTTGAGGAAGTCAACAAGCTCGTAATTCTTGTTCTTGATGGAGCAAGCGTTCTAGTTAGCAATCTTGATGATTTCACGGTCCATATTTGGAAGCGATCATCACCACAGAGTGCAGTTGTTCAGCTCTACTTTTGCAATTGCGAAAAGTGTTGATGCATTCCACGACCAGTGAAACGTATTGCTCCATGGTGAACATGGGTTCGTTTTCAGTTGTGCCAGTTGCAGCTTGGGAGAAAGTCATCGCGGACGAGTTCTCTTGGAGACCTGGTGGGGGTGAACGGCTACCGGATTTCGTTGCTTCAGCATACGTAGAGGCAGCTGTGACTGGTTTGGTGGTTGGATTCAGCGGTAGCGGGGCGAGCAAAGGTATGGGGTGCCGGGAGCCAATGGCAGGAAACTTCTTTGTGTTGTTTGGGGGCACCTTTCGGCGACCTGGTTGATTGTTGGTGGAGGCCCGCTTACGAATCTCGATGCACTCTGCGCGTTTCGGGCACGTTCTACTGGTTGCTTTGTGGGCAGCCCCACAGTTGGCGCACACCGGATCGGCGGTCACCATCAGCTGGCAGTCATCGGGGGCGCGCGATTGGCCACACTTGATGCAACGGTACGCCATATGGCAATTTTTAGTCCCGTGTCCAAACAGCAGGCAGTTAGAGCATTGGGTGACATCACGATGCACTGGTTTGTAGCGCTCCCAGGCTACGATAATGTGAAAAAGTGCTCGGATGGACTGCTGGTCCGCCAGCCACGTTGAATTTTTCTCCAGGTGTACCAGATATAACTGATCACGGTACTTCCGAGCTTTGTTGTGCCGCGTCATCTTGTGGATCTGGATTGGTTTGAGTCCATTTGCCTTCAGTTCCTCCAACAGGGTGTCAACTTCCATGTCAGGAAGACCGCGGAGAACAACCTTGAGGGGTTTTTCTGCTTCGATGTCATGGGAGAAATATTCCACCTCGTGTTTCTGAGTATCACTTGCACCGCCTTGTAATGATTCAACGACGGAACCATCAGTTTGTATCCCTCAGTGCACATGCGGATGGTGCATTTCAGTCCTTTGTCGATATAAAACACGATTGCTTCACGTAGTCCTTCCGGGAAGCCTTTCACATAGAAAGGCGGGATTTTCTCCTTCTTCACTACTTCGGGATCCGTGGCGTTTTCCAGGACAGCGAATCTGTTGTTGGCCAAAAGCTTTTTAGCCGCAGGATCAGGCGTATTGTCAGGCCGAGGCCTTTTCCCCGTACTGGAACTGGTTTTTGATTTACCCATATTAGGGTTCACCGTACCGTCGGCTTCCAACGCGAACACACAAACTTGCGAACGAACGTACAAAACGAACGGAGCGAAAATAATGATGATCTGCTCTCAACACGGAATGTCCTTTTATAGCATCACTCAGTGTGGGGAACTTGGGTGATTGGGGGAAAAACCAATCACGTGGAAGCATCTCTGCTTTCTTTCTTCGTCGCTTACGTTGGGTGATGAATGCGATGCCAATTAGCTGGCATTGCTAGCCAATGACTGAATGCGTGAAATCATTTCGTCTATGTTTTTGAAGTCTGCGTTAGGGAAATATACCAATTGTATTAAAAATGTATGTAAATATTCGACCATGAAACTTTTCCGCGACATTCGCTCTCCGACCGTTCATTAGTACGGTTCAATTTCTGGAACGCTTGGTTAGTTAAAAATCGTATTTCGTTTTGTGCGACAGTTCGTCGCTTGCATCGCTGTGAGATGTCAAAGAAGAAAAGGATAGCAGGCTCGAGCCTTGCGAAGCGAAACCCCGCTGCTGAAGGAGGCAGTAAAAAGAAAAAGCGAGACGGAAGCAGTTGCACTTCGAAAAGTGCGGCTAATTGCGACACGGTGACAAATACATTTTTCGCCTCGAACAGTCTTCGGGCGCGGACGCGTTTGCTTTTCGCTCCGCAATTAACTTTTATAGTTTACTTTTTTTTTCTTTTTCACACCTTGACAACGTCGCGTGTTTTTGCTGACCATCCGTGTCATAACTCTTCCGCTTAGTGTATTAACGTAAATAACCATGCCGTGCGGTGTAAATTCGTGCAGCATAAACGACGACCGCTTTCTTTGGAAGTGCGAGTTCTGCAGTAGAACTTACCATGCTGCGTGTATCGGCGTACAACGACACCGCGAACTTTTCATCACATCTTATATGGCGCCATTGTGTACGGAATGTCAAGAAATTCTCCGGAAGGAAGCTGACGTACGGAAGCTGCTTCATCAACAGGAGCAGCTTGTGGAGGCAATACATCGACAGACGGACGCCAATCATCGAATTGCCGCGGATATGAAAAAATTCTGCTTAGTGTCAGAATTGTTCGACAGTATTGAGCACCTGCTTAATGATGTCAAAGAAACTTTGTCAGCGATTAACAAAAGCAATCAAAGCATGTGCAGTGCGGTCGGGCAGCACATAAAGTCGTGTGACAATAAATTGCACACGACATTGACCGACATCAGCGAGTCGTTTTCAACGATGCCACAAAAAATACATAAATATTTTGACGAACGGCTCTCAAGCCTGACTAGCAATTTTATTAGTTCAATCGCAGAGGCTGAGTCATTGAAACCTCATACAAATAACGACTCAAAACTTACTGAAATACTCGAGGAGGTGAAATTTGTCTCAGGGACTGTCTCCAATCTTCAGGTGACCAACACATGCAGTGCAAAACCTCAAAAAAATCTTCAGGAAGAACTAGCTGAAAAATCTTTCTACCCGAAAGCGGACCATACATCTCCAGGATGGAGATTTCTGGGTAACAAATGGCAATGGAAGCAGGACTGGTCCACTTTTGATGCCAAGCAACGGTCTCGAAGACTACAAGAAAAAGCTGCCGAAAAAGCCAAAAGAAACCGTAAAAAAAGAAAACAACAAATCACTCATACCAGTAAACAAAACAACCAGCACAGCGGTACGCAAAACTATCAACGCATCCACGCATCAGACAAAGAATTACTAGCCACAGCAAAAGTTCAATTCGCCGGGCCACCCTCATCAACCGACCATCCGATAGCTGCACTTTCTGCTCCAAAACTCATCAACTTCAGGAAAGGAGAAACTATCAACCCGTATCGATCTGAAAAAGGTACAACACCGAGCACTACTTCACAGTCAGAACCGGAAAATACTGCTCCGCTGCTAGATCCTATGCGTCCACCGATTGTCAGACTAACGGAGCAATCCGCTGCTGGTGACAATCGCTATCTGAAAGCACGGCTGCGTGATCAGAAAATTATGGATACGGTACGAACTTTCCTTGCTTTCCTGCATGATCAGCCAATAACGGTATGCATTCGAGGAATCACCAAAATTAGTGCATCGGTGATGCTGGCAGCTCAAAGGACTACCAACTGACTTAAACCTGCTACGTGAAATTTTCCTGGACGTACATGAAGAACTGGGAATATCACGCGATGACGCTTTGGCAGACCTGCAGTCTCATCGGACATCGTTATCCAGTGAACGAACACACCGCCTACAACAACTAAGGGAAAGCACCGACAAATTTTACAAACCGAGTTTTCGGAAATAACGACCCCTTTCGATGAGAAAGAAGAAGACTTACAGGTAACACTCACCAACTCTCAAACATCGTCAACTACCATATCCCCAAAATTTTCTTCACCAACACAAAATGCGACTGAAATTTTGGTTTATTGTCAAAATTTCAATCGCATAAAAGGCCCAGCCAAAATGAAACAAATTTACAACAATCTTTTAGGCTCATCCTTTTCAGTCATATTGGCGACTGAAACATACTGGGATGAAAGTATCAAAAGCGAAGAAATTTTTGGAAATATGTTTAATGTATTCAGGAATGACAGGAATCTTCAAGAATCCGAAAAGAAGTCAGGCGGAGAAGTCCTCATAGCGGTCTCTGTGAATTTTAATTCAGAAACTGTTGCTGCACCTAAATTCAAAGAATTCGAGCACATTTGGATAAAATCGCACATAGCAGGTGAAACACACGTATTCGCCTCTGTGTACTTTCCTCCACATAACGCTAATAAAATTACGTATGAAAAGTTTTTTAATTGCGCAGAAAAAAATTTATCTGAACTACCTCCAGAAGTGAAAGTTCACTTCTATGGGGACTATCTATGGGGACTATCAAAACACCGCTGACTTCATCTTGGACCCTGAAAACGAAAGCATCCTACTCCCAGTCGTTGGAGATAACATCACTTTGCACTTCATGTTTGACGAAATTGCTAAACTAGGTTTGAACCAGATTAACCATGTAAGAAACCGTGAAAATTGCTATTTGGACCTACTCTTAACGAATATCCATGAAGATTTCTGTGTGAACGAATCAGTTAACCCACTGTGGAAAAACGAAAAGTTTCACACAGCAATTGAATATTCTTTATTTCTACATGAATATCAAAGACCCAACGACTGTGAGTATGAGGAAGTCCTTGATTTCAAACTCGCGAACTATGCAAATATTAAAAACAAATTAAACTGTGTCAATTGGCAACACATTTTTAGAGATGAAGGAAATGTCGAATCATCTGTTAGCGTCTTTTACAAAATTCTGTACAACATCATCTCTCAAGAGATTCCATTGAAGAAAAAACGACGCCACGCTAACACTAAACATCCAGTCTGGTTTAACAAACAAATAAAAAATTTAAAAAACCGCAAACAAAAAGCCCACAAAATTTTCAAAAAACACAATAGCAGTGAAAATCTAGCAATTTACTTGGAAATATGTGATCAACTGAACTTTGCAATCAGTGATGCATTTGAAGAATTCAATGCGAAAATTGAACTAGAAATTAAGTCTTGTCCAAAGAACTTCTTCAATTACGTCAAAACAAAACTAAAATCAAACAATTTTCCATCAATAATGCAACTCGATGAACATGTTGGTGATAACTCGGAGAAAAATTGCAATCTCTTTGCAAAATTTTTCCAGGAAATCTATACCACATTTTCCGAAGAAAATCGCGACAGCGATTATTTTGCATTTTATCCAGAATATCCAAGAAACATTGGTGTCAACCAACTTCAGGTACAGGATGTTTTGCAGGGTCTGAGAAATTTAGAGCCTTCCAAAGGACCTGGACCTGACGGAATACCTCCAGCACTCATGAAAAATCTTTCGAAGGAACTTACATCTCCTTTGTTCTGGCTGTTCAATATGTCGTTGGAAACTGGAGTCTTCCCAAATATATGGAAAAGCTCATTTTTAGTGCCTATTTTCAAACCTGGGCGTAAATCTGACATACGTAATTATCGTGGAATCGCTATTATCTCTTGCATACCTAAACTCTTTGAGGCAATTGTCAATGAAAAAATATTTGCTCAAGTCAAAAATCGAATAACTAACAAACAACACGGCTTCTTCAAAGGCCGCTCTACATCCACGAATTTACTTGAATTCGTAGATTACTCATTGAATGCAATGGATAATGGGAACCACGTTGAAGCTCTTTATACAGACTTTAGCAAAGCATTTGATCGTATTGACATACCAATGCTACTTTTTAAACTGCAAAAAATTGGAATTGAGTCTGGTCTCCCGAAGTAGCTTGAATCATATTTAACAAACAGGCAACGAATAATAAAATTTAATGGAAAAAAGTCAAATCCCATTCAAGTTACTTCAGGTGTTCCCCAAGGCTCCCACTTAGGACCACTTCTTTTTATTTTGTACGTAAACGACATTTCCTTCATCCTCAATAATATTAAAGTTCTAATATATGCCGACGACATGAAGCTGTTTTTGGAAATAAAAAATCAAGAAGACATCAATGTATTTCAGAATGAAATCCACACATTTTACATCTGGTGTAAGAAAAGCCTACTTGAATTAAATGTAAAAAATGCAATGTAATATCCTTTAGCAGAAAACTAACAACGCCCTAAATTGTAATTGCATTAGGGGATCAGAATGTGAAGAAATGTGATAAAGTTAGGGATTTAGGAATAATCTTAGATTCTAAACTTAATTTCATCGACTACTATAACACTATCATACACACGGCAAACAACATGTTAGGGTTTATCAAACGCTTCTGCTACAATTTTCAAGACCCGTACACTATCAATACTTTGTATATTGCCTATGTGAGGTCAATACTGGAATACTGTAGCATTGTGTGGTCTCCTCGTCCTGGCGTACATGAAGAAAGAATAGAATCAGTACAAAAGCAATTTCTACTATATGCTCTTCGTAAGCTAGGTTGAACCGCACATCGTCTTCCGTCATATGAAGCACGCTGCATGTTGATTGACATTCAAACATTAAAAGAACGGCGAGAGTACGCGATGGCTTCATTTGTAAACGATATCGTTTCGCAGAACGTTGACTCAGCAGTACTACTTTCTAAATTGAACTTTTATGCACCCATTCGACAACTTCGACACCGTAGTTTATTTGCTCTTAACCATCATCGTACGGAATACGCAAAAAATGGACCTATAAATAGTATGATGGATTCTTATAATCAACACTGCGAAGCCATTGACTTTACGATGTCCCGGTATAAACTAAAACAGTATTTCAAGTCCTTGAGGCTGAGGACACAAAATTAATTTGTTTTATGTTCGTGTATAGTTCAGATATTATTGTAACCAGTCTACATATATGATTGACGAAATAAATAAATAAATAAATAAACATTAGCGACGTTAGAGATATTGGCGGGCCGACGGATGTTCCGGACTCTGCCAGCCCCAATACGGTTAAAGTGAAGCTTCCCCTGCTGGTAGTGAAGAATGTCCCACTCAACAAGCTGATTAGCGATTTTGTATCGCTGGGCGTTGCAGCCGAATACAAACTGTGCGGTATTGGCACGAAGGTCATGCTCCACACGAAGGTGGACTTTGCGAAGGTCAGGTTCTAAAACTGAGTTCTTTACCCACGACATTCCCGGGGAAAAACCATTCAAGGTTGTCATCAGAGGCTTGCCAGGTTTCGACCTCAAGCTGATCGGAGCCGAAATCAAGGATCGGTACAAATTGGCCCCAATTGCTGTCTATCTGATCAAACGCAGGAATGAAAACGAAAGGAAATACCCGGACTGCCTCTTTCTGGTTCACTTTCCGAAAGGCTCAGTAACACTGAGCGCATTGCGAGCCATCCGCTCTTTGTTCTCCACTATCATCCGTTGGTAGCCCTATATTGGTGGCCGTCGAGACGTTACGCAGTGTCAGAGGTGCCTCAACTTCGGTCACGGTACCCGGAACTGCAACATTAAACCGCGTTGCAACATCTGCGCTAAGCACCACTCTACGTCGGATTGCCCTGTGGACGGTGCCGGGCGGTACAGTTTAAGTGTGCTAACTGTGGTGGCGATCACCAGAGCTCTGATCGACAGTGACTGTGCTCGGTAAAATTATCATTCAGTATGGATCCTAAGCCCATCTCCATCGTCACATGGAACGCTTGCTCTGTTAGAGCAAAAAGTATCGAGCTTGCTGATTTTCTCCGCAAGTACAACATCGACGTGGGCCTACTCACAGAGACCCAGCTGAAATCCGGCGACAGTTTTCGGCTGCCGGATCACAACATCATCCGTCGCGATCGCACCAACTCTAGGGGGGGGGGGGGGGGCACGATCATCGTCAGAAAGGGGATGAAATATAACATATTGCCGCACATTCGCACAGCCATCATTGAAGCCCTTAGTGTGGCGATCAAATCAGCTACCGGGTTCATCCGGTTCATCGTCGTCTACTGTCCTCTTCAGTGTAAAATTAGCAACGGTACAGCCACCCAGTTTAAGAACGACCTGGCAACCATCACCAGCACTAACTCCCGCTTCGTCGTTGGGGGAGACCTAAATGCTCGGCACGAAGCTTGGCGAAATTATCGGCAGAATCAGAACGGTCGTCAACTCTTCGAACACTCGCAGCATGGCTTTTACACGGTGCAGTTTCCGGATGAGCCGACTTTCATCTCCCCAGCGGGGAACCCTTCAACCCTGCACTTCTTCCTGGCCAACATCGAGCTCTCCAAACCAGTGGCCCACAACGATCTGAGCTCAGACCACCAACCTGTCGTTGCTGAGGTGGGGATCGGTGTTGCTCCTGCCAGCTGTCTGCGGAAAGACTACCATCATGTCGACTGGAACGCTTTGCTCGAATGGTGGCCAACAACATCGACGAGGCGCCGCCGCTTGACAGCGTGGAAAACATCGACCAGGCGTTGGAGGGTCTCCAACGAGCCATAAACGTGGCCGACGAGGCGTGTGTGCGACGTGTTTCTGTGAAGGGTAAGTTCCTTGCTATTAATTCCCATACCCGGCTGCTAATTAGATTGCGGAATGTGCGTAGACGCCAGTTCCAGAGGACCAGGGATCTGGACATTAAGCTCGAGGTGACCGATCTGAATTGGCAAATTGCTTCCAGGATGGTCTCACTCCGGAATGAAAATTTCGGGCGTGTAGTCCAAAGTTTGGACGACCGCTCCAGGCCATTCTGGAAAGTAGCCAAAGTGCTGAAATCGCACCCCAAACCGGTTCCTCCCCTCAGGGTCGGAGAGAGGCTTCTTGTTGCATTGCCTCATCGCATTTGCTTGGCTCGACCATGGCTAGTCCAATGGAAGACCAGGTCGAGCAGTGCGTCCGCGACCTCGAAAACTCCCCCTGTACCGTTCCTCAAGAACATAAAATCACAGCAGAACAGGTTTGCTCAGCGCCGATGAGTACTAAGAACAAGAAGGCTCCTGGGTTTGATGGGGTCTTCAATATGGTTTTAAAAAAGCTCAGCAACAGGGTTCACCTGTTGTTGAGCTCTATCTTCAACAGATGCTTGGAATTGCACTACTATCCAAGCATTTGGAAGATAGACAAGATCATACCGATCCGCAAACCCGGGAAGGATCCGACGTTAGCATCAAGCTACCGTCCGATTAGCCTACTTTCATCGCTGGGCAAACTGTTTGAAAAACTGATCCTCAACCGCATGATGAAGGTGGCTGAGGAAAACAACATCTTTCTCCCGGAACAGTTTGGGTTTAGGAAGGGTCACTCAACATCATCAGAAGGGACAGGGCTGTATCCAAGTCCACAGCAATGGCATTGTTGGACGTCGAAAAGGCGTTTGACAATGTCTGGCATGACGGACTAGTATACAAGCTCTGAGCCTTCAACTTTCCATCATATTTGACGAAAATCATCTGTAGCTACCTTCGGCAGAGATCGTTCAGGGTATCGCTGAATGGTTGTTTATCAAATACTTTTTCCATCCCAGCAGGGGTCCCGCAGGGCAGTCTGCTGGGCCCTTTGCTATACAACATTTACACCTCCGACATTCCTTCCCTGGGAGATGGTTGCGTGCTCTTTCTGTTCGCAGATGACACTGCAATTGCCGTCAAGGGAAGAATGCCTCGTGAGATTACCAACAAACTTCAGCGATGCCTAGACGCCTTTGTCGAGTATGCGAACACCTGGAAAATCAAGATCAACGCTCTCAAAACCCAAACAATAATGTTCCTTTATCGACAATCCCCCAAACTGAAGCCCCCTCCATCATGCGTTGTGGTCATGAACGGTACGGGGGTTGAGTGGTCTTCCGAAGTTACCAATCTTGGACTGCTATTCGACGCGAAACTTCTTTTCCGATCGCATGTGGAGAGGACACTGGTTAAGTGCTCAGCTCTGGTTCGGTCACTATACCCGCTTATTTGTCGCAGATCTCGCCTCTCAAGAACAAACAAACTGGCAGTCTACAAACAAATAATTGCCCCCGCGGTATTTTACGCAGCTCCGGTGTGGGAGTCATGTGCGCAAACTCACAGGAACAAAATCTTGCGGATGATTCTCGATTGTCCCTATGACACCAGGATCACAGACCTCCACCAAGAAGCAGCTACTCCAAAAGTAGATGCCAAAATTACAGAAAACAAAACTACATTTTTTTACATAAATGCCAGCACTCAGAATACGCCCTAATAAGCGACTATATAGTAGGTTAAGTTAGATTTAAAAAATATCCTTTTTTAAAGACCTCATGTTACCAGTGGGACGGTTTCAGGGAGAATTGCTCATATGTAAGTTATCACTATTATTGAATTGCTAAGCTTACCAAATTGATAAAAAGCTTCAAAGAAAAATTTACGCGAACAATGAACCAACCACATTCCTAACACAGACGACATGAATAGACACTAATCATTCCCTATTATATTCTCTGAGTATATAACATTGGTTTTATTGACAAGAATAATCTCTGCTTTCGTTACCTGGTGCATTTTACCAGAGGAATTCCTACACTAACCATCTCTTTACAGTGGTTTCGTGGATACGGGCCTAAAAAACCAGGCTCTGGAGAGACTATTAGTACTGGTAGGATCATAGCGCTAGCTCCGCAATCGTCCTGTACATTAAACAGTTGGTTGCAAAGTCTGTGTTCAATGAAATGTCTATGCTTTTTACACTAACCATTTTTTTCTCTTCAAATGTGGAAATAGTGACATTTCCAGTTATAAACATTTTTTTTTTAATCTACTGTTGCTCGATTGGTGATCTTAGCCCAAAATTTCTCCAAATTCTTAAAAAAATGGATAAGCACAGCCCCCAGAGGGGCAAATGCCCCGGGCCTTCCGACACAGGCCCCCCTCCCCTCTAGCCTTGAGCCAGACGTGGAAACAGAGTGGTGACCTTTTTTTTGCTCGTCACCTTCCAGCAAAGCGTTAAGTCATTTCAAAATTTAAAAAAATGGCGTCGAAAAAAAAATATAGAAAATTTCCGAAAAAATCATAATGGCGCCACTGTTGCCCCTTAAGATGAAATGTGTTCAAATTCAAGTAAATTTGTTTTTGCGTCAAATCACATAAAAAAATCATGCATAAAAGCATTTTAACACAAAAGTGACAAGTAACCCGTTCGTTTTTGGGTCGTATTGAAAAACTGATCAAATGGATGTACACTACCCGTCATAAGTTTGGAATCGCTTTACTAAGTATCGCAACACCCAGTTTGAATATTGCAACACCTCCCGAAAAGTTTAGCATCACCTGGAATAGGTGGATATCTCGTGTTTTTGACAACCTAGAAAGTTGCGGTTTTCAGCAAACTTGTTCAGAAGGTCAAAGGGTACTGTATGGTGGCTAATACAGTGTGAAATTTTACCGCTATGTGGCGCTAGTGGGCACACAATGAGTCGTATTTTGAACTTAACTAATCTCACGATTCCGACCTGCCAGCAAGTTGCGGTGTTCAGCAAACTTGTTCAAGAGGCTAAAGGTTTCTACATAATAGACAATTTAATACTGAATTACCCCGCTATGCGGCGCTGGGGTGCATGCAGTTTTCTTGTTTAGACTTCAACTTATCGCGTGATCATTACTACCCACAAAGTTGCGGTGTTCGGCTTGTGCCACCAGGTCTGGTCAAGCGTATCGAAATACAGTATAACGCCGCATGTGTGTTCCAAACTATTCCATCGATTCTATTTCCATCACAATTCAGTGTAATACGAAATAATCTCTGTGGTGTTCAAATCCTTCAACATCGGATTAGAGGCATGAGGCATCAATTTAGTCGCGATATTGTCAATTTTCCCCATTGTAAAACGGGTTGTTAATGTTTGTGATCAAACTGTGAACATACCAACACATGCTACATGTTGCAACCTCCTCAAATGAAAGCATTTCTTTATAATAAACACACACAAGCTTACGTATTGTGTGAAGTGATCAAACTGTCAACACTCAAATTGGTTAAATTTCGTCATGTGTTGAATCGCGTGAGTAAAAAGTGTTACGAGTCGGACTCGATTATCCGGAACATCAACAAAATTTTCATTCCGGATAATCGAGTTTTCCGGATAATTGAATCACAGAAAAAATATTAAAATTTGCGATTAACGAACACAAAATAAATATTAACTTTTTTTTATTTCACTTGTATGATGCAGTGGCGTAACCAGAAATTATTTCAGAGGTGAAAAGAGGGTGATTTATTGAGAAGCATAAAAAAAAATTGGACATTGATTATTTTCACTTATTTCGAACATATCCCAAACATGCCGGAAGTGACATGAATGGTAACAAATATGCCAGGAGGGGTGGCAAAGGTAAAGTTTCGAATAAAAAATTGAAAACGCACACTAAAAAATAAAATTCCGGATAATCGAGTCTCCGACTAATCGAGTCTCCGGATAATCGAGTCCGACCTGTACTGTGTTACTGAATATTGCAACTATCTAAACAGAGTTTAAGATAGAGTAAGTTGAAAACCAGTGGTGGGCACCGCTAACCGAAAATTTAGCGACGCTAATCGCTAAGTCGCTAACCGGGAAATTTAGCTCGATAATCGCTAAACGCTAAACGCTAAACCCACATTAGCGGAACTTTCGCTAATCGCTAATCGCTAACTTTTTAATATGTAAATAGTCATATCGCTATATTTATTACTCGTGTTTTGTAAGATTTGGACCACTTTGATCTCTTTTGGTTAAACAAACGAAAATAATTACTTTTTAAAGCTATTTACAGTAAGAGGTTCACGAAACGGTATTCATATTTGATTTTGTAAAAACAAGAATAACAAAAGTTATTTAGCTTGCATTGAAAATAGATACTCTTAAGAATGCTTTCATGAAAATTCAATTATTATCTGAATCGAAAAAGTAGAACCAAACTTGTCATAATTTCAAGCGCATTGCAATTTACTAAAGTTCTTGGTGTGCCAAAAATTCAATCTAGACCTTGTGCTTGTTCTTCAAAATGCTCCTGTGGCTTGTACGATAACTGGAACTCCATTCTAGGGTAAAAAACTGACAAAAGTAACTTTCGCATTAAAGTATGTTCATCTTTCGAAGCAATTTACGTACGCCATCAGCAATTCACAGTTTTTCTCAATATTTCTATTGTCGCTTCTCCACAAAATTTAGCGAATTAGCGATTAGAGTTTCGAAGGCCAAAATTTTAGCGACGCTAACAGTTTCGCTAACCAGCTCAAAAATTAGCGAAATCGCTAAATCGCTAACCGAATTTTAGCGTCGCTAATTAGCGAATTAGCGAATTAGCGGAATGGTGCCCACCACTGTTGAAAACACTAAAAACTTTATGCACACTAGCAGCACATTGAAGAAAAATTCCGAACTAAACTGTCAGCCAGCCAGAAACTCTTGTTCTTTTGAGTAACTTTGCTGAAAATCGCAACTCTCTAAATGATGGGATTATTGAGCTAAACTGAATTCGAAACGCTCAAAACTAAATGCACACTAGCGCTGCGTTGCGGCTGAATTCCACACTATACTGTCCACCAATTACAAGCCCTTGACCTCCTGAGTAACTTTGCTGAAAATCGCAACTCTCCAAATGGCGGGGTTATTGAGCTAAATAACGTTCAAAACACTCGAAACTACATGCACACTAGCGCGGCGTTGCAGCTGAATTCCGCACTATACTGTCTGCCAATCACGAGCCCTTGACCTCCTGAGCAACTTTGCTGAAGACCACAACTATCTAGGTTTCCAGAATCGAAAGATAGAGTTACATAAATTTGCCCATTTTAAGTGATGCTAAACTTTTCGATGTGTTGCAATATTCAAACTGGGTGTTGCAATACTCAGTAAAGCGATTCCAAACTTATGACTGGTAGTGTACGTCATAATGTTATATCACGGCAGCAAAGCTGTACCAGTTTTCATATATCATTTGAAAGAGATAAGTTTTCTGAACAAAACGTGATTTTTGAAAAATGTTTATCGTTGTCTTTCGATTTTCAAACGGAAAATAAAAAACCGCTCGAAAGGTCTTAGATAACAGTTCGCCCATGTAGGGTACATGAGCGAACCATCATTTAGGACCTTTCGAGCAGTTTTTTAATCTTCATTCAAAAATCGAAGGACAACGATAAACATTTTTTAAAAATCACGCTTTGATCAGGAAATCGCTCTCTTTCAGCTGCTACAAAAAAGCAAAGCCTTGGTGCGACATTCCGATTCGGAACTCGACCTTTCGGTTTATTTAGAGACAGACTTCGCAGCCGACCGACAGGACACAATTGCGGGGCTAGCACTACGATTCTACTGACACCAAAGGTCTCTCCCGAACCGAGACTCGAACCTACGACGACTGGATTGTTAGGCCAGCATCGTACCTCGAGACCATCTGGGAGCTGCTACCTAAAACTCTAAAAACCGTGTCAAACTTTAGGACAGTTAAGTATTTTTCTAAATCGAACCAAATGAACCGAAATTAGAATTTTAATGAAACTCAGAAATTTGAAAGAAAATATATAAGAGGGATACCTTGATACTTTTAAGGTTTGAGGATCTATTCCTAGAAAAAATACCATCAATAATTTTTTTTCACTGCGATGTTTAAGTTAGAACTTAAAAACTTTTGAATTATTGAAAAAAAAAAATGGTTTTATAAGTATCCAAACTTTCGGTCCAAATTTATATATTTTCTGAATTCATCGGTTTTTGCGCATAATACCTACCAGTGGATTTTTTTTGCATGTGAAACAATCCCAGAAACTCGATGAGATTGTCAAGTTTTAAATAAAAATATACTCATTTGTCGAAAAAAGCAATTTAATTTTTCAAATGCAAAAAATAACATATCTGGCGACACTGCCACTCAAAATTGATATTTGTTTAGATTAGCGTTGCACCGAATAATAGGGCTGGGAAAAAGTTTTTTTGTGAAAAGTATCGAAATTTCAGTTTACAGAATAGTGGTTTCAATATGAGCTTGTCTACGGTAAGTCACATTAGGTCAAGAATAATTTGTTTTTATTTTTCTCATCTTATCATCATGTTTCGTTGAACATTCGGCCGTCTGTTCAGCCGAACACACTGTCGCTTAAAATTGAAACTATGTTTAAATACCTTGGCTAATTTTCTTCAAAAATAGTCAATTTTTTAATTTTTTTTGGGGAGCTGCATAGCCACAAGGTTACAGAGTTCGCTTTGTCAAGCGGATGGTCGTAGGTTCGAATCTTAGTAGAACCAGGCCATTCGGACTTAAGCATGGGTTTTTTCTCAGGCTTCCCACCAGTTCCCTTTCCTTCACGCTGAAATCTACAATACCTTTGCATGACTTCCTCTTAACAAAAATGAATCCCTCTAATCAATAAAACTGGCCGGAAGGACGCACGATTAAACTCCTCCAGGGAATTATAATTGGTGATATTTAGCAGGAGGAACGAGGCTCGGTATAGTAGAACAGTAAGCGTGTAAAAGGAAGGGTAACATCACATTACACATAAGCACTGATAAAACATAAAAACAAGCATGCCGCTTCTCAACAGCGGTATTGCTAATAATAAAAGAGCGGGAGACAGCAGACACCCGGACATATCTTACAATAGATCAATATTTCTTCAAAAATACCTAGATATTTTTAGCCATAATTTGACAACATTGGGCCGTTTTTTGAAAGAAAATAAAAGTTTTGGCGAAAATGACACTTTTACCAAAGAAAGGGAGAGTCCCACGGTGCGAAATGTGGTCCAATCGGCACCATTTAGTTTTTTATTGTTGTGTTTATTCTGCAAATGTCAAGTGTGGCCAAATTATTAAGGAGTTTTCTCAACTCATTATACTTCTGTAGTTAATGGAAAAAAGCTCCATCAAAATTCACGATAATACCAGCTCGTATAAGAATTGAGTAAATTTCATAATCGAAAAACTGAGATACCGTGAGGCGCCCTAATTTTGCGCGGCTCCTAATTCTGCGCACTTCGTATCAAAATCTTGATGCCGTTTAGTTAAAAAGGAAACATAAGTAGAAAGTATACAGGTTATATATAGTAGTTTCTACAATCATATTTTCAGTTATTTTAATTTTCTATCTTCATTACTACATTTACCCCTTAAACTAAAATTAAAAATAGCATGACTTTGCTGAAAGTCGAAAAAAGAAAAGTTAATATATAGGAAATCACTTCCAAACATCATTTTTGGAAATCTGCTTTTAATTGATATTTTTTAACATTTTAATACGAAGTGCGCAGAATTAAGAGCCGCGCAGAATTAGGGCGCTTTACGGTAGTCATGTAATGAGTGATAAAAAGTAGCTGTTTTTTGAAGGGGGAGGGGGGTTGTTAGTAGCTTAAGTATTTATGAAAAATATTAGTAAATAATGAGTATGTGTGTCCAATCACAAATGGTGACTTCTCAACACTGTTAGAAATTTGTATTTTTAATTGTTAGGATTTGTTTGCTTCCGCAGTTAGGACTTATCGTTCGTAGTGATTTAAACCTACTTGTCAACGAAGAGGTAGTAAACTTACAACTAACTTAATTGCTAATTTATTGGCTATAAAAAAGCTTACCGTAGCAATTGAGGATTGCAACGATTTTTGTCGAAAATTATTAATAATTTTCTTCGACATAGCTTCTTATGTTTCAACACCAGTAAGTCTATGTAATTCGAGTGTACCAAACCAAGAGGGACGTATCAAAATCATTTTCAGAATTTTATTCTGAATCCTTCGAAGCGTTTTCTTCCTTGTTAAACAACAACTTGGCCAGATTGGGACAGCATAAAGCATTGCTGGTCTAAAAATTTGTTTGTAAATCAAAAGTTTATTCTTTAAACAAAGTTTGGAATTTCGATTAATGAGAGGAAATAGACGTCTCGTATATTTGATGCAAGTAGCTGTTTTTTGTTTTCCTAGAATGGAAGTTATAAACTAAAACTCTCGCCTTGCGTTGAAACTATTTTATAGCAAACTGCTCGAAAGGGATGATAAATCTTCAAATTGTTTACGCCACAGAAATTTGTTTCACTACATAAGCGAGTGTTGATTTTCACACGCCAATTGCACGGTATTCCTCAATTAAATCTAAATTTAGAGGGGATATTTCTCTCCCAACCAGTATTTAAAAAAATAGCTTTTACCCTTGCATCGCTAGGAAAAAATACCTAACATAAACTGCTACCAACCAGGCCAGGACCTAATCCTTTTGAGAGGTGGATAATCCACTACAACCGTATGTTCAGCAAACTGCTAATTTCCTGTTTGAACATCGCTTGCTCAGCTGGAAAGCGCCTTTTCATCCCTTCCAAAGTACGTCTTCGGTTGACACAAATCACCCCTCTTCAATTATAAGATAATTTGTCTGGGCGATTCGTTTCACGTTTTTAATAAAACTGTCATAATTTCCGCCCTTCCATTGTCATCTCTTAGCTGTTCTGGAAGTCGCTTCGATGTTTAATTCAGTCAGTTTTCACGGATGTTACCGAGAGAGTTTGGTTACGGTCGGCGAAGGGTGGGGTGGTAGTAGAAGTCAAAAAGTACAAATCAGGTGCATTGTTTCGGATTGCGATGTGCAAGGAAAATGACTAGAGTTAGGCAATAAGCTGTACCACTGCCGCATATGTTTCACAACCGAAGAGGGAGGCAGGGGCATGTTTTGATACATTTTCCCTTCGTTTAGTAGAAAATACTTGCTTTATTAAATTTATCCCTCTTTAGAGTCAACTGATTTGGCGCTTATCGATGGCACGTTCTGCTATGATTTGATAAACTTTTACCATAGCTAGAATAATAGTGATTGGAATTATCGTTCTTGTACGATAGGATTGCAATATGCGTTAGAACTCTTGTTACACACACTGCAAACTCTTTTTTTTTTTTTGTTCTCGCTTATTTACCGTCGGTCCAGTTCCGCCACTGTTTTTGTGCCAATCACCGACGCCCGGGAAGGCGACTCTACCCAGGACCCTAACTCACGACCCGTTGGTTAACGGACCGGCGCCAACGGCTTTACTTCCTCATGCGATGGAAGGCGTGATCCCAGAGATTTTTCGCCTCAGAAAATCTCCCGGTGTCGGCTAGGATTGAATCTAGACCAGATGGGTTGGTTGTGAGTGGATCACGCCACCCCACAACCATCGACACCTATGTCGGCGGTGGGATTCGAACCCAGGCGTCGAGCGACTGCAAACTCTTTATTTATATAATAACATTCATCTAAATATTCGAATCGAATATTCGTAACCACCCATACAGGAACTGGAAAAGTGTTTTGAAAACTGTGACAAACCATCCTGAAAAACGGAAAACTGATTTTAATATTTTTATTATGCTAGCTTAGGTAATACTTGTATAGTTAAAGTCTAGAGAAAAAATAATGAATTGCGAAGAACAAGCACTTATTACTCGTATCTGCTAGATTGATTACGTTTCAATTGATCTATGTATGTTGCTGGAAAACGACAAATAACTCACAAAAAGCGTATTTTCATAGAAAAATTAGAATTTTCTAAACTAATCATTGAAATATCTAAAAAATGGATGCATTTCGAAAGTTAGTCAGCAAGAGCCTTATGATTTGAAATTACTATATTTGAATCTTATTACATCAAAGAAATGCCGAAAAATCCAACAAGCAGTTGCGGAATTTGCGACAATCCGGACGACGAAATGATGGTCCCGTGCGATGTTTGTCAAGTATGGTATCATTTTCGATGTGTTGGTGTTGGAGATTCCGTTGCGGATCGTGACTGGAGCTGCTCCAAGTGCCGAAATGTACCGAAAAAACCGAACGATGAAGCCGATGCTCGATCCAAATCCAGTACTTCTACTGCACGAGCAGCAAGAGCGGCATTAGAATTACAACAGTTGGAAGAAAAAAGGCAGATGGAACTAAATCGCCTTCAAAGACAAAAGGAGCAGCACGAAAAAAAGGCGATACTTGAGCGAAAATGCCTTGAAGAAGAACGCCGTCGCCAGGAGAAGGAGGCCGAGTTTGCTAGAAAGCAGTTGGAGGCTGATGAATTGCGCGAAAACGCATTCAAAAAGCTGGAAGAAGAGTATTTACAAATTAAGTACAAAATTATGAGCCTTAATTTAGAAGAAGATGGGAGTCGCAAGGGATCGAGTCGATGTTCTGATATAAAAAGAACAACTGAATGGTTATCAAAACTTCCCGCAAATGTAACAGGGCACAATGGACAACCGGAGGTAGCAATTTCGAGCCCGCCGAAGATTCAATCCGGCGAAGTAAAACCTACTGGAGCCGTTCTAAGAGGGTTAAATAAAAACAACCCGGTAGTAAATTCTACCGCAATTAAGTCCACTGGTCGCTTTGAAACGGATGATGAGAACGACAGCCAATCTTCATTTGATGGACCATGTGTCGATCAGGGATCAAGAGTAAGTCAGCCTGTGGCGGAACGACCGCTGATACAGAAACCGGAATTTTCTGGTCATAACAGAGACACTGGACGGTGCACGTTATCAAAATCCCAGCTAGCGGCACGTCAAGTGCTTCCAAAAGATTTACCGACGTTCTCGGGGGACCCGGCTGACTGGCCGATATTTTATAGCAACTTGGAAAATTCCACGAGAGAATGTGGATACTCTAATGCAGAGAACCTTATTCGCCTTCAAAGGTGCTTGAAGGGCGACGCGTTAGCAGCAGTGCGAAGCAGACTGTTACTCCCAGCAGCGGTTCCCCGAGTAACGAATGTTATTCGGCAGATCGGAGACGCTGATTAATTCGTTGCTAAAGGATATTCGAAATACCCCTTCGCCAAAAGAAGGAAGATTAGACACGCTAATAGCGTATAGACTGGCAGTTCAGAATTATTGTGATCACCTCATTGCAGCAAATTTGGAAGAACATTTAGGTAACGCAACGTTATTGCAGGAAATGGTGGAAAAATTGCCATCCACTATAAAATTACAGTGGGTCGATTACAAAGAAGCTGCTGGATTTACTAATGTCGACTGTTTTGGCCAATTCATGGGGGAAATTATGAGGAAAGCCAGCGAAGTAAGCGCATATTGCGCGCCATCCTCCAAGTTGGAAAGAGGTGACGAACAACAGACAAAAGGTAATAACACACGGATTAAATCCTTTTACAATCACCAAACAAGCGGACAAGGAAGTAAAGTTGGCCATATTTCAACACAAGTAGAAAAAGTTTGTCCGGCGTGTGGGATATCCGGGCATGTCATAGACTTATGCGGCAAGTTTATACACTTTAGTCCAGACGAAAGATGGAGAACTCTTCGTCAGCATAACTTGTGCCGATCTTGCCTTAAAGGTCACTCGCCTTGGCCATGCAGGAGACCGAAGGACTGTACAGTTGATGGGTGTCGTTTGCGACACCATCCAATGCTACATTACTCTCTTCAAGGAGCAGAGGCGTCAGTCAGTCGCCAAAACCATCACAGTATGGGTCAACCGATTGCATATCGTATTATTCCAGTAACAGTGTATAATAAAACAAAGAGCTTGAACACCTTTGCATTGTTAGATGAAGGGTCTGAGGTAACAATGATTGAAAAAAGTCTAGCAGATACACTTAGATTAAAGGGATTGCTTGATCCACTTCATCTTCGATGGACGGGAAACGTGTCGCGCATTGAAGAAAACTCTCGCGTAGTTGATGTAAAAATTTCTGGGGAAGGTAAGACACAGAGATTCAGTCTTTTCAACGCACGTACGGTTGAACAGCTTGACCTCCCTTTGCAATCATTACACGCATCAGAGCTCGAACAACATTATCCACACCTTCGCGGATTGCCCCTGGAGGAATACCACATGGCGAGACCACAGTTTCTTATCGGGCTGGAAAATATTTACTTGGCCACCCCTTTGAAAATTCAAGAAGGTACCCGAGAGCAACCCGTTGCCACGAAAACACGATTAGGTTGGTGTATTTATGGTGGACATTCGGGTGGACTGGGTCAAGCCTGCGGCATTTACCATGCTAGTCGTTCAGTATACACGAATAAAGATGATGAATTGCACGATTTGGTGAAGCAATATTTTATCACCGAAAATGTAGGGATTTCGCAGTCGGCTCTTTTGCCTGTCTCTAAAGAAGTAGAAAGAGCGCAGTTTTTACTAGAGACTACCACGAAAAGAGTACCAGGTGGATTTGAAACAGGTCTTTTGTGGAAAAGCGAAGACGTTGTGTTTCCCGACAGCTGGAACATGGCGGTGAATCGTATGAAGTGCTTGGAGAAGAAATTAGCCAAAGATCCACAATTAGCGGAGCGAGTTTGTGAGAAAATCGACAACTACTTACGGAAAGGTTACGCTCATATTGCGTCAACGGAAGAGTTGGCTGAAACTAATCAACAGAAGGTTTGGTACTTACCTTTAGGGGTAGTAACCAATCCGAAACAACCCGGGAAAATACGGCTGATCTGGGACGTCGCTGCGCTGGTTAGGGGTGTGTAATTCAATTCAAAAATGCTAAAGGGTCCCGATCTCATTGCTCCGCTCCTAGCAGTGTTCTACAGATTCAGACACCGAGCGGTGGCGGTGGCGGTGTTCCATCAAATCCAAATAAGGAACGGAGATCGGGAGTCACAACGTTTTTTATGGAGAAATAAGCCAACAGACAGTCCAACTATTTTAGTTATGGATGTGACAATTTTTGGATCCGCTTGCTCCCCGTGCTCTGCACAACACATAAAAAACCTTAACGCAGAAGAACACGCTGAGGAACATCCAGATGCTGCAGAGGCGATATTAAATGGGCATTATGTGGATGATTTCCTGGATAGCCGAAACACTAGCGAAGAGGCCTTCCGGCTGGCAGAAGATGTGCGACGGGTACACAGTCTAGGCGATTTCGAACTACGAAACTTCGTATCTAACTCTTCGAAGGTTCTAGAAAAACTTGGGGAAGTAGACTCGAACCTGGTGAAAGTTTTAACTTTGACCGATAGTGGTAATTCGGAAGCTGTGCTGGGCACATGCTGGCTACCACAAACGGATGAGTTGACCTTCTCCACCGACTTATCAAAGCTGCAGTGCTTCGTGAAAGAAAAGGCTCGTCCTACCAAACGCCAAGTGCTACGAATAGTAAAGAGCCTCTATGATCCCCTCGGGTTATTAGCAACATTTCTTATACATGGCAGAATCATCATTCAAAACATTTGGAAAACGAAATGCGAGTGGGACGACGAAATAAACGATAGTATTTACGCTGATTGGAAGCGTTGGATCAATATTTTGCCTAAAGTATATGAAGTGCGGATTCCGCGTGCTTATTTTTGCTCCAACATTCCTGAGCTCTGCGAACCTCTTCAATTGCACATGTTTGTGGATGCAAGTACGGAAGCCTACGCAAGTGTCATTCATATTCGTTTTTCCGTAGCAGGACAACCTCGATGCACTTTGGTGGGTGCGAAGGCCAAAGTTGCGCCTATTAAACCTCTGTCTGTGCCAAGACTCTAACTGCAAGCAGCGACCGTGGGTACTAGATTTTTGCAGTATATTATCGAGCACCACAAATTACCGTTTAGTCAACGCTATCTGTGGACTTGGGTGTTCGTATCGACTTTTCGAAAAACCGGTATTTCGGTATTCATAAAAATAAAAACCGGTAAAACCGGTAAAAAACCGGTATTTTCATTTTTTCGGATTTATGCAAACCAGGTGCGACTCGTGTTTTTTTAACCTATTTGTTCAACTACAAAAGTCTGAAAATCATTGTTTGGGGAAGTGATAACAATCATGTCCGCAAAAAACGCAAGTTATTCTCACTGTACTATTTAAAATAAAAATAAAAATTTACATTATTTTGATTTTGAATTTATTTTTTGCTCAGCGTCTCATGGACGCATGGACGTGTCACTGCATAACTATGGTTTTGCATTTATGAGTACCTATGCTTTATTACGATCCAGATTTTTTTGTAAGATTTAGACCATTGCACATAGGAGTACGTAGAACAAAAACTTGGCCAAACTTTTTTTAATGAGTTTTCAGATAGCAAATCTAGAAAAAATTTCAAAAGGTCTATCTGCTTTGATCGATTTTTTGATCGGTCACTTTCATTCAATCACCGCAACTTATTAAACATCTTTTTTGACACGTTATTTGCACAAGTTGATAGCGGAGGGATTACTCTAGCATCTGAACAAAAAACACGCTTGGGAGAGTTACTTAAGCTAAACATTTCCAAAATGAAAAGACGTTTCGGAAAAACGATGAAAGCAGATAGGACCTTTTGAAATGTTTATCATTTACATTGTTTATCATTTACATTTCTAATGTGTTTTAAAGTGGTTTTATCTCTAATAAACTTTATATTTAGACATAAAAACTTATTATTAACAAGTTTTCGTCAAGTTAGATCACCATCACTCTGAAATTCGAAAAAAGTACAAATATAGTAAGAGCTTGTTCTGGTGAATACTTTTTTGCCAATAATTGATTCTGCTACTTTTAAAGCGTTTTTTAAATCACTCGCTTCAAAAGGATATGAATATTTTGGAAACCACAGTGCTTCCAGTAGATCATTGAGTCATGTTAACTGCGTAACTCAACTCATCCAATGGTACATTTTCTCTTAACATTTGCGTTTTGCGTCTCTTGCTTCGATCACTGCAATCAATCCTTTCCTTGGCCGACATGAATGTGAAGCTTCCGACCAACTTTACAATTTCATGATTAACCCTTAAATGCGCAATGTTGCTTTTAAAACAACACTACTAAAAACGTTTTAAAATATACGTATGTTAGTATTTTTTAGAAATATAATTCATTAGACCAGCTCTCTTGACTCTAACGAAGAAAACTCAACAGCTGGAAGTACTGTATTTGAATGTTTTGTTTTTATTTTTGCTGTCAAAATCTCGTAAACGAAAAAAAAACATGGTGAGATTCCCGACTGGTGCTGACTGTCTTTGTAAATAAATTTTAAAATAAGGTTAGTGGTTAGTGGAAATGTCTGAATTATCAGTAATTATACTAACAAAAGGTCAATTTTAAAGTTAACAAAAGTAATTGTCTGACTTTATTCTGCGATAAAGTCACAGTGTTGTTTGAAAACAACATTTTTCTCAGCTAGAAATATGGTTAATAAAATCCACTGCAGTATGCTATAGCTATTTAAATGTAATTTTTCAAGGGACAGTTATTTTTAGGATGAAATTCTTTATTGATTGATTATTTCATCCTGTAAACACTTTGTATCAGGAGCAATTTGTCCATAACTAGGTTCAACCTGTGCAATGCACACGGAGATGCCAAACAAAAAATAAATTCCTAATCCAAATTTATATTTTTATCTTATTTTTTTAGTTTAACCTTGAAATAGCACAAAACGAATAATGACTTGCGTTTTTTCGCGACCATGATTGTGAATGCGGCCTCAAACTATGATTTTCAGAATTTGTAGTTGACTAATAGGTTCGAAACTCACTAGTTGCCCCTGTAAGTATGAGTGTGTATAGAGATTAGCTGTTTTACTTAGTAAATAAATTCATGTTCAATGTTGCTTTTGTGTAAATGTATTTATTATATACACCGTCATATGATTTTTAACGCCTACCTAAGTTGGTAGCATTCATTAGCCCTATAATGATTTATGAAAATTGTGACAAGTTTTTTTTTCAATTTTAAGAAATATACCGAAAATACCGGTTTTTTCGCCTCGCCAATACCGGTATTTCGGTATTGAAAAAATATCGGTTTTACCGATTTTACCGGTTTTTGTTTTACCGGTAAACCACCCTACTGTGGACAGACTCATCCACTGTGCTACACTGGATACACTCAGACCAACGCAAATACCCGCAGTATGTTGGTTGCCGCATTGGTGAAATATTATCCCACACTAACCCAAGTGAATGGCGATGGGTTTCAACTAAACTTAACGTAGCCGACGAGGCAACGAAGTGGGGTCAAGGTCCTAGTTTCGATGCTAACAGTAGATGGTATCGTGGACCGGAATTTCTCTGGAAACCAGAAGAGTCATGGCCTCAGCAAACTTGGCAATCAACGGTAGTCTCCAAAGCCGAACGTGAAACACATGCAGTAAACGTGCACACAATAACTGCAATAAAGCTTATCGATGTTACTCGCTTTTCCAAATGGGAACGCATGCTAAGAGCGTTGGCATACGCGTACCAGTTCGGCAGCATAACTCGACGACATACAGAAAAATCCCCTAAGCTATTGGAGTGTATATTTCAGCAAAAAGCCGAAGCAGCCTTGTGGAAAAACGTTCAGCAAGAATCGTATCCAGAACTGATTGCCGAGTTGCAGAAAAATATAAAGCCTTCGGGGGCGGTGCCGGTATACTACCCGCAGTTTAGAACAACAGTTATCATCGATGAAGAGGGATTGGTTCGATTGGATGGTCGTATCGGCGCCGCCCCTAACTTGCGGATCTAAGCTAAGTATCCCGCTATACTAGCTGCAAACCATCCAATAACCTTTCTATTCGTAGATTTCTACCATCGTCGCTTCAACCACCGCAACCGTGAGACGGTATGCAACGAAATTCGTCAGGTAGCGTACATCCCTGGTTTTTTTTTTTTTTTTAAAGGTGGCGGGGAAATCTGCAAACAGACACCTGAGAAGAGAACTCAGGGTGTGGGGATGAGACTAGGGGAGAGATGCTGGGGTAGTTACACTCGCCCAGACACCTACTGATCCCTGTCCCGACCCACTAAAACCCCTCCAGTCTCCAGCCCTGATCTTCCCGGAACGACGGTTAAGTATTACGTCGGGGAGTGGCTTTTGTGCGTGATGCACCCTCTTTACTCTTATAACCTCCTAGCTAACTACCTGGAGACTGGTAATTAGCTACCACTGGCGTGTTGGTGGTTGACCCGCCACACACGTTGCAGCTCCAGAACAATCTGAGAGGCGGCCGCACAGACCGCGTTCCAGATGTCCGGGTCGTCGCACATCCTCCGGACTAGATTGTCCGGAGTAGTGCCAGGCCCGCTCACAGCCATCATGTTGCTCCTTGCTCTTGCGAAACGGGGGCATACGAAGAAGACATGCTCAGCAGTCTCCTCCTCCTCCACGCACTCGGGACACATTGGGGACACCGCGTGTCCGAACCTGTGCAGATATTGCCTGAAACAACCATGGCCTGACAGGATTTGTGTCAGGTGGAAGTTCACTTCACCATGTCGTCTCCCGACCCAGCCGGATATCTCCGGTATGAGTCGGTGCGTCCATCTGCCCTTTGTGGAGTTGGACCATTCCCGCTGTCAGCGGAGCATCGAGAATGACCTTCTGGTACCTCGTATGCCCCTTGTGTCACGTTGGTCGAAACACTCTCTGTCCTCCTTGATGGCGATGCTGATAGGCATCATGCCGGACAAGACACAGATTGCATCGTATGACACCGTACGATACGCACTCGCAACTCTCAGGCACATGAGCCTGTAGGTACTTTCCAGTTTACCACGGTAACTGTTAGTACCTGGCGCTCTGGACCACACTGGCCCACCATACCTAAGTATGGACGAAACCACGCTGGCAAGAAGTCTTCGCTTGCTGCCATAAACCGCTGAGCTATTGGACATCATACGAGATAGTGCTGCAATAGCCGATGAGGCCCTCTTACAGGCATAGTCGACGTGACTCCCGAACGTGAGCTTTTCGTCCACCATCACCCCCAAGAGCTTCAGGGATCGCTTCGAGGTAATGGTGCAGTCTCCGACTCTGACCACCGCCTGTTGCTCCGATTTACGGTTGTTCACAACCGTGACCTCCGTCTTATGATGCGCGAGCTCCAGTTTCCTGGAGCGCATCCAGTCCTCGACCTTGCGTATACAGTGCGCGGCCGTCAACTCGACCTCCTCGATAGACTCGCCGTAAACCTCCAGCGTTATGTCGTCTGCAAAGCCGACGATCACAACCCCTACAGGGAACTTGAGTTTCAACACTCCGTCATACATGACATTCCACAACACCGGGCCCAGGATAGAACCTTGCGGAACTCCTGCGGTAATTGGGACGCACTTCTGACCCTCCTCCGTGTCGTAAACAAGTACTCGATTCTGGAAATAATTTTCCAGAATCTCGTACAGCGACACCGGTACATGGATGCTCCTGAGCGCGAGCGCTATGGAGTCCCAACTGGCACTATTGAACGCATTCTTCACGTAGAGCGTGACGATTGCGCAGTAGCGTATTCCCCTTCTCTTGCGCTGGATTGCTACCTCCGCCGTCTTGATGACGGAAGAGATTGCGTCCAGCGTGGACCTGCCCTTCCGGAAGCCGAACTGGTTACTTGCCAGACCGTGTACACCCTCCGTGTACCTTACCAGTCTGTTGAGGATGATCCTCTCAAGCACCTTGCCCGCGGTGTCCAGCAGGCAGATAGGCCTATATGCCGATGGGTCCCCTGGCGGTTTCCCAGCCTTCGGCAATAAGACCAGTCTCTGCCGCTTCCACCTGTCCGGAAAGAGACAGTCATCCAGGCACCTCTGCATGACTGCCCTGAACAGCCCGGGGGCCGTTTTTATCGCCAGCCTGATCGCCAGGTTAGGGATACCATCCGGTCCCGGTGCCTTGCTCACCTTTAGGGATTTAGCGATCACGATGAGTTCCTCATTCGTAACCCTTGCCTCCTCCCCTGCCTCGACACGGCTGTCGTCGCTCACGGATTGGATGCTCGGCAGGTTGGCCGACCATCTCTGGTCTATGTCTGAGATACTGGAACGTCGGACGTGAGACTCGACTGCCGGAGGCCAAGGACTTGGCTCGTGGCGTGGAAAGAGTCCCTCGATGATACGCTCCAGCATCGCTGGTGATCGCTCCGCAGGCGCCAGCGCGCCTTTAGTCTTGGCCATTACGATCCTGTAGGCGTCACCCCACGGATTTGTATTGGCACTCGCACATAGCCTATCGAAGCAGGCCCTCTTGCTGGCCTTTATCGCACTCTTCAGCATCAATCTTGCCGAACTGAATGCTGCGCGGCGCTCTGTCCTCTCTTCTTCGTTTCGCGCACGCTGCATCCTCCGTCTTGCACGGAGGCACGCACTGCGAACGGCTATCGCGTCCGTCCACCAGTAAACCGGTGGCTTTCCATTCCTAGGTTGGCGAGTCCTAGGCATGGTGGCGTCGCACGCCCGCGATAGCATAGCAACTAGTTGGTCAGCAGTCGGGCGGAGCCAACTGACCCCCTTGCGCTCCCTTCTCATTGCCTCTTCGAATACCTCGGCCTCAAAGTGCGATGTCTTCCACCCGCGAACGGTCGGAGTGTTGGCTCTACCCGTCGCTTGCCGCCTCTCGTTGTTGTCTACACTATAACAGACCGCCTGGTGGTCGCTATTAGTGTAGCCATCGTCTACCCTCCAGTTCTTGATCAGTCCTGGGCTGGAGAACGTCACGTCGATGATCGACTCCGCACCATTTCTGCTAAATGTACTTTTGTTCCCAACGTTGGCCAGATCTAGGTTGAGCTTTGCAAAAGCCCCCAACAGGATCTGGCCCCTCTGGTTCGTGAAGCGACTTCCCCACTCAACAGCCCAAGCGTTGAAGTCGCCCGCCACCACCAACGGCGTTAGGCCCGTTAGCTCCATGGATAGGAGATCGACCATCTGGGTGAACCTTTCGGTAGACCAACGTGGCGGAGCATAGCAACTGCAGTAGAACACTCCGTTCACCTTAGCAACTACGTACCCTTCTTCTGAGGTTGAGACAACCTCCTGAACCGGGAACTTGCTCGTCGTACATATGGCCGCCAAACTGGACCTATCCGCAACCAAGTTACCGTTTTCGGGAGGGATGCGGTAGGGATCCGATATGACGGCGATGTCCGACAACGACTCAGTGGCTGCTTGGTGTAGCAGCTGCTGAGCCGCGAAGCAATGGTTCAGGTTCAGTTGCGTCACCCTTACGCCCGTGGTTTCGCAGCCGGCTTACCGGCTGGGCACCTGGGGCCTCCCATAAATGTTTGGCGTCCCGTTTCCCGTACATACCATGCACTTGGGAGACTCCACACAGTCCTTTGCTTTATGGCCTGCACCTCCACATCGCCTGCACAGCTGGCTCCTATCGGGCCCCTTGCAGGTCCAGGACTTATGTCCGCCCTCGAAGCACCGGAAGCAAATGTCTGGTTGCTGTAGTATGCCCAGAGGACATACAGACCAGCCGACCTTCAACTTGCCCTCTTTCAGGGCCAGGTTGGCGTCCGCCGACGGTAGTCGGAAGGTAGCTATCTGGGTCCCCGCCGGACCTTTGCGGAGGCGGATTGACTCCTTAGCCACCTCCACCCCGCACTTCGCTTTTAGGGCTTGTGCAATGTCGCACCCCTCAGTGATTTCGTCCAGGTTTTTAAGCTGGAGAGTCACTTCTGAGGTGAGTGCCCGCACTTGCACCTCCTTCCCTAGGACCTTTTCAGCTACCGTTTTGTAGGTAGCCCCCTTGTTCTTGGCGTCCTTCCGGGGCTCAAGTATCATCTCGCCAGTGCGAGATCGGCGGATACTCCGCACATCCGCCCCCAGATCCTTGAGCTGGGTTTCCCCCCTCATCTTCTTCAAGACTTCTGAGTACTTCGACCCATCCGTCTTGAGTATGAGGGCATCACCCCTACTCCGCGCCTTTTTGACCTTTTTTGGTCCTCTGGCCGCTCCGCCATCATGTCGCGTCGCACCTTCCCGACGCTTCCTACCCTCTACGGTAGTCCAAGGGTTGCCCGTAGCCTCCACCTGTGCCTTTTCCGCGGTGGACCTTGAACCGGTTGGCGTGTGTTCCCGTGGGAGTAGCACGACCAATCGTTTCTTGGTGTTCCCGGGGGCCGTTTCCCCCGGGGATTGCCTCGTTCGCTTAGCGACCTGCCCCGTGGAGCAGACCGACGCGAACGAGGGGGCGTCTGTCTGCACCTCTTAAGATGCAGTCGCCCTCCCGGTCCTGGCCGCTTTCTCGGCCGCCTTCACCCGCGCTACGAGTTCTTCGTGCTCCTTTCTGGCTTCGTCAATGGTGCTCCGAAGCAGGAGGAGGCTCTGCTTCAGGTCGCCAGCGATGTTTCGCCTGTTCGCCAAGAACTCGATTATGGCATCGAGTTGTTCAGACAGCACCGCCACTTTTGGCCGCGTGTCCATACACCTTTCGACGGCCTTGAACATCCCTGGTTTGCGAAACCTTATCCGCAAAGTAGCTGCTCGATGTCAGTGGTGCAAGGTTTATGCCACATCACCAGTTCATCCCAGAATGGCGCCATTACCGGAGGCGAGACTGATCGCTTTTATTCGCCCTTTTACCAACGTCGGACTGGACTACTTCGGCCCCTTCCTTGTAAAGGTAGGGCGCAGTCAGGCCAAGAGATGGGTCGCCCTATTTACTTGTTTTTCTACGCGGGCGGTGCATATGGAGGTAGCCCACAGTTTATCCTTACAGTCATGTAAAATGTGCATTCGAAGATTCATCGCGCGAAGAGGTGCACCATCCGAAATCTATTCAGATAACGGTACTAATTTCCGGGGAGCGGCTAATGAACTGCAGAAACAGATGAAATATTTCAACGAGCAGTGCGCTGATTTCTTTACGAACACCATCACTGAGTGGCATTTTAATCCACCAGCGGCTCCCCATATGGGTGGGGTTTGGGAGCGCTTGGTGCGCTCGGTAAAAGTGGCGTTAGAATCCTTTGTGACCGCTCCAAGGATGCCGGATGAAGAGACTTTCGAAACAATCATATTAGAGGCTGAGAGTATGATCAACTCAAGACCGCTCACCTACATACCGCTCGAATCGGAAGCTAAAGAAGCGCTGACACCGAATCATTTCTTGTTGGGGAGCTCTACTGGTATTCAACAGCCCCCGCAACAAGCTATAAAGCCAATCGAATGTTTGCGTAGCAACTGGAATTTGGTTAGGTGTATTTTAGACGGGTTTTGGCAACGATGGCTGCGAGAATATCTACCAACAGCAAGACGCACGAAGTGGTTTTCCAATGTCAAACCAATGAGAGAAGGCGATTTAGTTTTTATAGTGGATCAGGATAAACGAAACAGTTGGACCCGAGGAAAAATTGTAAAAGTAATCCTGGGAAAGGATAGAACGGCACGACAGGCTTGGGTTAAAACTCAAAGTGGGATCATCCGTCGTCCTGCGGTTAGACTTGCGGTAATTGATGTTTGTCGAGAAGATTCAGGTAAAACAGAGTTTGGTGATGCGCGCAACTCTGTTTTACGGGCCGGGGAATGTCGGGGCGCTGAAAATAATCCAAGCACCACCCCAGAATCATTACAACGCGCTGCCATAAATAAATTGTCCACCCCTGCTTTGGCGCCTATGGGCATGTAAATGTCATACAATAAAAGACATTGATTAAAACGTGGTGTAGCTATAGTTGGATACTGTTACATACTGTACGAAAGGGAAGATTAAATCGATCGTGTTCGCATAACGGAATCACTTGAAACACTAAAATGTGAGTTATAAATCAATTAAAAGGTTTCAGAGAAATAATTATTAAAATAAATTTACAGCTTAAAGCATTATTCACTTGCTAAGAGATCGTGTTTCATTTTCTAACCTCGTCGTGAAATAGTTTCCCGACACTTGCAGATTAGAAAAAATATTTTTATTGCTATTTTCATTACAAAATGGCGGCTGTGCAGCAATTGCCGTGAACCGCTTTTTTTTTTAAAGTTGTTCCGCGGCGAGCAGTAGAAGTCGTGCCCAACTCCACCAGGTTTAAATTTAATTTTTTTATTATCTACATAAGTGTCGCTAAAGAAGTACACATGATTATATTTTTAGAATTTTTCATCGCAAAATGGCAACGGTTTGAAAAAAAAAGTTCTGTTTCGACAAAAAAAAAATCGACTTTGATTGTTTATAACTTTAGTTGTTGTTAATCAATCGCTTAAATCGTGTGTTCTTCACTAGATAAACTAATGAAGAAGCTACAGTTAAAATTTCAAGTCAATCGGATGTAAACTTTTTCAGTTCTACTGCTCGCCGCGTTTAAAGTTTCAAAATGCTATAAATCTTAAGAATCGCAATAACAAAGCCCCTCATATTTTTTTTACCTCCAGTCAGCTATCCCTGCGCCGTAAAATTGTCCTTCCTGGGTTTTATTTTCCACTTCTTCCTTTTTGTCATCTGATGTATGGCTGCACCCAACTTCTTTCGCGATGTCGGACATGGAATGCTTAGCGACTTTGACACAGTTAGCGCCCGATCCCACGCAAAACTCAAATTTGTCACTCATATTTAAGTACTTTTGAATATAACTCACAGTTAAAAAGTATAGAAAAACTCAAACAAAGAATGTACACAACGAGAACGGCTGATCGACTAAACAAAGGAAAATTGTGAGTAAACACGTTCTGTAGAGACGCTATAACGGTCGAAATTTGATGCAGAGACCTCTATAATTCAAATTTGAAACATGATAACGATCGTAGGTAACTTCTGCTAGTTTACAAAGCCTCGAAATAAAAAGAAAAACGAGCATCGCCAAATTAAACGAAAAATGTGATTTTGGAGTATAAAAATTGTTCAGTAAAAATTGATTTAAACGAACTTTGAGTTTAGATCTGTACTTGGGCGATGTAGATTTTGATTCTTGGATAGTTTTAGCATGATTTAGGCCAATAAAAATAAATGGCGAAAAAAAATTTTTTTTGGTAGATATAACCCCTTAAGCAAAATGCTCGTTGAAATTTCGATTTTACTACCACTACCACTGCAGCGCCATCTCTTAGAATTTAACATTGTTTCGGGTGTCCCATTACTCGACCTAATCAGATGATTTTTTTTCTATCAGATTAATGGCCCCTCTGAATAGCTCTGAGCAAACTGGTACATAGCAACAGCAACCTAACAAAGGAAAAGTGGAATCTTTTTATCGTACGAAGATTTTAACCCTCTCCCGCTCACAAGGTTTATTATTAAAATTTATAGCTTCACGAGAAACTTCAAGCTGAACAATTTGTAGACTAACTAAAATTACTGTTAACTGTAGTATTTTGAAGAAAACGCCCAGTGATGCTCTGAGACAGCATATAAAAGTCTATGGAACAATCGTAAGCACAACAAACTATTTTATGTCAAGGTATGATGATTATAATTCTTGGTGCTCTAGAGTCACCATGAGCGGGAAAGGGTTAAGTAGTTTAATCAAGATGTCCGTAGTGGGAATGGGAGACGGTTTATTACCAGCTCAAGATGAATGATCGGCCAATACCGAATCAGCATCAAGTGTTCCTGAGCAAGTCAACGGATTTGATGAGCTAGCGAGTATAGGCTCCGGACGGAATCAGTCAGTAAGGGCGCGTGAGCAGAGGATTCCGAGTAGCGTGTCCGATCAATCGTTTGAGAAGCTTCGAGGTCGTGAATACTCGGACCTGCGGTCAGGATAAGGCAGGGAACCTGGAAAGCTGTTAGTTCTCCGGACGTCAGCGATGAGTTGTCGGAGTGTACTCTAGCGACGATTTGCTTGGGCATTGAGACAGCCTTGTACAGAATGCGCGATCGGCCAAAGATGCATGGAAAAATCTTAGGACTGCTTTCCAGGACTGTGGCATATATCGTAAGATCAGCCACTGCGCGAAAGGATGAGGATGGAACTGGAAGTTTTTTTTGTCAGCTAGTATGTCGATGAAATTTTGACCACAAGCCAGAAGATGCAGAAAATTGGAATTCCGCTAGATGATGAATGGGTTTGCCGAAGAATCATGGTCAAGGCAGGATGGAGCCAAACTGGATTCCGGAGCTGGAGACCATATGTGCAGATGCATCTGAAACGCCGGTTGTGGCAGTTGGAAACGTTAAGCTTAATGCTGATGTAGACGAATAGAGCTGAAGCCTAGCTCGTGTGTTTCAGATCTCTCACTTTCACAAGAAAATCGTGTGTGGTCAAGGACGAATCCACGGGAGAAATCATCGCCGTGGGACAATGTATTCTGAAGTCCAAAGAGGATGGAAGGGAGACAGATTTGTCGATTGTACGTGTTTTTGGACCCAAAGCGATGTGGTTATTCGGCTAGTTCCAAAGCTCATCGAATGTACAATGGAGAAAGAAATTTTGGAGAGCCGAGATGTGTACTGGACGAGAACCAACTCAACTGATAGCAATAGATTGCGCTCGCCTCGCAACTTGTTCATGCTTCTACGATTAAGCGCAGCGTGAGGTAGCGCCGTCTCCAAGGCAAGTATTTGCAACTCAAAGACCAAACGTGACGATGAATGATGCGAATCCAACGTAGGCAGCAAAGAAACCGCTGCGCTTCTGTCACAATCGAAGTAAGTAATGCGATACTCAGCACGGTACTACTGAGCACAGTGATGTGTGTGGGGCACACAGTGACGTTAAAGGAAAGTTAATTTCTACTACCATGCAGAGCTGGTAGTAACTGAGTGACTCAACAATAGGAACTTTAGAGACCAAATGACTGAAAAAAGAGACCAAAAAGGAACCTAAAAGAGACCAAAAAGTGACCATGAAGAAAATTTATAAAGATAAAATTCAGACTAAGAGGCCAAAAAAATCCACCAATCTCTCTTAAATTTTCCCGTTGTTTTATTTTTGAAAATTAGGAAAAGAGAGTGCTAGAAAACTATGAAAACACTATATTCAGCTGTTCGTTGGCTCCGACAAGTTTCTACATAAAGTCCAGCACAATTTTCGCTCTTTTTATCTCCAAATCGTTCGCAAACTTCGCCTTATGTCTTGTTTCTTTCATTTTTGTTGTTGTGTATGTGATTTTTTCAAGGATGCGAATAATGAACACGGGCTGAGGATGTGATTTAGACTTAGGAAAAATTGGCTGAGGCCAATAGAATGTATCAGCAATTTTTTCAAGGTCCTTAAATTAAGTTAAACTGACACTTCAAATAAATGATTAACAAAAATATCGTTCTAAATAATCCGAGTCGCTCAGAACCACGGTAAAAATTTCATAAAAAGCAAAAAAATCATTACGGTTTTTCAAGAATTCGATAAAGATGAGAAGGGCTTCGCGCCAACTCGACTGAGGTAGTAGCTTTTCAAAATTCAATGGAACTTTGCGGGTGTGTAGGCCTTAGTACCCTAAGAAACTTTGCATTTTTTTTAATTTATATGTATTAACATTTGCAAAGGGTCTAATTTTTTTTAATAAATCGATATATCTGAATAAAAAACCGAGATAGAGGAAAGTTGCGAAGGGATGACTTTCAAAAAAGTTTAAAAATATTGAGATACTTGAATTTGAGATTCTATACTAAAAACAAGAAGTGATATTCAAAAAATCGATTTTCTCAGATTTTATCTAAACATGTTTTTTCAGACAAACAATTCAGTTGCCCAAAGTTCTTCTGAAGAAAGGGGTTCTCTTGAAGGAAGGAGGCTTTTTAACAAAAACCTTCTTTCAGAATAATTTTGCAACAAGATGAAACAAGAGCCATCATTTCGGTCGTTGATGATGTACTGCTATTATTATTTTTCAATAGTGAATATCAATAAACGCATCTTTCAACTGTCAAAACCAAGACCTAGGAGTAACTATGCGCAAGCTATACTTTTGTTTCATGCCCGCTCTTCTTCAATTAAGTGCAAGCACTTTTACAAGAAGATTGAATTTGTTGGAGAAAGTTTTGTTTCATAAATTTTTATCGCAAAACTGATTGTAAATTGTACATTTTGTGTTGATAAAGTGTAATAATTTTGAAAAAGACACAGTAAGTCTCTATTTCGGCAAGAATTTATATCATATTAGTTTGTCTCTTACATTTTCGCCCCTGAGGCAACTTTAAACGAGGATTTGAATCGAATATTTCTACATCGGAATTGGTTATTGTCATATAGAATTCATCATGGTCTGAATTTGTGTTAGAACGACTCCTACACATTTAAAAGAAGCAGGAGCCAATAAAAACCCGTAGGGGTAAGCGGGGTAAGACCACCCCCTTAAGCAATTCTGATTATAGAAAAAAAAGTTGCGGCTGCAATTTCATTTTTTCTTCGCTAAGAGGTTCTTCTATTCAATACCCGCATTTAAAAATTAAGAACTGAAATATTTTTGTTTATTTTCCAGCTTTTTTTTTAATTTTAAAAATTCATTGAAAATGTGCAGATCTTTTTCATGCGGGGTAAGCCCGCCCACTAGCGGGTTAAGATCGCCCACCATTTTTTGAGGATAAACAATATTTTTAGGGCCGAAACGGTTGATTCTATCGGTATAGTGTCTCTGACGAAGTTGTAGATGGTATTTTTTTTCTTGTTAAATAAAATATACACTGTGAAAAATCTGAAAAAAAATTTTTTTTCTAAGTTTTAACTTATTTTGTTTTCTGATAATTCAAGTTCAAATCAACCGTCAAAAAAAAAAATTCTACACAAAAATTGAGCTATTAATATTTCTATTACTCCATGATCCAACAACCATAAAATTTTAGCTTACCTTTTGTAGATTTTACAGGCAAAAACATGTTTTTTTCAAAAAAATTTGAAAAATGAATATATTTTTAATTCTATTTCTATATTTTTTCTTTAAATTTTTTTAGAGTGTGTATTTTTTTCGAAAGTAAAAAACTACTATTTTCAATTCTGCCGGAGACGTCATACCTTTCAAACACACCGTCCTGGCTCTAAAATTATTTTGGTTCAATAACACCATGAACACAGGTTTACTTTTTTCAAAAATAAGTCTTGTTAAAATATATTACTAGAAAAGCTTAAACCAAATCGAAAATGGTCGATTAACATCGATGTCTTATGTGGCTTGAAGTTGCTTTACTGATCCTGTAAATATTCCCTTTGTAGTGTCGAGGCATTTGGGTCTTGAAGTAAAACAACAAGCAGTTGGATTCGTGGCGGTTTTACCCCTTGTATAGTGGGCGACTGGAACATTTTCATATTTGACCGAAAAAGTAGTCAAGATTACTCACGGCCTTCGATATTTCCGAAAGAAGATAGATTCAGGCAAGTGATTAAACGTATATTCACGAACAAAACAACAGATTTTTAGACTGAAAAACCTTAAGTCCCGTTGCCGCAGAACAATAGCGCATTGACTGGTTGCCAGCTGAAAGGTTGTTTTTGATTATTTCTGCGACCGTTCGTACACTATCAACACAGAAAAACGTGCAAAATGTTATGTAATTATACTGTAATAGACACGTTAAAGAAATTTTTCAATTATTTTATAACTTGGTAGTAAAACTACGGTCTTACCCCGCTGGGCGGTCTTACCCTGTTTACCCCTACACCCACCCAGATTATTGTGGCACTAAGTAAAATAGTCTCTCACATGTGTCGTTATGCAAGAGCTGGGCCTCCCCGATATAAATTTTTGGCCTCAGTTTTGGCACAGACAAACAGACGAGCCACTCGATGACTCTTTGTCCAGAAAAATAGCGATTGTTTTGAAGTTTTGTTTATTAGGTAGCAATGCCACTGATGTTGCTAAAACACAAAAAACTAGTTGCACGGCTGTTTGTCTGTGGCATTAGTATTTGATGCACAATTGGGTAAATCAACTCAAGGCATGAACGAACATTTAACACTTCAAAATTTAGTGATTAAACCTGCTCAACCTTAAAAGGCTAGTTGAAATGAGTCGTGGTTAAAAAAATCAAAATGTTTGACGAGTTTCGAAACCGCAAGGTAAACCTTTTTTCGGTAACCAAAAAGGTGAGTTAAAGTATAGACAAATATTTTAAAAAGTGCTTAGTCCCCCTAATCCCCGCCGATGCTTACAGCTGCTAAGAAACAGCAAAAGATGCTTATCCGGCTAATTAAGTTAGATTTCGCAGGTCTAGCTACTAAACCGCTGTCTATTTTGGTTGGAACCAACAACCAGGTTTTACCTTTGTTATACTAAACAAAGGTTATAAAATCGGTCGAAAAACGCAAAATAGATCCAAGGTCCGAACCGTATATACCATTCGACTCAGTTCGACGAACTGAGCAATGTCTGTTCGTGTGTATGTGTGTGTGTATGTGTGTTGTCTGTATGTATGTGCCGCAAAATACTAACGCACCATTCTAATAGAACGCGATATCTGTTTTTGATGATTTTATATGCAAATGAAAGCTACTGTGCTCCCTCAGAATGCTACCGAGTGGATTATGATTAGTGGCTTACGTTTCGAGATACCCGATCAGAAAGAAAAAAAAAAACAAAAATGTAACAGAAGTTGTTAGTTTGTTACGGGAAAACCCTTACAGGCTGCGTTTTCAATTTGGTCCCGTTAGGTGTTAAAATAACAGAAATTATAACAGAAATGATTCTACTAGTATCAAACACATATCAAAATTTGTTACTAATATATAAGCTTTCTAACAAAATAAGATAGTATAAAGAACAATATAATAACAAACACTGTTACAAACACCAGGTTTTGATAAAAACGAAAAATTAGTTAGACTTGTTTCGGAACTACTTTATTTCACGTTTTGTTATTATAACTCATTCAGATTCAATTTTGTTATCAAAATTATATAAAAAATACAAAATTGTATCAAAATATGTTATTTGTATCTCACGTTGATAGAATTTTGATCGAAGAGTTTTTTTTGCATAGGATATTTAACTTTAAACACCAAATGAATCTGTTGAGGGCCAAGTGTTGTATACCAATCGACTCAGTTCAACTAAATGAACACTGGCTGTATATATGTGTATGTGTGTATGTACATGTGTAGGTGTAAATATGTTGTTTATCTGCGTGGTATATCGAAATCGAACAAAGAAAAACAAGAAAAAATCCCACCTTTCTTATAAAACGCATTATCCGATTTTGGAGAATGTGTATACAAGTGCAAATGCAAGCTCCAAAGCTTTCTAAAAATCATACTGAGCGAGTTTTTTCTATCATTTGCTTGAATGTTAGAATATTTAAATCAGAATTTTTAAACATAAGATATTTTACGTTTTGGATAATTTCTCTCTCTATCTTTCTTTTTTTTCTATCTCCCTTTCTTTTGCTCTCTCTATTTTCAACCGCTATTTATTTCTCAAAAGAAACTAAGAGTAAAAGACATGTGTACTGTTTTTCATACTTTATGTAGTGCGTCTTAACTGGTGTAAATTAATGAACCTTTTGTTCGCTTCTTACTCACCTGATACACTACGCTTTTGTGTATTATAAATATTGCTTTCTAATTTAAAAGTCAGTGCAGACAGAGTATCCATGTTATCCCACTTCTCGTTGTCGCAGCAAGTTTTATAAAGTTCTGAAATTGTTTCGGATTTTACCATACAGCCTAGGCCTTGAAAAAGAGTAACGTTCTAGATACACTTTAAGAAGCCCAAAACCTTAAGTCTTGCGAAAAACCTTTATTTTCAAATCATACATTTGGAATGGAATTAAACTGACAACTTTCAACAGCAGTTATATGAATTTCAATGAAATCTTTCAGCATTTGATCCTCACAAATTTTATCAAGATTTTTGATGATTTCTTGAAAGAATCACACGTACGACTCAAGTAACTTTTATACGGTAACAAAGCATTTAACGCGTTCCTGGCTAATCCTGGACCATAATTTCTTAAGAGCAAGTTTGTAGAACTTTGTTGCAATTCGTAGGAAATATTCGATGCTAATTCATAATCTACAATCATTATGTTCTTTCCTGGATTTTGTGATTTTTGTAAACGAAGCCATTATGGTATTTAAGCTTGGATTATTATGAATTATATCAATAGTATTGCAATGAACTGACAAACATATTTACTGTTCTAGAATGAAATCTGCATCATTGTTATCTTCGTTGTTTCTGGGCGTTCGATTATGTCAAAAATTCATAAATTGTTTCTACCCTAGACAGCTTAGAAAATGGTCTAGGGTCGAAAAATATAACCCAGACTCCAGTGATGACATTCACAATATTTGTGAAAACCACGTCGAGGATTGATTCAATGTTCGTATTTGGTTCATCCTCCGGAAAACTATCTTTTAAATTCAATTTTTAACGATTTATGGTTTACTGGCATAATAAGTTTATGTGTAGTAATAGTTAGTATAACAAAGGTTTCTGCACTGCTAGGTGGATTAATTCAGGTTTTTATAACAGAGAGCCAATTGGCTCACAGATTTTCAAGTTGATGTTTTTTTTCAGAAATGGTTCAACAAATGAAGCTGGAGAAAGTGGCCACCCTGTAAATTATTACTTTGGTCGCATGATTACTACTGCATTTCCAAATTGTTTGAATGTTTAGTTTCCGGATTTGCATCATTTGCTGGTCTTGAAGTATGTTGCTGGTCGAAAAAGCCAGTCGTCGTAGGTTTGAATCCAGTTCGGAAGAGAGACATTTAGTGTCGTAGTGCTAACCGCGCAATTGTATTGTACAATATAACGGTGGACTGCGAAATCTGTGTCAAATAAAAACACAAGGTTAAATTTTTTTTTTTTTTGTTTAAGAGGCTTTGCCTAATTTGGCATTCGCCTCTGGCCAGGTTAAATTTCGAAACGGAATGTACCTGGGATTTGCTTCCACATCACATAAAAGCAACGTACTTCTAGCACACTGGCAACTACTTTTTTGGTCGCTTCGAAAAAATAACTTGGGACGAGAGAGTCTTTCTTTTTCAGGATATTTTCTTAAATTCTGTCGGGCGTCCTTATTTGTGATATCATTTCCTGTAGCACAACAGATACTCCTTCCAACTTCGTCTAATACTTTGAACGAGAAATCAAATAGAGACTTTTAGGTGAAAAAGAGACCATTTTAGAAGAAAAAAGAGACTTTAGAGACCTTTCGTTGAAAAAAGAGACTTTTTAGAGACTAGCTCTAAAATAGAGACCAAGTCTCTAAAAAGAGACCTGCTACCAGCCCTGCTACTACCATGGCGACAAGCATCTCTCGTTGAATGATTTAGGTGATGAAAGATCCTGAAATAGTGCAGAAGGCATTAGGCCGGGATGATCGTGACTAGTGGATTGAGTCCAATTACAATGCGTTGAGGGCCAACGAAACGAGTCTGGAAGATTTTCCAAAGGAAGCGTTGAAAAGCACGTGGATCTTCAAGATCCTCCATTGAAGAGCAAGCAGGGTCTAGAATACCAAGCTGTGTAATACAAGGTGATCAAAGGAAAGCTTATCATCATGGCCTTTTACGTTGACGTCCTGTTTTCTAATAATCAACAGTTGATCGGTAACACCATTTTATTCGCAAGCTAGTAGAGCCAAAGGCAATTAAGCTACAGCAGTTGGTTTCCAATCATCAGGATGCCGATATCATGCCGTCACCTGACATCTAAACTTTGAATACAGTTTAACAACTATGCTTGAAAATTTAAACAATGAAGCGGTTAGAGAACAGATCGACATTTCTCAAGACAAAAACTGATTTCTCTCCGTGGGAAGAGGGTTAATGCACAACTCTTTCAATTCTTCTTTACTTTTTAATTCAATCACTATAGAGCACTTATCATTTTACCCATTACTCAGGTAACAAACAATATCGCACGCTTAGCCTTGGGGCTAATAGCGGTCTCGATCAACTAGATTAGTTGAGAGAATTCGTTATCGATATTGTTTTTGGCAAATTTCGCATGTGTAGGATAAGTACAACGATACACCGTGCCCAGTGCTGAGTCGAGAAAATTTCCAGCTCGAAGAGATCCTCGACTCGATCGGGAATCGAACCCGATATCACAACAGTGTGGGAGAGCTAGCCGACCGACATCGCTAACCACAGAACCACGGGGACCACGACCATTACTCAGGTACGTATTTCGATTTCAACATGGAATCTTATTCAGTTCTTAAATCTAAGTAAAAGTGTAACGCGCATTTCAAATACTTTCTTTTGAATGTGATCTTGTCTTGATATAGGGAATTGAACCAACAACCTATGTGTGCAACCCGAAATCTGAATTGGAAATCCAAGTCGAATTTTAAACATTAGGTTAGCATCTAATTGCAATTTCACTGGTTTGGCCATCGATTTGAAAAAGTTTGTTGCGTTATACAAGAATTTTGCGATCTTCCAAATAAAGATTTTTTTTATCCGAACGGTGATTGATATCAAACACTAGATTAAACAACGATGTAATATGAAAAGACGAATAGTGGAAAACTTGGACTTTCACAATAAGCAAAACAATGACGCCAGCATTTTGCTTTAGGTGATTTTATAAAACGTTCCCGGCCCGGAATACTCTACACTAGACGATGTTCCTTGCCGAGCGTTTTATTTATTGTGAAGGGTAAGTTATTCTCTACAAATACATTCCTGCAGAAGTTATCGTATCTTTTTCTTTTATTTTTTATATTCTCTGCCTTCTTGCTGCATTGTTTCAGAGCTACTGCTGTGCCTTAAATTACATGTTACCATTAACGATGACTACTAATAAACCTAATTTATTTGCTCTTTTCGTAGAAAACGCAAAAAATCATTTGAATAACACTGTCAAATCTACACTTGCTACGTTGCGTGTGCTCACCGGGTGAAGCATAATAAAATTTGGAAAACAGAAAACAATCTAGAAATATTCTGCCCTTACAATACAGATGGCAAATGTAGAGAAAACTGGAAAATCAAAAAGCTTTCATTCTTATATATTTTGTTTTTAGAACCTACAGCTGTGGTCTATGTAGGAAGTGTGATTGTAAAGCATCTAAAAAAAATAAAAAGTTGGGTCACAGTAATTTGGTGGATCATTTATATGTACACAATTACAATGGTTAAGCAGATATTTTTTTCTTGTATTGTATTTTTCAGTTTTCGATTTCTGCTTACTCAAGTTTACTATTCACAGGGATCTCTAAAGTTTGTTCTCGTTATTATTACAACGTATGCTCTAGTTATATTTCATTTTGTTAAGTGACTATTATTCATAACTTGTTCTTTCTCAACAATGCCCGACAGTGTGTGTTAAGAGATTACTAAAAAATGTATGGTTTACATAGCGTTAGGTTGCGCTAAATGAAGTAATTTTTTACTCTCTTTTTTTGTTTAATATGCTTGCAGTAGCATGTCATAAAGATAATATTAATTACAAAGTATAGTGTTGCTCTTAAATTCTGCTCTGATTTATTTTTCTTCCTCAATGATATTTATACTTACAAGTGATCCCTTATCTACCTGCTGTACAAAGATGGATCTCCAACGCCATCGTATAGGTCCTATTCTGTAAAAACGTAGTAAAACGAAAGCAGTAATAGCTTACAACTAATAAAAAAGAATACAGAGCGAAACAACGCAACCAACTTCTGTGGTGATCGAGATCAAACTATGTGGCCGTTTCGCTGAGGACGTGCGTCCTACGTTCGACCGCGGCCAGGTCGATCGTACCATTCCGGATCATTTGGGTCATCCTCTTCGACGAACAACGATTCCCCTGTATCGGTTTCCTCGTCGTCCATCGGATCGTCATCGTCCAGTACTTCACGCACGCCGACGAACATCCGATTCTCGTCGCAGCTCTTTAGGAGTTTCTCCATGATGATCTGATTCTCGACTTTCTTTGCTTGCATTAGATCATCATCGGGATCATGGCTGTCCAGTTCGTCCAAATCATTCTCGGTAGCCGACAGTGTTGTTGACGTTGTAGACATATTTGAGCTAAGTGGATTGTTATGCAGTCCACTGCTCGATGGAACCAGGTTCAGGTTGTTACGGTTCGCCAGTAACACGTTGTTGTTGGGTCGATTCGGTCGCGATAATTTGCAGATAGCGTCCTCCACCAGGGCCAGATGGTCACTGGGCATCGCCCGGATCATCTCTTCGTATAGATCGTCCGGCAGAGGAAATTCTAGTGCTTCATACGGCGCAACGACCTGATCAGAATGCAGGAGTGATTATCGTGTTGAACGTTAAAAAAATTACCATTCCGTATGCTTACCTCTCTGATGTCGGGGCTGCTGCTACGCGGAAGTTCTTCTTTTATTATTTTAGTTGAAACCGTGCGTCTACGTTCCTTCTTAATTAAACTTTGATTCAACGCTGTAATAAAATTTGAGAACGAGAAAGCGTTAGTTTCTTTCACTAGAAATATTTTCAGGAATGTTAAATGTGTTTTAACAATTTAACCTATTCTCGGTGATTGATACTTAGGGAACATTATTATATAACGTAACGCGGAATTTGGCAATTTTCAATTAAATTTCGCACAATGGCAGAGGTCTAACATAGGTTAACATACGCTAGTTAGTTTTTTGGTTATTAGGAAAAAGGTCCTACTTGTCCGAAGCAATGTTTTGGTTAAAGAACAACTAAACTGGCTTTTTTCAAAAAAAAAAAACATTACTAAAACGAATAAAAACTTACCGTTAAGCACGTTAGATTCAGACAGCTCATGTGAGTCCTGTTGCATTAGTGGCGTCGATGGGCATGCAGGGGAAGTATTTGACTGTAGAGAAAGAGAATATTTGGTGTTGGAAAGTTGCTTATTTAAGAATCGTTTGTACATACCTCCGGATCCACTAGCGGAGTAGGTGGTGCTGGTGAGGTTGGATCCGGCGTGTTAGCTCCACTAGACTCCGCCCGACTGTCGGTTCGGCGATTCGCTCTAGGTCTGCTCCAAGGAAACTTCATGTAGGTGCGAAACTTTTTACGTTCATCCTGCAGTGCTCGCTCATGTTTGATCAGAATTGTTTCCTCGGAGATGTCTTCTTCGTCTATGGAAGGCAGTACTATTAGTTGACCTTCGGTCGGTAAATCGGACTCTTTGATTTCTGTTTCTGTTTGTTGAACAGCGAGTGAAGGCAAGGTCGTTTCTGTCTTTATTTCTAACGACGGATGCTGTGGTTCTGTGGATTTGACCACACCTTCACCTGAGGAGGGTTGACTAGTGCTGGAAGTTTCCGGATTCGCAGCAGTGTCCGAGTTTTCGGGCTCGTCATTGTCGCCGATAATACGCCATCTGAAAGGAAATAAAGGTTTTTTTTATTATGTTTGAAAGACAAACTATTTCGGTCTTACTTTGGTGTAACAATTTCTTTGTAGGGCAAGAGTTCCACTCTGTTTGCTGCTGCCATGCTGTACGGGATAACAATGTTATCGATGTCGTACGAGTTTCGATTTTTCCTGGAAGAACATAATACCAATGTCAGTTTTCTGCGGTCACTTAAAGAATTTTGAACAAAATACCTTTCATTTCGATGATGATTTGGCGTTGGCGATGAGTTTTTGCTACGACTACTACCACTGCCAGCGCCATCGTGATGCAGCCCAACATTGTCCATATAATCAAGTCCGGAAGTAGTGCCGCCGAAACCGCCGCTGCTACTGTAGCGACTAAGCGTTCCGCCACTACCTCCGATAGGAGTATTTGCCATGGCCGACGTTGACGAGTTGGACGTTTTTCGGTATTTACTACTGGAACTTTTGTAGTATTTGTTCGAACTACCACCAGGTGTTGCACCGATTGCGCTTGGCCCGTACTGGTTGCTGCTGCTGCCACCCGCAGGATATGCAGATGATGACTTGCGTCGGCCACTGCCAGTACCTGTCAGCAGTAGATTTCGACGAGATTTCGTTTTTTTAATTTCTAAAATTGAAATCAATGACAAGTTGGTCAGAGCCAAGATAATTTTCATGTCTACTTTGATGATAAAACAACCTAAGGTACTTTTCAAACGTCATGCTATGTATGTGCATTTACTTTTTTATGAAATTATTATATTTAAGCTACTCGTTACTTTCCAACCAGTGCTCAAAAAAAAAAAATGATATCCTATTTTTCAAATGTTAATAATGCGGAGAATCCAATTCAAGGCTTCAAAAGATTTTTTTGAAAACTAAAATCTATAGATATGCTAATAGATCGCTACTGCTACTTACTGTGATTTGCCAGTTCTGTAAAACTGTGCTTGTGTTTGTTGTACTTCCGCTTGCCATCAGGTCCATATTTTTTGTTACCATGAGGCACTGCCTCGTCGCCCGACGACAGGAACGCTGGAGGGGCACTGGACGGCAATACGCCACCGGGTGTGGAACTTAAGCCACCGCCAGCGGTCGCCTTCTGAGAAATAGCTACGCTCCTGCTAAGTGCCTTAGCTGTACTGCGGATCATTTTGTTTTGCCAGTCTGGTATTCGCATAATTGCTTCGAAGTGAATTCCATGGGAAACATCTACAAGTATTATAAAAAAGGCATTAAGCAAATAGTACTTGGAAAATGTTATGTTTGTTACCTTCAGGAAAACTTAGCACAGGATGAAAGCATGGATCTAGCAGTGCAACTCGCTCCGATGCCGGCATCGTGTCAGGGAGGTCTCTAGGCGCTGTGGGATCCTGCCGGCCGGTACATAGCGCACAAGGGTGTAACGGCCAGGCACAGCCACATTTTACGGTACTAAAAATGATGATTGATTTTAAATATAGAATGGTTTGAAAACTGATCTATATTACCTGGGCCGAGCGGCTTTCTTGGAAATTGTGTGCAGATTTGCAGTTTGCAGCAACTTCCTTTTGCGAAATCCGTTGCGATGGAAAGGACGCGTTCGGCTACTGCCACTATTCTGATCGTATGCACCATTCGGCGCAGAACTACTTCCAGGATTGGCCGAATCGTAGCTATCGTCTAGGGGTTTGTTATTGCCTGGGAGTGTTCCCCGGTAACCATTCACCGACTGCTGCGAGGGAGGTTGTGATGGATGTGATTGGCCGTTTTCCAGTGTAACCGCGCCTTTGTTGATTTTAATTTTGTTATGCAGCTCATTGTGCTGCCGGATGCGATACTCTAGATCCGATATTTGCGCCAGCAGCCAGGTCCATCGGGCTGCTACTGAGGCTCGGTCCTTAGCCCATCGCCAGGCTGCGCGTTTGGAACTAAGGAATATAAATGATATATATGAGCGTTGCAATAGCCAAAGACACTTTGATTTTGAACGGAGAGAATCAAAGAAAAGATCAAAGAAAAGCATTCTTAAACCTAATCTTTTTCAATCACGCCAAATAATTCTCAAGAAAAAGTAATCTTAAACAAAATTTAGTTCAGTTCATCTTTACAATGTCTGTAAGCCTATACAAAACTGGTAGCGACTGTGTGACTCGAAAATAGGGACTTTAGAGGCCAGATGCCTGAAGAGACCCAAAAGAAACCAAAAAGAGGCCATGAGGAAAATAGGTATATTAAGAAAAAATTCAGACCAAGTTTTTTTTTTATTCTTTTGTCAAAAAAACTTGTAAATTTCAGCATATGGAAGGATTGTTTTAAAAGAGACAATATAAACGTGTATTTTTTTTTAGCATGATTCCTCTGCCGTTCCAAGCATAATTGTCCCATTCTACACAAACCTTATGCCCAGTGGGACAATTATGCTTGGGACGGCAGTACTACTGTATTCCGAAATTGTTTGAATGTTCTCCATCAAAATTGCTCCAGAATAAATTCCAAACAATAACTAAAATAAGAAATGGACCATTTTAGGTGAAAAAAGAAACTTCAGAGACTAGCTTTGAAATATAGATCAAATATCTAAAAAGACACCAGTTCTGCCTATACGAAAACGTTTTATCGCTTATAAGAATTTTGTAATAACAGAATCTTGCAAACTCGCAAAGAATTTTTTTATTATAATAAAAATGTTGAGTTTACGATACTTCAGTGACCAGGTATCATGTATGTGCTCCATGCACGAGTACCATTCGAATGTAAAAACATGACTCACCACTGATTAAAAACAACCAAATTTTAGTTTTGATGTTGTTATCAAATACACGCAGCTACCGAGGTGTTAGTTTGCAACGCAATATTGAATTTTTTTATAACAATTTTGTCTCTTGCAGGATTATAATTATCGACTGTTAACAATCGAAATTTTTATTTATAAATAAGTCGATAAGTAATTGATTTTTTTCTGTTCCCTAAATTCAAATTTACAAAGCGTCCAATTTCTAAGAATTATCGAAGCGCACGAAAAGCATAAACGGCAGAATTGGATAATTGAAAGTCTTTAATAGTGGAATCATCAGCATGACAAAACCAAAACAAACTGCAAAGCACCATTAATCAAGCTAACTTCCATCATCACCATCGTGAACATTATTCCATGACCGTGATGACAAATTGTGGTGATGACGATGATTATGTTGATGATGATGATTTCGTTCATTGTATTGTTTTGCGAAAACATAACCAACCTGAGTCGTGAGAATCCACAACAACCATCCACGACTCACGTTTCGGAATCATGTGTTAGCGCGCAATACTGGACGCACACAACACAACAATTTGTCTACGCTTATAGGCTACAGTACTAGAATCAAACCCACTAAAACCATTATCTATTTATACGCCCATTGCGTTAAGGCGGATAAATTATATGGAGGCTGCATGTGAATGAATGAAAATGAGACACGCCAGCGCACCCATACAAGCATCAGGAAGAAACCAATACACCAGAAGAAAAAGGCGGTGAGTGCACAGTGGTTAGTAATACAAAAAGTAATTGAACACAACGGGCTGCGAATTGTGTGGATCGATAGGGTAATTGATTGAACTTTAAACTGTTTTGGTGAAATTAATACTTGTCAAATTCAAATTGCAGTACCGATAAGTTGTGAAAAACAACTGAAAATTTATCGAACAGAAACTTACACTTGTTAAGTTTCGTTGAGGTGAAAAAGTATCAAACACAATAGGTGTAAATTCACAGTTTTTCATTATTCATTATTAAAATTTTCAAACTTAAACTTCGAACATAATTTATGAAATGTAAAATTGAATAATATAATCTCAAACATTGAGAAGATTGCACTCTACATCTACCAGGGGTGACTCGTCCATCGGTGCAACCTGTGCATTGCACACGGGGACGCTAGAAAAAAAAAATATTTCAAATCTAGATTAATATTTTTATTCTATTAATTTGTTGAATAGTAGCAAAAGGAGTGCCTTGCGATTTTTCGCGCACATGATTGTGATTACTATCTCAAACTGTGATTTTCAGAATTTGTAGTTGAACAGTTCGCCCCTGACATCTACGCATGGGTTTACCCTCAGGCTGCCTATATCCCCTTATTTGACCTTTTGCTCATGATAAATTCCAGAAAAAAGTCACAAACAGTTGAATGAATATCAAACAGTTGAATGAATACCAGGCAGTTATGGTTGCTGATACTTGACAGGGTAATTAACGAGGCCCGGTAAAGAAGAGCAGTAGAGTCTAGAGTCATATAGACGTGTATAGGGTCGTAACTTACCAGTGGCAGAAGTACCGTTCCTTTTCGCAACAGTCGTTAGAGATGCAGAGGTAAATTCGGTCTCTCACAAAAACGATTGTAACTTTTCTTGTCTCACCTACCCGACCGTAAGAAAATAACTGGCGCCGTTATCGATCTATGCAAAGCGAAATTTACTGAATAGCTGTACATAGAAAATGAAAAATGTATCCCAAATTAGCAATCTTTATACCCCGTTCACACTACATCGCATATCACCTGATATCAGGCAATTCGTGCTATCAAGGCCATATCACTCGATATCCCATACAATCGCGCTGTCATCGGATATCACCTCGACTACATGATATCGCTGATATTATGTTCGAAAATTGATAAAAACCAAATTTGCAGTAGTTGGCAACACGGTCGAAGCACATTTGACGCAACTCTACAAAATTCGCAATTCACGTTGCATGCGAAAAAGAAGGAAGGAAATATTTTTGCTTTGTCATCCTGCACATTTTGACAATTGCATATGAGAGTTCACGTTGGTGCGAGCCAACTAGCTGACATCTTTATCTTAAATGCATTGCTTTTGTTGTCTTGGTTTTGTTTTGACCTGTTTTTGTTTTTTTCTCTTTTTAATTACCGAAGCCAAAGGCAAACCATATCATCTCACCGTAGTGTGAACACCCGAAGCGATATCCGATACCATCCGGTGATATCAGGTGATATGCGGCGTAGTCTGAACAAGGCATTACGGTGGTTCTTTGTGCAACATCAGTAGCTCAGATCCATCAAAGTCGTTCAAGCCTCAAGTTCAGCTTTTATGGCATTGTCCAAACGTATTCAAAATCTGTCAGTCGTCAAATTTTCAGTATTAAAATTTCGATTGTATTGTCAGAAGAGTGTCTTATTCCGACGGTCGAGAATAGCACAGAGATGCGATTAGCAACATATTGGCCGTTGCGGAACAGAGTGGTCTAAAGACCATTTTTTTCGAAAATGAGTTTTTTTTTTGCATAAACCGCATCTACTCAAGAAGCTGAAGTTGGGAGATTAAGAAAATTTCGAAAAATCGAATTTTAAAGCTGATTTATTCCGTGTTGAAAATTCGTCCGAAACAGAATGGCCGTTTTGTTTCGGAACAGAGTGGTCTATGTACATAAACCGATGTAATACTATCATGTAACACGTAACATGTAGCATATTACATGTGATAAGGAACATGCCACTCGTTTTGTACATGTCACACGTGATATGTAACATGTTACACGTAATGTAACACGAAAAATGTAGCATGTAAAATATTATGTAATATGTAATATCTTGTGTTACATGTTATGTAACATGTGACATCTTACATGTGACATGCTATATGTATCATATAACATGTGACACTAGCCATTTTATACGATTTACCGTCATTTTCTTTGTCATTTACCGGGTTTGTGTACATAGACCACTCTGTTCCGAAACGATTCGAGGATTCCAGTGAATATATATATGAAGTCAGAGTGGTCTATGTACATTGGTGAGATAAAATCACCGATTTCGCAAAGAAACTGTTAATTTTATGTATCCCAATGTTAAACCACTTCATAACCTTTATATTAGAACATTTTGTTAGAAAGAATCCGTTGAACAGAATTTTATTCAGAGATTTTTCGAAAATTGCTTCTCCTGAACAATTTGCTCGATGGCACATAGACCACTCTGGTTCGCAACGGCTCATATACGGCATAAGACAAAAAATTGTCTTTTTGAGGACAAATTAAACACTCATTTGAAGAGTCAATGTTTTCTCGTTCATTCGTTACACTTCATTCAAAATGTTAGAACGCATTGTAAATTCGACTTTATCCCCATGTCTCAGCACGAACTTTCTTTTCCTTCTGCAATATGCAACACCCAACATCAGCGTAATAGTGTTGTGTAACTGAGTGCGGAATTTTCTGTTATCTGTCTTGAAAATTGTCAAGCCTTAATTGTGCAAACACTGTACTATTAATAATGATCAAGCTTCGTTGCAGAACCATATACCTAGTCAACCGGGAATGCACTCATTGGACTATATAAGAGCCTGCTTCTATTCAAACCAATCAGCTTACTACTGGATGGCCACTAGGACGGTCCTAACTAATTAGCAGCGGGTAGCAGCAACAGCATATCCGATCACTGTTGCAAAATGTTGATTGACTGCGAACTTAATCGAGCAGCAGCAGGCAGAGCTGCAGCAGGCGGCGTATCTTGCTATCCTATTTTGGAATTAAAAATAGCGTCGAACATCGATATTTGGTTTTTGACCGTTATCCTGATTTCGAAAATATGCATATAGAGGGTGAGACAAATTTGCCACATCAATTAGAACAATATCGCACGCTTAGCCTTGGGGCTAATAGCGGTCTCGATCAACTTGATTAGTTGAGAGAATTCGTTATCGATAGTTTTTTGGCACATTTTGCATATGTAGGATAAGTACAACGATACACCGTGCCCCCGTGCTGAGACGAGAAAATTTCCAGCTCGACTCGATCGGGAATCGAACCCGATATCACAACCGTGTGGGGGAGCTAGCCGACCGACATCGCTAACCTGAGAGCCAAGGGGACCACTCATCAATATTGTAATGCTTTTTTTCAAAAGGTTTTTATTCAAAGTGAAACGACAGTTTGTAAATATTGTGATTTTTTTTTAAACTGATATATGATCACTCGTGGCCTAAAACGGAAAACGTGATTGAAATGAGGTCGATATCTTGTACCGTTTTTGAGTAATGGAGGAAAGCAACCCGCGTAAAAAAAAACCGCGTAAAAAGCGACCTTACTGTTACGACATACAGTTGTCGCTGCCGTTGAAAGCTTTTTTGTTTTATTATTCAGGGGGTAGTTGTAGTAGCATATTCCTGAGACGAGAAAATATCGAATTTTAATTCTAGTCAGGACTCACACCTTTGGGCATTTACCATGCGTTTCAACCGTTCCCTACAGTTCTAAGGCCCATTCCCGATCTTCAGGCATCATTCCGGTTTCTAAAATACCCAACAGTCGAATACAGTTGCGTAGTTGGTTACCAAAATATTATTATATCTATCGAAACAAAAAATTGTTCTTTATTATTATCAGGCTGTAATTTATTCCAAGAGTTAAATCGTATGTGCTAATAGATTTTAACATATAATAGATTTTGTATGAGAAAGACCAGATCACACCCCTAGGTGTATTAATTTAGGTTTTTTTTTTCAAACAATCGGTAAACGGCAAAACTACATCTCCGGAAATGATTCGACCGAAGATCGAGAAAATTACGCTCGCATGTCTACGTAAAACTTCATTTATTTTAAGGAAATTTACGTAAAACACACGGAGGCTTGTCAACTACAAATATCTGCTAATTGATCAACATTTGCACTTCGCAGCAAATCTGCACATATAGTATCCCTGCTGTTTACATACTGTTTCACCTAGAAATACTCAGAGAAAGAGATTCGCGGTGAAAAAAATCGCCAATTCGGCAACTGGGTTTCATATGTCAGAGGTGCCAGATCTCTTCTCAAAGCGCAATGTTGACTAACATTCGACTTGTATAATCGGTGGTGACGGTGAAAGTCCTTAAGAATAGTGAAGTGCTTCGCAAAAACTGTTAAGGTGATATATTTTATGCTTATGTTTAATTTTATACACCTTCACTTATTTTGTTACCTATACACAAGGTTTGTTGAACTCCGGGTGAAAATCACTCATTCATTGGCAATAGAACAAAAAATCGTATAGAAATGAACACGTTCTTTTTTGTACCTGATTGCAATACCTCTCAATGTGGTGTTACCTTTCTTGTTCGTTTGGCTCCAATTTTGCAGGTTCGTTTGGCTAACCGCATATCTCTCCCTCTGAGTATCTCTAGTTTCACCATACTCATCGCTACACGAAAGCTTTCTGAGAAAAAATCATCTTGATGGTCTACCTGCGCCGCGTACGGTCGGTGTTGACAACAAGAGGTAAACAATGTTCAAAATTTTAAATAATAGTTTTTTAATTATTTTATTATGAAGTATGCCTACAAAAACTACATTTTCGTGAACCACAAATTAAGAGCTTTCGATTGATGTATATATCATCGTTGTCCGAATCATTTGAAGCAAAATCATTTTCAGAGATGGCTTGACTCAGTTTTCTGAAAATTTCTCAGAAATTACTCAACCACAAATTACCAAAAATTGGATTTCGAAACCACAAATTAACCACTAAATATTGGTGCTAAAAGAATTAAAAAAAAATACTTTGTCAAGCCATCTTGAAATGAGCATCGTGTATTTTGTATGTCGGACTTTTGGCCAACTTTTTGGGTCAAATACTCCTATGAGCGACGTCTAAATTTAATAGAGGCCCATAACTCATGACTTCTGAAAGCATCATAATGAATTTATTTACAGCTCGTAGCCGTCTGCGAGAAAAAGAAAACAAGTACATAGTTCTTCAGCTTTTCTGGTGGTTTTATCCTAGTTTATAAAAAGTATTTCATTGGCCCTGGTGAACCTTTTGGATAACAAAAACTATTTTTTCATATTCGAAGTACAAGGCAATCTGAAACTAGTAGCGAAATGCCACTGATATTTCGTTTGTTATTGTTACTATACGGAAACGCACAGGTGAAGCAATCTGTTAAATGTAAATGTATCCATAGTTGAAAAATGACATATGGCATTACCCGAAATTCAGACTTTGACTTAGGCTAATGACATACTGAGGCATCAAATTAAGCGAAGCGTTGAGCGTATAAGAAGCGAAATAAATAGAAGCGTTGGGTAAAGCTTCCTATGACATACTGGAGCGTCGTTATGCGCGTTCGCAAATTTGTTGTGCTATCATAATCCTAGATATTTAGTAGCGGTTTCGTTTGAAGTAAACATGGATTTGTCCGATGAAGAATTTTTTGCTTCTTCAAGCACGATAAATTTCGTTTTTGGCAAACAGAAAGATTTTTCGGTACACCCAATAAACCGAAACAGAAGGAATGATGGAGAACATCACCGAATTTATGAAGAGATTCGAAAATATCCGAATCGAAACTAAGTTAAAAATAAACCGAAAAGTAACAGTGTCTGTTTTTTTTTTTTAATTTTAATTCCCAGCAACGTTAATCTAGTTTATCAAATTAATCAAAAACGATCAATGTGCAAATATAAAAAATCTGGCGGTGACAAGAATCAGAATTAGTCTGAACAAAGTATTACTACGTACGTGCACGCGCGTCAAAACACTTCTCGTTCTGTTTCGCCGCCTCCAGTGACGCGTTTTTTTTTTTTTTTTTTTTTTTTTTTTAAGGGGGGATTTGTTAGTAGCTTAAGTATTTATGATAAATATTAGTAAATAATGAGTATGTGTGTCCAATCACAAATGGTGACTTCTCAACACTGTTAGAAATTTGTAATTTTAATTGTTAGGATTTGTTTGCTTTCGCAATTAGGACTTATCATTCGTAGGGATTTAAACCTACTTGTCAGAAAAGGGGAAGTAAACTTACAACTAACTTAATTGCTAACTTATTGGCTATAAAGAGAGCTTATCGTAGCAATTGAGGATTGCAACGATTTTTGTCGAAAATTGTTAATAATTTTATTTGACATAGCTTCTAATGGTTCAACACCAGTAAGTCTATGTAATTCGAGTGTACCAAACCAAGGAGGACGCTTCAAAATCATTTTCAGAATTTTATTCTGAATCCTTTGGAGCGTTTTCTTCCTTGTTGAACAGCAACTTGACCAGATCGGTACAGCATAAAGCATTGCTGGTCTAAAAATTTGTTTGTAAATCAAAAGTTTGTTCTTTAAACAAAGTTTAGAATTCCTGTTAATAAGAGGATATAAACATCTCGTATATTTGATGCACTTGGCTTGTATACTCTCAATGTGCTCTTTGAAAATAAGTTTTTTATCATAAATTAGTCCCAAGTACTTAACCTTGTCGGACCAACTTAAAATAACCCCATTCATCTTGACAACGTGATTATTGTTTGGCTTGAGGAAAGAAGCCCTAGGCTTATGAGGAAAAATTATCATTTGAGTTTTAGAAGCATTGGGAGAGATTTTCCACTTTTGCAAGTAGGAAGAAAAAATATCTAAACTTTTCTGCAATCGACTGCATATGACACGAAGGCTTTTTCCTTTTACGGAAATGCTTGTGTCATCGCAGAGCAATGACTTTGTGCATCCTGGAGGCAAATCAGGAAGATCTGAAGTGAATATGTTGTACAGGACTGGACCCAAGACTGAACCTTGAGGTACACCTGCTCTGACAGGAAATCTATCAGATTTTGAATTCTGATAGACAACCTGCACAGTTCGATCAGTGAGATAATTTTTTAAAATTTTAATTAGGAAAATTGGAAAATTAAAAGTTTGCAATTTCGCAATCAAACCTTTATGCCAAACACTGTCGAATGCTTTTTCTATGTCTAAATCCAGTGACGCGTCGTTGCCGCTTCAGTATGACCGGTTCGAGCGTTTCATATAGACGTTCGAAGAAGCAGCTCCGACGCCTTTGCGACACTTTTTGCTTCGCTTCATTTGACGCCTCAGTATGTCATTAGCCTTATGTTTAACAATTACACAATCATACTATGAAAGTATTCAGTATGGTTAGAGAACAGATTGATTTTTAATCTGCAATACAGTTTGTGTCAATTGTGCATACAGTTGATAAGTGATAGTTTGAAGTTCATTTTTGCAGATAAAAACTAATTTCTCTCAACTCAATTTACAAGTAAAAATTTGCAGTCGTTGAGTTTCGTCACACTTACTTACAATATTTTAATTTGTCACACTATTTTTTTTTGGTATCAGAAATTTCTAGAAACATTTAACCAGTTTTTACTATCGTACAATTTACGCGTTAAACAGACATCCCCAGTGACCGGTCAAACACCATGTGAGCCATATGTTTACTGCAGCTGTACTACAAATACACTGCCAAACCACGCAAATATCACACAACCGAGTCTGCCGTCCACCCGTCACCTCGGATTCAATATCGTAATAAGGGGGTACACCGTTTTTTGGTCGTCTGTCTCCAAACACAGTACACGCAACGTTGCCACGTTGGACCAGAACCAGTACCTTGGTACGTACGAGTTTGTCTGTGCTGAGTGTGGAGCGCGTTCTTCGTTGTTTGTGGATTTTTTCTTCCCAGCCTCAGCCGACCACAAACGTGTAAGCAGCGGAAAGTGAATAATCATTTTGGATGGGCACACGGCAGACGATGGACGACGGTAGTACTTTGAACGTGATTTGACTCGGCGGAACTGGGCGACTAATGGTGCATATACCGTACGAGTAGAATGAGATCTGTCAACTATGAAGGAGGAAATTTTTCGCATCGTTGTATTGAGCTCCGTTCGATAAGTACATTGTGCGGAACTTCACATGCATTGGCCTTTGAGTAGGAATATATGTTGAGTGTTGTTTAGCATGTCGTCAAAGAATTATAGCGGTTTTATAGCATAATATTCTATTAGTAATGGTTCTAGTATTTCAACACTTTTTGAACCTCTAGGTTATCTAGATATTTTTGATATTTTTTTTTTGGGTAGTTCGTGAATTTTAAAATGAAACAACAAGATGTAGCTCGAACAGCTCTACACTAGAGTTGTTCGGGTTTGATATTTTTTAGTTGGTCTCGAGGGCTGGTCTAACAAGCCAGTCGGCATATGTTCGAATCTCGGCTGGGAGAGACCGTTAGAGTCAATAGGACCGTCCTGAAATTATCCTGTACACTAACGGTTGACTGCAAAGTTTGTGTCGAATAAACAAAGAGTCAAATTCCGAAGAAATGTAGCACCTGTGGTTTGCTACTCGATATTTCGGCGTAGCATTATGTCTTCCAACAACGTTCCGAGGGAGAGTTTACAATGAAAATTTGAAGCATCACGAAAATTGTCTGATTTTAAAATAACTAAAAAACTAAAAATAACTAAATTAATTTGCTGTATTGTTGTAGTAATTGATAGAAAAGGTCAAGTACCATTCAATATGAGATGTCCTTACCCATCTGCAAGTCTAAGCTAGTGTAAGAATGCATTCTTTCACTTCGGTAGTTTTAACAAAGAAATCAGATTCTTTTATACTGAGTACCCACCCGGACACTGCGTAATAGAAGGCGATGGAAAAAACCGATTTATAATAGTAAGACAAGGTTCTTTTGAAAAATTTGTAGGCCCAGAACCTTCCTGTGGTGTATCATCAAGTGCTTCAAGAACGTTACTTGATGAGTAAGAGAGGATGGTCATGAGAGAAAATTCGAATTGGAACTGAACTGCGGAAAAGCCGTGGAGATACTGAGGCTCAACAAAAAAGACCTTAATACGATAACAGAACTTTTAACTGGTCACTGTCCGAGCGAGTATCATCTCAAGAATTTGGGCAAGCTCGATGATGAGAGGTGCCGCTCCTGCAAACTTGAAAACGAAACCTCGGAATACCTTCTCTGCGAATGCGTATCTCCGGTAAAGGATTTCCAAGCCCTTCCGACGTATGGAACAATAACCTTTCTCAGATATTATACTTTTTTCGAAGTGTGGTGCCTGACTGGGATCACATCTGTTCAACTGAAGAACCAAAAATGGGACAAAATCTCTTTATTTTAAGTATCGACATCTAGCGGTGGAGAGAACGCATTTTACACTCGAAATTTTATTACGCTTATATTCCATTCATTCAACAAAAGGACTGTATGAGCTCTCGCCGCTTTTTCGCCGAGAGAATCCTTTGTTCTCCCCGGTACTGGTATAGCGAAGGTGCCTTTTCATGATAATCGTACAGTACCACCCGCATACGTGCAACGGTTTTTATGTAAATATATTTTTAATGAATTTCATTGTTGCCCAAGTTGAAAACTGAATATCTTGACAAACGACAATCATTTTTTTACATTGTACCTAATGCCGTAAGCAGTGCTGTGTAAAGCGCGTCTGATATGCATTACTTGCAATGTTTGGTATAAAAAACGGTACGAGAAAAAAATATTGTCGTTGGTCGAGAAATTTAGTTTCCAAGTCCAAAGAAAATATTCAAGTAAATCAACTAACAAGTTAAAATAGTTTCAACAGTTGCGAGGTGTACGATTCAAGAAAATTTGTTAAACAATGTTTGAATGGTTGAAAGGTTTTTAGTTTAATTTGTTCTATTGACGTTGATTGTGAATTGTTACTGAATTTCCGCTTTAAAAATCTCTTGAATGCGGCCCTGTCTTTACTTGATTTTGATAGATTCAACTATTCAAGATCACCTTTCTGCCTGGTCATTCAAGCAAAAAAAAAAATTTCCCCCCAAAGTGGGAGCCTATGTACACAACCCTTGCTGATCGTACGATTTATACTCGAAAACAAGGATTGTTTGTTTTCGAAATAGACAAACAACCAGAAAACACTCTTTTGGATAGTCTTTGAATGTGGTCGAAGGTGGACCTGAAATCAAATAGCTCAAATAATCACATATCCCTGACAATTGAATTTTTAATTCTAAGGGGGAATGAATGAATAATTCAATTGTTAGGAATATGTGATTATTTAAGCTATTTGATTTCGCTTTTTCTTTTGAGTTTGAACGTATCCAATATCCGATTCATCCAGTAAGTGTAATCAATTTAAGATACAGGTCGGACTCGATTATCTGGAGGCACGATCATCCGGTGGCTCGATTATCCGTGTCTCGATTATGCGGAGTAAATGGCTCGATTATCCGGAGCCCTATTTTCTTTAATTCCGAATTTGGTTCACATTTGTGACGCTCGTATTTTTGTCGATTCTATTTAGAAATGCCAAATTTACTGCAGTATTCCGCGCTATACTGCGCAGGTAATTCGACGCATAAAAACAGGTGGCACGATTGATTCATTTCATTTTGATTAAATTTTCTACATTTGACATACAGTCGCTAGATAATTTGTATATTTTATGTCGGCATATTTACCGATAATTTTCCAGATGGTCTCGAGGTACGATGCTGGCCTAATAAACCAGTTGTCGTAGGTAGGAGTCTCGGCTCGGGAGAGACTGTTAGTGTCAGTAGGATCGTAGCGCTAGCCCCGCAATTGTCCTGTACACTAAACAGTCGGCTGCGAAGTCTGTGATAAATACACAGAAGGTCAAGTTCCGAATCGGAATGTAGCACCAAGGCTTTGCTTTGCTCCATATTTACCGACTACAATATTATTTTTTATCAACAAACTGACTGTTCTTGATGAGTAAAAATAAAAAATATTGAATAAAAAATCGACTCAACTATCCGGAGTCCAGGGGCGACTCGTCCATAGATGCAACCTGTGCATTGCTTATGGGGGCATCAGGCAAAAATTGTATAGAATATTGTAAAGATTAATTGAAAGCTGGATGTTTCAACTTTTATTTTACAATTGCAACAAGGAGAATAAAGAGCGTTTTTTCGCGGACATTATTATCATGACTTTCTCGAAAAGTGATTTTCTGAATTCGAAATTGAACGAGTAGTTTTCGAAGCCACGAGTCGCCTCTACCGGAGTGAAATATTTTTCAAAACTCTGGATAATCGAGTTCGACCTGTATTGAAAATTAATTTAATATGAAAAAATATGGGCAGAATGAAGTTTGCTGGTTCTCCTAGTAAAATTATGAAACCTTTCGATACAATTAGATGCCATATAAATGCTTCCATACGCAGGTAATTTTAATAAATTAGGTAACCGCTTTGAGGCACGTGTTCCCAGTCTTATTGAGCTTAAAATTTTGCATGGAAACTTTTGAACCCTACTACTAAATCCCCCCCCCCCACACACACACAGTGGATTGCGGACTTGAAAAAAAAGTGACCAGATAGTAGCAGAACAGTAAAATATTATGTAGCCTTAGATGGATTGTACTTTTTTTAAAATATGTGTTCAGAAAAGTGGTTCAGCCACCTCTTTTGGAAATTTCACACGAGCGTTTTTCTTTCTCAGGAGCCCAAAGCAAAAGCTGTAGTGAATGAAAAATACAAACGTTTTTAACTTCTAATCTGAAACCCGTTCATTATGTGTAATTTGTTTTCAGAATAAGCAATATAACAATGACATTGTGAATTTTAGCTTAGTGTGACACCTGCGTCTGAACATTTTCGGCCAATATCTTGATCCTTGGAGATGCTATTGACAAAGCACAACTCATGCCATCCTCGATATCCAGTGTATTAAGGGGTTATATCCCCTTTTAGTTTTCAAAAAACCGGAAAATTTTTTATAACATTATCTTCAAATACAACATCTTGAAAATATTTCCACCAATTTTAAAATTTTAAGATCTGAGCAATAGAAAGAAAGTTAGAGCGATTTGCAACGCGCCTCGCCACGGCGGCATAAGCTAAACTTGAAACTTTACACGCGATTATCTCGGAGTAGTTTTTTTCCGGAAAATGACTGCCGTGATCCTGATTGCGGGAAAACTACTGAACCGATTTCCTTCATCTTTTTCATCGGTCCTTGAACTATCGCTTTTTGAAACATACAGTTACATTTTGCCGCAAAAAAAATTTTAATGCAATTTTTCGCGCTCAAAACGTGCATTTTTTGGGAAAAAACGTTCCCGTTTGCACTGAAAACAAAATACTCATAAAAGCGATCGTTCAAGGACCCGGCACACTTTTGAACTAATGAAATAATATGAGTTTTTTTTATTTCGGTTGATCCGCTGAGGCCAGTGACATACTGGCGCGTTCTGTGTTGCGGAGACGGTTCGCCTTGCCGTGGGTTAATGTACAGCGCTCAGTAAAGCTGTACATTAACTCACGGCAAGGCGAACTGTCTCCGCAACGCAGAACGCGTCAGTATGTCAACGGCCTGAGTCTCTATTAGAATCACCGCAAGCCTCTGCAAAAAAATAGCGTTTCTGGGAAACGGCCATTACTCCAGTAATAATTGGTATATCTCAAAATCAAACGTATTTTCTTGTTGTTGATAAACTGTACTTTCAGAAAAATACCACTTTGATGAAATGAAAATGGTGCTATGCACCTAAAAATGATTTCAAACTTCCCTCATTTTTCTCGACCAAAAAGGTATATAACCCCTTAAGGTATTTTGCTTTCATTTGCAACATTGCAGAAAATCCAGAACAGCAAAGGGTTAAGTAACGATTGTTCGTTGATTTAAAAGTATTCCTTCTACATATCATGGCGTGGCTTAGAGTTCTTCTTCTAATGCATGGAAGGTAATCAACTACCACAAAAGATCAACACAATGGTCGCAGTGGTCCAAATCTTACAAAAAGGTGATCAACGATACCCCTGGTAGTGGTCTTTATCTTCTTCTAATAATACAATTGGTCAAATGGTGTTTATAAGACTCAGCATAACACGATTAGTTTTTCTCGAACTGAGAGTCGAACACACGATTGGTACCTATGCTAGACCAGCATCATACCTTGAGACAACCGAGAGATAGTTCATATAAATCGTGTGAAATAATATTTTTAGTCCTTATGTAACGTTTGAAAAACAACATTTATCATTAATCCTGCAAGAATATTACATTAAAGCAAATTCCGGAATCCGCGTAAAAAAACCGCATAAATTCCGGAATTCGCGTAAAAAAAAACCCGCGTAAAAAGCGACCTTAGTGTATCTGAAACGGTTAAGGCGGCATCCATAAATAACGTAACGCTCTTAGGGAGAGGGAGGGAGGTATCCTTGAGCGTTACGATTTGTTACATAGGGGAGGGAGAAGGTAAGATTTGTGTTACGTAGCAAAAAATCTCTGGAGAGACTTTCCAAAAACGAGCATTTTTAGTAGGCAGATTCTTCTATAGTGTTACGAAATTTTTGTGAGGGGGGGGGGGTGGTTGGCGTTATTTTTCGTTCGGGTGGGGGTTCAAAATTGGGTTGTTTGCGTTACGTAATTTATGCATGTCGCCTAACAGTCGTAGAAAAAAATTCCCTATTCAATATTCAGGAAACAATTCAATGTTGTGGAGAGTAAAATTGACTAACCTCATATGCCTAAACAAATCATTGATCGGATTTCACAACATTGGCTCTTGGTTTTGTCACGGCCTCTGGTTTACTAATGAATAATTTACAATAAAATTTCAAGATTTTTAGAGTCAATTTCATTTTGCGATGGCATTAATAATACTGACATATATTACAGCTCCTTACATGTACCATACGATCATTTTCTGTGGCCTATCATGGTTTTTCACGAACGAACACGCTTCCGCCGATGTTCTGCCATGCCGCCTGTTTTATAAATCGCACGCAGGCACACTGTTTTCACTTGCCAAAAGTGCCGGCTGTTTCACTGTTTGGCAGTTTGCTTCAGCGCCTAGCTCAGTTCAAGGTCTGTGCTGTTTGGCGAAGTGGTGGAAAGAAAAACAGACACTAATACAGACGTCACAGGCATGCCCCCTGGTTCTCCGTACTGGTTGATGTGTATTGGTAGCATGGTGAGGAAAACGTCTCGCAAACGTTTTCCTCAAGAGATGTAACATTTTAGCTGGCACTATTTCGCAACGTTTGTAGAAGCTTGCTAGTTGAAACCGTATAGGTTCTGGGTCGTCTCGTTAGAGACGCTGGTCCCGGTGCGGTTGTTGCATACGATTTGATTGCATCATCCGACTGCAATGTTCAGGTTTGATATGACGATAACAACGAGTGACGCAAGAGGATGTGTAAAAAATGGGTAAGACCAGAAATCGACTAACTTGTGTGGGCGATTTTTAGTCTAGTCGCAACAAGTATCGAATTATACAATGCAGCAGATCAACACTTGTTCGAATTAGTAAAAGTAACGGCCTCTGCAAACTATGCATCTATCATTTAACGTGAAAATTATTGTTGATGAATTACGTCATACAAAGAGTACTTTCCATCTCATCTTATAAAAAAATTAATACTTGAAATAGAAAAAAGATTCTCTCCCTTTCAACATGTTTTTTTGAGTTAATTTAAATTTTGTAAAAACTTACATCGTTAAAGAGTGCTGGTTCTGATTGTTGTACAAGAGCATTTCGTCGGCTGATTCACCTCCAGAACTGCTGACCGTTGCTTCCGAATCGATTGTGTTTTGTATTTGGTGCAGTTCCGAATGTAGTAGGCCTGCTGTTTGCTCCAACTGGTCGATAGTTGGGTCCTCAAACTTCGGTATTGTTGTCGTGGGCGAGGTATAGTTGAGCGGAGTGGAAACTCCACTTGCTTCTGCTGGGCTGCTGCTGGTACCCTGGAAGTACCGATTACTGTATATTCGCTTAGCTTGCGTCGAACACTGCGTGGTTGCTATTCCTTCTAAGCGCTTAGCGAAAGTTTTCATCGCATTTGCTGAAATAGGCTTCAGCTTATCGGTAGTCGATGGTGGATGAGGTTGAAAAGGAATAATGTCCGGAATGAGAGAAGTTGGTGAAACGGTGGCCGAGGTGCCAAGGCCTTTGGCATGTTCTTTGTCTTTTTTCTTCCAATACCGCTGAGAGTATTCAAACAAACCCGCAATTTCTTCGCTCACGTGTTGGCCCATATATCGAGCTTGCAGTTTGTTTAGACGACGAATAAGAAAATCATATTTTCGTTGCATTTGAGATTGTCGTTTAACGATTTCAGCGTGCATTTCTAATCGCTCGCGATCTTTGTTCGGAGGAGTTGCTTGAGCAACTTCTTCGTAAATATTCACCACGTCGACATCGTTGAAGAGCGAAAGTCCACCGGCCAGTTCTGCACAGAAACCATCTCCGCTAGGGTTACCTTCTAGACTTTTGAATACTTGTAGCAAATCCATATCCGAGGTGGATGCCAGTTCTCCAAGCATTTGTTCCATGTCGGGATTATCTTTAAGGTAATCCTTCTGTAATCCCATAGCGGTGCTGGAGCTGGAAATGATTGACGATTGCGAATCAAGTTGTTGGTCACCATGCACTTCGCTAGTTGGGGCGACTGTTTCGCTTGTTGAAGCCACCTGCGATATTTGATCGATGACTGCTTGTGAAATATCGGTTTCAGGATGAGTACTTCCACTAGCTGCAACTTCAGTAGTTACCGGTTCTCCAGTAGTTTCATCTCGATGGAGCTGCTCCAGAGCAAGCTCAATGAGATCTTTTCCACTCTCCGGATCAATTTTTAATAGTTGCCCACCGCTGTTGTTATTTTGAATGTCGTCCTCCGTTTGCTCGAGCTCGGTAGGTGGTGCTTCGGTATCCCTAAGAAAGACGTCGGTCTCACTGGGAATAGTTGAAGAGGACCCGTTTCCGGAGTCTGTACTGGCACTGCTTGATGCTTCCTGCTGACTATTTGTTTCCACACCGGTTCGCGGAGATGCCCCAGATACTGCCGACGATGAGAGTTTGCTTTGGCTCAGCGGCTCGGTAAGAGCGGGAGCCATCTCATCAACTGCATCGGGTACTTTGATCACGTTTGCTGCAAGGCGCGCTAGTCCCATTCACTCATTTGCAGACTACCGCGAAAATAAAATTGAAACATACAACACACGCACGTATCTTGGCGTACTATACTACGTCAATCCTGTTTTCTGCACAATCAAATGCATTGAATGCTAACTTCGCAAGTGATGTGATGTTGATATTTTTTCACTATTTCACTGTGTACTATTATCGGCCCACATTCTATAACTATTTCTTCTGTCTTCTCTGGCTACACATTATCAACTTCTTTCCTACCTTTTCATCAATTTCACTTGCTCTCTACACATTCACGAATACCAAAGCAGACTACGACGGAAAACGTATGAGTTAAAGTAACTTTGGTACACCACTTGACTCCCACCTGCGCTGGCCGGTCCAGCAACCGAAAAGCCGGGTAAAGCAATTTTGCGCATACACCACCGTACGCACTCGAACACCATGCACTTGTTTAGTGGAATCCCTTTTTCGGCGGCCCAAAGTAGTCTGAAAGAAAAGAGAATGTGAAAATTAGTTTAATGCCCGTGTTTATTTTTAAAAAATATTTTATTTTGAGAGTAATAGAGTTTATTTAACCCTCTAGTGCCCAATGCCGCCATTTGGCGAACTTCAGTCAAACTTCTAAAAAGTTTCAATAAATACTTAAAAAGTGTTTATAAAAATTCATATTGATTTTACCGAAGCCTGTCTAGAAATTAACTAGAGGGTTAGGCCGTTTACACACTGGCGCGTTCTGCGTTGCGGAGACGATTCACCTTGCCGTGAGTTAATGTATAGCGCTAAGCAGAGCTGTACATTAACCCACGGCAAGGCGAACCGTCTCCGCAACGCAGAACGCGCCAGTATGTAGACGGCCTCAATGTTAGTTCTTTCCAATACTTGTAATTAAAAACTGTTGATTTTTTTTTTAAAACGCAAAATATCAAACTGTAATGACGTTGACCTTAGCAGTTCGTATATAAAAGAGAGTTCAATAACACGTTTCAATATTTATTTAAAGTAGGTAGGTAATACTTTATCATGGTTTTGACAGAATAATTATTACTTTGATGTTGCTCGTGTACGTTTGCCGAATTGATAACCATTTTTTAATAAAGGTTGTAAGCTTAGCTTTTAAAAATATTAAACAAATTCTGTTATCGCTGTCCCCAACTAATGTGCAGTTCAAGCAAAGATCAGATAATACATTTTAAATTAAAATTTGAACTTGAATTTTTGCTCATGGGTTTTGCACCTCACTGTTTTTTTGCATTATAGCAGGGATAGTGCTATGATCCTATTTACTCTAATAGTTCTTTAAGCATTAAAACCACAATTATGTCAACTCTAAATTAGATTAACATCCGATCTGAGAAACAATTCGATGAAAAATTGGCTAGTGCTGAGATCTCACTGGAACTGACAGTCTCTCCCAAGTCGAGATTCGATTGGATATATTGTTTAATATTGGATATATTAAACAATAATCGTACCCAGAATAACCTACGCCTCGTTAGTTTGGTGGCTCGAAACCACTGAAACATCCACTCAAGCTAAGCTAGGTAAAATCCAAAGATTGACCTGTGCAACGATTTGTGGAGCTATGAGAAGCACTCCATCAAAAGCCCTAGATGCAATACTTCACCTTCTTCCACTTCATCAGGTGGTTCAACTAGAAGCGGGAAAAGTGCTCTAAGGCTAAATCGGCAGTGCAACCTAAAAGAAGGAGATCTAACAGGACACCTGAGAATACTGAAAGATGTCCAAATAAATAATCTAGTAAAAAGTAAGGAGGGTTGGCTGGAGAGGAAACTAAATTTCGAAATTCCTTACAGAATATTGGATAGAACGAGAAAGTTGGCAACAAGGTGGACCCAAAATTCGGACGGTTCACTTTGCTTCTACACAGACGGTTTTAAAATGAATGGTTCCGCGGGTGCGGGATTCACAAGACCAGGAAATAATAATTTTTTTCCCATGGGTCACTAGCCAACATGTGTTCTTCACATGTCCGCGTTTCGAGCGGATACGGTACGAAATGCTGGCAATGAATGGGATGGACACCACGCCAGAGAACATCGTGCGTAGGATGTGCAAAAATGGGGAAATCTGGAATGCGGTCATCACGGCCGCATCACAGATCGTTAGTATTTTGCAGGGCACCAATCGACGGGAAACCATCGATGTGCCCCAGTTAGTTAACGGTTAACTAACTGGCCTGTATAGGCTGCTCTGCTACCCATAGAGGTAAGTGCGAAAAGCACGACGGGCCCTCTCCCTGAAGTAATGCCTAACGGCGGTCCCGGAGAGACCAAGGGCTTTAGCTGTTCAGCTTAAGGTTGCTCAGCATGGGTAAAAGCAGACTCCTTGTTTCGACGCAATTTCAAACAGAAGTGAGCATGCGTAAACAAAACAAAAAAGATATCGTTGGTAAACGGCTCGTGCGTACCAGCAGTACACCAGTACTAGTTGGTACTGGGGTCCAAAGCATAATGCCCAGCAACTCTTATCCCTACCTCCACGTGGTACTGACTGGGGTACGAGTAACCAAGGAAGATCGGTGAACCGGTGGAAACTTGGTCGTATGCTGACAGGGAAGAGAGAGCTATTCTCCTAGGAGGATAGCTTGCATGAGCGTCGCTTCTAAATGTTAGGGGCGACATAAACAGCGTCTGATCCGGAGCCGACGGCTGAATTATTAAATGCGATGTTTCGCCAGCTACATCGAAGACGGCAGCCCCGTCGCGAGACTGGGCATCCGCAGCCTACGAACTACGAACAATCAAGAATTAAATACGAATTGAAACAATCGGCAACGACCTAGGCGACGAAATAAGGACAGCGATTGGAAGCTCGGTACATTGAGCTGTAGATCGCTGAACACCCCGGGAGGCGACCGGATTCAACTGGATTAGCTAGAGCCCTGCCACCTCGACATCGTTGCGCTCCAGGAACTTTGCCGATCAGCGACAGGTTTTGAAACTCTACGATAGCTGCTCGCGTAGAGACATCAAGATCGTCATCGGGGACATGAACGTTTAGATCGGAAGGGAAGACATATATAAATTGGTGATCGGCCTGCACAGCCTGCATACCGTGACGAACAACAATGGCCAGCGGTGCGTCAACTTCACAGCTTTCCGAGGACTGGCAGTCCGAATTACCTTCTTTCCTCGAAAGGACATCCACAAAATCACTTGGAGATCACCTGACTAACGTACAGCAAACCAAATAGAGCATGTTCTCATCGACGGCCGGTTCTTCTCAGATATTACACGTACGCACAAATCGCGGTGCGGATATTGTCCCGGACCACTAGCTAGTTTCGGTTTGTTTGCGTTCAAAACTGCCGACCGTATACCACGCACTACATCGCCGAACCCCACGGCTCAACATCAAGCTCCGGGACTCCCAGGCTGCGGAGAATTACGCGCAACAGCTCGAAGCGATGCTAACCACTGTTAATGAGGAGAACCGGACCTGGGCGATATACCTGGGTAGGTCAACGAGAGAGAACAAGGCTAATTACAAACGGGCACGGTGCGACATGACCAGTATTCTCAGACGAAAGGAGCGCCGGCAAGTGGATCGTGAACATGAGGAGCTGGAGCAGCAGTACCGTGCGAGTGATACGCGGAAGTTCTATGAGAAGGTAAACCAGTCTTGCAGAGGCTATGTGCCGCAAGACGGCATGTGCAACGACGCGGCATGACCTTTTCACGGATGCCAGCGAGATGGTCAACAGATGGTGTGGAAGGAGTACGTCGATGGACACCTGAATGGCGATGCAGTAAACCGAAGCGGAGCAGGAACTGACCTAGGAGCTTCAGCAGCTGATGGCCGAGTACCAGCCCCCGATGTTTATGAAGTTCTTCGTGAGAGCGGGAAGCTGAAGAACACAAAGGCAAAGGCGGACTGCCGAGCGAGCTCTTTACACATTGGAGAGAAGCGTTAGCTAGAGCGCTGCAATGGGTCATTTCCAGGATATGGGAGGTGGAAAAATTGCCGGATTAGTGGGGCAATTATCTACGAGAAGAGCGACAAGCTGGAGTGCCACAACTACCGCGGTATCTCGCTTATCAATGCCGCCTACAAGATACTCTCATAGATCCTATTCCGTCGGCTATCACCCTTAACCATGGGTTTCGTGGGCCAGTACCAGCAGTTGTATAGAAGCCCGTGCCCCCATGGACCAGATCTTCTCAATCCGACAGATTCTTAGGTCTGGTCTGCTTAGCTTCTGGGCTTCGCGGATGATTTTGACTCCAAAATACGTAACTTTGCGACGGTGGAGGAAACTTACGCCCGACTGAAAGCCGAAGTTCTCTGAGCGTGTTTGTTGCTGAGGAAGAGCCAAAAAAATCCAAGGTTTTAGTTGCAAACCGTTATGTATGCACTCAAAAATGCACATGGTGTTGGTTGTCGCTCTGTTGTGTTTCGTTATTGATACGCGAAAAATATTAAGCGTTTGAAATCGTGTGGAGTTAAAGGGGGACCCAACTCTGAAAAGTCGAAAAATAATAGATTTTCGTGATTTTTTTTCCGGGTGTTTAGGGTAAGATCAAGTGTTCGGGTATTTTGGCTATTGATTAAGGTATATTTAAAGATGTATTTAACATCTCGTGGATGCAAATATAGTAAGTATCACGCTGTTGGCAGCGTTTTTCTCGGAGCCATGTTTTTTTCAACTGGTGGTAAGTTTTTCTCAAGATCTACTGAACCGTTTTGGCTAAAAAATATTCGAAGCTCCCGGCTGCTAACAGCGTGACACTCACTATATTTCTATCCATGACATGAAAAATACATCTTCAAATATACCATAATCAATAGTCAATAGTACCCAAACACTTCACTCTACTCTAAACATCCGGAAAAAAATTACGAACATGAATTTTTTTCCGACCTTTCAGAGTAGAGTCCCCCCTTAAGCGAAATTTCGTTTATAAAACCATCAAAGGTACAAGGAAACATTTTCTTCTGCAAAGTCAATGCTATTTATTGAAAACAGGAGACATTTATTGAACAGGAGGAGAAGCTTGTTACCGTGAGTCTACGAAAACTCTTTGAAAATAACCACAATGAACTCCATCGAGACGAGGCACCAGCGCATATTGCGAACTTGGAACAATTTGAAGAATTTTTTGTACAAAAATGAATGGCCGCCAAGCACCCCAGGTTTGACCCAATGCACTTTTTGTCCGGTCCTACATGATACTAGGCAGTCTGATAAGTACCTGAAGGATGAAACACGGAGACGTTTTTTTTGGCTAGTCGGTTTTATTTTTCAACATGCTCTCCTTTTAAGTCGATACAGCGAGTGCAACGATCAACGAACTTTTTGATATCGTCCGGAAAGTACTCTATCGAAAGGTCTCCAAAATACGCCTCAGTTTCAGCTATTAGCTACTTATTTGAGTAACAACAATTACCGGTGAGCCATCTCTTCAGGTTTGGGAACAAGTAATAGTCACTGGAGACCAGGTCTGGTGAATACGGTTGGCTGAAGAACCAAATCGAAGCCGATTGAATGCAGCTTTGCTTTGCAACTAAGTATGAATGAACAGGCACATTGTCGTGATGATAAAGCGGTTTTTTTCTTTTTTAAGTACGGTCATTTTTCGGCGATTTCGATTTTCAATCGGTCCAATAATGATGAATAGAATGCACCGGTTATGGTTTTACCTTTTTCAAGATAGTCCAAGAATATTATGTTATCCCAAAATATGGAGACCATATCCTTTCCGGACCATTGTTGCGTTTTTGGACGCTTCGGAGTACTTTGGCCCGGTAAAACTCACTGTTTTGCCTGTTCCAGGTTTTATCCATGGTTATGAATCGGCGCAAAAATTCGGTTGGCTTACGCAGAAATAAAACCAAATTCTGCTAGGAAGTCATCAAACGAATTCGTTTTTGGTCCACTGTAAGCAAACGCGGCACCCACGTACGCAGAGCTGCCTGCGTAATGCGTAAACATAAATGGCTGGAGTTTTGACAGGCGTCATTTGAAAGATCAAGCTCGACAAAAATGGTTCACATTAGTGATTACTAATGTCATCTCTTGAAATTTTCCGGTACTTATCAGAGTTCCTAGTAGCGAAGCTTGCTGATTACAAGATCTCCAGCTTGGAACAATTGATAGCGGTTATTCAGAAAATCTAGGATGAAATACTCATGGCAACAATTTCGAAATACGTTTGAAATTGGTGAAGCCAACTAACGGAGGGTCTATTTCAAAACATCTGCTGTAGGTGTTCACTATTAGCGAATTTTTTTATTCCACCAGCTCACCTCGTTTTGACCTGGAGGCGCACTAACTGCTGTCAAAACCTTTCTTTATTCGCTCGATTTCGAGCCAGTTTTGACCTGCCGTGCTGCCCGAGGCGCACTGTAAAATTTGTCAGCTTCAACCCACCACCGCACGTGCTAAGTTCGTAAACAATTATCTGGCATCTCTTTCTTACTTGCGTCTTAAATGGCGATGACGTTTTATTATTCCTCGGCAGTTTTGCCCGCACACAGTGGAATAAAGAAATTCGCTATATGAAAAGTACTTTTAATGGAAAATACTCACAAATTGAATGAATGAAAATGTGACATTGTATCCGAAATTATGGATCACGGTGTGGATCAACGAATTAGTGATAGTTTGTAGAAGAATGAACGATTGTGATGAAATGAATGAATTGCTTAGATTTTAATTTGACAACTTATTTGTAACAAGCAGGGCTTTCAGAGCCGTAGTTAGAGTAGCGAACGGTTCGGCAGTGGTTTTCTCTGGCAGGTTTTCTGCAGTAATCTTATGCATTGTAAGTTTTGAGTAAAATTTTCTCTCTAACAATATATATATTTCCTGACGCCAAACATCTCAGATTACGCCTTTTTTCAACGAGGATGTACCATTATGGTAAGAGTCCTGGCTGGACTGCAGAATTCTCCTGCAGGAGTCCATGACCTCTGTTTGGTTGTCCGGGCTCGACTCCAACTCGAATATTTTAGTCTTTAAAAGCTAAAAATACGAAAATACTATTTCCGTGAGGTTTTTCACCGTACTGAAATATTTTTTTGAATATTCTCTGTAGAATTCCTTTCCTAAAAACATTTTTTTTTTGAAAGTTTTTACACTTTTTTGTAAATTATTGTAAACGAGCTCCTTAATTTTATTTTTGTTCGTAAGTCATCAAATTTTAACAGTTGATAAAATTTCACGGAGACCACTGATGAAAAAAAATTCATTTCGTTTTCATCGTATGCGGCCGAAGTGAGATTTTATTTTCAAACGAGATCACTTTAGTAGGTTCGGTAGTGTGGTAAATGTAACATCCAAACATCCCAGTCCAAATTAGCATCTAAATACTCTAAACACTCCGACCAATGGAGAATACGTAAAACTGGTCATGGCGCGTGTAATTTTTTGTACATCATCTCGTGCTGGAAACACGAAGGCCGGTCAAATAAAGACACTGATTTCAGTCGTCGTCCATTCCAATTGGATTGCAGTAAGAGAAGTTTATCGAGAACCCGACCAATGGAGAATACATAAAACTGGTCATGGCGCGTGTGATTTTTTGTACATCATCTCGTGCTGGAAACACGAAGGCCGGTCAAATAAAGACACTGATTTCAGTCGTCATCCATTCCAATTGGATTGCAGTAAGAGAAGTTTATCGAGAACCCGGCAAGCATGAACGACTGTAGGACGCACGCGGATTCAGCTTGGAAAATCAACCGGCAGCAGATGACGAGAGTATACAGAGTCATTTGCCATCACTACATTTATACCAAAGGCAAACAAGCAGAAAGCTACATTCTATCGTGTCGGTCAGTTTTACATGTGGGTAAACACTAGCACGCAGATACAACCGTCGACCACGCTGAATGCTGCCGAAGTAGTTAGTAGTGGTGAGGTTTGTGTCGCGTTAATGTAGTACGCATTCAAGGGGGCTCTCGCTAGATGGTTTTCGCTTTTCACTCCCCGTGACTGATGAGTGAATCGAGCACGGCAAACATGCCGGATGAAAAGTGAGATGTACCAACAACAGTAAAAAGAGCAAGAAACGAAAGTGCTGCCGCGTTGTCGACACCCGCGGAGGAGTGGTTCAATTTTGATAAGCTTAAGAATGGTTGTGTAGATAATTCTTTTTTTTTAAAACCGAAAAGAAAAAGTTGGCGAAAAATTTCTCCTGGAATGTGCTTGTTATAGTTTAAGTTAATTACTTAGACATTAAACGAACATTTTTTGCGAGATATTTCACAGGCAAGCAGTGCCTGTGAATAGTAACTGGAAACCGTTTATAATTACATAATAAAACAAACGGTGTTAGGCCATCATCATTTGTGTACTAACTGGGAGGGAAGCACCGTAACGATGGCTGCAAGAACTGCAGGAATGTACATGTATGGAACAAAGAACAAACTAAGGAAAGGAACAGCCAAGTGGACTCCAATTGCATGATTAAGAATTCATTTGGCTCGGTTGGCCCAAGGGGAGAGTCGATGTATATTCAATGTTCTAGGGGTTTTCAAACAAACAGCAATGCAATGCTCTGTTTACCTGCAACATTCAAATGTGCTGAAATAGTACAATACTTTGAAAATGATCTCGAATTCAATCACACATGCAGGTCTTTTAATAGGAGTTTAATTCATTTAAAAAAAAATCATTCTGAATCCTTTGAAGCGATGAGAGGATATAAACATCTCGTATATTTGATGCACTTTGCTTGAATACTCTCAATGTACTGTTGAAAATAAGCTTTGACAGAAAACTTGCCTGCTCATGTTTTTTGAACGCCAGCTTTCCAAAACGTTGTTGTGTTGTCGAAATGAGTCGACTTTTCATTGCAGGCAGTGGCCGGCTTGTGTACCTACTACTGGCGCTGCCCACTACTGCACAAAGGCAGCATTTTACTGAAGGCCATGCCGCTGCATAAACTGGCCCTATCACTATCGTAGCTGATACCCGTTACAACTGCTGCTATCCGTTGCCAGTGGCAACTTGCCATGAGCTGCTGCTGCTATCCGCTGCCACTGCTACTGATAAGTGAGGACTGCTATTGTCACTGTCTAGAACTAATGACACTAGTTATTTATTTATTTATTTATTATTTTCCGGTAAGGGGAAAAGCCAAGATGGAAACATTTTTACATTCAGCAGGTTTCAATCAGGCATAAAAACCCCTTTTCAAAACAGTTCACATAGTTTCCTTAAGGTTAGTTTACAATTTATCGTTATTTTATCCTTTTACTAATACTTTGTAATGCAATTAGTGCAAATTATAATAAACCTCAGACAGTCGTGAGACTGATTGGGAGGTTTTTTATCTATGATCGTTTGTGCATATGAGAGTATGATTAAATCTAATTGAGTCTAATGTTCAAACAATATTTTCAGTTACGTATCTTTTCAGAATTTTTTTAAATGTGTAGATTGTAGGAATATTTTTTACATCGGTTGGCAAATTATTGAAGTTAGCAATGGCAGGATAGATACAGCCGAAACGGATATAATTAGTTCTTGGAGTTGCAACTCTAATATTGTCCATATTTCGCGTATAGTATTGGTGTGTTTCACTTAAAAGATGAATATCTAAATTGTTTTTTATCAAATTGTTTTTGACTTTATGAATATACAAGGCTGATTCAAAGTAATTTATTTGACTTAAGGTCATAATGTTATTTGTTTTGTATAAATCTATGGTTCTTATATTGGGATCCAAATATTGTTCCCAGAAAATAGTTCTCATAAATTTGTTCAAAGTGATAGAGATTTTACTTGTTACATAGTTCGGTGCGTTTTGCCAGATTATGTTCAAATAACGAATTTGCGCGTGTACATGGGCATAGAACAGACTCTTTTTCTCTTTCATTGGAAGCATATGACTAGATTGTCGAAGAACTCCTAGAAATTGAACAATTTTTCGGTGAGTTTTATTAACATGCAGGTTCTACTTTAAGTTTCTTGTAATATAAGCCCCAAGTACGTTATTGAGGTTACTCTTTCTAATTTTTCTTTCCCTAACCATAAAGCAATACTTGCATCACGAAAACGATTAGTGCTAGAGAATATAATATATTTTGATTTAGAAGCATTGATTGTTAGTTGATTGTTGTAGAACAACCTATGAATTAAGTTCAAATCGTGCTGCATGTCTCGAAATAACTGTTCAATATTATTTGATTCGTATACTAGTGCAGCATCATCGGCATATAGCTGTAGCTTCCCTTTCAATGGAAGCTTAAAGATGTTATTGACAAAAACATTGAAAAGCAGTGGGCCTAATACCGAACCTTGAGGTACTCCGAATTTCACGGTCAAATCTGAGCTGGTGTGGTTGCCAATGATGACACGTTGTTTTCTGCCGGTTAAGTAAGTTTTAAACAGCTCAAAAGCATTATTTTTTATTCCGTAGCTTTCTTATTTAGACAACAATATACTGTGATGTACGCAATCGAAAGCTTTTGAAACATCAATGAAAATTGTCGAACAAATTTTGCGCTGGTCGATGTTCTGTTGAATTTTATTAACGATGTTCACAATAGCACTAGTTGTGTTTGAGTTTGGTTGAAATCCGTACTGGTTACTGTGAATAATTTTGTTACGATTCAAAAAACTTCTTAACCTTTGTTCAATTAACTTTTCAAATGGTTTGGACAGTGTTGGGAGTATTGATATAGGTCTATAATTACTAATGTTACTTTTTTGTCCTTTTTTGTGAATTGGTACCACTTTTGCTGCTTTTAAACATTCAGGAAAAACACCTTCTTCTATAGCTTGGTTGAACAGATCAGTTAGTCTTGAGCTTAGTTCAGCTATGTTGTTTTTGATGAATTTAGATGAAATGCCGTCTATTCCAACAGCTTTCGAGTTTTTTAGGCTATGCACATAATTACATATTTCAGTACTTGTAGCTGGTAGAATAACGACGGAATTTTGAACAACAGTATGGAGCGTACGACTCTTTGGTTCATTATTAAACATTCGTAACAAGTCTGTGGACAACTTAAATGGTATATTTATGAAGTAACTATTGAAAGGATTGCATATGTCTGTTTCATTTTTGAGAGTGGTTTCATCAATAATAACTTCGGAAATAGCGTTTTGACGGACTCCAGTGTTTCTATGGAAAACGATTTCGTTCAATTTATTCCACACCTTTTTAATATTTTCTGTTCTGTTTGATAATTCGTGTAACATAGTGTTTTTGCCTTTTGAAGTTTTGTTGAATTGCATGGTTTGAAGGCCATTGAATTGTTCTTTGGTACAGTTGATTTCTCAATTGGATATGAGCAGTTTCGGCTGAAACAGGCTCTTATTTAGGCCAAATAGTACATTCCGAATTACTAGGTTTATAGTCTTGTCGACCGTGCCTAGGAAAGCTATCATATAACGACCAATCAGAGGTCGAATATTGCGTTTTGAAAAGGCTTGGCAATAGTACAATAGTTCGAATAATAAAATTAAAACTTTCTGCATTTGGGAGAATTCATAGGAGATTTTCCAATCGATTACTGCAAGAACGAAGGGAATCTATCAAAAACTAACCGATTTATTAGCATTTGAAACTGGACATAGGGTAGGGAACATATTTTAAGCAGCTTTAGGAACCGCCTGTGTATTCAGATGAAATACTCGAAATGTGTTGGGTGAAACTCAAACAGTAGTATATCAATCTGTTCTCTATCGTTTTCTCTGTCAGAACTTGTTTTCAGATTGTGAAACTAAGTTAGCAAGCTTTAACAATTATCAATCAAAGTTACCAATCGAGGGACACTATTCCAATCACCCCGAACCTATTTTAAGCAGTTTCCATCTGTTTTGCAGGCGTTTTTTTTCAGCACCCGAAGTCGCTCCTGGATGGCTGCAATATAGGTCGATTTGTTTCAATTGCAATTGTTCACAGATTTCTTTGTGATTAACGGTATTTCTTATATTCGTACGACAGCTAGACAATCAAAGTTTTCGTTTCCATCATTGAAATTGTCGATATTGATCAAAATGCAGGAGTTTGAGGCCTGTTTTCTTCGACTGATTAAAATAGGCGCTACTGCTTAAGCCGTTCCCTACCCTATTTTTCACTTTTTCTAATGTTACATTTTCATTTTACATCCCTACGTAGCCGAGTATGAAGCCGAACTTCCTGAGACGTAGTTCTACGTCAAAAAATGGCAACAATTTCAATCGGCCATTCATTGGTTTAGTTGAAACTTTGCATAGAGTGTGGTATGCTTTTTGTTAATTGTTTTCGAATTACGACTCGGTTTTTGAGAAGTAATGTAAAAATGCTAGGTAGAAAATGTACTGATGATACGTTTAGAGACAAACCGGTTTGTTAGATTGGTGTGACGGTTTCGGCAAAGTGTTAGATAATAATTTTGTCTTTCTAAAGAAAATATACACTGTAAAAAATAATTGAAGAGCTTGTTGATAAGACACAACCGCAGGGTTAACGTAGAATTACGACAGCCTACCTTATGTCAATGTGTTTTGGAAGCGGTAAATTTAAGTAATAATTCTTTTTTTTCCTTTTTATCAATCGATTGGTACCTTTGAAGAAAATCGTTGATTTTGAATTGACATTTACCGATAAAACGGGACGATTGTAATTCTCTTGACATTCTTCGCTCCGCCCACACTGCTAGCAAGCAAACAACAAATAACGAATGGCTGGAAGCAAACACGACGCGGCAGTTCATGATAAAATTACTAACATATGCGGACATGTTCAGCAATGCTGTGCAGTGCTGATGTCCGCCGGTTGGTCCGTTTGTTATGGAGCGCTGCGATTGAATGAGTCGTTTGCTCAGCCTGGGCTGACAACATTTTTGCATACTGGCTTTTATACGTGACTACTGCGAGTTAAACTACCGGTAGGCGTGTCTTTGTGGACTGCGAGTCTTGTGGAGAGTGAGCAAATCCACAACGAATCGGTTATAAAGTCGAATCGTTTGTATACTTTAGCACCGGCTGTGCTAAGGAAGAAGGCCTTGTTTCAGCTCTGATTGGTCGAAAAATGCGCTCAACAAGACTCTGCATCTTTTAATAGTACAGTAGCGAGTATACAACATCACAATTTTTTAAGTTTTGAAGGACGCATGGTTAATTTTCGATTGCTGTAATAATGAAGGAAATCCGTTGGAAACTGAACGAGTTTTGAGCATATGGAAGTGGACAATTTCCGTGACTCTCTCGGTGTTTTAGGTTTTTCAATTTGTACCCCCATACATGCTTCCGTAAGGCGTAATTCTACGTCAAAATTTAATTTTTTTGGCAGATTTTAATGTTTTATTTCTTTTTGTACGTTTAGTAAACTATTTTCGGTTACCTTATACAGTGCCACCACAGTTATGGGTCAGCTACAATTATGGGTCACTTTCACGCAAATACGTCTATTCTCACGAAACTGAACAATTTTCATTAGCAGTAGTATGTTTCGTAAACCTCCTTCATACGATCAAAATGATTTTAAGTTGAAAATGTCACGAAAAACTATAATTCTGCTCGGTGCAGTTAGTGAAGTGACCCATAATTGTAGTAATGTTACATCTTAGAGTACACAATTGTGGGTCAGTCCATATTTTGGCTATTTTTGTTACTTTTACATGATTATGCGACAAGACTGAATAAAGTAACTTATTTTCAAGCTTTTATAGAAAATAAAATAACTTGCGTTATGTAGTTTGAAGATTTTATAGTTTAAATGATTTTGAATGCCAAAAGTGACCCATACCCATACCCCATGTGTCTTTCGCTATGCAACGCATAGCATCAACTGCAGTGAAACTAATTACCGGCTACGTGCTTGCAATCAGGCGTGAAGAGTGAAGCGACGTTAGTGTGACCCTAACTGTATGGATACCGGGCAAACTTTTGCATCTCCACAAAGATCACAGAAAGGAGATTTTGGTCAGTAGAGAAGGGCACGTTAGGGCAGCTTATTTATATATATTTGATACTGCTTAAGATCAAGAGACAGTAAGAATGCTTTTGGTGCTGTGCACAGGTATACGTGGTTTATTTTAAAAGAGCACAAAATTGTTAAAATTTCAGACCGATTTAGACCAACAGACAATATAAGGCTGCTGGGGCCCCGCACAAGTGTGTGTGTGTGTGTGTGGTGTATCTCCGTAAAATGCAAAAAAAACAGTCTCCACCATGTGGATCCGATTTGTGTGGTTTACTTGAAAAAAAAAAAAAAGTTTTCACGGAAAGGTCCAAGCTGCGACACTTAAATTTGCATTTATACTGAAACTATGAGCACAGTATTATTTCTGTACACAAACTTATTGCTTGAACGACAGAATAACTTTCAAAATTAAATAATATGCAATTCCACAAAAAAATAACTATTTTAATCGACCATTTTTTATTTGGCTGAAACCTTGCCTAAATGTTTTTATTGGCAAAAGATGCCATTTTGTGCTATTGGTTAATTTTTTGGAACACTGCTCATTTTTGAGAAGCTATTTAAAAATGCTATATTAGGAAGGTATTGATGATTACAAATATATCCAGAGCCAAAACGGTTTGTTTAATCGGTGTGACATCGTTCAAACTCCAACAACAGGGGGAGAACCGTTGCCGCACGGTTACAGAGTCCACTTTGACAAGCCGGTGGTCGTGGGTTCGAATCTTAGTAAGGCCATTTGGTTGTCAAAGAACTTTAAAGTTTATTCTCAGGCTCCTCAACACATACCCTTCTTTCAAGCTGAATTCTACAGTACTCTTGCTGACTCTCCTCCTAACAAAAACAAGTCTTTATTATAATAAAACTGGTCTAAGTAACGTATGATAGTTCTCTACGAGGAATTGTAATTGGGATTAAAACGGAAGAGTAAAACTCAGACCCAAGCACGCATATAAATGATAGGCGTATCACTGATCTCAATAGTGATACTGCCAATAATATGAAGTGCGGAGTACGGAAAACATCTGGCAATAATAGATCAAATGTCTCTGGTCGCAGTGACGAGGCCACACAGAATAAAAAAAACTTCAACACTTATTAAATTCATGGAATTAATAATGTTATCTAGAGAAATCATTTTCTGAGAGTTTTACAAACTAAAGTTCTTATTTGATTGACGTAGAATTACGTCTTTCGGCAACTTTCTGGGAGAAGGGAGCTAATTGAAATATCGAAAACATCGAGAGCGTCACGGAGGTTGTCCAATTGCAAAAGCTTATAACTCAGTCAGTTTCCAACTGATTTCCTTCATTCTTGCAGAAATTGATGGGAAAATTAGCTACGCGTTCAACAAAACAAGAAAAGTTGTGATTTTAGAATTTCGACGAGTCACAGTAGAAAACAAAGCCTAAATTATTGAAACAGGAATCAGAACAATGTCCATAATCTGGATATCGACTAGAGAGTGTTGCATACACAACTACTTTAACTTTTTCGGTTTAAATAGCTTCGTTAATTTTCTATTTTTATCCGTTTGTTGCTTATTTAAAAACAATTTCGCCAGTTTTAGCTTCATTTCGCTAAATTGACTTTTGGTCTACCAAGATTGTTTATATAATTCGACCGGTAAAATTCGACTACTATGGATTCGTCCATTAATGTTTGTCCCACGAACACCACTCATCTAAAAACATGATGTTTTTATTCAATAAATTCTTTTAATTAATGATTAACCATATATAAAATTACAATAATGTATCTGTTGTACACCCCTCGTGCACTTTTGTTGAACAAAAAAATTCTTTCTGAAGTTTTCAATTTTGAAGGCTAGTCACAGATTAAACATGCAAATAAGTGATGAAACTTTGTAAATTACAATATGGAACTTTTCGTAAAGCTTTAAAGTGTCTTTAGTTCTGAAAAAAATAATCATTCCGGCACACGTACACGTTCAAATAACACCCAGAAAACAGTAAATCGAAAAGCGCTTACCACTACATAACTCGATACTGGCAAATCCATACAATGATGCACAGCTCATCAACACCACGATATTAATTCTGTACTATTTTCCTCTACCGTGGTGTCTGCTAATGCTTGCTATACGTCTTGTTCATTTTTCTCCGTCGCTTGCGCTGTTGAAAATTTCGATTTTTACCTTCACTCGCTTCACTTCTTATTGAATCTATTGAACAAAGCACTCACTATACTTTCAAAAGCACACCGCCATTCCAAATAACAGCTACGTAATTTCACACCTCTCGAAAATTGCCTTTCTGAAAATTTAGATAAAAAATGGGAGTCGTCCGATTTCTCGGCCTCGCGCAATTCGTAACCGACTGCAGACAGTGCAGCGATAGCTCCGATGTTGCGATGAATTACAAATTCTTCCCGCTCGCCCGCTGCTGCTTCGTACAGAGCGATTGCCACCCCGCAGCACTACTACATACGCTTGTGCTATCACTTCTCACCGTTACGAAACGCATCATAATTCGGGAACTCACTTTTCTACTGCTGGTCTCCTCACTATTCCACTAGTGCCAAGAAAAAAAAAACGATCCAAGCAGGAAGCGCATTTCACATTTGGGAAATTTCAACTTAAACGGAGCGTTGAAAACGCTTCATTACACTATTCCACACCTCGAAATGTTCAGCTTTTAACACTTGCCAGCACTAACCACGCAAAATATCGTTTAAAATCGTACACCGAAAGCCAACAGCAAGGAAAATTTCCAGATTTCGGAAGGAACGAAAAAATGCGCTGCGCTTTTACCTCCTTTCCGATGGGCTGATCTCACATGAGTGAACATGATCGTCTCCGCTCCTGCTCACTGCAAATTTCGATTTCGGTCGAGCGTTTCAGAGTATTTCATCAGCCATCCTCTCCGGTCTCGTTCGCTGTTTTGCTCTCGTTCTGGCAGTTTTGCCAGTCAGATGCGTGAGCGGGATGGCACCAGCGCGTCCGTTCGGTTCATCGCAGCGAGAGCGTACCCACGACAAGCGCCGCTGCATGGCTGACGTGTGTGATGCTGGCGTAACGCTAGCAAACGGAAGCAGCGCTGCAAAAATGGCGCCAGTGCAGGCCGCTCGCGGTGTGTTGAATGACCAAACGTCACATGCGACGATGGGCCAGTGAGTCTGTGACGGTCGTAAATATTTCATTTGACTGTTGAAAATCCTGAAAAAAAAGTTATATAATTAACATTATATTGCTGTTAAACCAAATATTGAATATTATAATTAGGATATTATCTGTTTCTTTTAAAACAAAACGCGCCGAATTCGTCGCCATACAAAATCTTATAAAAGTTTGAAGCGCAGCGATCACATTTCCCGTATGTCGTATTTTTCCTATATGAAAAATTAGCATATTTTCCCTATATGATAAATTATCGATAATGCTGATGTATTCGAATAAATTGACGTTGGTATTTTTTATGCCCTTTACTATGACTTTCCTGGCAGAAACCAGTACTAAATTTGCATGTAATCAACCATGGAGTGTTCATTTGATTGAATATCAATATTGAACTCACACCCATGTTATGGTAACATAGTATTGAATGATATGCTTGTTTTAATTCAAATCTTAAGATTCATAAATAAAAACAAATCTAAGAAATCATGCCTTGTACGGTTGAAACCGAAATCATTGTGCTACGTTATAACAAACACGAATTTAAGATGTCACATAACTTAGAAATCATTGCGTGGAAAGTACGATATTGCGACAGACGAACAAAATGTTATGACTTTGCTTTTAGCATGTTTTCTAACAGAATTGAAAATTTCAGATCCCATTAATAAGGCTGATACAAATTTTGAATAGTTTTTATGTCCACGGTTATTAAAAATAGCTAAAGGAAGGGCAAAAAATAAATATTACTGAGAAGAAAATAAAAGAATAGCTTCATAAAAAATTGTGTGCAAGTTACGATGTTTGTAACTTGCATGCAAAAGTGTGTTGAAAAATATCACATAATTATCATTATTTTTGCCTTTCTCCTAGAAAGGTATAGCAATCACTTGCAAAACCGAGAGTATAAAAGTGCTCCAAAGGGCCGAATGGCATATATCACTCGACTCAGCTCGACGAGCTGAGCATTTTCTGTATGTGTGTGTGTGTGTGTGTGTGTGTGTGTGTGTGTGTGTGTGTGTGTGTGTATGTGCAGATTTTTATTCTCACTCACTTTTCTCAGAGATGGCTGGACCGATTTTCATGAAATTAATTGCAAATGAAAGGTCTTGTTGTCCCATAAGACCCTATTGAATTTTATTGTAATCGGATTTTTAGTTTAGAGGTTATGTATCAAAATGTAAAAATCATGAAACATCATTATCTCAAAAACTACACAACCGATTTGAACAAAATAAGGTTCAAATGAACGGGCTACCTTAAGAACCCTTAAATTTTGAATTTTATGAAGATTGAACTTGTGGTTCAAAAGTTATAAAAAGAAACGTGTTCTGAAGACTGTTTAATCTCACTCATGTTTCTCAGAGATGGCTGAACCGATTTTTATAAAATCAGTGTCAAATGGAAGGTCTAGTTGCCCCATAAGACCCTATTGATTTGTTTTGCAATCGGACTATTACTTTGCCTGTTATGTTTAAAAATGTGAAATCCAGCTATGAAAAGGAACATATTCCGAAGACTACTTGGACTCACTCACTTTTCTCAGAGATGGCTGAACCGATTTTCACTAAATTAGTGTCAAATGAGAGGTCTAGCTGCCTCATAACACCCTATTGAATTTAACTATAATCGGACTGTAATATTGTCTGTAATGCGTCGAAATGTGAAAATCACGAAACTTCATTATCTCAGATACTACACAACCGATTTGATCAATATTATCAATACTATTATCAGATGAGCAGGCTAAGGGTTAACTGATGAATTATGATTGAACACGTGGTTTCAAAGTTTGGCTGCCCTATACGTTCCCATTTTATTTGATTATAATCGAACTTAAGCAACCGTTATGTATTAAATTGTTAATAAAACAACTAAAGTCTATTATCTCAAAGACTACATGACTTATTTGAACATAACTAGTGTCATACGAACGAGCCATCTCTCGAACTTACAAATAACAAATTTCATAACAATTTGATATGTGGCTCAAAAGTCATGGAAAGAAAAGAAATTCAAAGACTATTTAAAACTATACCTGCTTTGATCGATATATGTGGCCTCAACATAATTTAAATGTGGTATCGTACTATTTGAATGTTCCAAATTTATTGATTCCTTGCGATGTGTTAAAAGTCTGCAAATGCACGACGAATCGGCCATAGGATATGATCAAAGTCAAATAACAAATCCTTTGAAATGATTGAGTTTATCGAAATGACAATATCCTCGACTTTTGGCTTCTGTACATCGCCTTAATTCTGAATATATTCATATTGGGTGGTATTCGGTCATTTTCAGCAGATTTTCTGGCATCAATCTGACACCAGAAATACCCATATTGGGAGGTATATATTCATATTGAGTATTATTCGGTCATTTTCGACTGTTTCCTAGAAGTTGCCATTTAGCAATTCAAAATGGTGCCTGAGGCCAATTGTTAGCTCATTGCATCATTCTAGTTCCAGAGATACTCATATTGGATGGTATTTGGTTATTTTAGGCTGTTTTTCACAAACCGGAAGTCGCCATCTTGGATTTTAAAATGGCATTTTGGAACAATTTCTGGCCGTGCGTCAATCTGGTCAAAGAAACGCTCATATTGGGTGGTATTTGGTCATTTTCGGCTGTTTTCCAGACACCGGAAGTCGCCATCTTACAATTAAAAATGTTGTCTGAGGTCGATGTGTGGCTTCAGTACGTCATAACAATTCCGGAAATACCCATATTGGATGGTATTTGGTTATTTTAGGCTGTTTTTCGCAAACCGGAAGTCGCCATCTTGGATTTCAAAATGGTATTTAAGATAATTTCTAGCCTCTGAGCTTCATTCTGGTTGAAGAAACACCCATATTGGGTGTTATTCGATCATTTTCGGCTGTTACCCAGGAACCGGAAGTCACCAACATAGAATCCAAAATGGGGTGTGTGGTCGATTTCAGCTGCTGTGTATCATTCTAGATCCGGAGATACTCATGTCCAAGGATGGAAAAACTCGTATCGCATAACAATCATTCGGGTATCATTTCTGAACGTGCTATTTATAAACTTTCAATCCTAGCAAACCATCGCTATCAAAAGTTACACATTCTCAAGCTTGCAAGAGACAACTTAGAGCAAAGAAATATATGGTAGCTTTCTTTGATGATTTTGTGTCAGTATTGCCTGCCTTAGGCGGAGCGAGCAACATATAGCGAGTGTTTCACGAAAGAATCGTAAACGATTGCACTCAAGCGATCGCATTGATTCTTTCACATGTTGGTTGCTTGTAGGCGTAATTCGGCTACTCCACGTCGTGCTTTCACCGTGATATACCACGATGATTCTTGGTGATTTCAAGTATCAGATGCTAATGCACCATGCTACCATTTCCGTAAGCATTAATGATACCTCTTTGCTCCGGCAAGCAAACAATTGAACGCAATCTAACGTTCATTTGGATTCATAATTTTGTATCACTGGCGATAATATCTCAAAGCTTCTCGCGATAATGTTGAATGCAAGTGAACTTGGATACAATAAATACTATCGTGTTTGAATCATTCAGTCTCATTCTATGGTATTCGGAACTCTTAGAAGCGAAAAACAATCAGCAGCGTTTCTATGGCAAACTTGTACGCGAGTGGAAATAGTTGAACGATAACTGATAAATCGAAGAACACATTTGCATTAAATATTGCTAGTGAGTGAACTTTTCCATGCTTGCTCATGTCAGACGAAAATCGGCCAGTTCTGGCTGTTTCCCAGAAACCAGAAGTTGCCATCCTACAATTCATAGTGGTGTTCTTGCAACATTCTGGCTCCGGAGATACTCATATTGGGTGGTATTTGGTCACTTTGGGCTGTTTTTCAGAAACCGAATGTCGTCATTTTGAACTTTAAAATTGCCTGTGAAATCAATTTCTGTCATCTGGGCGTAATTCTGGTTCCGAAAACATTCATATTGAATGGTATTTGGTCATTTCCGGCTGTTTGCCAGACACCGGAAGTCACCATCTTAAAATTCAAGATTGTGTCTGTGATCAATTTTTAGCTTCTGTGCATCTTTCTGGTTCCGGAGATACTCATATTTAATGGGAATCGTCCATTTCAGGCTGATTTCCAGAAACCGGAAGTTGCCATCTTACAATCCAAAATGTTGCCTGAGGTCGATTATGGAACATATTTGTTACCACTAAAACATTCACCTGCCAAATTTGGTCCCATTTAGTTGGTTAGCTCTCGAGATGTGCAGAAATTTGTGTTTCATTTGTATGGCATCCCTCCCTTCCGAAAGAAGGAGGGGTGTCAAAACATTATGGACATATTTTTTATCCCTTAAAACATCTACAAGCCAAATTCGGTTTCATTTGCTTGGTTTGTTCTCGAGTTGTGTAGAAATTTATGTTTCATTTGTATGGGACCCCTCCCTTCCAGAAAAGGGAGGGGTCTCAAACTATCATAGGAACCCTTATAGGCACCAAAACCCCTACATACAAATTTTCACGCCGATCGGTTCGGTAATTTTCGAGCCTATATGGATCAGACAGACAGACAGACCGGATTGCATTTTCATATGTATAGATTACAACATCAATATTTTTTAAGAGTGAATATACATTTATTGGATTGAAGCGTTCATGTAAATCTATTTTTACAAATAAAAGTTTGAATGAGAAAGGCTGGGTCTGACCTCTAGGTGGATTAATTTAGGTTTTTTTTTTCTTGTTTATAGCTAAGACCTATCGGTCCATAAAGCCAGGTCTTGTTATTATCATTATTAACCATTTGGCTTGCCTTTTGATGACACTTTCACTGTCACTGGACTTGTTTGATGCTAAATTAGGCATATACGCTGTCGAAAAGTCAATAATATTAACGAAACTTTTTTTCTTCTCCTTCCAATTTTCAACATTTTTGGTGCCATAAAATGAAAATGAAATTCGTATCGGCCTAATAAGGCAATCCGCGAGACAGTTGCGATCGGCTGATTTCAGTCTGTTTTCAACTTATGACAGCTTTATGTATGTTCGATCGGTCTCAACTTGGATGCAATCCGGATTCAGAAGCGTGAAAAACAAATGTTATCCAATCGGTAGTTCTAGTATCGCGAGTGCCAATCCTAAATACAACAATATAAAATCACTTTTGATATTATTGCCGACATAAAAAGATTTCGGTTTTGGCCGTGTTTTGATTTTACAGCTTGAAAAACAGCGACAATAACAAACGTACAAGCGAAAACACGTCACCCGTGGATTGCCTTATAGGTTTTGTGTTCTTTTCAATAACTGTTGACTTTTTCAGTACAGGTTGAACAGCATTATAAAAAATATTTTTGCCTTGATATTTACGAATAAGTATATATAAATCAGGAATGAATACTAAATTCTGAATACTAAACTTCTCTGTAAGGATTGTAATAAAACAGAGCCGAAAGCATATTTCTATTGCGATTGGTTTGTGATTAGGTAAAATAGTCGGTGTTAGCATCCCCGCAAAAAACGATCCAACATTTTCTGGGTTTGGGTATTTTCTGTTCTCTGAATTCATACATTATTTATATCTGCGATGAGTAGTTTACTGGCGAAGACTGATAACGTTCCCGTAACCGTTAAGGCCCAAACACAATGGATACGTTTGCGTTGCGTTGACGTTAATTTGACAGAAAATGTATGGTCTAACTGTCAAATTGCCGCAAACGCAGCCGCAACGTATCCAGATCCATTGTATTTAGGCCTTTATTCATAAGTGACTTACTATTTTGCCACTAGAAAGTCATCGGCGTTGAACCTGAGAATAAATCATACTCAAATCGAAAACAAAAATGAATGCATGTTTTTCAAAGACACGTCATTTTTTCTATGCCAAAGACAACTACTTCAACTATTGTAGGAATAAAATGAACATATTTTATCAAAAAGAAATTCTTCTTGTTTGTTTATAGCATGCGGTTGATCTTTGTAGCATCACCTAAAAGGAAAATGTATCACAATTGGATATTAGTGCTAAGTTTTCCTTGTTCATAAGACATAATTAACTAAGGGAAAAATAAGAGACTTATCACGTTTATCGTATGAACACAACTTAATGAGCAAAGTTTAACCTTCACTATTCTATGCACTCGTATCTAATAAACAAGGTTTGTTATTCAGGATAATTTTAACGTATTTCATATGTAAAATAGACTTTTCAACGTTGGCAGTATTTTACGGAAAATCTCGAATAAAATGCTGCGTTTCCTTTCAATATTTTTCAATTTTCAAGTATAATTAAATTAAACGACTTTTAATGAAGCACATTCAACAAAAATTTTAGTAATTTTAGAAGCGGTCCAGATTTGGCATTAGCTGTGTTTTTGAAGTTATTGGTGGAATTTCAGGAAACCTGAATCGAATTGGTGCCGCAGTAAATTCATCGTATGAATGGTATGAATGAACCAGCAGCTGATCAGACGCATGAATCTTGCAAAATGCCGCGACACACGCGTAAATGCACAAGTAAACAGCAGCGAAGAAAAAACTGGCCCACAATGACAGATAATTTAACATCAAGATTAAAAAATCATAAAGGTAAATTAACGAAGTAAAATTCATTTTTTTAGCAGTTGCTATGTTTTTTAGCATTTTTTGATATTACCTAAATGATCTTATCCCGTAATGAACACCGAACACACTCTTCAACCTCAATTGACAGCCTACCTTGGTCTAGTTGTCGTCAAAATGAGGTCAATATCAAAACACCAAAATCAGAAGAATAGAGAGTTGTTGGGTTTCGGTAAAAGCTGTACAGAGAGCGATTTTATCAACAGCAAGTTAACTGTTGTTTCATGGACAATAAAAATAGTAATACGATATTACTTTAAATATTACGTCCTCTCAGTAAGTGAAATACAATGAAAGTTCAATTGAAGTAATTATCTAGTTCCATCTTATTTTATGATGATTATTGTTAGAAAAATAGTTGTCAGAACTTACCTAAAACTACGCAACTTTATGTTCGGATTTGATCTTCCTTGAAATCGTACACCGCAGCCTCTTCAAGACCACACACATTTTCGATCTTTCTAATGGCATTCCCTTGATATACTGCATGTTTTATTCTGCAAATGAAATTAAGGGTGGTAAGATACTTCAACTAGTACGTTTAACTGATAGTTTCTACAAAAAAGTTTTGTAAATAGCTGACGATGTACTTCACTTTCTACTTGTTACCAAAACAATGAACTGTCAGCTTACCAAGGCGATTGCACTAAAATCAGGCGGACAACATCAACTAAAACTAAACACGAGAACCGCAGGTTTAACAAACTATTGCTTGTAACGAGAATACGAGTTTTTCAAAAAATCTGACCAGGTTGTTGGACTTTTGAGACGTAAAAGATATCACAGGTGAAAGTGACTACCGTTCAACTCTGCAAGGTATTTACTGTCAATGAATGGTCCGAGTATCCGAAGCGACAGCACACATAGTGAATAAACTTTTTATTTACACCGTATAATGTTGCCGTATGGATGAACCGATGAACGGTTTTAAAGAAAGTTATTTCTTCGACATTTGTCGTTTCTTTTTTTTTTCACTGAATTGATACCTTTAGGATAATTTCAGAAAAATCTCAGCACTCAGTCGAGACCATGCAGATTCCTTGAAAACTCAATCTTGAAAATGTTTTTCAGCCATGACATATTGCATTAGGAGTGGAAAAAGTTGTATATACCACTGCGAACGGATCAGTATTTCATTCACATTTTTTTGCTCACATGTTTCAATAAATTCGGATAGAGAGGTCGATGATTGAGGCTTATGTTAACATTTTTCTTTTAGTGATTATTATATTGATGTTAGGTATTTAGTCTTGAAGTTAAACATGTTAAGCGATCCTCAATATTAATAGTCGATTGGCAAACATCTTGATTGCACAGATTTTACAACAAAATCCAAAGAGCACAATAAAAATAACTTGCGTTTTTTTCAAAAGTTTTTTTTTTATAATCTCAAAGGAATATTACAAAATAGCACAATATTAGGCTACTCTTTTAGGTTTTTCAAAAAGTTTACCTGGTAAACGTAGAAAACGTAAGCAATGCACACACAGCTGCAAAGTTTTCCTGCAAAAAGCAGTGCTATAAGCGTAATCAATGTTACTATCATTGATTTACTTACAATTTCTGGATGTTCAACAGTTTTCGCAACTGTTTTAATTATTGTTGGTCGGAGTGCAATCAAGCGGCAAAAATATCATTGGCAAAGTTTAACCACCCACAAAATGTTCGTTTTACTGCAAACTGCTGCAGAGAATTTCCAATCAAAAAGTATTGAACTGTTTAAATGATTTCGTTTTTTTAACGAAAGCTGTCTTATTGTTTGTTTCTACATCAACTGTTGTTAGTGAATTAGTTTTTTTGTAATAAATGGTGCTTGGTTCGGTTTGGTTGTATGCCGACCGAAGAGTACGGAAAAAAAACTCATGTCGGGGCAACTTGTGCAGGATACGTATTCATCAATTATTTTTATACAAAGTATTATTTTTACATAATATGGTTGAAAAGATTTCAATCAAAGATTTCAAACCGAAAATGATACAAACTGTTCGATAGTTGACAATTTTTCAAGAATGTGTACCAATTTAGTGTATCTATGATTTAATCAGAAACTTCAAAAAATCGTATACCTGGTTACAAAACCTCAATTTTCAAAGTCTTACCGACTATTTACACTTACAGATCAACATAATTTTACAAAATTGGAATTATTTTCAGACAATTTTGTAGGTAGATACACAGATGAGTACTGATGAAGCATGTTGTATTATAATGAATACTGTAACAAATAATACCGTTTGCTCTCTCAATGGCAAAGTAAAATAACTGAAATCAATAATCATAATATTCGATTAAACCACATTTCTTTCAAAATTATAAATTACACTTACCTTACATCGCGAACGCAAGCAGCAGCAATTTCAACTTTTGACAGTTTTACTGAATCGTGATCAGCGTGATGTTTTCAAACAGGGAGATGAGGTGCAATTCACTTGAAGTCATTCTCTTATGTTCATAGAAAAACGGTGTAACGCGTTATAGCGGCAGGTAGGGTACGGAAACTAATTACATAGCGGTTCATTGTGATGTTATACTGAGAGGTGAAATTGTAACGGGATCTGCTCGAGCAAACGAGTACTTTTTTAACTAAGATACGATATTGTAGCTAGAGAACTTTATTACTGACTTATAAGCTGTAAAAGTAGCATCGCTTTTTGATTGGTTGAATTCACTAGCAATCAAGCATTGAATTTTATCATCATATGAAGTAAGATTAGCGCTATTAATAGTATACTAAAGTTTTTTTTTTTCATGCGGGGAATACGTAGCACGTAAAAATACCGCGTAAATTTTGAAATCCGCTCAAAAAACCGCTTACATTTCGGAATCCGCGTATAAAAATTTTATTTCCTGCTAAATACTTTCGAAAAGAATTAATAGCAGTGTTATTTGCACATGTGAATCGAGCTGAATAAGCCAAAGGTTTTTTTTTGCAATTTTATATCATTGCCCTCCGATTTTTGAATGAAGAATAAAAATCGCTCTAAATCGCTACCATGACAATTGGTACATGGATGAACTGTCATTGTGGCGATTTCAAGCAGAATTCGAACAGTTTTAATTCGTGATTTAAAAATTGAAGGACAACGATGAAATTTTTTTTGAAAATCACGGCACAGATAACGTTTTACTTAGGAAACGCAGCTCTTTCAGATGATATAAAAATCTGATATATAGCTCAACAACCGAATTGGATTATGTAACCTCATCAGTAGGGACAGTGGTAGGCTGACCAGATTTTCTCGGAATAAAAACGGGACAATTGGGTTCAAGAAACGGGACACATGATAAAATAGATTTTTGAAAATGTTTACCAACCAAAGCATACAAACATATGTACTTGGCTCAGTTAAACATAATTTGTATCGTGCCGTGACAAATAAACTATTTTAAAACTAAAAAAAGCATACAAACAATTATTCATTGCTTTGATGAACTTGCCCTATACTAAAGAGTGTGATTTTTTGCAATGAGTTCCTGAAATTCGTCACATGATGATCGAGATTTTTACTAACAAATCAACTTTGAATCGACTTTTTCATCAATTCACGATAGGGGATGTCCTTCAAGTGGTACTGTCAGGAAAGCACAAAACGTACTCAGTTATATTGGAAAATCGTGGCTGCTTGAAAACTTATTTTCCATTTGGGGAAATTTCAATGCAAAGCTCTATTTAAGCTTTCTCAAGGAGTATCCGAAAACGGTACAAAATGGACGGTTAAAACCGTCGAAAAAACGGAACTGTCCCGTTTAAAACGGTACGTCTGGTCAGCCTAGACAGTGGTAAATCGTGATTTCGCGGAAGCCGCGAATTCCGCGAAATCCAGCATCGGCCGCGAAAATTACAAAAACCCGCGACCTGCCGCGAAAGTAGTAAAAAACCGCAACATTCTATGCCAATCATGAAACATTCTGATTATAAACCTGCGAAACTCATGAAAACTAGCAACACGGACAAATTCGGAAATTAATGGGCACCTCGATGGCAACCGGAAGCCTTTTCCTACGTAACCAATAAAATGAAATACGGGTCGGACTCGATTATCCGGAGAAAATGGCACGATTATCCGGAGTATTTTTTTGAAGTAGAATACTTCTCTCAGGAAGTTCGGCTACATAGGGATGTGAAATGAAAATCTAAAATCGAAAAAAGTGAAAAATATGTCCAATTTCAAATGCTAATAAATCGGTTAGTATTCGATGGATTTCCTTCGTTCTTGCAGCAATAGATTGGAAAATCTTCTGAGATTCTTCCCAAAATAAAATAATTGTAATTGTATTATTCACACTATTGTACTATTGAAAATAGTCAAGCCTCGTCAAAACGAAAAATTCGACCTCTGATTGGTCGTTATATGCTTGCTTCCCAAGCACGGTCGACAGGATCATATACCTTGCAATTTAAAACATGTTATTTGGCCTATATAAGAGCCTGTTTCAGCCGGAGCCGCTCATAATAGTTCTAGACAGCGACAACAGCAGTCGTCCTTCCTTAGCAGCAGCACTAGCCCTGTGGTTGGTCACCACGTCTCAGGAGCAGCGCGGTTTTTCTCAGCGTGTGTCGCCAGACAGCCATTATTCCCCCCGTGTTGGGGCAGCATGAAGATTGCCATCAGGATATCCAATTTTGAACATCAAAATGCCTTTTTCAAGCCAAATAAACAAGTCATTGGAAGTTAATAATTTTTGTCAACGCAAGCAAGCATTCTGTGTTGCATCCTAGCAATTTAAATTTGTCGCACCCGTCTAATTCACTGAATGTGAAATAGCTTCCACAGTGCATGTTGTCCGTGTATCTTAATTCCCCCAATGTTAGGGCAGCTCAAAGGTTGTAACTAGCAACCGATTTTGAACCGCAAAATACTTTTTTCAAGGCAAATAAAAAAATAATTGAAGGTTAATAATTTTCTGGCATCAACACAAGCAGACATTCTGTGCGGGATGCAATCAAATTCTGTTGTAGTTGTCTAATTTTTACCTGAGTTAACCCCCCACTGTTGGGGCAGCGCAAAGGCTGTGATCAGCATAACCGATTTTGAATAACAAACTGCCCTGTTAGAACGCATTCACAAAAGCAGTTAGTTCGACTATGCAGAGCGAATATGAAGTCGATTCAATCAATCAGCATGAACAGAATTTCGTCGTCTCCCAGCTGCCAAGTTGCAACATGATGCAACACGCAACAGCGAGCAAACCTAATCGCTGATGTTACAAGCCGCAATACGGTTAGGGATAAATCGTTGCGTGTGTGAGAGCACCATCGGTGTTTATTCGCCGGATACAAAAATCAAATGCGAATTGTGGAATAATTCGTCATAAGAACATTACAACTGAACAGAAAGGCGTGGCCTATTTCGTAGCACCCTTCGACTATAAAAGAGTTTTTCTGGGCAAACTAGCTACATTCATCAGTCGGATGGTGAGCTGGATGGACCGTCCACAACGTTGACAGCAGATATCAGCACTCAGCAGTAACAGAGGATAGCAGCGGGTTGCGCCTGTGGCTGCCTTCAAATTAAACAAATCACTTGCCCTGTGGTTGGTCACCACGTCTTAGGCCTCTGCCAGGCTGACTTTCGTACGATAGCGGCGGTATCAGGCATTTGAGGCATTTGCCAACACTTACTCCAGTAAAGCCGTGTCTAATTTTCAATGTGAAAACACCAGGCCTCTGCCAGGCTAAACGCGAAAAGCGGCGCGAACCGATTCGCCCGGCCGTAGGTTAATGTACAATCGTAAGTAGAGCTGTGTAAAAGTATTCTACTTCAACCTTGCGGTCGTGGCTTTGCACACAACCCTCCTGTGATTTTTTTTAATTTATGTGCTAATGTGTTAATTTTATTCATTGACTTTGTAGGTCCACTTCAAGCTGCAGTCAAATTATTACATATGCAAACGATAAAAACTAAATACACTAAGGTTTTACGCGTCTTTTTTACGCAGATTTCGGAATTTATGCTGTTTTTTTCCGTGGATTATGTAATTTATACGTTCTTTTACGCGGATTTTTCAGAACAGTCGTTTCTTACGCGGCATGTTTTTACTAGTGCTGGTACTTTTAACTGGATATACTCGAGATCCGGTTATCCGAAGCTCGGATCACGGATGGGTAAACGAATACTTTCCAGACACTCGGATATCCGGATACGGATCATCGAATAATCGGATATTCGGGTATCCGGATATTTATTATCCCGTTTGTGGAACACGCAGGTATTTCACCAGCTTGCAGTTTACAGTTTAAGCGAAGCAAAATTCACGTGTTTACACTTCGAGCGAAGTGAAAGGCCGGAGCTGACATAATATAAACGCGCTGAAAATTCAAGTTTTCCCTAGTTGCTGTTTTTTCACTAGCGTTTGCATGCGTGAAAAAAGTAACCCCAAGTGAAAAAGATGAGATCCACAATCTTAGATTTCGCTGGATCGAATTTGTTTACAGTTCCAAGTGAAGTGAAATTTTTGCAGGTAGCATTTTTCACGAGCGTAAAAAATGAACATTTTGTATGAGATTTTCACTTCGCTTGGAACTCTAAACAATGCTTAACATGAAAAATGCCTTTTTTCACAATCCCCCATCCCCTCGTAAGTAGGGGAGCTGCGTAGCCGCAAGGTTACAGAGACCGCTTTGTCAAGCGGATGATCGTGGGTTCGAATCTTAGTAGAATCAGGTCATTCGATGTCAAAAAGGGCTTTAAGTATGAGTTTATTCTCAGACTCCCCACCACTTACCCTTCCTTTACGCTGAATTCTATAATACCTTTGCGTGGCTTCCTCTTAACAAAAAATAAGTCCCTCTTATCAATAAAACTGGCCAGAAGGACGCACGACGAAACTTCTCGAGGGAATTCTAATTGGCGATGTTTGGCAGGAGGAAGGAGGCTCGGTATAGAAGAACAGTAAGCGTGTAAAATGAGGGTAAGTACATTACACACAAGCACTGATCAAAAATAATAATAAGCATGCCACTCTTCAATTGAGGTATTGCTAAAAATAGAAGTGCGGGATACAGCAGACACCCGGGCATATCTCACAATAGATCAACGATTCTGGTCGCAATAAAAAAATCCCCTCGTAAGTAATTATTTACATAATTCTCTTTAAACTATGTTCGGATAGAAAATCCGGATATCCTGTCGGATAATATCCGGATATCAGGTTGATCCGGATTTTGGATATTTGGCGGATATCCGGATGTTTTAATCCGAATAGTCCCAGCACTAGTTTATACTGGTTTTTCGTGTTCAACTCGCTTATTTAGAATGTCTGATGAGTAAAGACAGTGGTAATTCGCGGCCAAAAAGTTGAAAATTCGCGGGTGGTAAAATGGAAAATATTCAAAATGCGCGGTAATTTCGCGGGTTTTTTTTTCTTCAGAAAGTACCTAATAAAATAATTTTGCTTTAGATTAAAACAAGGAATAAGGCCGTTACAAATTTCATTTTCATTTTATGTCACCCCCCCCCCCTTCAAAAATCTTGAATATTGGAAGGGGAAGAAAAAAAAAGCTCAAACCGTTTTGTTCATTTTATTGGTTTTCCGACAGCATAAATGCTTTATTTAGCAACAAACAAGTCCAGTGACAGCGAGAGTGTCTTCAAAAGGCAAGCGAAATAAATAATAATGACAGATGTCTACTCCTGGGTTTAGATACGCTGCAACGACGACGATCAATTCAGCAAGCGATTCTTATTGGAAAGCTTCTCAACGGAGAAATCGACTCACCTTGGCTGCTTTCGCTGCTTGATTTGCGAGGACTGCAGAGAACGTTGCGCAACGATTCGTTACTTGTGCCTAGATTTCATCGAACATCTTATAATCTTATATTCGAAATTTGTATCAGCCTAACTGTTTTATTCAATTTATATACGGAAATTCAACCGTACGATTCATATTTCTTTGCATTACTGACAAAAATGCAAAATTTGTCAAATTGTTTTCAGTCTGATTTTGGTGTCGGTGAGCATTCAAGATATTCAAGTTATGTTCAGAATTGAAGTTATAAAGTTCAGAAAAACGTCCGCGATCCGAATACTTACAAAAATTATAATACCAATCTTACTGTCGAGTATTTTTGAGGATGCTTGCTTGTATATCATCTTGCAACTGTGATTTTATGGCTGCACACTGACGGATTCCATCATGCAGGTCACCAATCGCCAAAATCTTTGCTCGAAGCGGATCTAGCAACCGAACCGCACGAAGGCAATTCAAACCAGGCTTGCAAAATCGCGTTTTAAGAGTACTACAGGTCGGACTCGATTAACCGGAGTTTTGAAAAATATTTCGCTCCGGATATGCGAATCCTCCGGATAATCGAGCCATTTTTAATTTTTTTATTTTAAATATCTTTCATTTAGAACAGTGAGTTTTCTATTATAGTATGTTGTACACAATACATGTGCCGACGAAATAAATTAAAAATTGTCTTTAGACTGTTTGTCGGCGTTTGTTATACATATATACGTAATAATGAATTATGTTATATTGATTATCAAAGATGTAAAACCCAAATAAAATAAATCAAAACTACCATTAGAAAGACAGCTTTTGCTTCGAGAGATTAAAGGAAATATTTTCCAGAAAATGTAATAGAATTCGATTTGATTTAGGTATTTATCTGTTTTATTGTCTTAAATATTAAGAAGAATTGAGGTGCTACATATACATACCCTGTTCGATTTTGACAACACTCATGCTTTATTTCTATTTCCTAAGTGACCTACAACGACCTAGACGCTTGATATGGCCTCTAATGGGCTACTTTGCGGATTTCAAACCGTTATTGATTTCGCTTGATGAATTTTGGTTCAATAATCCAGGAGTATCCGGAACACCACCGAAACAGGCCAGCTTGTGGTTCTAAGTACACTAAAGTCGCTTTTTACGCGGGGGATACGTGCCGCGTAAAAAAAACCGCGTAAAAACAGCATAAATTCCGGAATCCGTGTAAAAAAACCAGCGTTAATTCTGCATTCAGAGTAAAAAGAAACCGAAATCCGCGCAAAAATAATACCGCGTAAATTCCGGAATCCGCGTAAAAAAAACTGCGTAAATTCCGAAATCCGCGTAAAAAAACCGCGTAAACTCCGGAATCCGTGTAATAAAAACCGCGTAAAAAAACTGCATAAAAAACCGCGTAAAAAGCGACCTTAGTGTACTGCATTGATCATGGCCACTATATTACAGAAATATGTTCCGACCATATATTATTTTTGGAAAAACAAATTTGTTATCTACAACTTTACCGAAGACATCATACCGATCGAACAAACTGTTTTGGCTCTAAACATATTTTTAATCATCAATACCTTCCCAAAACAGCATTTTTCAATAGCTTCCCAAAAATGAGTCGTGTTCCAAAAAATTGAACCAATAGCATAAAATGGCATCTTTTACCCATACAAACATCTATGCAAAGTTTCAGCCAAATCAAATATGATCGATTCAATTGGTTGCCCGTTTTTCGAAGAATTGCACCATTATATTTTGAACAAGTTTTCAATAAAATCACCGTTCTGATGATACCAGTACTTTACGTCAGTAGCACTATCACTATCTGCTGCCGAAGAAGCGTGATAAAATCTAAGTAGAAAGGGTGAAACCAAAAACATCATATCAAGAAGACTGGCATCTCTAAACCGATCCCATAAAAATGACAAGCGTCAAATTAAACAGCGCACTCCATCTAACAAAGATGGAAGCTTGTTTTAAAAGTGGTGGTAATTACATCGCTACGAAGACGTATGTGCGTATGTGAAGATCCTGCCAAAGCGTTCAGATTGCATTTGCATCGCCAGTACACACACTAGCATTCGTCAGTATCGCTCGAATTCAGACAGAGTTTCTAGTCTTCTTGATACGATATTTTTGGTGAAACCTAGCGTAAATTTGGCGGGTCGGGATAAAAATAACAGTTGATAAAATCGAAACAGCACTGTATTAGAATTATATTGCATCATCGGAATTTGATTATTGTCAACAAATTTTACGATGAATTGAATTTTTGAAACTTAACTTAAACTTAATGGGTCCTACCGCCATCATAAAACCTTTTACCAAAAGTTTTGGAATAATGTCAAGTTTCAATAAAAAATAATTATAAAATAAAATTTACCTCTTTTTGTTTGTATTATTATGAAACATAGTTATTATTTTCTAATCTCCTAAACTTTAATTTATTATTTATTTTATTATTTTGAAAGATTTGTTATAATTTTAAGTTTTATTAGAAAAAAAGCTAATTAAAAATTCAACTCTGTTTTGAAAATTAAAATTAGGTGTTTATTTATAATTTTTCGTAGAAAACACATTTTTTTGTATTGTATAGTTTTTCTACTAGGCATAATTCATTCTCAGATAGTTTTTCTATACAACCAAGAGTTTCTGAGCTACTATGCTTTGAATAAAACCTATGCCAAAAGCATACGCTCTTTTAGAAAATTACTATTGAGTCTGCAAAATCCTACGGAAAAATCTCTGTTTGCTAATAAGTCAAAAACGTGTGCAAAGTTTCAGTCAAATATAAATTGGTCGATATCGAACGATAGGTCATTTGGCATGCTTTTCCTCTATACACTGATATTTTGATTCACTTTATAAAATATGTATACATCTTATGGTTTAGATTGTTGTTTTTAGAACGAACCTGTTAATGAGAGCGATTTTCAGAATCAAACGTTTGAGGTGAACAAAACAAAAAAAAATCTCTAATATCGTTTTTTATTGGCTCATGTTATGGTTTTAAGAAAGACTCAAAATAGTTAGCATGTGCTATGATTTCATTATTTCGATTAAACAAGGGCGGACTAACGAATTTTTTTAAATAACCCCAACTCTAACCTAGACGAAGTTTCAAGAATAATAGTAATAAAATTCCGCCTCAAGTCATTTTCCTTCGCCTCGGACCGGAATGCAGTGTAAATTTTTTTGAGCTGCTACGCATCGTGCATTTCAATGCCAAATTTTCGCACTCCAATCAGTATCTTTCTATAGCACGGTGCGTTCGGACGCATCCGGTATGCTAGTGCACTTGTTTCAGTGCCGGGTAGTTTGTAGTGAAGTTTAAGTTCCTACAAGACCAATAGTTGATTCCTTGCAGTAGAATTTTCTTTTATTGAATCTAAAAGTGAGTCGACAACAGTTCCCGACAACGCGTTTTGAAGGGTTTCAATTTTGAAACCTTTATCGAATTAAACGTTCTCCATATCGACAAAGAATGAGCGTAAATCCTCATTTGTAAAAATAGCCTTCTTCCACGATAGGGAAAACTGTGCAAACCGCATGCTTGTCGTGAACTAAAGAAGCAGCAGACAATACAAACAACAAGAGACACCGGTTGTTATTTTCCTTGGTCGGTCGGCGGTAGCGGTGTAAAGCGGAGACGCATGGTTATTTACGTACCTAGTCGTGCGGCTCGCAGAGTGAAGAGATACATTCTATTGCGTTTCGTTTTGGGGAAAGTAGCTAAAATTGGACTCCCAGAATGAAATGCGTTCTTAATAGCCTTCAACCATGAACGGAAGATTGAACGATAGTTACGGTTTGTAGCATGTGTACGCGAACCGGACGTGAAAGAGTTGCAGGCGGAAAATAGTAGTACCACTTTCACTTGGAAAATCAATGTAACCTGCTTCGTTCGAAGTGGGTTCGAGTGATGAGGTAAGGAAAAATTTGCACGTAAAAAGAAGTTCAAGGTAATCTTGTTATTAGTATATTATAAATATTGTCTTATTTCAATGCAGGTAAGTTGTGAATTGCTGACTTTGGTATGGAAATATTTGGTCACATGCAGTAATATATCTACCTTAAAACTGAATTTAATATTTCTCATTATGTAAAAAATAAACAACTCCTTGGTTGATGAATTCATTTACCTAGAAAATTAAAGCTCAGTTTTTCAAACCTTAATATAAATATTACTGTATGTGCATGTAACAAATAATTTGGAAAACAATATTTTTCTTTGTACGCACTACAACGTGAATGCTAGGCCAAGGTGTGGCAATTGTAATATAGCCATATAGCGTGCAACGATACCAAATGTTGCTCATTCTGTCGTCTAGCAAAGGTGAAGGTTTGCGGAAATAGGTATGTTCTATGTTGAAAGCCAATTAGTGAAAGTTTCAAGAATCATTGACTTGATTTTCTATCATATATCTTCACAAGAAAATTGTTCATTTAAGAAAGCAAATATCCTTTTGCAAATCCATGTTTTATGTGTACATGTATCACTGATACGCAAAATAGCTTCGATAATTCACGGAAAACCGTGCAACCTCTCAACAGGAATGAAGAAAAACCTGTATGTTCTCATTGTTCTGTAGTAAAACTGAATCTACCTTAATTTGGATGAAGGATGAAATATTTTCGACTTGAAACAGTGTTGTACAAGAAAAGATTTATATTAGAAAAATTCGATTTTCCTCAGAGTTATTAGATTTTTGTTAGAAACCCCTTTTTTTTCACTAGACTCTCAAAAATAATAGAAGGATGGTATCCAAGACACGATCGCATGGTTGACACAGGTCTTTAATTGTTTTATCACTCCGCAATCCGCAACGTCTTGGCGAGTGATTGAAAAAGATCAACTACTTCAATTATATGATTTTGGGGCGCTAAAAAGTGCCATTGGTGTCTCACAAAAAGTGACACCGACAAATTAATTTAATTTATCGTCATTTCAGATTCACAGTGCAACAAAAATTGACTTTTTTTCTGCCTTGGTTTCTATATATATATAACTTTTTTGTGTATTTGATTGCAAAACCAAATTTCCCCGAGTTTGAACATATTTAACTTAAGGGGCAACAATGGCGCCATTTTGAATTTTTGAGAAATCATGAATTTTTGATGTTTTTTCGACGCCATTTTGTTTTAAGACCAAATATCAAAATTCTGAGGGTTTGTTCACATATTAGCATCTTCTTACCCATCTTTAAAAAAAACAGATCTTAAATCGGACGAAATCTGAGTTCAAAACGGTGATTCTACGAAAGCGGTTTTGGCGTGGTTTTAGTATGTTTCACAAAGCAAAAAAATATCGAGTATGTCTGGGCAATATTGCTAATGCCTTGATATCTAAAAGTGGTAGCCAAATTTTGTCCTATATTGGATAAAAAAGTCTCAGGAATCGATTGGTTGGTATCTAATCCACGTAAAACAACAAACCACATTGGTAATCGCCAAACAAAGGTCTCCGACAACGGCCTCAGTCTATGGAACAGAATACGGGAGAGAATTTTGTAAACGATGCTGAAAAAGGTTATGCCCCGATAATTACTACAATTCAGGCGGGGGCCTCCAACCAGTCCGAGGGCAATTCTTCATCGACCACAATCTCAACATGATCCGGTGTGAAGCATGGTACAGCTGTTCGCTCCCGACTATAAAAAGTTCGGCTAGAATGCCGTCCGTACCAGCTACTTTGCAGTTCCACAGCTCTTTCACTACTTTCTTAAACTCGTTCATGGATGGTGGGTCCACAGCTTTGCCGTCATCCTCAATAACCATCCTGCTCTTTACGATTATCAGGTTCCCCTCCCTATCGTTGCACATGACAGAGGCTGACACGTTCCGGTTTCTGATTTCATTTATCTTCTTGTATAAGCTTCTCGCATCGCGCTTCTACAAGCAACCTTCCGCCTTCGCAAGAATCCACTCTCAATGCTGTTGTTTCTTCCGGCGATGGAGTCTTTTTTCAGCAGCTCTGGCTTCCCGGTATCTCCATACGCTCTGACGAGTCACAGCCGAGGCTAACATGTGAACTCTGACGCGGTTCTTTTTTTCCGTCGCCCGCTGGCACTCAGCGTCAAACCACTCATTGAACGTGGCTGTATCCAACACTTCTCCCGCTGTGGTACTGATGGATACTGATTGTACTGTGGATAGATATGCCTTCACTGTTCATTCAGGCTACCTCCAACTCTATCCTCGATCCGCTCATCAACCTTCTGCAGGTACTTTGTAGGAACTTCTCCGGTAGACAGCCGTTGGATGTTCTACTGTATCCTCCTTGTCGTCCTGGATTTGAACACGTTGGACAACCGGGCGCGAATCTTGTATACCATTAGATAATGTTCCGAGTCAAAGTTTGATCCTCTAAACGACCTCACGTCTGTAACGTCTGAAAGTGCCGACCATCAATCAGAACATGGTCGATCTGAGAGCAGGCCTCTCTATTCGGGTGCCTCCAGGTGTGCTTACGTATATTTCGGCGTGCAAAATAAGTGCTACAGATAGCCATACCTCTGGCTGAAGCGAAATTGACAAGCCTTAGGCTGTTGTCGTTTATAGTAGAGTGGAGGCTTTCTTTACCAATCACGGGCGGAAGAAGTTCTCGTACCCGACCTGCGCATTTGCATCCCCAATAACGATCTTGATGTCGTGTCCTGTGCACTCATTATACGTTTTTTCCAGTAGCTTATAGAACTTCTCTTTCTCCTCATCGGGTTTATGGTTAGTCGGTGCGTACACATTTGTCGGGCTGTATCTGTAAAATTTGCCCTTAATTCTCAACACGCATATACGGTCACTGATCGGCTTCCATCTAATGACACACTTCATCTGTTTCTTCATAAGCACGAAACAGACTCATCTTTCCGTTTTCACGCCGCCACTGTAGTAGATGTGGTATTTTAATGAAGTGCGCGCAATAGGATCTACTGCCCGGGATTCGCGATCTCCCGTTTTCGGCCACCTCACCTCCTGTATGGCGGCAACCTCCACATTCAGCTCTCTAGCCAGGATACCTACACGTGCCGGTTCGAGTAGAGTCCTAACATTCCAAGTACCGAGTTTCCAATAATCCTTATTCTTTTTCGTTCGCCTAGGTCCATGCCGATTATTCCGTTCCGTATTTATATCTGGATTGTTCGTAGTATTCTACCTTCGGTAAGCTGCCTAACTAGGGCTGCGATACTTAGTCTCGCGACGGGGCCTGTCTTAGATACAGCTGACGAGGCACCGCGTTTCGTGATTCAACCGCCCGCTCCGGGTCAGACGCTGTTGTACGCGCCCCTAACATGAGGAAACAGCCGCGTACGATCCCCCTTCCCAGTTAGCAAATAACCATAGTTTCCACCGGAGGTTTGTTTACCCGATCTCCGCTAAGGTTACTCGTATCTCGGTACCTCGTGGAGGTTGGAATAGGAGTTGCTGGACAGAGGTGGATGACCACAAGAGGGTCTCGAAGTGACACGTACCCAGCCATTTACCAACCTAACGTCACTATGCTAGAATTAATTTCACATACAAAAGTGTAGCGAAACGATACTTTCTCCGATATCAACACGATTCTAGACGTAACGATGATTTCTAGAGTTTGCTGCAAATTCAAATCATCCCTAAAGCGCAGTATGCATTTTACAAAGGAATTCATTTTCCTATCACAATCCCATGTAAAATTCAGGCACTGAATCAGGCAATGAAATTTCTTCTGGTAGCTAGTACGCAGCTAAAAAAAAATCATAAACCGAAAGGGAAAACAATGTTCACTTGCTGTGAACACTGCTGTGAAGCAAAATGTCACTTGTTCTTGCACGGAATAATGAGCACTGATGGCGCGTTATATCATGGCGCGTTGAAAATTACAAACTTTTTTGAATTGAAAATTTTCAAAAATGAACTTGAAAATACATGTAGATTTATCTACCTATTTTATTCAAAGACTGCGACGACATTCATTTTGGTAAAAGGAACATCGTTGTGGTTTGTTTCATAAATTGATCTATGTAAATAAAAAATAAATTCTGTTCATAGCGAAATAAGCTAGAGTTGCGAACCTGATTTATAAAACTCTCGAAATTTGTTACAATTTTTTCATGGTTTTGAGCAACTCCTGAATGTCATCATGAGTACATATCGATAAAAAAATAGAGTTTTAAGCAAACTTTAGGAACTATTCTTGAGAACCTTCTCTAGCATGGGCCTCCTTGATCTTATGGGGATTTTACGGCTGATTTGTAGCAGTTTGTGAGAATAATAAGATTTATGCCCTGTTTTGAAGAACAAGCAATCAAAACTTCTTCAAGTACATCTTAAAACTGATATTGTTACTTGGGTTGCAACGCGGGTGCCCGATTCATATAGCGCGCAAAATGCAGCGTTGCAATTTCGATGCTCGTCACTCCAGCTGTTTCCAGTAGGAACCAAATTGATTATATTTATACACACATGTAGAACCAATAATTCGGTGATCGATTTGGCTATAAAAGGAAATTAATTTCAATAAAGGATAAGCAATTCAGTGTTAGCATTCCGCAGCGACTGGCCTACTCCAGTTCGTCTCACCGGAAAAGCTATAAGAATAAAACGGTCTTATCATTGCGAACGGGTTGGATTTCGTCGACTCCGTCACCGCTATTATAGAAACCTCCCGTTCTATGTCCCGAAATTTCGGCGGTTGTTCCGCTCCGAGATTGAATACACGTACCGAGTTCGATGAAACTAGTCATAACAACAAAACTAGTACAAAACTAATCATTGGCGACCGCTATTAATATCAAACTATCGAAATTTTCTCGAGAATTTGATATTTGGTAACTGTAAAGTGTCCCTCACGCAAATACCGATGGATAAAAAGTAAAATGAAACTATCTGTCCCTGAAGCAGACTGCAGCAGAGAATTTTGTATCAACAACTTTGTAATCTTCACCGTTGAACAGTAATTTTAAACGTGGTATTCAACGCGTGATCATTAGCATCACATCAGAAATAGAGTTACATTTTCTGTCGTTCTTCACGTTAGAATCGATATAGTTTGGTTTCTGACGCCTTCAATCGCTTTATAGCAACTTATTAACCGTTATCTGAAGAGATGTTCGCTAGGATTCAAAATTATGTAGTCCACACAAATTAGAAACACAACATATTATATAAATTAGAGCGACTTAAATTCTTTCAACCTTCAGTTATAATAAAACTATTATTATACGTCATCATTGAATGTAATCTACATTCAAGCAAAGCCAGAGTTTTCTCATTTCATTTCACGCTCATCTGATGTAGAAAATGCCGATATTGCTTTTTCATCGATGGTAATTCAAGCTGGTTTATTGCTGAATAAGAATAAGATAAGATAAGATATATCGTTTATCGTATATGCAAAGCATATGTTGTTGATAAGAGTATACGCCATTCGATCCCAGTGGTTAAATTCTTGTGCATATTTTAAAAAGAATGTGATTAAAAATTTTTTCGGTTGTTATCCCGAATATGCGACAAAGGGGGCTACGCAACGCTAAAAAAAGGGTGGCTAAGCAACGCTGAACGTCAGTCTCTAACTCCACACCATGGCCATTCGGTGACGATGTTGATCGTACTGATGATGATTGTATCAACAGTAGAATGTACTCACGTATACGTGATGTGTGAGTGGCTTTACCCAAAAATGCCCATATCGGTCTACATGTCCTCGGGATGTACAACGTACAACCATCCCGAGTAGAAACACAAAATGAAAAGCAGAATAAAATAAAAATTAATTCTTATTGCAGGAGTTTTAGCACTGCCTACCGCTCGGGATTAGGCAGATTATTTGCGTAGTTGCTTCTTCCGCCTGTATTACTAATTTGTGCACTATGAATGGTGGGTGTAGGTTTCAATTATGGTTCGCTTTGTGTGTCTATTTCCATTTTCGAGAATAAATAGTAGCAAGTGATTCGAGAGCAATATTGTGGTAGTGGGCCAGAGGTTATTGGCAATTCTCTATACATTTCAAGTTGATGTTAAAAATTTGATGACCTACAAGCTTGTTCCACGGTATTCATTTCCCGTCAAATCAGCGTACTTCGGTGTCCGTAACAAAACAAACCTAGCCGTGGTGGCGACGACGTCGAAATTCTGTCACACGGCCAGTCCTAGTGAGCGGAACACTTTTTCGATAATGCGCCTGACCGTGTGCGCACAGGAACGCTAGAATCCGCGACAGACGACAACGACACAGGTCCGCGTAGCCGAACGCGGTGAAAGCGCGAATCTTTTCGAATTTTCTCGTGCTCGCGTGTTGCGCCACGGCCGAGAGTAAAACCGATGTCGGTCAGTCATTCGTCGTCCACCCGCTAAGTAACATTTAATTTTAATTTTTAGCTCTATCATACGGAATTGTGCGAATAGTCGCCACTACTACTACTACTACTACGAAGTTAAGTCATACTTATTTTTAATTAAATCCATGAAACCGCGAACGCGCAGCATCATAATCGAACGTCAAAATAATCGGTGAATAACCACTACGAACATTGAAAACATAGGATTTAATAACAGGATACGAGGAATCCGCTGTGAGCTGTGAAAAATAAAATAAATCACAATTTTTGTTCATAACCATCCAACGAAATACATGTTAAGTTTTATGTCGAAATTAAACGAATTATTTTTTGTTATTCGATCTGAGTTACATGCTTAACTAAGCGAGTTTTAATAGAAGTGCGAACAGAAAGTGACTTTAGCCATACACGTGAATACATACAGTACGAAAAACAAGGAATCGTTCCGAAAAGAGTGCTAGGAAATCACGAAAAAGTTCTAAGCCGCTAGTGATAAAAGAGTGCCAGTGTCTGACTGATCCATCAACCAACATATCAACAGTTGTGTGTGAGGGTAGGACAAAAATAGAGTGCGAAAGTGGCAAAGTGTGAATCGCTAACCACCGCCCGCCCACCGCAAGTTTTGGTTGATAGGCAGCACTAATCATCGGGTGTTCCGCCCGCTCAGTATGTCATCTTAGTAGCGGCAATTCTACATCAGATCAGATCGGTACACCCCTCGTTAGGAAGTGTGTGCTCAATTTACGGCACTGATATAGTCCGATCAGACGATTTTCGCCCAGTTGGTTGGGATAAAAGGTATTTCAATTAGAGTATGCAAATATTTACCCCTGTTCTTGTAGAGCGTTAGTCTTGATTTGTCAAATAATTTTATTGCGTTTGATCGATAGGTACCTTTGACATCAGCATCTGGTTTCACATGACTTACCAATTGGTATCACATCGTAATGATTTTAAAAACATGCTTGAGTAGTTTGCTGATGATTGACAGATGAGAATACCATTACATTTACTGGTAATGCAAATTATGTTTGAAAGTGCCTTTGAAAGAAACTTTCAGAGTGACGAGACTATTATTTTTCATGTTATTTTGATTGCAGCAGCTGAGTATTGAAATATTCATTTTATGTCTAATTACTGAGTGATTTGAAAAAACCCTGAGAAAATTTTCCGTATTATTTGTAACCTTCTCATATAAATGGGGTCCCACATCAAATTTCATCACGTAAATAATGCTGTAGATAATTACTTAGTTGATCGATCCTTTTCAATGTTTCAGATCATAAAAAATTAATAATTAGTAAGCTTTTGACAAGTTTATTCTATTCAACTTCAATGCCATAACCGTGCGCTCGCACCTTACGCATAATTCCACTCATTAATTTTTGTACAACATTTGGTTTTATTTGTTTATTTGATCGGCCACTAGCACATCTCAAGGCTATTGGGCTACAACATTTGGCTGCAGGTTTTGAAGAAGAATACTTCTCTCAGGAAGTTCGGCTACATAGGGATGTGAAATGAAAATCTAAAATCGAAAAAAGTGAAAAATATGTCCAATTTCAAATGCTAATAAATCGGTTAGTATTCGATGGATTTCCTTCGTTCTTGCAGCAATAGATTGGAAAATCTTCTAAGATTCTTCCCAAAATAAGATAATTGTAATTGTATTATTCACACTATTGTACTATTGAAAATAGTCAAGCCTCGTCAAAACGAAAAATTCGACCTCTGATTGGTCGTTATATGCTTGCTTCCCAAGCACGGTCGACAGGATCATATACCTTGCAATTTAAAACATGCTATTTGGCCTATATAAGAGCCTGTTTCAGCCGGAGCCGCTTATAATAGTTCTAGACAGCGACAACAGCAGTCGTCCTTCCTTAGCAGCAGCACTAGCCCTGTGGCTGGTCACCACGTCTCAGGAGCAGCGCGGTTTTTCTCAGCGTGTGTCGCCAGACAGCCATTATTCCCCCCGTGTTGGGGCAGCATGAAGATTGCCATCAGGATATCCAATTTTGAACATCAAAATGCCTTTTTCAAGGCAAATAAACAAGTCATTGGAAATTAATAATTTTTGTCAACGCAAGCAAGCATTCTGTGTTGCATCCTAGCAATTTAAATTTGTCGCACCCGTCTAATTTACTGAATGTGAAATAGCTTCCACAGTGCATGTTGTCCGTGTATCTTAATTCACCCAATGTTAGGGCAGCTCAAAGGTTGTAACTAGCAACCGATTTTGAACCGCAAAATACTTTTTTCAAGGCAAATAAAGAAATAATTGAAGGTTAATAATTTTCTGGCATCAACACAAGCAGACATTCTGTGCGGGATGCAATCAAATTCTGTTGTAGTTGTCTAATTTTTACCTGAGTTAACCCCCCACTGTTGGGGCAGCGCAAAGGCTGTGATCAGCATAACCGATTTTGAATAACAAACTGCCCTGTTAGAACGCATTCACAAAAGCAGTTAGTTCGACTATGCAGAGCGAATATGAAGTCGATTCAATCAATCAGCATGAACAGAATTTCGTCGTCTCCCAGCTGCCAAGTTGCAACATGATGCAACACGCAACAGCGAGCAAACGTAATCGCTTGATGTTACAAGCCGCAATACGGTTAGGGATAAATCGTTGCGTGTGTGAGAGCACCATCGGTGTTTATTCGCCGGATACAAAAATCAAATGCGAATTGTGGAATAATTCGTCTTAAGAACATTACAACTGAACAGAAAGGCGTGGCCTATTTCGTAGCACCCTTAGACTATAAAAGAGTATTTCTGGGCAAACTAGCTATATTCATCAGTCGGATGGTGAGCTGGATGGACCGTCCACAACGTTGACAGCAGATATCAGCACTCAGCAGTAACAGAGGATAGCAGCGGGTTGCGCCTGTGGCTTCCTTCTAATTAAACAAATCACTTGCCCTGTGGTTGGTCACCACGTCTTAGGCCTCTGCCAGGCTGACTTTCGTACGATAGCGGCGGTATCAGGCATTTGAGGCATTTGCCAACACTTACTCCAGTAAAGCCGTGTCTAATTTTCAATGTGAAAACACCAGGCCTCTGCCAGGCTAAACGCGAAAAGCGGCGCGAACCGATTCGCCCGGCCGTAGGTTAATGTACAATCGTACACACTAAATTTTTATTGCTGGAAACCAGCAAAATTTTGCTGATATTCTACATGCTGGAAAATCAGCAATGATATCAGCAAACCTTCTCGCTGGAACGATCAGCAAATCGAGACGTCAAATTTTTGACACCATTTTGCTGAAAATCAGTTGTTTGAATAAATTGCTGCCTGTTCAGCATTTGAGCATTTGACATGAATTTGCTGATGTATCTAAGCAAAAGTTAGACAACACACAGAATGTTCTTTTGTTTTTTGTTATTTTACTAAAACAAATGTTCTACATTGCGAATATTTATTTTAAAGTTATCTGACTTCAAATCTAAATTATCGATACGAACTTTTGAATGTCTTTGTAGCCCATCGACATCACCATAACCTATATTGCCCATATTCCCAAACTCCTAGAAAAGACTGAAAATTAACATATCACACATATTCTTTATATCACAATTATTCTATTTAAGCGCATGCAATGCTTTTTTAAGTTCCGCATCCATGGTTCATACGCTTATAAGCTCTTTTTTTTCTCTATAGTTTTGTTAACTTTTTACGTACAAAATGGCGATTGTTCTGACAGTTTGACGGATGGAGTTGCCAGAAATTCAGCAATTACCAGCATTTTGCTGATTTCCGGCAAACAGAATTCTGAATACTGATAATCAGCAAGAATATTTTTACTGATTTTTTTCAGTATTATTTTTTGCTGAAAATTCTTTTCAGATTTTGGTGTGTAAGTAGAGCTGTGTAAAAGTATTCTACTTCAACCTTGCGGTCGTGGCTTTGCACACAACCCTCCTGTGATTTTTGGTACGGAAACCGACATTTTCTTCATGTCCTCCTCAGATTTTACCTTCTTGGGATGCTTTCGTAGTGCATGCTCCATGATAGCCCAGCATTTTTTGATAGGCCTTAGTTCCGTATTTTGCCGTTCATCACGATTTTTGCTTTTTGCACTTTGTACGTATGCAGTCCCTCCAGGTTTTTGGCTCTCTGAACGGACAACTCCAAGCTTTTGGCCACATCCCTGACCGAAACATTGTGATCCTACGTAAACGCTCTCACAACATGCATGTGATCCTGATCACTAATGGACCTTTGCCTTTCTGACCGCATTTCTTCTTCCATTTGATTTTTTTTTTGAGTTTCGTCTAGGGTGGTCGGTATTACCGACTTTTTGAATAACCGGTATTTCGGTATTCCTAGAAATAAAAACCGGTAAAAAACCGGTATTTTTTTCGGGTTAATACAAACCAGGGATAACTCGTAGACTTTGAACCTACTTTTCCAACTACAAAATTCTTAAAATCATAGTTTGGAGAAGTGATAATGATTGTCCGCGAAAAAACGCAAGTCATTCTTTCTGTACTGTTTAAAAATAAACTGGAAACTAATTTAAGATATAGGGTGTCGAACGTTTCCGGCAGTGGTTTTCATCGGCCGATTTTCTGCCGCAGTCTTATGCAAAAACCTGCTGAAGTAAACCACTGCCGAAGACGTTACCTACATAAATTTGGATTTGAAATTTATTTTTTGCTTAGCGTCTCAGGTAGCATCTATGTATGGACGTCTCGCTGCATAATTATGTTTTTGCATTTATGAGTACTTATGCTTCATTACGGTCCAGGTTTTTTTGTAAGATTTGAACCTCTGCGACCATTGTTTTGAACTCTTGTGGTATATGTTCCACATACAACACTGGATAAATTTAACAGTTTTTGAAAAAGTTCAATGAATGAATCTAGTGATATGATTACGAAGAACACAATTTCGAAACTCATGTTAACAAAAAAACATGCAGATTTTTGTTTTAATTTTAATTCACATCGCAAAACTTGGTTTCAAATTAGTGAATAACATTAAAGTTCTTAGAAAAACAATATTTGAAACTGTTGAGAAGAGTATATGAATGAAGAAAAAAAAAAGAAATAAAAAGAAATGACGATCAGACCAGAATTTACTCTTTACGAATCCGAACGAATCGAAGTTCAATTCTTCTTTATTCTGTTCGATGCTTTCTAAACAGTTCGTCCAAATTATTGATTATTATATTTGAAATGAGAGGTTGGTCAAAAATATATAAAAATATAAAAAAATATAGATAAAGCAGAAATTTTAACACGAGCAAATCCGGAAACACATTCGTTGTTTTGCTTTCGTCTCGATTAGACGCAAATTGTTCATCTCCGTTTGAGTTTGCAAAATAACAATACACGAGTTATCGTACGGGTGTTTTTTTGTCGATTATTTCTTGTGCTGCGCGATAACAATAGCCGGTAGTTTATCGGCAGAAACATCTTCTGCACACTGGTAGGGGCAGGCCACCCCGCCAGTGATCCGATACGCAGCTGATATATCAGCAAGAATAATTCTCCCGCACCGCTGTTACCCCGCTAGCAGCACGGACCACCATACGATCGAGCGAGTGGAAGTCAACTACAAGTGGCATCTACAAGGTCGCGTGTAGGATACGGCCACTGTGTCACAACACGAAGCTGGATCGTCATTGTTTGTTCTGCGGAGACGCTCGATTAATCCTACTATCAGCCGTGAGGTCGTGACTTAGACGTTCGGTGAAGTATTCACTTTAGAATTTTTATCATTATTATTAATAGTATTATTATTGTTATTATTATAATTATTATTACTATTATTATTATTATTATTATTATTATTATTACTATTATTATTATTATTATTATTATTATTATTATTACTATTGTTATTAGTATTAGTATTACTGCCTTTTTTTTAATTTTGATCCATTGTAGTTTGAAAAATTGTTTTTAAAATTTAATAGCAACTATTTGACCCCCCCCCCCCCACATTCGAATATTTATCGTTTGTGTGCGGTAGAGCGTAACGCTCCCGCAAAATGGACGACATGCAGGTGCAACTATTCCTGGATGTGGAAACAACTGGGGAAGAGATTGAGATCTCCCCCATCAATTCCCCTCTACCTTCCCCGCTACCTAGCCCCGTACCAAGGGTACCGGCAACACGGGTAAAAGCTTACCCAGATGCTTCGAAAGGTCCGTTCGTAGTTTACTTCAGGCCCATAAAGAAGCCTCTAAATATAATTCAAATCGGCAAGGACCTGGCAAAACAGTTTTCGGACGTAACCGAAATTACAAAGGTTAGACCGAACAAACTGCGAGTTGTTGTGAGTAGCTTGAAGCAAGCAAACGCAATTGCTAGCTACGAGCTCTTCACGAGAGAGTACCGCGTGTACATCCCTGCCAAGGACGTGGAGATCGACGGTGTGGTTACCGAAGGAAGCCTCACGGTCGATGACATTTTGCGTCACGGGGTTGGCTGCTTCAAAAACCCCCTGATTCAAGATGTAAAGATACTGGATGTCAAGCAATTGCATTCAGTATCCATCGAAGAAGGGAAGAAGAAATTCTTCCCTTCGGATTCCTTCCGTGTAACATTCGCCGGATCCGCACTGCCGAACTACATCTCTTTGGACAGGGTTCGTCTGCCTGTACGCCTGTTCGTACCGCGGGTCATGCATTGCCAAAACTGCAAGCAGTTAGGTCATACAGCCACCTACTGCTGCAACAAGGCACGCTGCAGCAAGTGCGGAGGCAATCATGCTGAGACCGCTTGCAGTGAGGATACTGAAAAGTGTCTTTACTGCGAGGGAACTCGGCATGACCTTTCGGCGTGTCCCGCGTACAAACAGCGCGAGGAAAAAATAAAGCGTTCCCTCAAGGAACGATCAAAGCGCTCTTTCGCAGAAATGCTGAAGAGTGCTGAGCCACCCTCGACAGGAAACATCTTTTCCTTTTTGCCAACCGATGAGGGTACATCTGACGATCCCGTCGAAGGGTGTTCTTATGCCATGCCAGAAGGATCTAGGAAGAGGAGAATGATCAACTCTCCTAATCTTTCTCGCAAAGGTCGCAAGATAACTCCTAGCGGAATGACCTATAAGCCAACACAAAAAGGAAGCGGTGAAGAAAAACCGAAGCAAGTACCTCCCGGTTTTAATTTTAAATCAAACCAGGAGTACCCACCGCTTCCTGGGGCACCAAAAACCCCTCGGGCACCCATTTCTCGATCAGAAGATAAAATAGAAACAGGGTTCATAAAATTTTCTGATATTGTGGACTGGATATTTAAAACATTCAACATACCAGATCCCCTACAAAATATTCTTCTTGCCCTTCTTCCTACAGTGAAAACCTTTTTGATGCAACTAGCAGCAACTTGGCCCCTCATTTCAGCTATCATATCTTTCGATGACTAATACGGCGAAAGAGGTTAGGAATTTTATCACTGTATTACAGTGGAATTGCAGAAGTATCATCCCCAAATTCGATCTATTTTCTCATTTAATAAATACATACAATTGTGACGCATTTGCGCTCTGTGAAACCTTTCTCAATTCAAACGATCAACTCAATTTCCACGATTTTAACATTATTCGTCGAGATCGAGACTCACACGGTGGAGGGGTACTTTTAGGGATTAAAAAGTGCTATTCCTTCTTCCGAATCGACCTCCCCTCGATCTCGAATATTGAAGTCGTTGCCATTCAAACGAATATGGATGGAAAAGACCTATGCCTTGTTTCGTTATATATGCCTCCATCCGCGCGGATTGAACAGAAGCATCTCACTGATATAGCAGAGTTGCTTCCCGCGCCTTTTTTGATATTGGGAGATTTTAATTCTCACTGTTCGCTATGGGGGTCGCTGTACGACGACAACCGATCTTCTTTAATCTGTAACTTGATCGACGACTTCAATATGACAGTTTTGAATACTGGGGAAGCGACACGTGTACCTAATCCTCCAGCACGTGAAAGCGTGCTTGACCTATCCCTCTGCTCGACATCACTAGCGCTAGATTGCCGGTGGAAAGTAATCAACGATCCCCACGGTAGTGATCATCTTCCAATCGTTATATCAATTGCTAATGGTTCAACTCCCCCGAACCCAATCAATATTTCCTACGACCTTACACGTAATATTGATTGGAAGTGTTATGAGTCTATTATAGCGCAATCTATCGAGACTCACGAGGAACTTCCTCCGGAGGAAGAATACGCGTTCTTAGCTGGCTTGATAATCGACGCCGCGACTCAAGCTCAGACGAAACCGATACCCGGGGTAACGATTAGACAGCGCCCTCCCAACAAATGGTGGGACAAAGAGTGCTCTGAGCTGTACGCGCGAAGGTCCGCGGCGTATAAGGACTACCGGGAGTACGGCACTGTCAACCTGCTTCGAAAGTACGAGGCACTGGGCAGGCAGATGAAGAGCTTAGTAAAGGCGAAAAAACGCGGGTACTGGCGGCGGTTCGTAAACGCGTTGTCCAGGGAAACAGCGATGAGCACTCTTTGGGATACCGCCAGGCGCATGCGGAACCGTGACGTTTCGAATGAAAGCGAGGAGTATTCAGATCGCTGGATACTCGATTTTGCCAAAAAGGTCTGTCCAGACTCTGTACCGGAACAGAAAACCTTTCGCGACGCGTTATTAGTAACTACGGAAGAGCCTCCATTTTCGATGTTGGAATTTTCAATGGCTCTCCTGTCGTGCAACAATAAGGCTCCAGGGTTAGATAGAATAAAATTCAACCTGTTGAAGAACCTACCCGACTCTGCAAAAAGACGCTTGTTGAATTTATTCAACAAGTTTCTTGAGCTAAATATTGTTCCGCATGACTGGAGGGAGGTAAAAGTCATTGCTATTCGGAAACCCGGGAAACCTGCCTCTGATCACAATTCATATAGGCCGATTGCGATGCTCTCTTGCCTCCGGAAATTAATGGAGAAAATGATCCTCTTACGGTTAGACAAATGGGTCGAAACAAACGGGTTACTTTCAGATACTCAATTTGGCTTTCGCCGGGGCAAAGGGACGAACGATTGCCTAGCGTTGCTTTCTACTGAAATTCAACTAGCCTTTGCTCGAAAAGAGCAAATGGCTTCTGCGTTCATGGATATTAAGGGGGCTTTTGACTCTGTCTCTGTAGAAGTTTTAAGCGCGAAACTTCATTCGCAGGGACTTTCACCATATTTGAATAACTTTTTGCTCAATTTGTTGTCAGAAAAGCATATGTATTTCTTACATGGCGATTCGACAACTTCCCGAATTAGTTACATGGGCCTCCCCCAGGGCTCATGTTTAAGTCCTCTCTTATATAATTTTTACGTCAATGACATCGATGAATGTCTTGCAAATTCATGCACGCTAAGGCAACTTGCAGACGATAGCGTTGTATCCATTACTGGTGGCAAGGCTAGCGACCTGCAAGGACCATTGCAAGATACCTTAGACAATTTGTCTGAATGGGCTCTTAAGCTGGGTATCGAATTCTCTCCGGAGAAAACTGAGCTGGTCGTTTTTTCTAGGAAGCATAACCCAGCTCAGCTGCAGCTCCTACTAACGGGTAAAACGATCTCTCAGGTTTTAGTCGCTAAATATCTCGGGGTCTGGTTCGACTCCAAATGCACCTGGGCTTGTCATATTAGGTATCTGACACAAAAATGCCAACAGAGGATTAATTTTCTTCGTACGATTACCGGAACTTGGTGGGGTGCTCACCCAGGAGACCTTCTAAGGTTATACCAAACAACGATATTGTCAGTTCTTGAGTACGGCTGTTTCTGCTTTCGCTCCGCCGCGAACACGCACATTATAAAATTAGAGAGAATACAATATCGTTGTTTGCGTATTGCCTTGGGTTGCATGCTGTCGACCCATACGATGAGTCTTGAAGTGCTAGCGGGTATTCTTCCGTTGAAACATCGTTTTTGGAATCTCTCTTACCGGTTGCTAATTCGATGCACAGTTATGAACCCATTAGTAATTGAAAATTTCGAGAGGTTGGTCGACCTTCAATCTCAATCCAGATTTATGACTTTATATTTTGACTATATGGCTCAAGATATTAATCCTTCTTCATACGATTCCTCCAATGTCGCACTTTTAGCTACTTCTAATAATGCTATATTCTTCGACACCACCATGAAACAAGACATTTCTGGTATCCCGGATCAATTGCGACCCCAAGAGATCCCTAAGATTTTTTCCAATAAGTTTAAACATGTTAGTTATGATAAAAGCTTTTACACTGACGGATCTAATCTAGATGACTCCACTGGCTTCGGTGTTTTCCACGAAAATTTTACCGCCTCCTACAAACTCGATGCTCCTGCTTCCGTGTACGTCGCAGAACTTGCTGCTATTCAGTACTCTCTTGGAATCATCGAAACCCTACCCATAGACCACTACTTCATCTTCACAGATAGTCTCAGTGCCATTGAGGCTCTGCGATCAATGAAGCCTGTGAAGCACACCCCGTATTTCCTGGGGAAAATACGGCGGTTTTTAAGTGCTTTAACAGATAAAAATTACCGGGTTACCTTAGCGTGGGTCCCTTCTCATTGCTCGATTCCGGGTAACGAAAAGGCTGACTCTTTAGCTAAGGTGGGTGCTATTGACGGCGATATTTATGAAAGACCAATTGCTTTTGATGAATTTTATAGCATTTTGCGTCAGAGAACACTCAACAGTTGGCAATCATCATGGAACTCAGATGAACTGGGACGGTGGCTACATTCCATTTTTCCTAAGGTATCGACGAAAGCATGGTTCAAGGGGTTGGATGTAGGTCGGGACTTCATTCGCGTGATGTCCAGACTTATGTCCAATCACTATACGTTAAACACGCATCTCTTTCGTATAGGGCTTGTAGACAGTAATCACTGCGTTTGTGGCGATGGCTACCATGACATCGAGCATGTTGTTTGGTCGTGTACCGAATACTGTGGTGTTAGGTCTGAGCTTATAGATTCCCTTCGGGCCCGAGGAAAACAACCGAACGTACCCGTTAGAGACATTCTGGGAAGCGGTGATCTCCAGTACATGACACAGCTATACGTGTTCATAAAACACGCTGGTATTAAAATATGAAACTCTTCTATCTATTTGTTAGATTACCATTCCCGCTACACGCTGAAAGAAGATGATACACTAAGCTGGAGACACCCAAACGAAGACTCGGCATCTTCATGTTCACGCAGACACCTCAGTCCAAACTGCTCAAATAGAACATCACTGCTTAGCCATGTACAAATAAATAAATCGTATAACTCAATATAGTTGAAATCAAAATTGTAACTCCCCTCCTCTTACCTTAAATCCCCACTAGCTCGTAGTCGGCCGCGAGAATAAAGAAAAGGCCTCCCTCTTTTCCCTGCTAATTTAGAATTTAAAAAAAATGTACTTGGCTCAGTTAAACATAAATTGTATCGTGCCGTGTCAAATAAACTATTTAAAAAACAAAAATCCGGAAACATTCAGCTAGTTGCTAATAAAGCCCGCTGCTGTATGGGCGACGAAGCTTCGACCATGCTACAGCTATTTGATTTCATTATATTTTTTCAATTTCATTTATTCAAGGAACAGTTACGTTTAGGATGAAATTCTTTAGTTTTAAAATAGTTTATTTGACACGGCACGAGAATGAAATTCTTTATTGGTTGATTATTTCATCCTGTAAACACTTTGTATCAACAAAAAATAAATTCCTAATCCAAATTTATATTTATTTATTATTTTTTTTTAGTTTTACTTTTAAATAGCACAAAATGAATAATGACTTGCGTTTTTTCGCTAACATGATTGTGATTACTGCCTTGTTTGATTTTCATAATTTGTAGTTAAACTGGTAGGTTCAAAACCCACGAGTTGCCTCTGTGAGTATGAGTGTGTAAAGAGATTAGCTGTTCTACTTAAAACATAAATGTTTTGCTTTATTGATATGAAGTTTTATGACATATTATCGATACACATAAACACATCGTCTGAATCCATGCAGAACAAGCAAAAAGATAATAGAAATTGATAAATAGGCAAGAGTAAATTGATATTCAATGTTGCTTCTGTCAAAATGTATTTATTATATACATTGTCATGTGATTTGTAACGCCTACCTAAGTGGGTAGCAATCATTAGCTATACAATGATTTATGATTATTGTGACAAGTTTTTTTTTAATTTAAAGAAAAATACCGAAAATACCGGTTATTTCGCCTCTCCAATACCGGTATTTCGGTATTGAAAAAATATCGGTTTTACCGGTTTTGGTTTTACCGGTAAACCACCCTAGTTTCGTCGTAACGATTAATAACATGATTCACCGCTGACTGCGACAATCGTGTACGCTGCATACTGCAATAGTCAGGTATCTTGTACTAGTCATCTTTGTTTTCGGGTAACGGTATTTTTCCAAATCGTGTATAAAAATTTGAATCAAAATACGTTAAAACACTAACGACATCTGTCTGGTGATGCTCCAGGTGCACTGCATGAGTATTGTCGTATCGATATTTTATCGATATCAGTGATTAGTTTTTCAGTGAAGCATTACCACTTACTGTTAAATGACGGTTTCAAGTATTTGCACATCCTTTGAAAATAAGGTGAACTTCTGTTCTCTGTGATAAAAATACAGTGTGAATAATACACTCTTAACTACTTCTACCCAAATTTTCAAGACAAAATACCTAATGAGTAATTTTCTACAGCCTTTTTTTCCGAGATGCAGTTTGATGTTGTACACCTTTAATACAAGGTGATGGAATATAGAAAAATACTTGGGAACAGGTTTAAGTTAAGTTACAAGAGTAAGTAGTCTTGGTTGAAACAGTTAAGATAGCAGTCGCATGAAGCAAACTATTTTTAGCTAAAACTCACTTACGTTACTTTTGCGACGACAGACCGATTATCGACCCACTGTCGTCTTGTGCATACGCCGCTCTGTCATCCGGCTCCAGTTGCCACCAACACTTTTTTGCGAACATCCTCGTTGACAGCACCCATCCAACGAGTGCGGGATTTATCCGCTGATTTGTATACCTGATCGTCGACTAATCGGATGATTCCCCGTTTATCACCACCGCAGCATCAACTTCCGACGGATTACTACGATCTCTATCATTCACCATCTACCTCGTTTTGGCAGAGTTTATGACAATCCCTATTCTCCCAGATTTCCTCTTGAGAGATCCAAAGGCCTCTTTTACCGCTCTACGGTTAATACCAATGATATCGGCATCGGTTTGCGGACGCAAACCCTAGGAGCATGTGAGACTTCGTAATGATGGTGCCACTTCTATGCACGCCTGCCCTTCGTATAGCATTCTACAGTGAATTTGTGGACGAAAGGGTTAACGACGGACGGAATTACTACTGCAATAGAACGCGCGTTTTCCTCGGTTGTACCCTGGCTAACCTCTTTATTAACGACAGCGCAGTAACATTAGCCACCTTGAAACTTAGGTCTTTCATCTCCGCTGGACCAGACAGTTTTCTTGAAAATTGGTAGTTTGGAGTAACCAAACGAGTCGTCTGTTTACTCGATCCATCAGTTCCGGTGTTTTTCCTTCGGTCTGAAAATTGGCGTACATGTTCCCAGTACTTAGGGAAAGAGAAAAAACAATAATAACTATTGCCCTGTGGCCCACTGCTCTACTGATTTCAATCGTACGCTGTTTAGTAGTGAACATCGATGAAACCTTTTCGACATCTTTCACCGCTCACTCCGACAATCCACAAGGGAGTAATCTCAGACCATTAATATTTTTAATCTACCTGAACAACGTCAATTTCCGGCACCAAGGCCGTCGATTGTCATTCACTGATGATCTAAAGCTGATAACAAAAGTTAAAGTTTCGTCTGATGCTGCAGCGCTCCAAAAATACGAAACAACAACATTTTCCAGAATGCGTAGTACACTCACTTATTAATACAACTTATCAAACACACCTCTGAGTGGGAGCACAGCTTGACTCGAAGCTAACGCTGAAACAACACATGACATTCACTTCGAAGACTACCGTGAACCACCCTTTTCGACTACCATGTTATGAACAGCGAAGCAGACGTGCCAACCTCCGGCAACTCTCGAGAAACTCAGTATATATGTTCGACCGAAATAACCTTCTTCTCTGCGTTCAGAATAGGCGAACTACACCAGCTTTAGCACGATAAGCTGTCTTCAGCGCAATTTCAATCGTTACGCTACAAGCTTCGATTTTGACACCAGCCATGAGATGCTGAAGACCTGCTTCTTGACTCTAGCACGTAATTTTTACTATTTATATGGAAATCAGTCGGACCACAAGGCTTGTTGAGTGTTGATGTTTTGTACAAATAATCAAATGGCACCCTCCAATGCGGCGTTGAACAATAAGACAGTCCATCTTCCTGCTCAAACCATCTAACGGCCCGAAAGCTTCCGATATCTCATCGGTTATCGTAACGCTCGATGTGAAACCGTCATGGGTGGCACGTATCAGACTAATCAGTTTTTCGGGAAACCATGGTCGAGCATAATCCGGCATAACTCAATGCTCTCTGCAAATTTGATTCTAGAAATTCATCGAGGATGTCGCAAGACGAACATTTAACCCTTAGTCTTCCTTGAAAACTGTAACCGGTGGTTCCAGATGATAGACTCTTGTGACTCAAGTTTTAATCCGAATCCGTATTATTCGGGTGAAAATGCTGTCAACATTGCGAGAGGAAAATGTTGACAACAATATTCTCCGCCCTCATTCTAGCATTCTTCTCCCAGAAGGGTGTGAACGGACTCCAGAATGCATGCGAAAAGATTACGTGAAAGGGGGTATAAAACAGCTTTATTATCTAGATTTAAAATTAAATTGTACGAAAGACACACGTTAACGGCACACGACTAGGGACGTTGCAATACCTCCGATACTAGCTTGAAATCGATTCTTTTGCTTCCAATACTTCATCTTTCGTATCGATACTTGACAATCGATCCTTCACCAATATCGATACACTACTCCCAGTATCGAGATAGTCGAAACTACACCGTTGCTATGAGCAGAGGATTGATATAACCTCTCCACTTAGAGCAAGCCCACCAGTGGTTAAATTGAAGTTTCTAAAGCTAGTTTGGCAACTCCCAACATAACGCGGCAACCGCACCGGGCGTTGCTATGTTGGTTTGGGAAATAGCAATCCCCACCTCGGGTAGTAGCGAGTTATTAAATTTGGCAACGCGATAGCAACGTGCTGCATCGTTGCTATTTGATGAATAATGTCAAACTGTTGTTTGTTTTGTTGTGCTCGATAGTAAATGTTCGTAACGATATTATGAAAATAATGAGTGTTTCGAACATAATTGGTCGGCCCCGGAAGACGAAACGCTTTGCCTTGGTTAAACACGTCGTAGGACGCAAGTATCGGCGTGAACCAGTCTATTTTAATTTCGATTGAGCTGAAATTTTACACAGGGTGTTTTTTCGGGCGGGTAAACATTTATAGTTTTTTTTTTAATTCGAGATGACCATTTTGGTTGGCATTCTAATCTACACAAAGCATAAAGCTCAAGTCCTCACAAGATTGGTCAACCATGTCATTATTTCAATAAACCTGGAAGGTTTGAGTGGGTTGCTCGGGAGTATTACCGACTATTGCTGCTGACTCTTTTGTAGGCATGTTAGTCTCAGTTTCCCGTTGCGTCCGGTTGTTGAATAAAAAACCATTTTTCGCATTTACAGCTGTTTTAATCTTCGAAAACAACGTAAGACGGATTCGAAAGTGGCGTCGGAAATGGTCATCGGTATAGACCGGTGTTTCCGAAAAAAAAAACATTGTTAAAACGCTGGATGGCAAACTTCCTCAGCATAGCGGTCAATATTTTACCGTTTTCCAGGCTGAGAGCCACCCCGAGTCTTTCCAAAAATCCTTTTCATTTGTTTCGAGAAATCATTTTCTTCGTCACTAGAATCAACCAAATAGTCGAAAACAATTTCCGCGTTCTACATTTAAATTTTGTTTGGCTGCAAATTTGCAAATATTAATAGCAAATTGTAGGAATCGAGACAGCACAAAGTACAAAATACAATTAATGCAGTTCGCCAATTTTGAGTATTATATTTATTGAGGGCAACGTTGCGAAACGTTCCACGGTCTAACGCAATTACTTTAATTAAACATACAAGGATAAAAAAAATCCATGCACGTACAAACGAAGAAACCTGCAACAGAATTGTGTTATCGATAATTTGGGAGAACGGGAACAAAGTTAACAAAGTTAACAAAGTTGGGAAATACGACACACACAAACATTTTGCTAATGCTAGCTAGTGACGGTCTTTAGAAACTAGCAACTGCCGGCGTTAAAAAGAAATAGATGAATTGGTAATCCCCAATAGCAACGACCGGTGCGAACATCGGTTGCTATCCAAAATAGCAACGGCCAGCGTTGTGAAAATAGCAACTCAAATGGCAACTCACCGGTGCGCTTGCTCTTACGAGTACGATAAAATTTATATTGCAAGTAATAAATTGCATAATTTTGTCTTGGTTGCATGTGTTTCATGTCTTCATGCTTATCGTATATAATGAAAATGAGTCCACTTTACAGTTTCTTCGACTATCTTAAAAGAACTAACACAGCACAAAACTTACTGCTTCTCTCGTACCCTCGAACTTCAATGCTGCCTGTAGAAATGCATTGTGACGTATTATACGTCTTACTCTAGTAGAACCAGCCCAAAATTCACAGGAACGGATAAAAATCCGTAATTTTTCATATTTTTTCATTTCAAGCTCTAGGGCAAAACCAAGACAAGATTACTAATCATTTAGAAAATAGTAGGAGGGTGGTATTCAAGACACGACCGCATGACGTTGATTACCGTATTCTTATATTCCATTGGAGCAAATAGTAGAGGGAATTGCAACGCTTCTTTTACAAAACTTCTATAACAAAATTTCGAGGCACCAAAAGGTACCAGTTGCCGATTATTCTCGTTTACTGGTTAGTCCGTCCAGAATTCCAGCCATTTTTGTATTTTGCAGTAGCCATTTATTACTAACAGCCACCAGCATTACGGGTGAAACCGGCACGAGATTTTTTTTTCTTCACAAATAAACCGGCACGAGATGACCGGTACATTTTTTTTCCTTCGTTTAGCTGCTAAAACCTAGCGTCCGTATGTAACCGGTACGATTTAGTAATGAAACTGATGGGGTGATGTTCGAACGATACGTTTTATACCAAGGCTTCGTCAGATAATTAGAAAGAAGGAGGGGCTACATAGATGATGGAATGGTAAAGACAAATGTTTCTTGAAAGCTGCGCCGGCCGCTGTCGTAATATTAACACCAACACAAACATGCATTTTTGCAAGGTTTTTTCCGCTAGAAGCAGCATTTGGTAAAACAGAAAATTCAATTAGCCGCTTCTGTACCAAAATTTCGAGGCACCAAAAGGTGCCAGTTGCCGATCATAGTTTTCTGGTTAGTCCGTCCAGAATTCCAGCCATTTAAGTGTTTTGCAGTAGCCATTTACTACTAAAGCTACCAGCATTACGGGTGAAACCGGCACGAGATGAGCGGTACTCTTTTGTATTTCCTCCTTTCAGCGTCCGCATGTCACTGGTGCGGTTTTGGAAACAGAATGATGGGGCGCCGGCCGCTGTCGTAAAATTAACACCAACAAAAAGATGCATATTTGCAAGGTTTTTTCCGCTAGCAGCAGCATAAACATCGGAAACAGAAAGTGACAACAACAATAACAACAAAGTCAGATCGATTGTATCCGTTAGTGTCGACTGTGCTTGGGAAGAGAGGTAGTGATTGGCTGCGCGGTATGATTTAGACAATCGATATTAATTACCAATTTTTCAATAGTGTATCTCAAACAATAGTTTGTTTTTGTTACATAAATTTAACCGTAAAAAAATTTCTGATCGATTGATGCCAAAACCTCGAAAACCTGATTATAGATGACTGCAAAATAAGCGCACAAAACCTGACCACTTTTCCCTGGTTTTCCCTGGTTGAATTACTAGATTTTCAAATTTAGGGGCCTAACTTCGATATAGACGTTAGTCAACGTCAAAACCCAAAATAATCCACCTAGCGGTGAGACCCAGCCTTTCTCATCCAAACTTATATTATGTTAAAATAGATTCACACGATTTGAGATCCTTAAATTGTCAAATACAATACAATGAAGGTATATCCACTCTTTGAGTACTAGAAAAATGATGTTATATACAAAGTAATAATTTAGGTATAGTATGTGATATTTCTGGTCCCCGTGGCCCTGTGGTTAGCGATGTCGGTCGGCTAGCTCTCCCACACAGTTGTGATATCGGGTACGATTCCCGATCGAGTCGAGGATCTTTTCGAGCTGAAAATTTTCTCGACTCAGCACTGAGGCACGGTATATCCTACACATGCAAAATGTGTCAAAACAATATCGATAACGAATTCTCTCAACTAATCTCGTTGATCGAGACCGCTATTAGCCCCAAGGCTAAGCGTGCGATATTGTTATGTGATATTTGACGTAATATTTGTGCTAAAGAAAAAGTGAAATGATAGAAATGACTTTTAATTTCAACTTCAATCCCGAGCAAGGCCGAAAACATTGAAATAGTACAATATCAAATTTAAATGATGTTGAGGCCACATATTTTGATCGTAGCTATAGTTTTAAACAGTCTCCGGGTTACGTTTCTTTCTATAACTTTCAAACCACCATGTTTAAACATTATGAAATTCATTGTTTAAGAGTTTAAAAGCCCATTAATTTGAATTAAACTATGCTCATAGCTTCTTAGATAAAAGAGCGATTTTCCCATTGCACATACACGCGTACAGACCCACACACACATATACACCTATACATGCAGAAAATGCTAGATTCGTCGAACTGAGTCGAGTGGTATATGACATTCGGCCATTTGGATCACTTTTCTACCTTTTAATTAGCCAGTGATCGTTAGGAGAAAGTCAATATGTTTACTTTCATTATGTGACTTCACATTTTTATAAACAACGGACAAAGTTACAATTCGATTACAATGCAATTCAATAGCCACCTATGAGGCAACTAGACCTTTCATTTGACACTAATTTTGTGAAAATCGGTACAGCCATCTCTGAGAAAAATGAGTGAGTATAATTAACCTCAGGATAGCTTTTCTTTACATAACTTTTGAACCATATGTTCAATCATTACGAAATTTAAAAGTTAAGGGTTTTGGAGACAGCCCGATCATTTGAAACTAGTTTTATTGAAATCGGTTACGTTGTTTCTGAGATATTGATGTTTCGTGATTTTTACATTTTGATACATAACCTCTAAACTAAAAATCCGATTACAATGAAATTCAATAGCAACCTATGGAACTAGATCTTTCATTTGCAATTAATTTTATGAAAATCGGTCCAGCCATCTCTGAGAAAAGTGAGTGACAAAAAAAAGTTGCACATACACACACACACACACACACATACACACACACATACACACATACATACATACATACAGAAAATGCTCAGTTCGTCGAAAGGGGTCGAGTGGTATATGACATTCGGCCATTGGAACCACTTTTATACCTTTGGTTTTCCCAGTGATTGCTATACCTTCCTAGGAGAAAGGCAAAAAGTACGCACCTGTGATATGTTCAAACTTTCTTGATTTAGGTAGAATCTAAGGCAGATGGATAATCAAAGTGTTCTAACAAAAGACAGTACTGGAGGTGTACTGTCGAAAAATGTTAGATAAAGCGACATGAGAACGACATATAAACATAAACCTAAATTAATCCACCTAGCGGTCAGACCCAGCCTTTCTCATTCAAACTTATTATTTGTAAAAATAGATTTACATGAACGCTTCAATCCAATAAATGTGTATTCACTTTTTGGGTTCTAAAATAATGATGTTGTAATAGAAGTATAAAATATGAAATTTGACGTAATGTAAATGCTCAATTAATAGCGAAATAAAAGAAATGACTCTTAATTTCGAACAATTCAATCACGAGCGATACCGGGAACATTCAAATGGTACGATACCACAGTTAAATTATATTGTGGCCACATATATTGATCAAAGCAGAAATAGTTTTAAATAGCCTTTGAATTTCTTTTCTTTCCACAACTTTTGAACCACATATCAAATTGTTATGAAGTTTGTTATTTGTAAGTTTGAGAGATGACTCGTTCGTATGACACTTGTAATGTTCAAATAAGTCGTGTAATCTTTGATATAATAGAAATTTGTTGTTTCATTAACAATTTAATACATAACGGTTGCTTAGTTCGATTATAATCAAATGAAATGGGAACGTATAGGGCAGCCAATCATAATTCATCAGTTAACCCTTAACTAGCCTGTTTATCTGATAATACAATTGATCAAATCGGTTGTGTACTTTCTGAGATAATGAAGTTTCGTGATTTTCACAATTCGGTACATTATATAGACGAAGTTACAGTTCGATTACAGTAAAATTCAATAGGGTGTTATGAGTCAGCTAGACCTTTCATTTGACACTAATTTCGTGAAAATCGGTTCAGCCATCTCTGAGAAAAGTGAGTGAGCTTATGTATTCTTCGGAATATGTTTCTTTTCATAGCTAGATTTCACATTTTTAAACATAACAGCGAAGTAATAGTCCGATTGCGAATAAATCAATAGGGTCTTATGGGGTAACTAGACCTTTCATATGACACTGATTTTGTGGAAATCGGTCCAGCCATCTCTGAGAAACATTAGTGAAATTAAACAGTCTTCAGAAGACGTTTCTTTTCATAACTTTTGAACCACATGTTCAATCTATATGAAATTCAAAAGTTAAGGATTTTTAAAATGTCCCGTTCATTTGAAACCAATTTTTTTGAAATCGGTTGTGTGGTTTCTGAGATATTGATGTTTCGTGATTTTCACATTTTTAAACATAACCTCTAAAATAAAAATCCAATTATAATGAAATTTAATAGGGTCTTATGGGGCAACTAGAATTTTCATTTGCATATAATTTCATTGAAACCGGTCCAGCCATCTCTGAGAAAAGTGAAAATAAAAATATGCACATACACACACACACATACATACAGAAAATGCTCAGCTCGTCGAACTGAGCCGAGTGATATATGCCATTCTGCCCTTTGGAGCACTTTCATATCTTCGGTTTTGCAAGTGATTGCTTTGAGATAATAGACTTTCGTTGTTTTTGCCTTTCTCCTAGAAAGGTATAGCAATCACTGGAAAAACCAAAGGTATAAAAGTGCTCCAAAGGGTCGAATCTCGTATATCAATCGACTTAGTTTGACGAGCTGACATTTTCTGTATGCGTGTGTGTATGTGTGTGTGTATGTAACGCTCTACCAATCTCACTCGATTTTCTCAGAGATGGCTGGACCTATCTTCATGAAATTAATTGCACATGAGAGGTCTAGTTGCCCCATAAGACCCTATTGAATTTCATTGCAATCGGATTTTTAGTTTAGAGGTTATGTTTAAAAATTTGAAAATCACGATACATCATTATCTCAGGGGCTACTCAACCGATTTTAACAGAATTGGTTTTAAATGAACGAACTACTTAAAAAACCCTTAACTTTTGAGTTTCATGAAGTTTGAAGATGTGATTCAGAAGTTATTTAAAGAAACGTGTTCTGGAGAGTGTTTAATCTCACTCATGTTTCTCAGAGATGGCTGAACCGATTGCCACAAAATCAGTGTCATATGGAAGGTCTAGTTGCCCGATAAGATCCTATTGATTTTTTTTGCAATCGGACTATTACTTTGTCTGTTATGTTTAAAAATGTGAAATCCAGCTTTGAAAAGAAACATATTCCGAAGAATACTTAAACTCACTCACTTTTCTCAGAGATGGCTGAACCGATTTTCACGAAATTAGTGTCAAATGAAAGGTATAGCTGCCTCATAACACCCTATTGAATTTCAATGTAATCGGTCCGTACTTTGTCTGTAATGTATCAAAATATGAAAATCACGAAACTTCATTATCTCAGAAAGTACACAATGGATTTGAACAATATTGGAGTCAAATGAACGGGCTAGTTAAAGGTTAATTGATGAATTTTATAGTGATTAAACATGTGGTTCAAAAATTGTGAAAAGAAACATGTTCCGGTGACTTTTCAAATTCACTCGTTTTCCCAAAAATGGCTGGACTAAATTCAACAATCTTAGTGTCAAATGAAAAGTTTGGCTTTCCTATAGGTTCCCAATTTATTTGACTATAATCGTATTTTTATTCCAATCGTTATGTATTAAATTAAAAAAACAGCGAAAGTCTATTATCTCAAAGATCACACGACTTATTTGAACATATCTAGTGTCATTTGAAGGGGTTGTCTCTCAAACTCACAAGTAAGAAATTTCATAGCAATTTGATATGTGGTTCAAAAGTTATGAAAAGAAACGAAATTCAAAGACTATTTGAAACTGTAACTGCTTTGATCAAAACATATGGCCTCAACAAAATTTAAATTTGGTATTGTGCTATTCGTACGTTCCCGGTATTGCTCGTGATTGAAGTGTACGAAATTCAAAGTCATTTCTTTTATTTCGCTATTTCTTTAGCACGAATATTTAACTCCTAATTATTATTTTTAATTATTGCCTCTCTCCTAGAAAGGAACAGCAATCACTTGCAAAACCGAAGGTATGAAAGTGCTCCAAAGGGTGTGTGTGTATGTGCAGATTTTTATTTTCACACACTTTTCTCAGAGATGGCTTGACCGATTTTAATGAAATTGTATGCAAATGAAAGTTCTAGTTGCCCCATAAGACCCTATTGAATTTCATTGTAATTGAATTTTTATTTCAGAGGTTATGTTTAAAAATGTAAAAATCACGAAACATCAATATCTCACAAACCACACAACCGATTTCAATAAAATTGGTATCAAATGAACGGGCTATCTTAAAAACCATTAACTTTTAAATTTTAATAGATTGAACTTGTGGTTCAAAAGTTATGAAAAGAAACGTCTTCTGAAGACTGTTTAATTTCACTAATGTTTCTCAGAGATGGCTGGACCGATTTCCACAAAATCAGTGTCATATGAAAAGTCCAGTTACCCCATAAGACCCATTTGTTTTTTTTTTGCAATCGGACTATTACTTTGCCTGTTATGTTTAAAAATGTTCAATCTAGCTTTGAAAAGAAACATATTCCGAAGAATACATAAACTCACTCACTTTTTTTAGAGATGGCTGAACCGATTTTCACGAAATTAGTGTCAAATGAAAGGTCTAGCTGCCTCATAACACCCTATTGAATTTTACTCTAATCGAACTGTAACTTCGTCTGTAATGTACCGAATTGTGAAAATCACGAAACTTCATTATCTCAGAAAGTACACAACCGATTTGATCAATTGTATTATCAGATAAACAGGCTAGTTAAGGGTTAACTGATGAATTATGATTAAACACGTGGTTTCAAAGTTTGGCTGCCCTATACGTTCCCACTTCATTTGATTATAATCGAACTAAGCAACCGTTATGTATTAAATTGTTAATAAAACAACGAAATTCTATTATCTCAAAGATTACACAACTTATTCGAACATAACTAGTGACCAACGAAAGAGTCATCTCTCAAACTTACAAATAACAAACTTCATAAGAATTTGATATGTGGTTCAAAAGTTATGGAAAGAAAAGAAATTCGAAGGCTATTTAAAACTATTTCTGCTTTGATCAATATATGTGGCCACAATATAATTTAACTGTGGTATCGTACCATTTGAATATTCCCGGTATCGCTCGTGATTGAATTGTTCGAAATTAAAAGTCATTACTTTTATTTCGCTATTTATTGAGCATTTACATTACGTCAAATTTCATATTTCATACTTCTATTACAACATCATTATTTTAGAACCCAAAGAGTGAATACACATTTATTGGATTGAAGCGTTCATGTAAATCTATTTTTACAAATAATAAGTTTGAATGAGAAAGGCTGGGTCTGACCGCTAGGTGGATTAATTTAGGTTTTATAATTTAATACATAACGGTTGGAATAAAAATACGATTATAGTCAAATAAAATGGGAACTCATAGAAAAGCCAAACTTTTCATTTGACACTAAGATTGTTGAATTTAGTCCAGCCATTTTTCGGAAAACGAGTGAATTTGAAAAGTCACCGGAACATGTTTCTTTTCACAATTTTTGAACCACGTGTTTAATCACTATAAAATTCATCAATTAACCTTTAACTAGCCCGTTCATTTGATACCAATATTGTTCAAATCGGTTGTGTACTATCTGAGATAATGAAGTTTCGTGATTTTCATATTTTGATACATTACAGACAAAGTAACAGACCGATTACATCGAAATTCAATAGGGTGTTATGAGGCAGCTAGAACTTTAATTTGAAACTAATTTCGTGGAAATCGGTTCAGCCATCTCTGAGAAAAGAGAGTGAGTTTAAGTAGTCTTCGGAATATGTTTCTTTTCATTGCTGGATTTCACATTTTTAAACATAACAGGCAAAGTAATAGATCGATTGCAAAAAAAATCAATAAGGTCTTATGGGGTAATTGGACCTTCCAAATGACACTGATTTTGTGGAAATCGGTTCAGCCATCTCTGAGAAACATGAGTGAGATTAAACACTCTCCAGAACACGTTTCTTTAAATAACTTCTGAATCACACGTTCAATCTTCATGAAACTTGAAAGTTAAGGGTTTTTTAAGTAGCTCGTTCATTTAAAACCAATTTTGTTAAAATCGGTTTAGTAGTTCCTGAGATAATCATGTTTCGTGATTTTCACATTTTTAAACATAACCTCTAAACTAAAAATCCGATTGCAATGAAATTCAATTGCGTCTTATGGAGCAACTAGACCTCTCATTTGCAATTAATTTAATGAAGATCGATCCAGCCATCTCTGAGAAAATCGAGTGAGATTGGGAGAGCTTTACATACACACACACATACACACACATACAGAAAATGCTCAGCTCGTCAAACTAAGTCGATTGATATACGAGATTCGACCCTTTGGAGCACTTTTATACCATTGGTTTTTCCAGTGATTGCTATACTTTTCTAGAAGAAAGGCAAAAACAGTTTTTTCAATTCGTATTACAATGTTTTATTCTACTTGATATACTACGCGACGTGACTGTAATTGTGAGACACGTGCTGTGATAATAGCTCCACGGATCAGAAAAGTATAGATGTTTTTGACGAGCATAATCTGTTTGGTTTTAGCTCAATAATCGAAAATAAAGGTTTAATTAATGGAATAACCTTGTAATTTCTATCACGGGCAATAAATATGCAAAAAAACAGCAATCAGCTTTACTTCAAATAAGCCTGACATCGAATAACGATATCTTGCATCTGCGGAACTCGACCTTCTGTTTTTATTTATACACAGACTTCGCAGCCAACTCTTTAGAGTACAAGACAATTGGGTCCTAAAGTTTTAAACGGTTTTCTGATTTCTATATATCAGCTGAAAGAGTGCAGTTTTCTGAGCAAAACGTGATTTAAAAAAAAATGTTTATCGTTTTCCTTCGATTATTAAATGAAGAATAAAAAACTGGTCGTAATGCCTTAAATGACAGTTCTCTCATATACCGTACATGGACGGAACGTCAACTAAGACTTTTCGAGCAGTTTTTTATTCTTCATTTAAAAATCGAAGGAAAACAATAAACATTTTTTGAAAAACACGTTTTGCTCAGAAGAAGCGGCCTTTTTAAATGATACATAAAACATACATATACATTTTTCTTGCTCTGTAGTATTTAGGGTATACGAAAACAATGTGTTCGATATCCTCGTACCCTCCACATTCGCAAAGATTGCCATCGACTAATCCAATTCAATATAGGTGGGTGTTAGCTGTGTAATGGTTTGACATTATGCGCGAAATAACTCGTATGAAATCCCGAGTTAAATCAAGCCCTTTGACTCCTCCGGTTGATAACCGCTAAATGTTCAACCGTATCTTTCTCGTTGTCCTCGATTTCAATACGTTGGACCAGAGCCTGGCAAAGTCATTTTAAATTGACAATTATCAGGTTATAGTGATGCTGTGAACCGTCGCTTTCAATTGAAGAACATTAGTTTTATTTTCGAGTACATTATGAATGAAATGAAAACTACTCGAATTCTCTTGTTGTAATTCTGACAGCTGAAGGGTTAAAATAGAAAAGAAATGATTTTCGCACATTTACTGAATACAAAACTTTGCTATTCTTGAAAAGCATAGAAAAAAAAGGAAAGGCGCGATTATCCGGAGAACTCGGTTATCCGGAATGAAATATTTTTAAAAATTCCGAATTCTGACTTGTATTACATTTTCAGCATATTTTCTAGTGGTATTCAGTAAAAAGTGATCTTTTCATTTTTTTTCATTTTTTTTACAATTTATGCACCACGCACCACCCGCTATCACGCCGCAACTATAGTAGATGTGGGTATGGTAATGTTGTGCCCGCAACATAATTTACTGTCTAGCATGTTCTCTCTTTTTCCATCTTAACACCGCATTTCATGATTCTGACACCCGCTGTTGTACGCTAATCCTAACTTGGGGACATAGCCGCGAACGACCCCCCTTCCCAGCCAGTATACGGACAAAGTTTCCACCGGAAGTTGGTTACCCGATCTCCGCTAAAGTTGCTCGTTTTTCGGCCGGCACCGGGGATTATTGGCAATATCACTATTAAGATTACGGTTGTAGTGTGCAGAAGCCACCACGTGGTCGAGTCCTATACTTTTTAAAATTAGAAGTCGACCACGTGGTGGCTAATAGTCGGCCATTTATGATTTCAACACATTTCCACTTTATGTGACATGCTTAGAATGTTTATACGAACAAGTTGCTTCTACCCTTCCGTTTCAACAGCACTGTTCTATTATTTCGTGCCTCGTTTCTCTTGCTAATATCGTCAGATGCAATGCCCCGGAGAGACTTCACAAACGATCCTCTCTACAGTTTTGTTATGACAGGAATTTACGATGCCAAGAGAGTAAAGGCCCAAGCACAATGGATACGTTTGCGTTGCGTTGACGTTAATTTGATAGAAAATGTATGGGCTAACTGTCAAATTGCCACAAACGCAGCCGCAACGTATCAATTGTGTTTAAACCTTAAGAGTCATATCGGATCTCTTTTCTCCGGCCAATATTGTTAATCACAATTTCCTGGAGAAGATTAATACTTAACAGGGAGAGCCATATCGAACCCTCACGCGTGAAAATAATTCGTATTGCATCAAAAATCCACCAGCTTGAGTAAAAATCTATACTTCTAAACAGTTCATCCAAATCATTTTTTGTGTATTATAAAAATTTACAACAAATCTTTGTTTTGTTAGGTTTATTGGTTTTAGAAGAAAAGTTTCGAGGCTTCTGTATTCTGTAGGCGGAAAGGTCGCCCTCAACGTCAATCAAATAATTCGCTTCACCACTTCAGAAATCTTTGCGACTACATGTTTGATGCCATACAGAGACTGTTTCACACGACAACGTGAAGTGATTGAAACAAATATTTCATTCACATAGGGGTGGATTGGATGCAGGAATTAATAACAGTTCTAATGGGTATTCTTTTTGGAATATTGTATTAATTTTAGACTCCCTGTTCGACAAGTGTTATTTCCAAACATTAACTTTAATTTTTTGAAATCAGTTCGAAATATATTAGCTGGTTTTTTCTATATATTATTATATATATATATATATATATATATATATATATATATATATATATATATATATATATATATATATATATATATATATATATATATATATATATATATATATATATATATATATATATATATATATATATATATATATATATATATATATATATATATATATATATATATATATATATATATATATATATATATATATATATATATATATATATATATATATATTTCTGGTTTCCCTCCCAAAAACCACTTGAAGATACTCTTCATTTGAGTTCGCTTTACGGTTGTTTCCGTGATCTATAATGATTGTTGCACATTAAGTGCAACCAGGAGATAGCTTCGATGACAGAGAGCAATGTATTTTCTAAAGTGGGAACCGAGGTATGCTTGGAATTGAAATTGATTGGTGATTATCTTGATGAATGAAGCGAAAGTTCTTTTATAGGTTACAGAGCGAGTGAGTCAGTTTAATTGAGAACATTATCTTCGATTTGTAACGCGAAAGACATCAAATTATTTATATTGACTTTGTGTCACATGAGTGTGTTTTGCGTTTCACCTAAATTTGGTCACAACCACGTTTTTTCTGAGTGATAAAATAAAATCGACCATCATTACGAGCAGCAAAAGCAAAGTGACGCAACACAAATGTTGCTGTCTGTCTGCGAAGTAATACAATACTTTGAATAATGGGAACACAAATCCACGCAACAGGATGAAATACTCGGAGTCCAACAATGACTACGCTCGCTCGATAGTAGAGTTACCATCTTAAATACCAACGTCAAAGTTATATAGACGAAGAAAGCAACGTCTCGTTTCAAGGCCAGTAGCAGTCTACTACCGTGACCAGCACCCGCTCGAGGAAGAAGTTTACGGCACTGACAAAATAATTATTATTTATTTTCTGATCTCGCTTGCTACCATTTTGGCGCTTCGATTTCCTAGTGTAGAGTGACGTTGTACGATATGGTAAAGTTAGTTACTAAAAATATATTCGATTAGATCATTTCCATTCGTGCAGTTTTTCACGGTATATTCTTTGATTTGTTTCGTACGCGCCCGCGTTCCGGGAAAGAGAGATTATGAGTAATTAGTTGTTTTGCAAAATGATTTACCATTTAACCAAGAAAAAGAAGCTGAAGTTGAAAGTGAAAAGTTTGTACAAACCTAATTAGCCCAAAGTAACCCATTAACCAAACTTACTAACTATTCTAGTGGGTTTGCCACCTAATCTATCTTACGCTGACGCAAGTTGTTGCTGGCGTCTGCCGGTACAGAAGCGATGGGAAGAAACATTGTGGGTGTGTGTTGCGCCAGTAGACAGTCTACTTAAATGATGAATGACTAGCTACTGTGCAACAACTTGACCTGGTCCGATGGTGGAATGAACTAAAGTAAGGCAGAGTATTTGTTTGGCCTTTTTTAGAACAGAATGTTCCATTTCTTGGTAAAACTTTTAAAATACCAATCTGCCACTCAAAAGCATAACCGATAAAGAGTTACTTAAGTCAACCACCGATGGGGCTATGTTAACATTGAGCATTAGTAATTCAATCCGCTGTGGATTCCGGAGTAAGGTTAGAAGAGAACCTATTTAGAAATGGAACTTTCACAGTTAACTCACTCCGCACACTTGACATTTTCTGATTTCAATGAGTATGCGGTTTAGGGTATCATACAGAATATGAATCTAGTTACCGAGTATAAATCGAAAAGATACAGATATAATAAAAAAAATATAGATCTTTCTGTCAAAGTTTAAAGTAAAGAGTACACTTGTTGTGGGGAGGGGCATGGAAATCAACAATTATTTGTGAAAACATTATCACATGTTCGCATTTTAGGGGCCATCCACATACCACGTGAACAGCTTTGGGATGGGGGGGGGGGGGAGTTGGTTAATGTCCACGGTCCATACATTTTTTTTCGAATTTATATGGGCAGTTGTCCACGGAGGGGGAGGGGGGGTCAAAATCGTTAAAAATCCACGTGGTATGTGGATGGCCCCTTATCTGATTTTAAGGTCGCTAATGTTTCGAAACGCTCACTATTTACTTTTTGTATTCTACATATTGACGTCTGATTCATTCTTCGACCTAATACCAATGCTCTTCTTCATCACGTTTCCGTTCCAGTTGGTTGCATCCCTGGCCGAGTTCAAAATCGACAGTACCGATTCATTGACATTGCATTTCAACAGTTGTTAAGTGGGATTACAATCTAACCAAACTCACGTGGTAATAGGACAGTGATACAGGACGAAGTGAAAAAAAAACACGAGAAAAAAAGAAAACCTTCACCTGAAAGAAGAGAAAGCACTGGATAAAAAACAGGGTGCTCATTAACTGTTTCATAAATTAAAATTAAATGTTCAAAACCGAAAATCCCAATGCAGTCGGCAACGTTGGCAGACATGAGCAGTAAACAGCGTCAGCAGCAGCAGCAGCAGTACCAGCGGGCAAACACAGGAATCTCCTGTGGCGCGTCTGGTTTACCACAACGAGAAGTAGAACGTAAAATCCAAACCGCCAATCAGAGCGATTGTGACAGTGAAAAGGTGACTTTGTATTTAAGTGCCCGGAAAGCCAGCGAATATCATAGTAAAATGGCCAGCATAACACAGATGGAACCAGCTCAGATGGCTGTTCCGATTCGAAAAAGTTCCAATGTGATCAAGTGTGATAGTGATAAGGAGGTGAATTCGCTCAAAAGAAAGAAAATGCCTTTGCTGGGCAATGATTCTGACCATCAATCGCGAGTGCTGAAACAATCGGATGCGGAAAATATCCCACCGCCTGCATCGACGGTCATCAGTGCTGCCGGATTTTCCAGTAGTAAAAGGATTAAGATTGATCCGCAGGTTGATGGCAAAATTGTCGCCAGTAAGCCACCGATTCCACCAAAACCGGAAACTGGCACGCGATCAGCGCAGCAACAGTTAGGTACAGGAAAGTCAAAGAAACATGCGGTTTGTGAAACGCAAAATGCGTTGACCGTTCAAAAACTGCTCGCTCAGAACGAACAGATGCGGCTGGAAATCAATGAACTACGCGCCAGTTTGGCCACCGAACGAGGTGCCGTCAGAGTGTTGAGGTAAGTTGAACACAGTTATTTCGTTTTAAGATTATTCTAGTTTTTATCCCTTTCAAGAGCACAAAACGAAACAGACTTGCGGCGTTCCAAAAACGAATGCAAAAAGCTGCAAGAAGCTTTAACACATCAGAAGCGCAGCTCAACCGCAAATACACTGGCGCACAAACGTTCGAATCGATCGGCCAGTAGCAGCGCAGAAGATCGGCACAGTGTCCAAAGTGGCCACACTGCATCGTATGTTCACCAGCTGAATCTGGACATTCTCAAACTCAATCAGGAGCTTTCCGCCATGCGAGAGTCGAATAAGTTCTTAGAGGATAAAATTCAGGTGAGTGCTGTAAAAACTTGTGTGCTACACTATGGGCCAACTTGTGTGCAAACTTGTATGTGGTATTTGCTAGCGTATGCAAGCAAGGCGGGATTTAAGGTTGAAAATGTTGCATAGTGATCAAAAATTAGAGTTTGTTTGTTTCTTTAGTATTTTTCATTTTTGTTGGATACCATCTGGTTCGAGTTAAAAATCAGGACACCTGACACCGTTTAATCTAACCTATTTCTATTCTTCGAAGCATAAATAATTAAAACACGTAATATTAAATATGCCTTTCAGAATACACCAATATACGCAATTATTGATTTAATGTGTTTTTCAGACAAAATTAATCAAACAATTCTGAGTTATTAGCTATAAATTCGGCACAAATAAAATTGTTTCATATTAAACTCAATAATTGACAGATGTTGTTGGTGTCAACGCACAAACTCCGTCTCTTTACGAAAACTAACAAACCACGAAAAAAATCGCTTCAGTATAATTTCACACCATTGATTCTTACGAGATGGAACAATAAATTTGAATGTCTTTATAAAGTTCTACAGTAAAAGTTGTAAAATTGGAAAATCAGGACAAATGCTAGAATATGAAAAATAAATCAGGACATTCAAATAGGATTTCAAAATTAGGACATGTCCTGCTAAATCAGACCGGATGATATCCTTAGGTTTGCTTCATATGTGATTTCGGGTTTACCAGCTGGTCTAGTATGCTAACCGTCGTATGTTTAAAACCCTAGTCAGGAGAAATCGAGAAAAATAAATACTTCGACCTTTTTCTGATATTCGTTTCTTTTGTAAACGCTCTGTTGGATACCATTTATCTCTTTTGTTTTTTCTATTTTCTGTTCGGTTCCTTGGAAAGATCAGTTTACTGAATTATTTGAGATATTAGCACCTACGTGAATTTTCATATGAAATTGTCAAAATGTGCGTGTTGACAAAAGCAAATATATTTCCTTCTTTCTTTTTCGTACGCAAAAACCGAACAAATATCAGCAACACCGTCAAAACGAATGGTTACAGATGCTATATCTTCTGTTGTACATAATTGTATAAGTCGGCGAAAAATACGTTTAGCATATTTATGTTTTTATGTTCTTAAAAGATCCTTTTGGTTTGAAAACTGGGGCAGTACTGAAATAAAAATTGTCAAAATGTTACATTTCTGTCAGGAAACCTTTAGATATTTATCTCTTCTCATAGAAAAACAAAAATCATCGGGCCCAATCTCGTTATATCTGCCAGTACCTTTTACTGACCTAACAAAAGAAATGTCATGGTGGCAATCTGTCATAACATGTGCGCACCTATGACCTCCCTGTTTGTCGTCTACTGATACCTATCTAGCAGAGCGCACTTAAGATATTATTTACGAGCTGGGTGCCATTCTCAATCCCAACTTCAATTGATGATTTGACATTGGTCCAACCCCCAGCGTCGACACGGGTCTGACTGAACCAAACAAATGAAGATTGGCAGCTTTGACCCGTGCGAGATAAAAGATCTCACATGCTACTTACTGGCATGCTGCTTGCATAATCGCTTCGCAACATCTTGATTATCTTCCCGCTTTCGGTTGCCATAATTCAGCCAGACGCAGACTTGAGGTGTCCAATTAAATTACTACAATTTACTGCTCAGTAATAGTGACAGTACCTCAATCTGTAGGTCTGCAGGCCTTGGCGGTAGTAAGTATTATTATTTGGCCATTTGCATCGCAGTTCGAACATATCGTAAATTAATTTAAAGAACATCCATATCCGTGCAGTGCCGCCCCCTCTGTCGTTTAGTTTTCAACAATTCAACCATATCCGAAAGGTTATTCCTTGTTTGGATCAACAATCAAAACGATGTCCTTTATGGAAGTGTGTAATGTATGGTTGCCATGTCACCTTTTTAAGATCCGATGCAACACCTTGACGAATTCGCTGGATAAAGCATGTAAATAATGAAACTGAAGCCGTTGCTATGAAATTGCATGCTGGGCTTTCCTCTTGTCTTCATTGCAAATAATCGCACACCATAGGGAGATAAAAATGTATTAATCAGCCCCTCCGTGGGTACCCGCTAACAGCAGCGGCAGCGTTCATTCCGGATAGTAGGTAGTAAGGAAGATTTGTACGTTGATGAACCAACTGACTCACGGTCATGTTCCGGCCTCGATCGGTCAGCAATCGATTGCGATTAGCACCCAGCCAGACAGGCCGTCTCCATTGTTGCGCTTACAGTCGTCGCAGTGATGCTGCAGAGGTCATGCATTGATGTAGGTCGCATGCTGTGTCGATTAATTGGATTTACTGATTGTTGGTAATTTTTTATCGGTTGATAGCTGATAAACTGAATGACACCGGGATGCATTTTTGGTGCCAAGGTACAATAGTTATGCTAAATTTTTTGTGTAAATAGGGTATCGAACTTCTTCGTCAGTGGTTTTCTTCGGCCCCCTTTTGCATAAGATTGCTGCAGAAAAACTGCCGAAGAAAACCACTGACGAAGACGTTCGATACCCTATGTAAGACTTTTGAGCAATTTTTTTCATTATAAGACGTTTCATGGCAAACAGTACTTAAAAACTTTCTAAAATTCATCACAATGGTATTAAGGATTTATTAGAAAACTAGCTGACCCGGCAAACTTCGTTCCGCCGCCTTGAGTTTTATTGACTGTTGTATTGCAAAAACTGAAATATCTAACTGCTGCTAAAAAACATACCTACGATATGTTTCGGCTCTGATTTGTTTTTAGTTTTATTTTCAATCCTGCGCTCGTAAAATTCTACGTTTTTATTTCATTGAACATTTTGAAGCACCTTTCGACCATAATCAAATCATTTCAATACATTTCTGAAAATGAACAGTCATTCTTTTAAATATTCTGAAGAAAATTATTACGTTATTTATTCAATTATTCAAAAGCTTGGCTTAGTGCAAATATAGTAATACTCTTCTGCCTGGCCAATCTCACAGGAACAGATTTCATAAAAAACTTCAGAATTCTAAATAATTCAAGCTTAAAATTCGGAATATACGAAACATGTGAAAGTGGTCAAGGCGGTCCTAGCCACTAAATTCTATATATTCCACAATGTTGGAGTCAGGATCACGCGAATATGCGACATAGAGCTGTCCATTAGAGAAACATGAATACTCGGAGTTTATGCCACAAATTTTCAGTGACTGTCCTTGGGTTTTATCAAAAGTCATCGCGAATGCGCGACGCACGGGAAATTGCAGACGTTTAAAATTTAACGGTAAATCGGTAGGAGTAATCGAGATACGCGGGATTATTACGACTTCTCCTTTGTAGTTTCCTGTCAGAATTGTCGCTTCAAGGACATTTGCCACCGGGTAGTGGCAGCAATGCATTTGTTCGGTGGTAAATTTGACCTTGAATCTATAAAGTAGTAGTATTTGAAAATATTTGATTAGCATTTTTCTCTCAATTGAGTGTTTAAGTTATTATACTTTATTTTTCTTTTGTTCAAGACTCGTTTAAAGACTATGGAAACTAATTGTGTAACTGACGATTTTGAGATATATGGGGTGTCGAACGTCGTGCATTTCGAGCTGGTTTTGTTCTTAACCGGTCAACTTCCCTTCGGGACTCGTATATTCCCTGACTTTTTAATATTCTATCTTCAGTGTTGCGGAGCCTGACACTTTTATTGACCTGCTACTACTCGTGTCTTAACTCGCAAAACTGGAACAAAAACAACGAATTTAATTTTAATTCAACGGCATGTTAAGTATTTAAACATTCCACTTACAACAACTTCATCTGAACAAAAAACACTTCGACCACAGCAGAAATTTGTCAAAGTCAACTGGAAGATAAGCAAGAATCAGTTTGATCATGTAGATTAGGGAACATTCCTTTTATAAAATACCCTTAGCGGCATCTTCGTTAGGAAGCATTACATGTGGACGAAAATTATTCAAAACCAACTGAAACCAGTATGAATACTCCTCAGAATTCTTGCAAAAAAAAACAAATTATTATTTATGTTTATTACGTACCGACAGTGTCTTCTTCTTTCTTGAAAAACAGTCGCAGCACAAATTAACAGAAACCGACGTTGAATTTAAGTGGCATCAACAGAAACCAATACGAAAATCGCATAGAACTATTCCATAAAATAATTAAAAATATGAAGGGTATCGTTTAAGTACGCCCCGGTGATGAAAACTTGTTCGAATTTTTCCGATCAAAGGCAACAGAAAATCGTTACTCACTAAAACTCACAGAAAACCTCTCAGAATCTCAGAAGGGCGGGAAATATCAAGGGTTGGTTTTTAACGTTTTATAACTTTTCCAGTTGATTTTCGTTATTGCCATGGCATAGTGACAATATGGTTTTGTCCTGAACAAAAATTCTCGCAAAACCTAATGGCCAACCATTTTTCGGGTATCTTTTTTTTTCAAACATACATGATACCGACTGTTTTTCACCTGACCATGTGACATAAAGCTGTTTATGCGAGAATATGCATATTTTAGGTTTAATGCCACCAGTTATCAGGGCTTTGGGCATTATCGAATATCACTCAACTGCGGAGCGCGAAGGTACATACAGACGTTTGAATTTTAATGGTGAATTGGTAGGTACACGGAGCTTCGAAATATTCGCTTCAATGACATTAATATTTCATTGATTTTTGAGACAGATCTGCTGCCTAAGCACAGTGCAATTGACACTTCGCAACATTATAGTTTTCAATTCAACATTCAACAATTAATTATAAATCCAGAGATTTGTAGGAATGCAATAGTGCCTTTTTAACGAAACATGAACAGAAATCAATGTTTTTTGAGAAACAAAAACTACACGTTTCTTTTACCAGCTAACAGAATCATTGCAGCATGAGCAAATGTCAATGATCTAAGTCAGTGTGCATTTTAGAGAAAATTGAACAGATTGATTAGATTCGAGCAATGGTAAATTAAATCATCGCACATGTAGTGTTATTCTTGTTATTTCATTTCATTTATCAGATAAATAAAACGATTATATGCAACTTTGCTCAAATAAGCCAAAAAATTTGATTTACATTATCAAGTATATGCCCTTGAATAAAATCAATATAGCGCTTTTGCATAGAAAAGGTGTAGTAGGCAGCGAAAACGAATATCACTTTATATGTGAACCATTAACAGGTGCTTGTTTACTCAACTACGACGCCTCAATAACGACGCTACAACAGCTTGCCAACCGGTCATAGTCTACAATCATAGTAATCTAATGACGTTGTTCTTGGAGTAAAAGGCGGGAAAAACCGAAAATATATTTCAATTTTTTTCTAACTTTATCAGTTGATTATTGTTATTTTTATGGCCCATTAACTCGTCGAAGATAAAGACAAAACAAACACAAAAAGATTCATTCAAATCCGTTGATTCTACTTCGAGTGAAACGCCGTTATACAGACACCAACTTATTTTTATTTAATAGAAGATAAGAATTATTGTAATTCTGGTACTATTTTTTATCTTTCTCCAAAAACGGCATTGTATATGGTTGTACGTTGACCAGGTAAGAGTAAAATGAGCAAAATTTGACTCGTAAGGTAAAATTTAACCTCTTTGAATATTGCAACACCCCCTAAAAAGTTTAGCATCACCTGAAATCAGGGGCTAGAAGTGGCTGTCAGATTACATATAAAGCGAGCGTAACAAAAACCGCCGCCATGCTGAACCAACCAATGGTTCCTTGACGTTTCTTTTCACGCGCAATCACGAGTAGGGGAGATTGGTAACCGTGGTTACATTTTCATATTTCCGAGTTTGTTTATTTAAGTTTCGGGTTCTTTCGCTAATTTTGTTGCGATTTTTTAATAAATATACCGTTATTGTAACGCTTATCGTGTGATGTAGTAAAAGATGAAGTGCATTATTCCGTCCTGTGATAGTAACATGCATTTTGCATGGAATAAATGTGGAGTTTCAACACACAAGTGAATAGTACAGCTTGAATCGCATGTAAGCCTTACTGATAGATTGATATTTAAGATTTCCCACTGATCACAAGAGAAATCGTCGTTGGTGTCGAATTCTCTCCATTTCCGGACTGTCAAATCTGTGTGCTGCTGGGAGCAAAACAAGCCCAAGGATTTGTTCTCACCACTTCTGCGAACAAGATTTTTATTCAGTGAACGGCAAGCGTAAGAGATTGCCGAGTGCAGTTCCGAGTTTGATGGTTGCAGGCATCACCGAATTGGATATGCTCGATAACGGAGACATCACCGGTTCGAATACCGGTAATAATTTTTTTATTACCATATCCAAATCTTAGTTTGAAGTTAATTTTAATTTAATAATATTCTTGAATTTCCAACATCACAATAGAGGGTCAATCTCCCTTAATTAATGTAAACAAACGACGCCATATTGTGTTACGGTAAAATCACTTGTCTTCAGGCCCCTGCCTGAAATAGACAAATATGTCGTGTTTCCGACAACCTAAAGAGCTGCAGTAAATTTGATCAGAATGTCAAAGTCTTCTGGGTGGTGAACAGTTCAGTGCGGAAATACATCGCAACGTGGTGCTAGTGAGCATGAAACTTGTCGTATTTTAACCTTGACTTATCTCTCGACTCCGATCTATAGAATGTTGCGGTCTTTAACAAACTTGTTTGAAAGTTTAAGGGCTTCTGGATGGTGAACAGTCAGTACAGGATTTCACTACTACGTGGCACTGGTGTGCACGCTAATGTTAGTATTTTGACCTTAAACCCTGCGATTCTCTTCCTAGAATATTGCAATTTCGGCACTGGTGATTGTCTTAATTCGTGTGTATTGCCGAACGAAAGATGACGCCGCGCCGCTATCCACAGTATACATTTCCAAGCTGCAGGTTCACTGCTCAATTGAAAATTGACTAAATCGAGATTAAATTAATTATCTCGGCCTGCAAACCGTTGCGTATTACGATTATGCATTATTGAAGAATTTTTTTCGCTAACCAAATTGTAAGAATTTTCAGTGAGTGTTAGTCTTTACCTGTATACGTACATGGCCGGACTCAACGTCAGTAAAATAATTTTAGTCTTTGTTTGAAGTTGGTCAAAAGCAGTGGTGGGCACCATTCCGCTAATTCGCTAATTAGCGACGCTAAAATTTAGTTAGCGATTTAGAGATTTCGCTAATTTTTGAGCTGATTAGCGAAACTGTTAGCGTCGCTAAAATTTTGGCCTTCGAAACGCTAATCGCTAATTCGCTAAATTTTGTAAAGAAGCGACAATAGAAATATTTAGAAAAACTGTGAATTGCTGATGGCGTACGTAAATTGCTTACAAAGATGAACTGATGAATACTTTACTGCGAAAGTTACTTTTGTCAGTTTTTTTACCCTAGAATGTAGTTCCAGTTATCGTACAAGCCACAGGAGCATTTTGAAGAACAAGCACAAGGTCTAATTGAATTTTCGGCACACCAAGAACTTTGGTAAATTGCAATGCGCTTGAAATTATGACAACTTTGGTTCTACTTTTTCGATTCAGATAATAATTGAATTTTCATGAAAATATTCCTAGAAGTATCTTTTTTTAATGCAAGCTAAAAAACTTTTGTTATTCTTGTTTTTACAAAACCAAATATGAATACTGTTTCGTGAACCTCTTATTGTAAATAGCTTTAAAAAGTAATTGGTTTCGTTTGTTTAACCAAAAAAAATCAAAGTGGTCCAAATCTTACAAAACACGAGCAATAAATATAGCGATATGACTATTTACATATTAAAAAGTTAGCGATTAGCGAAAGTTCCGCTAATGTGGGTTTAGCGTTTAGCGTTTAGCGATTATCGAGCTAAATTTTCCGGTTAGCGGCTTAGCGATTAGCGTCGCTAAATTTTCGCTTAGCGGTGCCCACCACTGGTCAAAAGTGATTTTCTGTGAGCAGTTTAGGCGTCTCCAGATGATTCAAATTTAGTTCACTGAATTTAGAGCAATAAACCTCATAGGATGTAAAAAGAATTCAATAGATAGTAACATTTTTTTGTGTGGGGAATTCTGAATTCAATGGAAACTGAGGCGCGTTAAAACACATCCCGAACTGTTTCGACGCAATTTGCTCTGCATCGCATGTAGCATAGCATCGGCCCAAGGCACACGGACAACGCAATAGAAAGCTGTTTTCACACTGACAGCTAGACACAGGCGGCAGATTGATCGCTAGCATTTACAAAAAAGGTTGTGTGCTGCCAAAATACGACAAAGCTTTCTCTGGAGGCAGTGTTGGCCAATGCACCTACCGCTGATGCTACCGCTATCGTACAAAGGCAACTTTTTACTAAAGGAAGTGCCGCTGCACCTACCACTGATGCTGTTACCACCACTACTGCTACTGATTCTCAAAGATATTAGGTATTAAGTTTATACTCAAATAGATACTTTGTTGCACAATTAATTATCGGGTTTAATGCTGATCGCATTTCTGTGCTATCCCCGACAGTGAGAATGAAGCGTTCTTTTAAAATACAGTGGAAAGTTGTTTGGTTTAAGTTGGTTTATTTGACACGGCACGATACATCTTATGTTTTACTGAACCAGATACAATTCTTATTATGTCTAAGTTAGCTGGAGAAAGAGGGAGGCCATTTTTTTATTTCTCGCGGCCGACTACGAGCTAGTGGGGATTGAAGGTTAGAGGAGGGGAGGTACAATTTTGAATTAAAACTATTTAGCACTTTGTTTTTCAACTGGTAGAACAGTAATAGTGATGTGGCGCAGTTTTGGTCTGAAGTGTACATAGATGTTGGCTCTAGTGGAAAGTTGTTCTCTCACTGAAAATTTGACGGCCCACATTTTTTGATTACCAGTATTTCAAAACGTTTGTGTGTTATCAAAATAAGGCAACTTTTCATTGGAGGAAATGTCGGCTGTTGTACCTACAAATGATGCTGCCCGCTTGGCAGAGCTGCATGCCACCGCAGGTCGATGTGTGGCGATCGTCGAGGGCACACCATACATGTGTGACCACTGACAGTACCTAACAGTCCCGGACCAGCATCGGGAGGTCACCTAGGGGTGGTGAAGGTCAAACTATGGACAGTCGACTCCTCGCAAAAGCCACAAGTACCCGGAAGCACCTCAGACCATTGGGACTGATGCCAGTAAGGTCCCAATTATGACAACTGGTAGCGTAGTAAAGGTATATGAGTTGCACCTGTATCGAGCTCTTTTACTAAAGACGCGTGACCACGGCGAGGTAATACCCAGTGCAGGGGTCTCCGTCTTATAACACCTGGCAGGACCTTCAGTACGTTCTGAATCCATTGCTTGGCGGGAACCAGGCAGAAGTAGGATCAGATGGTTGTTCCTGACTTGCGCCAGTCGGGGAGTCATAGTTGCTGATAAGGCGCTATGGCTGCCTACCCTAGCCATGACCTCACTGCTTCGGCATAGGTCACTATGGGACCACACAGGCGTCTACTTTACCATGGACAAATATAGCGGCTGGAAGGGGGTGCCAATTGACAAAAGATAATTCCATCCAAACAAAAAGAGACTGGTGCAGAGGGTCTACCAAATTTGGCTCTTTGTGCGAGGTGGCATCCAGCGGTCTCCGCAGTAGAAGGCGAAGACGGATGCGGTGAAGTCTAGAAGTGTGAAAACGGCGAATTCGTCCGTGTTCACACCAAACATAAACGGTATTTTGCTACTCAAGGCCGTCGAAAAGTGCATGGACACGCGGCCGAGAGTGGCGGCGTTGTCCATACAACTAGACGCCATAATCGAGTTCTCGGCGATCAGGCGGAATATCGCTAGTGACTTGAAGTAGAGCCTCTTCCTGCTTCGAAATACCATCATTGAAGCCAGGAAAGAGCACGAAGAACTCGTAGCTCGAATGGAGACGGCCGAGAAAGCGGCCATCCAAAGGAGTACTGACAGACGCCCCCTCGTTCGCAGCGGTTTGCTTTATAGGGCAGGTCGCTAAGCGAACGAGGCAGTCCCCTGGGGAAGTGTCCCCAAGGAACACCAAGAAACGGTTGGTTGTGCTACTCCCGCGGGATAGCACACCAACCGGTTCAAGGTCCGCCGGAAAACCGGCCGAGATAGAGACGGGCAACTCTTGGATTACTGTAGAGGGTAGGAAGCGTCAGGAATGTGCGACGCGACAAGATGGCGGTGCGGTCAGCGGACCAAGAAAGGTCAAAACGGCGCGAAGTAGGGGGACGCCCTCATACTCAAGACGGATAAGTCTAAGTACTCATAAAAGTCTTGAAGAAGATGACTAGCGAAACCCAACTCAAGGATCAGAGGGCGAACCTGCGCTGCGCTGAACGCCAGAAGTCAATATTTGCAATTTTTATTTACGGACTCTTGGTATCATCCTGGTTACGGAAATACACTTTTTGAGTGGTGTCTGGTCATTTTTTACTATTTGGGTAGTATCCAGACAATTAACGCTGTTTTCAGGAAACCGGAAGTTGCCACCTTTGATTCCCAAATAATTATTCTTTAGCCTAAAGCCATGGTGGCTCGTGCCGTATCAAAAAATTTTCTCCACTTTCCTTGGTCCTTGGCTACTTGTCGCCAATGTCCTAGGCATCTCGACACTCGCAGATCCGCTTCGACTTAGTCAAGCCACCTAGCATGTGAGGCTCCTCTGTTTCTGGTGGCGTTGGAGTCCTTGAAGAGAACCAGTTTTACCAAACTGTCGTCCAGCCTATTGCAGCCTCGTGACCTTCGTCATGTGCTCGTGATTCGTGATTCTTGATACTCCATTCAAATATTGTCCGCAACACTTTCTGTTTTAATAAGACCAGTGCGCGTAACGTATGCATTAAAAATGGACTTCTTTTGAATGGTGATAAAAAAAAATAACTAAGACAGATAACTGAGTTCGATAAATTTCCCATGGAAGGTAATCCTGTTAGCTTCCTCGCAAAAAAATTTTACGTCCTTGCGTGCGGCCTTCCGGCAGTTAACCGTAACATTCGCCATGGCGGACAAAAACATACGTGTAGGCATGGTTTTCAATTCTTTCGTCGTTTAATTTATCAATTCCTCCTCAGTTTTCGTAACAAAATTGTTGGAGTAGATCTTACGCTTCAGGCTTGGCCAGAAATACTCAATGGGACGCAACTTGGGGACGTTGAGTATTCAGCTGCTCCATCTCCTCCAACGATCGCTTCGAATAGTGAGCCGACAACTTTGACATCCCTTTCTCGGTGATTGTCAACGACAGCAACACCTTCTTGGGGAACTTTCTGTGTGAAATAAACTTCACCTCGGTGCTCACTTCCTTCGTGGAAGTTGCCATCCAGGGTGAGACAGGTCTCGTCGTCCATCACTACCGCTACGTAGTGATTTGCCGGGAAAATCGATTTGACCATCTTATTTAGGTGCTGCCGCTGCTCCATTGCTTGTAGCTCCGAGACTAGTGGACGGGACTGCTGCTTCCTGACATGTTGTTGACAAGACCCCTGAGTTATAACTAGTCGATTAACTGTCGAAGGATAAGGAAAGGCAAGGATCTCTGAAGGTTTATAAGTGTGTGTAAGTGTGAGTGCGTGTGTGTGTAAATGTATGTGCATCTGTTTGTTTGTTGAGGGCTGTCATTCGCACACTCATTGCGCTCAGTGTGTTAATTTTACGTCAAGGCACAACGAGAAGGGTACCTACACATTTCGACAACCAAAAGGCACAAAGAGAAAGAGCACAACAAAATGACTATGAAAGATATCACCAAGTGAGAAATATTTCAAGAGAGGGAGAACGGAACAACACTTTGTGCTGCTTTTTGTGACACATTGCGTGAAAACAAAGAGCTTCCGTTTGAGCAGTTTGCGTTGCGTTGCGGATAGGACCATATATATTTTTGAGAATTCATTTAAACACGATTCTCAATGGCGTGGGTGTGTTTCTTAGGACATATTACGCACGTCCAGACATGTCCCGGTATTCATATACAAGCGCTACATGCATTCACCACTGATACCATTCATTAGGGTGGTAATGAAAAAAATTGTCTTCGTCGCATTTAGAAGTTCGTTCAGTCGAAAAGTGAAACTTTACCCGATCGAGTTTTCTGATTTTTTTTTTTTGAAAACACCAATTCTCGATGTTTCATGAATTTTTAAGACATTTGGCATCAGATTTTTTTGATATTCAAAAATTTATGAACTACCTAAAAAATGCTTTCGTGTTCCCGAAGTCAGATTAACCCTTTCCCGCTCATGGTGACTCTAGAGCACCAAGAATTGTAATGACCATACCTCGACAAAAAATATATTATTTGAATTCTTTTTTTCTACAAAATCTTGCATTTCTAAGGTACTTTCAACTTGGCATATCAAATGTCAGATTGATTCAATGTTTGAACTGTTATCAAGAAAACTACAGAAGAAAGTCCGAATTTTACGATAAAAAAATAATATGTGTTTTTAGCAACTGTTTTTCTATAACATTCATTATTCGTTTTTTTAATAAAAATAACTTTTACGTAGATCTCTTGTTCATTGAGTGTAACGGTCCATAAAATTAACAATTTTTGTTCTTGTTCCCTTGTTCCATAAGTTTTTAAATAGTGCCTTAGAGCACCACTGGGCATACTGAGACAAAAAAAAACCGCCGTTCTTCTCACTACGTGGTGATTCTAGAAGGAGGTGAATCAGAAGCTGATGAGATGGGAAGCGACATTGAAGATGAAGTTGTTTGCGATAGATCCATTACCAGATGAAGTTCATAAGTATTTTTTCTGAGACAAACGAGGCAGAAGTAGAGACACCAGCAAAACGGACCAAGAAAGAAATGAAAGTGGGTCTAAAGGCATTGAAAGCGGACCAAAAACGAAAACTTACCATTTCTGGGAAAAGCTGCAAGCCAAAATCTAGGTACATGACAACTCAGAGATGAAGAAAATAGGAGAACTCGGATATGAAAAGCTCTTCAAAATTCGTCTTTTCATCGATGCATTTTCTAGCCTAGAACATTCCTTACTCCATAAAAAATAAATCATCAAATAGTCAGTCAGTCAAGTTTTTTTTCGAAAACTACGTTGTTTTCATTATTTTCTATAGTATTTGAATAAATACTTCAAAAAGTATCAGAAAAAAATTTTTTTTCGTGTTTTTAAAAAAGTCCCTGCTGTGCTCATAGGTGCTCTGGAGCACCATTTCGAAATTCGCTTTTTTCTTCAAAATACAATATTTTACAGTGATTTCAACTAACCTGCAAAGTATTTTGTCTAAATTGACCCGGAAAGTATTTTTAAATCATGAAAAACCTCGTGAGCGGGATAGGGTTAAGCTGAAGTTTAATATGGGAACTTTTTTCGAGGACGAAACTATTGAGCCCTACTTCTAAACAAAATTCGAAAAGTCGATTTCTATTGCCACCCTACTGTTCATGTACGAGACATATTGCGGCTATCTCCTGGAAGAAACCATTTTTAGTTTTGAAACAAAACCCATTGAGCGGCACTGAAAATTAGCTCCCAAATTATTTCAGTAGGAGTCAAATGAAGTGCAAATAGTAGGAGGGTGGTATTCAAGACACGACCGCATAGTTGACGTAGGACTACAATAGTTTTATATTTCCCTTTGAAGCTCTGTTTGATTTGAGCTCGTTATACTTATGACACGGTTCGATTTGTGCACACATGTGCCAAAAACGAGCGATTATGTCCAATTACATTTTGTAACCATCAGTTCCAATTGTAATGTGTTGACTTTGCCAACCGTAGAAATAGCCATTGCGACTCAGACCCCCTTAGTACGATCCTGGAAATAACGCCCGATAGGTGAGTGATATCCCTCCACGTCTGGTGCTTTTGCGTCTGGGACGGAAGGGTCGCTCATGTCGGTCCGCGATCAGATATACCTAGGTATGTTTTGCCACAAGGGTTTTGGGCCATTAAACACCAATGACCTAGGAAAGTGTTGCCAAGGTATATATGAGAAAAACGTCACAATTTGGGTAGCTCAAGAAGGCTTATAAGGCTCAGCTGAACTGTTGAGCGCTTTTTTTACGTTGATTAACCAGCGAAATTGGAAGTGCGCGCGTAATAATATTTGATAGAACAAAGAGTTTTCAAAACGGTGTAAAGCAGTGTAAATTGTAAAGCGAAAAAATTAAAAAGGCTAAAAGTCTTTGTAGTCATTGTATTTAAAAAAGTTATTGTCCCTAAACAAAAAGGGAGAGTCAGTGGAATTAAAAATTAATTATTATTTTTATACGAGTGGAGAAGAAACAAAATTATTTATTGGAAGAAAATTGTGTCGTAAAAGATAAAAAAATAACTATTTGTGCAACAAGAAAAAGGTCCTTGGGGGCCTTTTTATGTTTTGCCCTGGTTTTCCACCAGAACCTATACTTCACAGGCTGGATCACGGAATGCATCGAAGTGCATGCCAGGAGGCCATTCTATTTTGGGCCAACAATACCCACCATCAGTTGGGGCGTGAGACCTGAATACGCCATTGTCCTGAGGCGCGCGCACGAGCGAAGATAAATCCGGGAACCCGAACAGTGATAGCACCGTATCCAACCCAGGAGCTGCAACTCGGAGAGAAATTACAGCGAGGTCAACTCGCAAAAGTTCGGGAGAGAAAATCTATCGCTACACTGGCAAAACGAAGCGCAAGTAACCTAGGTTAAGCATAATATTGTCTTCAAAAACTATGAATACAAAAGATTGTAATTTAACTGTAGGATGGCAAACTTTTAAATTTACGCTAGTTTACACCCCCCAAAAAATTACGGCATAAAGTACTTAAAAAGAGGTAAAAGCCCTCGTCGCTAGTTAGTCTCATAGAAAAAGTGTTCAAAGTTGAAGCTTTTGAGCCCGCGGAAAAAGACGAATATCTGGCAAAGCTTTCCACCTTGTTCGAAGTTCGTTCGTTGTTTCGTGCTCCTTAGGTTTCTGGTTGCAGAAAGACAATAAGCGTGGTGGATACCGAAGCAGCTTTAGGCTCACATCGGATCTGATTCCAGCCTTCTCCCCCCCCCTTTTAGCCCTGAGCAAGCATAGGCTAACAATTTCTTAGTTTTCTTGATTATTTCAACCAATTTAAGCTCCACATCCTCCAAAAGAAGGGTATTTTAGCTCTTTATGTTGTCGAAGCAGATGACCGGAATCGGTAAAACGGTTCCTGGAATATGACCGCAACATGTGTCAGTAATATAATGATTATGATCTAAGCAGTACTAAACTTCTAATAACTCGGGTAATAATATCAAGTATCTAGGTCGTCAGCTTTAATTCATAAGCGACACCTCAAACGACTTGGAACTAAAACTAGTTCATTTGTGGAAATATCTATGATTTTTTCATAGTCATGAGACGAGAACCGTTCATTTTTGGCAACAGAAAAATTCTGCCGTGTCATGTTGGGCAAAATCGAACGGGGTCTGTATTTTGATTATTTATTTGCAGCACTCTATTTTAGAAGAAAAAATGTTCTCTTTAATATTGATGAATACCATTCATTCTGATACAGACAATTTTCTTCAATACGCGAAAAGGCAAGCTTCTATGCAGACAAAAATTGAATATGATTTAGTAGACTTTAAACAACATTTATTTGTCTTGTGAACGATGGCTCACTCCCCGATCACCAAGCGGCAAAGAGAGTTCGTGGAAAAAATAACGATAAAGAATTACAATTTTTAAACAAAAATGTATATTCACAGAGAATTTAAAATGGACATGAGAAAAACAGAATGTAGAGTTCAAAAATAAACAACGCATTTTATCTGTACAATGAACCTGATTCATATACCCTGCTATCTACCTCTACCTCTACGCGTTAACCCAACACGCCCCACTGTGCGTCGACAGCGGCAGCGGAATTGGCTTGGCTGCACATAAATGAATATCGAGTTCTACTGCACTGATAGACGACGAGTGACCTGCGCTCTATTCAGACATTGCTCGGTGCAGTACTGTTGCCTGTGCCAGCATGTTCTCCTTCAAGACATCAGTTTTAATAACATTCTAACAGCAGAACGTAAAACTGTCTGATAATGGAGGTGGTTACGATCTTTCCGAAAAAGCTTCACCTTCAAGACATCAAAATAGTCTAGGCTCATGGAAGCAAACATTAGTTGACCTATTGGGACGGGGAGATTTTTTTGCCACTGCTATACAGGATATCACAGCAGGCAGTTGGTGTCTACTCATGAAATCTGTGCCAGGCGTGCTCCCATGTGATTGGTACATTGTTCGTGAAAATTCGACCTTGAAACTTTTATGAAATTTTCACTGTTTAACAATGAAATGATAATGATAACTGGGAAATCACAAAATTGTCCATCATTTTATCAATCCAACGACATATTGATTATTGTAATCTATCATGTGGTTTCATCAGTATTACCGTTTGAAATCTTTCATTCGAACGTTTCACCTTGGTTCTAGTTTCCGCAGAATGTATCTCGATATAGTGCGGTTAGACGTAGTCCAACGTCAAAATAACGCGTAAAAATGTTCCCATCTGTTTATTGAAATGCTCTTGAATCGATTCGTGCTAGCGTGTAATGCTTTTATTGTGAAAGATTTCCTCCAATCATTTTACCCGAACGCATATCTTGAGCAACAATTGCTATTTGTACTGAGAACCGATTGCAAATCACTTGTTCAAATCTTTGCGATGTTTTCGTGTCGATCGCGATTAAGCGTAAAATGTTGTATGCTTTTATATCTGCTTCCTACCGTTTATACCGAACCACTTTTGTTTGGATGCATTTCCTAACTAACCAGGCGAGAAAAGCCCCCGGATTAGCATAGCGCGTACCAGACGATGCTTTTTTATGGATTCGGCACTGCTTATTGCATTGTTCATTGTTTCCTCGCCGCCCAGTCGAACATCTTTTTCGTTGTCATAAATTCCGTTTCTCATTTTCTTATGGTGAATTTTTTTTTGCATCTTCCTTCTCCCGGCGTAGATTTCCTCGGAGGCTGAAAGGCGGAAAGCGTCGGACATGCGAGTGCAAAGGGACCTGTATGAACTACGGCTGACTCAACTGACCAAATCTGCCAAAAGCGAGATCCAAAGACTGGTAAGTTGTACCGATTAGTCCCGCTGCGAATGTGGGACATCTTTTGTGGTTTTAAACGGCGTCGTCACATTCATTGGGCAGTGTTGAAAGACCACCTGTGCGGTTGTAGTGACCGCAGAAACTCTTCTTCTGATATTATTCTTTGGTGGTGCTGTTGAAATTTCGAGATCGATGAGTCACGACTAAAATTGCTTGGAGGTTTCCGATTCTTAGAATCTCTTTGATGGTACGTTGAGGGAATTTGTAATTTTTTCCAGGTTGTATCATAAGTAAATTTTTATATCTAGCATGGTAGTTTTGTTCTTCACTAGTTTGTTGATCGCAAGTTTAATACTTATTTTACTCGCCAATATGCGAGACTGAGTTCTGAATCATGTAATAAGCGGGAACCTTCTAATTACAATTTAAAACGCTGCCTAAGCAGTTTTGTTCCAAGTTCATATGAAAGACAAAAAAAAACCATACCTGTAAATTCATACTTTCAGTCTGATGACCATCGGACAGAGATGAATGGAAGGATTCAAACGCACGCTGCCTGGACGGATGATTGTGATGGCGTTGTCTTCACCATTGGAATACAAATTTTGCTGCGGGGTATTCTTTTACTTTCTGGCGGCTGTTGGATAAAAAATGATGCCCTTCGCTGTGTAGCCAGTAGTGAACGAATGAATGTGTGCGATGTGCATGCTAAGTTTGGCTCGGGGCGGATTCTCACGCCTCTGTTGCCTGACTGAGGATCAACTGCTGCTCAGTGGGTCTATACTTTGGCATGGAATGTGCGTTTGAAGAGATGATTTTTAAGTTTTTTTTTTCAAGACGAATTGATAGTTTAAAACCACGAGATGAAGCAACAAGGGAGAAGCAACAAGGGAGGGAGAAATTCCTCAGCAAACTTTTTCTACATAAAAATACTTACAACTTTGCGAAATACTTCACCAGTCTTAAAACGTAGGAACCAGTCCTATTCCTACGCACCTGATTGTAGACTTTAGCAACTTAAAAATTTAACAAACCTTTTTAAAAGTTTTCGGCAGAAATTTTGGAAATTTCGCCAAAGGAGATAATAAAACTTTCAGGTTTGCAACAAATTTCTACAAGTTACTAAACTTCATCGAGAATGTGCTGACATTGACACAAAAAACTCCGAATTCGTTCGGCTTTTGATAATTGTTGTTTTTTCTTTTTATGCAAATAGCTATTATAGCTATTATGTGTAGCTATTTTGTGGTAATATATTTTCTTTCTGTAGGGCAAAGAAATGTAATAGCTTCGATCAATCCCTATCCTCTGCATGTAAGAGCAATTCAAATGATTTTTTTTATTGTTTCATCCTATCGTCACAAAATTTCGACATAAATTTATCAATTCATACAAAAGTACATTATATTAAAATTCGTAATACCATTCATGAAAAGCATCTTTTGAAAAAGCAGTCGTGATGAAATTCCCAAAAAGTTAAAATTCGTCGCTTTCCTTCAAGATATCAGTTTCATGTGAGTTTATTTAGGAAATAAAAGTAGGAGGGTGGCATTCAAGACACGACCGCATGACGTTGGACTACGGTATTCTTATATTCCATTAAACAAATAATAGAGTGAATTGCAACTCTAGTATTTGCTGCAATTTTATCTAACAGTGCATTTCTGAACGCTGAGACGTTGAAACGTTATAAATAATAATATATACTAAAAGAATGGATACCTTTTATTTAATCGCTGTCATTTCATACATATTCGAATCAAACCTTTGTTCGTAGCTGCACTATTAAGACAATCATTTAATAGAGCGAATTGGTAAAATTTTCCTATCTAAGCAAAAAGCAAACTTAACGAAACTATCTGAAATTGGAGCCCAGAACGATTCAAACGAAAATTTTAAATTTAAAAATTGTTTGACATTAAATCGATAGAACTCATGTTAGGGTAGCATGTATTTAAAAAAAATAGGTTTATTTCAATAACTTAATATAGCAAGAGCTCATTTACACGTTTTTCGGTAGTTGTTATCAAGGTTTTGGTGAGTGACAGGAAAATAGCTTAACTTATTCAATTGTGATTTAGAGCATTTCTAATTGTTTTGTTATTTTTCACGATAGCGACAAGTTTCTTTTTCTGTGTGCGAGAGTCAAAATCAAAACCGCGCACCGAGAAACAAAAACGAAAATTTAATGAATGCTCATTAAGAAAACTTGCAACTTTTTTTATCAATAATTTATGATACTAAAAAGAACCTGTATTGATCTAAATGAAATTTCTAGTAAATAAGTGTTCATTCATAGGCAGTAATTTTTCCTCGACCAATAAAGACTGGCTGAAGAAGTTAAAATCGCTGCTGTAAAATCAAATTCACAACCGTGTTCGTTAAGACGTTTTAATATTTCTTATAACAATAATAATCTTTGATAAACACCCGCTATAGTTATCCACACACATGCTATAACTATTTATACACACGGTTAAACTATTCATACACACGCTGTAGTTATAGTTTTTTATACACACATGCTATCTCCATCCATACATACGCTATAACTAATCATTACACACGCAGCAGCTATCCACACACACGCTATAACTATCTGTACACACGCTGAAGATATACACGCAATAGCCATAATATGCTACACATGCTAATGTCTTACACACGCTATAGCTAGCCATACACACGCAACAGCGCCATCCCTATCATCGCAAATGTCATAGCAATGCAGATGCACATACGCTATATGTGCACACTGCACACACACTAAATGGCGGTAGCTTTCCTAGTGGCGGTGCTGGCTCGTGCAGTTTCTGGCTGTTTTCACCCAACGATATCTGAATTGAATTGGTGGGGTCCAACTCAGATCGAAGGGGAACCGAACTAAATGAAGAAATGCAGCTGCCCACTACCTCCGCCGCTGCTGCCAGATACCACCGCTCTGGTTCTGCTGCAGCTCAGTTTCGCCACTGGAATCAGCCACCGCTGCTGATTATTCAGGACCGTTCTAGTGGCCTTCCACTTGTTAACTGATGACTGCTATGAGACGACGCAGGCTATTATATAGCCAAAAGCAAAAATCCATCCAGAGTAGGCAGTGTGACTTTGCCCTCGTATCCAAGTGAGTTTTAAAACTTGCTTGCACATTTATTTTCGGTTTGCACGTAAACCCTACTAACAGTGCATTTGAGTTTCAATCCTGCATAACAACAATTGCATAAAAATTGAAATGCGATGAAATTCGCGCGCCGCGTCTGCTGCAACAGTTTGTTGCATTGTCCTTTGAAAGCATAAATACGATCTAAAAACAAAACTCATCGCGTTACATCATCGCCTGCATCGCTGGATACATCGTGCACTGCATGCATTGCACGCATTTAAACTCAATCGATCAAAGTGTGCGGTGCAAAAAACTCAAACTATCGAGAGGAAGCAGATTCAAGTAGGATTCAAATCTGAAAAAGTGTTACTCAGTTCAACATTGCACGAGTTCATGCCATCACTGAATCCATCCGCGAGCAAAGGACAAGCGAGCTTGTGATTGGTTGAATGTGCACGACTTTTAACACAACTTTTATCTAGTTTAGTATCGAAAACATATTTAAATTATTATATGACAATCTTGCGCAATATTTCCCCTATCAATCAAGCCATTGGTGTTTAGAATCTGTTCAGTGGTAATGATAAAAGAAGCATTTTAAAACGGTGTTGAAACACCTGTTGCAGCTGCCGAAAGCGAGCTCGTTATTGGTTGAAAGCTGCAGACTGTTTACAAAGTCAGATCGGTTGTATCCGTTAGTGTCGACTGTGCTTGTGATGAGAGGTAGTGATTGGTTGCTCGGTATGATTCAGACAATCGATGTGATTTATCAATTTTTCAATAGTGTATCTCGAACAAAAGGTTATTTTTGTTACATAAATTCAACCGTAAAAGAATTTCTGATCGGTTGATGCCAAAACCTCGAAATTCTGA